>NC_073252.2:138750000-139375000 GCF_029289425.2 Pan paniscus | reverse complement strand
GGAAATATCTTCTACTTAAAGTAAACTCACTCTGAATGTTAATTACATCCATAAAAACACCTTCACAGCACTATCTAGGCTGGTGTTTGAACAAACAACTGAGCACCATAGCCAAGCCACATTGATGCATAAAGTTAACCTTCAAAACGCCTTATACAAATATTGATACGTAATGGATTAGAGATCTCAACAAATGTCTAGATAATAATATGGACAATACTATAAGATAACATATATGCACCCTTGGCGGGATGCAATTTCTAAGACACAAAAGCGTTAACCACAGAGGAAATGAATGATACAGTTAACTACATTAAAACTAAAGCCTTCTGTTTATTAAAGGGTACAAATTAAGCGAGTGGGAATACAAGCCTATATATATATACACACACACACGAGAAATGTTTGTATCCAAAATACAGAAAGAACTTCTGCAAATTGATAAGAAAAAGCAAAGCATCCAATAAAAACTTGAGCTACAGAGATTTGAACCTGAAATTCTCAAAAGAGAATATCCAAATGCCCAGTAAAGATATGGAAAAACAACTCCACAACCTCATTAATATTGAGGAAAATGCAAATTAAAATCACCATTAGATATCATTACATACTTACTAAGTTGGCAAAAATGTTAAAGTATGAACATAATAAACATGAGGTAGAGAAGAGGGGCTTCATAGCAGAATGGTTAGGAACCTAATCTCGTGAGCTGGACTCTGCCAAAGTACGGCCTGGAGCAAGTCACTTCACCTTTGTGTCTCAATTTCTTTATCTGGAATGTGGGGATAGCAGTAATAACTAACTTTAATTATATTATAAAGTTTAAATCAATGTTCTCAGAATATTGCCTGGTCCATGGCAAGTACTATTAAGCATCTGTTTTACGTAAATGTTTACATTTCAATAAAATACAATGTGATAAAATCAGAAACCCTTATACTCTACTGGTAGGTATAAGGATTGAAATAATCACTTCGGAAAATAGTTGCCATGATCTATTATCATTAAAGATACACAGACCCTGCAATAATACATCAATTCCACTTCTAGGTATGCCTACTGTATATATTGTAGACACATTTATAAGAATGTTTATAAAAACCTTGCTTAATATTACAGAATTGTAAGCAATCATCTAAAAAAGAATCGATAAATAAATTGTAGAAGACACATACAATAAAACACTATCCAGAATAAAAAGAAACTGTAGCTGTAAAACTCAGCTAGACCTAGGAATTAAGATAAATTCCATAAACATTATATTCAGTGAAAAAAGAAGACACAAAAAATATAAAGTATGACTTTATTTCCATAAAATTCAAAAACCAGGAAAGGCTAAAATATATTGGTAGTATTTAGGGAATAGTAACAATATTATTACCATGTAAGTAAGGATACTGGATACTGATTGAAAGAGAGAATGAGTTTCGACAGGGAGAATTATAAGAGAGTACAACGCATATGCCCATTCTTTTGCAGATGGTATTTTCACTTCTTTATGATTAAATAATGATGCTATAAACATTCTGATACATGTGTCCAAGTTTCTGTATTCTAAGTTACATATCTAGAACAAGAATGACTGGATCATGGAGGTATCAGTGCTGTCCTGTCTCTAGACCTGTGTAGAGGTCACATGTGCTTATTAAACGGTACATATGTAATTTGTGTACTTCTTCAGTACTCGTTACAGTCTATAATTTCAAAAGAGCAAACAGATTGTAATCGGAGAGCCAAGCATAGAATTTGCTTAAGAAGTAGGGTTGTGAAGAAGAAAGTAGGACCGTGGCTAGAGGAAGATGGAAATTCGAGAGGAGATGGTGACTCTGCTTTTTTTCTTTTCAAGAAGGTTGATATTCAAGAATTTATAAATATTTATGGAAAACATCTGGTTCAGAGGAGAATTTAAGTATACAGAAGAGGAACGGTCAAGTAAGTATGTTTTCTGAAAAGCAGGAAATGTTGGGAAGCCATTCTCCATGGGCTGCTTATGTTTCTGCACATCTTGGGAGCAGATACATTGATTGCCTTTGCTCTGGACTAACATTCTGGATGTTTGTATACAGAACATCCTTGAAAAGTAGCAATGGTGCTTCACTCTTTGGCAAAGGATAAGTTTATTTATTTGCCTATTTAATAAACTGTACTTCACAGCAAAAATATTTATATTTCACTTCACAGCAAATGCCAGGAAGCAAGTTCTTAGAGACCTATAAAGAGACTTAGACTCCCACACAATAATAGTGGGAGACTAAACACCCCACTGTCAATATTAGACAGATTGAGACAGAAAATTAGCAAGGATATTCAGGACTTGAACTCAGCTCCGGACAAAGCGAACCTAATAGACATCTACAGAATTCTCCACCCCAAATAAACAGAATACACATTCTCCTCAGTACCACATAGCACTTAATCTAAAATCAACCACATAATTGCAAGGAAAACACTCCTCAGCAAATGCAAAAAAAAGGAAATCATAACAAACAGTCTCTCAGACCACAGTGCAATCAAATTAGAACTCAGGATTAAGAAACTCACTCAAAACCACACAACTAGCTGGAAAATGAACAAGCTGCTCCTGAATTACTACTGGGTAAATAACAAAATTAAGGCAGAAATAAAGAAGTTCTTGAAAACCAATGAGAACAAAGACACAATGTACCAGAATCTTTGGGACACAGCTAAAGCAGTGTTAAGAGGGAAATTTACAGCACAAAATGCCCACATCAGAAAGCTGGAAAGATCTAAAATCGACACCCTAACATCACAATTAAAATAATTAGAGAAGCAAGAACAAACAAATTTAAAAGCTAGCAGAAGACAAGAAATAACTAAGATCAGAGCAGAATTGAAGGAGAAAGAGACACACAAAAAAATCTTCAAAAAATCAATGAATCCAGGAGCTGGTTTTTTGAAAAGATTAACAAAATAGACTGATAGCCAGACTAATAAAGAATAAAATAGAGAAGAATCAAATAGACACAATAAAAAATGATAAAGGGGATATCACCACTGATCCCACAGAAATACAAACTACCATCAGAAAATACTATAAACACGTCTATGCAAATAAACTAGAAAATCCAGAAGAAATGGACAAATTTCTGGACACATACACCCTCCCAAGACTAACTCAGGAAGAAGTCGAACCCCTGAATAGACTAATAACAAGTTCTGAAATTGAAGCAGTAATTAATAGCCTACCAACCAAAAAAAGCCCAGGACCAGATGGATTCACAGCTGAATTCTACCAGAGGTACAAAGAGGAGCTGATCCCATTCCTTCTGAAACTATTCCTAACAATAGAAAGAGAGGGACTCTTCCCTAACTCATTTTAATTCCTAGCCTGTGTGATAGAGTGAGACCTTGTCTCCAAAAAAATAAAAAATAAACAGCCGGCCCAGGATCTGATGTTGAATAAATATTGGTCATCTAAATAGACAAGTAAATAAATACATGAATGGATACATTGATAAGCTTTGAGATTCTTTATTGTTTGGAAAATCAGTGATACATATGATTGAATAGCCCTACTCCTTTATAGGAACAGATGTAATTGATCCAGAACACCATCCCAGTCCTCAAAAAGAAAGTAAGAGACAAGTGGAATTCATCACCTACCAAGGAGCTTAAAAACATTTAATTTTTTTACACGTGAAAATCTACTGATGGCAGCAAGAAATAAAGCAATCCTCTGAAAGATTTTCAAACAAAGCCTGATATCTACATTATAAATGAATAAAATAGTGGCTGAATTACACTTGCCCCATTAAAGAAAGAAGTGGCTGTATGTTACCCTCTAAGAAAGGCAGAAATTTTGAGCATTTTGTGGTTGTGATTGACTTAGATTTTTTTCTTATGTTGTTTCTAACATCTTTAAAATATTTTCTACTTAGCCACTTAGCAATAACACTGAATTTACCATCTCTCAAATTATGAAATGAAGTGACAAGACATTTTGGTGTATTGAGAACTGATTGTTAAATTTCCTGAATTTGAGAATTGACTGAACTCAAACTGACTTTACCATATCTAAGCCCTTTAAAAGCTGAATGTTCAGTATCTTCATTTGTTTAAATTAGATTTAGTCATTAGACTGCCTTTTACAGTATTTTTTCATTTTCCTTTAAAGTGTCTCAGAACTAGTAATTAACAAATTATTTTTGTGTAAACAGGAAATACTTTGTTCTCTACTCTTCCTCACCATGGAAATAAGTGTAATGTGATAACTACTGGAGTGAATAAAGGAAAAGAGGCTGATTAGAAAAGAAGGCTCGTGGCTGGAATCTCAGTGATCAACAGTGCTTTTAATCTTTCACTCCATCTTCGATATAGTTTTCTCTGGAACATATGTCTTTCAGCTCTAATAAAATTGCTTAAGCAATCCTTCTAAGTATGCCCTGTAAATATGTTAAGTAATCCTTTCATTTTAGAATGACTTTCATGATTTCCTCTCTTCATCATCATAGCTAGATCCGTCTTTCTGACATTTCATGACTTTGTTTAATTAGTTTCTGTATTATCCCATTTTTACACTGCTATGAAGAATGCCACCTGAGACTGAGTAATTGATAAACAAAAGACATTTAATTGACTCACAGTTCTGCATGGCTGGGAGGCCTCAGGAAACTTACAATCATGGCAGAAAGTGAAGGGGAAGCAGGGCACGTCTTACATGGCAGCAGGAGAAAGATGGAGAGCAAAAGCGCGGAAGTACCACATTTAAAACCATCAGCTCTCAGGAGAACTCCCTTACTATCATGAGAACAGCATGGGGAAAACTACCTCCACGATTCAATCACCTCCCACCAGGTCCCTCCTTCGTCATGTCAGGATTATAATTCAAGATGAGATCTGGGTGGTGACACAGAGCCAAACCATTTTACTTTCTTTAATATAATTTTATGTAATTTTTATTCAAAGCAACTATTTGGCATTCAAGAATGAAAATGGGAAACTGGGAATACTTCATACTGTGCTGAGGCAATGAGGTAAATGGTAAAAGCAACAGATGAAAAAATGAACAGATGACATGAGTTTTAGTCTTATCCTCACCACATATGATCCTCAATTTATTTTTTTGTTAAGGAGACATAAAAACAACAGCTTTGCCTATCTCACAGGATGTAGCAAGAACTGAGGTAATATATATTTTTTAAAAACGGTAAACAAAATTCAACACAAAATACAGTAAAAAAGTGATTAATTTATATTGTTCTCATTCTCATACATTGGTACATTGGTCCTTGATGAGCCGTAATGAACCTGTTCTTTAACTGCATCACCATAAAGTACATTGATAGACCAGATTTCCCAGAGATTGTATGACCTTGATGCTTTAAAACATGAACTATACAAAGTCCTGGAAAGAAAAGTACTAAAGTTAATTTGGTTTTGGCAGAAAGATGTATTGGATGACTGAATAGGGATGTTTCATCTCTAATTTCCAAGGTTGTAGAAACAATAACATCCCAGCACCCAGCTATCCTGTGCCCTATAATGTCCTACTGAGCTAATTCACATCAGGGGTGTGCACATTGTTACTTTTGGCTACGGGTTTTACGTAAGAACACAAAACCGATTCTCGTTACTAGGAAACAAATGGTCCAAATTAAAAGCTCCTGTAGGTTTAAAGCAGCAGAAGCATCCAATTTTAAAAGGACTCTAAAGACACATTTCTCTTCAGTGGGTGGACATAAGATGTGAGTAATTATTAAACTCATAAACTAGCTATAATTGGAAAGACAGTGCAATAGATTAGAGCTGTGTAGTCAAGCTCAGTCCAGATCCACAATTAGAACAAGGAGAATTTCAGACGGTCTGCAAATGAGGGGTTTATGTGATCTTTCTCCTGGTCCCCTTTCTCTTTCTGACCTCCTCTCCCTTTCTTTATTCAATTTCCTTTTGTTTGCTCCATCTTTTTTTTACTTGCCATGCATCACCCAAATTGATCACCCATACTCACGTCATTCCAGTTATCCAGGCAAGCATGCTGTTTTTTTGTTCTAAACGATCGAGTGTTTTCTTTTTATCCTGACCTGAATTCATTAAGTAATTTCACTTTGGCTTTTTAGACCTTGTTACAGGTCGAGTTGTGACTCCTATAAAAAGAAATGTTGAAGTTCTAATCCCCAGTACCTCAGAATGTGACTTTATTTGGGGATACAGTCATTGTAAATGTAATTAAGATGAATCACGCTGGAATAAGGTGGGCCCCTAATCTAACCTAAATGGTATCCTTATGAAAAAGAATGTTATGGGAATAGACACAGACATGCACAGAGGGAAGACAATGTGAAGAGACATAGGGAGAACACATGGAAATATGAAGGCAGAGACTGAAGTGAGGCAGCCACACACCAAGCAATGCCAAAGATTGCAAGCAAACCGCCAAAACACATATTATCATTTTAGTGCAAACTACACAACGACTTCTCAGTTCTGAGCCTAGAACTTTTTGTTTGTTTGTTTTTGGTTTTTGTTTTTTTGAGACAGTCCCACTCTACCACCCAGGCTGGATCGCAGTGCCGCGATTTCGGCTCACTGCAACCTCCGCCGCCCTGGTTCAAGTGATTCTTTTGCCTCAGCATCCAGAGTAGCTGGGATTACAGGCACACATCCCCATGCTCAGCTAATTTTTTTGTATTTTTAGTAGAGACGAGGTTTCGCCATGTTGGCCAGGTCGGTCTTAAACTCCTAACCTCAGGTGATCTGCCCTCCTCGGCCTCCCAAAGTGCTGGGATTACAGACTGTGAACCACCGTGCTTGGCAGAGCCTAGAAATTTTGGATTGAGTGTAGAGCTTGTATTAGTAAAAGGATCCACAACAAGGTTTGATTTAGAAATTTGACTTGTAAAGAGAAATGAGCATTGGCTTGTGAGTCACATGTTCATTTTTTAAAATCTTAGCTTAGCCTCATACTTGGTGTAGGACTTTAGTCATATAGTTTAATCCGCTGAGAAGTTGGTTTTCTCTAGCAGAGTGCCTGGCACACAGCCAATGCTCCTTAAAGTTTGTCTGTTATTTAATAAAACGTTCCTTTTCCTGGATACTAAGGCTCTTAAATCTAGCAGAGCCTTGCTAAATCCCATGCCCATGTTACCAGCTGTTTTGAAAGAAATAATTTTTACTTTCCACTCATCTGAAAAATCTCAATTGACTTAAAAACTGCAACCATGGCACTTAGAAAATCTTCTGTTTGCTTCATCTTGGTGACTCCTGGACCTTAGCATAATTCACAGCCAAAGAATGAAAAACAGTGGTCAGGACTTTTAAGCTATGTTGTGAGTAGTATATTATTACCTCAGATAACTCAAACTTGAATGCCAAATCTAAAATAAAGCTTCACAAGCTAGCTCTTGATAATCAGTACAAGGTTATATTTCAGAGTTTGGAAATGATAAATCCAAGTTAACACAGATGTAAAAGTATGATTTACAATTACTTCCTAAAGATCAAATTCTTAAAGTCCTGTTGCTTACAGAAACCTGTAATAGCTTAAAATCACATCTTACAAAGGATTAACAACCATGGGAAGTGGAAAAAAAAAACTTAGAGAAATATTTGTTTCTCAGTTGCATCTTGCAAAGAGCCTTGGAGAGAAGAGAAGTCAGGCTTGCTGGACATCCGGGCAATCTACTGGTCACTTACTGATACACCTCATTAAATCAGCCTGCACAATGCCCTATATGGTAGGTCATTTATCCCCATTTTATGAAGAAATGAAGTAATTCTAGGTCATTTGTCACAAATCAGAAATCAAATCGAGATTGGCTGACCCCGCAGTCCATGGGCTCTATTAACCAGAGCCAGTTTTGGTTCTAAGTCTACTCCTGACCAGCAAGGTGATCTTGAATAACTTGATGAATCCATCTGGATCTCAGTATCATCCTGTGTAAAACTGGAGTTTTAGAATAGGTGATATCGCAGGTTCTTTTTAGCTGGAGAATTTCTACTTGGAAAAAAATTCAGTGCAAGCCAGAATATTAAGGGCCAAATAAGGTAATTACTAACTCTGCTATGATATCCCATTATGATTTCATCATGATCATTTAAGTTTGTTTAACTCTTCAATAGAACTTGAAATACTGTTATGTGTTTAAACACTAGTTTTAGCTACATATTTCAAAATATCATATGTATTACCTTAAGTTAGCTCTTAAAACTTACACATGAAAAAACTATAGTACTGCATAAAGAAGGTGGAAATGCCAGGCAGAGCGGCTCATGCCTGTAATCCTAGCATGTTGATAGACCAAGGCAAGACCAGGCCCTGGGCAGCATGAAGAAACCTTGTCTCTATAAAACAAAATTGCAAAAAATTAGTTGGAGATGGTGGTACATCTGTAGTTTCAGCTACTCGAGAGGCTGAAGTGGGAGGATTGTTTGAGCCCAAAGGTGGAGGATGCAGTGAGCCGAGATCATGCCACTGCACTCCAGCCTAGGTGACAGAGCAAAACCCGTCTAAAAAAAAAAAAAGAAGGTGGAAATGCAATAATAAAGAGCACCCATTTTTGTTTTATAATAAATTTTAAATATTACATCTTCAGCAAATCTAGAAGCAACCTATGTGACCTAGTCCTTAAAAATATACATGGTTTTACTGTAGTTACTTTAAGAAATATCTGAAAGAGACAAAAGGTATGGGAGTAATCAGGCTAAAAAGTCTCTACAAACTGCATAAAATACTACTCTAAAACAATGTAGATAAAACCACATGTAACTTTGGATACAGCAAAGCAAGCTATTGCCACAATCCTTATTTTATATGTCTGTTGAAGGAAAACTTGCTTCGTAACACATTTAATTAATATAATATACCTAGAAAACAATTTGAACATATAGAGAACCCTTTTTGCAGTTAATTATAGTGTTTATCTTTTTGGCTGCTCTTCATTTAACCAAGGGACAAAAATATGTTGCTGAGGCTACAAGCAAGACAGTTGCTCTTAATTGTTGACTGGTAGAAGAATTAACATAGTACCATTGTGTCCGAATTTGGTTCCTTTCGGTGGGTTCTTGGTCTCGGTGACTTTAAGAATGAAGCTATGGACCCTCGCAGTGAGTGTTACAGTTCCTAAAGATGGTGTGTCCGGAGTTTGTTCCTTCAGATGTTCAGATGCGTCCAGAGTTTCTTCCTTCCGGTGGGTTCGTGGTCTTGCTGACTTCAGCAGTGAAGCCACAGACCTTCACAGTGAGTGTTATAGCTCTTAAAGGTGGCGCACATCCGGAGTTGGTTGTTCCTTCTGGTGGGTTTGTAGTCTCGCTGACTTCAGGAGTGAAGCCACAGAACTTCACAGTGAGTGTTACAGCTCTTAAAGTGGCGCGTCTGGAGTTGTTTGTTCCTCCCAGTGGGTTTGTGGTCTTGCTGACTTCAGGAATGAAGCCACAGACCCTCGTGGTGAGTGTTACAGCTCATAAAGGTAGTGCGGACCCTCCTAGTACTTTGGGAGGCCGAGGCAGGTAGATCATGAGGTCAGGAGATAAAGACCATCCTGGCTAACATGGTGAAACCCCGTCTCTACTAAAAATACAAAAAATTAGCCCGTTGTGCTGGTGGGTGCCCGTAGTCCCAGCTACTCGGGAGGCGGAGGCAGGAGAATGGTGTGAACCCAGGAGGTGGAGCTTGCAGTGAGCAGAGACCAGGCCACTGCACTCGAGCCTGGGTGACAGAGCAAGACTCCGTCTCAAAAAAAAAAAAAAAAAAAATTGTAGTGCAGACCCAAAGAGTGAGCTGCAGCAAGATTTATTGTGAAGACCGAAAGAACAAAGCTTCCACAGTGGGGAAGGGGACTGCAGAGGGTTGCGACTGCTGACTCAGGCAGCCAGCATTTATTCCCTTATTTGGCCCTGCCCACATCCTGCTGATTGGTCCATTTTACAGAGCACTGACTGGTCCATTTTACAGACTGCTGATTGGTCCATTTTACAGAGTGTTGATTGGTGTGTTTTTATAGAGTGTTGATTGGTGCATTTACAATCCTTCAGCTAGACACAGAGTGCAGATTGGTGCATTTACAATCCTCTAGCTAGACAGAAAAGTTCTCCAAGTCCCCACTCAACCCAGGAAGTCCAGCTGGCTTCACCTCTCACCATGAGGGTAAATCTTGATGAAAATAGGCCCTACCAAGATATACTGAAATAATGCCATAATCACAGGCCAAGAAATCTCGGCCAGTATCTAAACACTCTGCTGATCGTGCCATCACACTCAGTAAAAATGTTGCAAAAAACTGACCAAGACAAACAAACATGTATGTGGCCCTTGCAGTGGATCCAAAGCAAATGTGGGAATTGAGAGTCATCAAGGAGAGCCAACTGTCACAGAAACTGGATGGGTTTCATATGAACTGATTGGACATAAGATGGAACAGGATATTTACCAGGCTTTGACAATAAATATACAAAACATACAAGGTAGTAAGAAAGTTCATTTGTATAAATTTATAACTGATCTGTCCCTTAACCTGTGTTCTTACTATGTCATTTAACTCCTATGTGTAATCACTAAGGCACTTCAGTTTAGATGAGAAGAAGCACCTAACAAAACATTTCATGTTAGGCACACAATATTTGTGTTCTGCATTTGGTAAAGTTCTTCCAAAATTTAGTTGTCTGAGTTTTAAACTGGCCACTGGCCCAGTCATTCTAATCCTGTTTCAATCTCTCATTTATAGACCATCAATAATGAAAATAATGGTGGTGATTATTAAAAACACATATACAATCAATATGTTAAATTGAACAAATCCCTTTTAAAAAATAATATAACTAGATATGATCATTCTTCTCTCACGCTTCTAAGAAAGTTTTTGATTTATGCTGATTAAATTTGAGCTTCCTTGCACTGTAATTTTGTAATCACAGTCAGAAAAAGGTGTCATAAAAAATTACACATGGAACTTGTTTGCTTAACTGACTGGAAGCTTCTCTTCCTTTTATATTGTGTAATTGGATGCCAAATAATGATAAATTAGTCTTAGAAGGGTATGGTACATTCAACTGAATAATGGAAATAACTCAGTTTAATTACCTTAATAATTATCATGATAATTTCTAAAACATGTCATGTCTTCAGAGCTTTTCAGTGGCATCCTGCAAAGAGCCTTGAAGAGAGGGGAAGTCAGAAATGAAGACAATATAAAGTCACCCACATAAAAAGGATTACGCTCTAAAAATATTGCTGTGTATTTTACATATATTTAAAAAGGGATAATCTGTATACATTGTATAGACATTTCAAATTAAATTAAGCGCATGGAATTAGAACTATCTCCCCTTCCCCTACCATCTGCCAGTGAATAGGGATGCTTCCTCTATCATCTTCACTCCCTACCCTAGGGGATAGCGTTAGGACGATAATTCAGGAAATTTTGTAATCTATGAAAATTATCTGATGATACCATAGATTGTACATCCCTAAAGCTGAATGCAAATTTTACTTGATTAATCAACCAAGGATGTGGCTTTCAACAGAAATAAGAAATGATTTCAGTTCCAAAATAGTGGCATAGAAGCAAGCTGGCTTCACTTGCCTCTTCTCTCCAACCCCCCCAAAAATAAAACAAATCCAAATATATGGCATCAAGGTTATCACCAACAATATCTCTGAACCCAAATATGAGGATGAGATAGCTCCTGGGGCCACAGAGAAGCGAAAAAAAAAAGATGCCAAGCAGACAGTGAGAGAATCAGACATCCATATCCATCATGCCCCTCCCTCAAATCTTCCCAGCAACAAACAAGTAGAAAATGTCCCCTGAATCACTGTTTCTACACTGGAAAAGGTGAGATGGAGGTAGACAACCAGGTTTCCCTCCATCTTACATTCCCTAGCAGGAGATGTGTTCCTATCTCTATGCATGGGAAGCATCTGAGTGTCTAAAGGGAGAAATATCCCTGAGGACAGCCAGAGACAAAATGGGGAGAAGGGACTATCTATCATTTGCTGCCCTGAAAATTCTGCTCTATAACTTGGCAAAAGGAGATGCAATGTCAGAGTAGCTGTTCAGCAGCAGTATGCTGTAGGAGGTACCTTTCGCAAAGTTCCTTGGGCACAAACTGCTAGCAATCCTTCCCAAACTGTTCATATACCTTTTGGGACCTCCTCTATTCAGGACAGGCAGAGCTCCAATCATTTACTAGAGCCACTGTAAACCTGGACTTAAAGCATCATGTAGTACCCTAAAGGAGGCAGCAACGTAGTAGGAAAAAACATTCAATAGGTAAACTACAAGGAATTTCAACTTACAAGGATAAGCAACATATCCAATAAAAACCTAAACAAGCCAGACATAAAAGACTAAAATAAATAACAAACCCTTCAATGCAAAGACATAAAGAACATCTACAACAAACAAAAGCAAACAGGGAATGATGACCTTTCCAAACAGACAAAGAAAGCAATGAATAACTGACCCTAACAAGACAGTGACATATAAGCTGTCTGACAAAAATTTCAAAATAGTGGTTTTAAGGAAACTCAGTGATCTCCAGATAACACAGAAAAGCAATTCAAAAATTTATCAGGGAAATTTAACAAAGAGATTGAAATAATTTAAAAAAATCAAACACATCTTAGAACTGAAAAATACATTTGCTGAAATAAAAATTCATTAGAGGCTCTCAACAGCAGAATGAATCAAGCAGAGGAAAGAAGGGAAAAAGGAAAAAAATTATGAAAAGAAGTGAAGATCAACACAAGATACAGAAAATTACTTCAAAAGACCAAATCTAACAATTATTGGTATTCAAGAAGGAACTGAGAAAGAGAAAAGGTAGAAAATTTATTCAAATAAGTAACAATAGAAAACTTTCCAAAACTTGAGAAAGATATAAATATCCAAATACAGAAAGGCTAGAAAACAACAACCAGATTTGACTCAAATTGCACTACCCCAAGGTATGTCACAATCAAACCCTTAAAGGTCAAGGACAAAGATAGGGTCATAAAAACAGCAAGAGAAAATAAGCCAATATAATAACATATAAAAGAGCTTCAATTTATCTGACAACAGACTTTTCAACAGAAACCATACAGGGCAGGAGGGAATGGGATGACATTTTCAAAGTGCTGAAAGAAATAAAAATGTCATCTAAGAATACTGTATCCAGCAAAGATATCCTTTAAATATGAAGGCAAGATGAAGTCTTTTACAAACAAACACGAGCTGAGCAAATCCACCACCACCAGACACATCTTACAAGAAATGTTAATGGGAGTTCTTCAACCTGAAAGAAAAAACAAAAACAAAACAAAACAAAAAAACACTGCTATGCAAAAAGAATACCCAGAAGGTATAAAACCCACTGGTAAAAGTAAGGACACAGAACAAACCCAGCATACTCTATTACTGTAATTGTGTTGGGCATTTATTCATAACTCTAGTATGAAGACTAAAAAATCTATCAAAAACTATAATAGCTACAGCAACCTGTTAAGAGAAAGGCAATACAAAAATATGAAAATTGAGACAACGAAAAGTAAAAATTTGGAAGGGCTAGAGTTAAAGTGTAGTGGATTTTTTTTCTTTCTTTGCTTGTATTATTTTCTTTGTTATCTATGTTAAGTTGTCTCAACAATTTCAAAAAAGTAAAAGTTATATCAAATGTCCTTACTGGCTACAATGGAATCAACAAATCAACAAGAGGAATCTTGAAAACTACACAAACACATGGAATTTAAAAAACATGCTTCTGAGCAACCAATGGATCAATGAAGAAATTAAGAAGGAAATCTACATATTTCTTGAAACAAATAAAATGGAAATAAAACATAGCAAAATCTATGGGATATAACAAAGTCAAGACTAACAGGGAAGCTTATAGCAATAAATGCCTCCATCAAAAATGTAGAAAGACATCAAATAAACAACCTAACAATTCACCTCAAGGAACAAGAAAAACAAGAAGAAACCAAACACAAAATCAGTAAAAGGAATAATGAAGATCAGAACAGAAGTAAATGAAGTTGAGACTAAAGAAATCAATACCAAAGATCAACAGATAAAAAGTTGATTTTTTTGAAAAGATAAATAAAATTGACAAACCTTTAGCTTCACTAAGAAGAAGACAGAAGATCCAAATAAATAAAATAAAAATTGAAAAGACAACATAACAACAGAGACCACAGGAATACAAAGAATCACTAGA
Source organism: Pan paniscus (assembly GCF_029289425.2). Taxonomy (NCBI): domain Eukaryota; kingdom Metazoa; phylum Chordata; class Mammalia; order Primates; family Hominidae; genus Pan; species Pan paniscus. The sequence continues at coordinate 139,360,846 of NC_073252.2, read as the reverse complement.
GACTATTATGTGACAACAAACTGGAAGACCTGGAAGAATGGATAACTTCCTGAACACATATAACCTACCAAGAGTAAACCATAAAGAAATGAAAAATATGAAATAACCAATAATGAGTAACAAAACCAAAGCTGTAATAAAAAGTTTGCCACTGAAGAAAAGCCCAGGACCTGATGATGTCACTACTGAATTCTACCAAATATTTAAATAAAAAATAATACCCAGCACTTTGGGAGGCCAAGGTGGGCTGATCACAAGGTCTAGAGACCAAAACCATCCTGGCCAACATGGTGAAACCCCGTGTCTACTAAAAATACAGAAATTAGCCGGGCATGCTGGCATGCACCTGTAGTCCCAGCTACTCGGGATGCTGAGGCAGGAGAATCGCTTGAACCCGTGAGGTGGAGGTTGCAGTGAGCTGAGATCACACCACTGCACTCCAGCCTGGTGACAGATTGAGACTCCATAAAAAAAAAAAAAAAAACAATAATACCAATTCTATCCTTCAAAAAAATTTTAAAAGTTGGGAAAACTCCCAAACTCATAAGGCCAGCATTACACTGATAACAAAACCAGACAAGGATGTAAACCAAAATAGAAAACTACGGGCAAATATCCCTGAAGAACATAGATGCTAAAATTCTCAACAAAATACTGGCAAACCAAATTCAACAATACATTAAAAAAAAATTCACTATGATCAAGTGGGATTCATCCTAGGAATGTAAGACTGGTTCCACATATGCAAATTAATAAGCATTATAGATCACATCAGCAGAACCAAGAACAAAGACCATATGATCTTTTCAATAGACATTGAAAAAGTGTTCGATAAAATTCAATATTCCTTTATTTAAAAACCCTCAAAAAACTCAGTATACATGGAGTATAATAATAATAAAGCCCATAAATTTACAGCAAACTTCATACTGAATGGAGAAAAATTGAAAGCCTTTCCCCTAAAATCTGGAAAAAAACAAGAATGCTCACTTTCACCATTTTTATGCAACATAATCTGGAAGTCCTGGCCAGATTAATTAGGTGAGAGAAAGAAATAAAAGGCATCCCAGTCGAAAGGGAAGCAGTCAAATTATCTACATTCACAGACAACATGATCTTGAATTTATAAAAACTTAAAGATGCCACCAAAATATTCTTAGGACTGATAAATGAATTTAGCAATTTTGCAGGATAAAAAATCAATATACAAAAATTAGTAGCATTTATATACACCAACAGCGAACAATCTGAAAAAAATTTCAAGAAAGCAATTCCATTTATAATAGCTACAAAGAATATAAGATACTTGATAATTAACTAAGCGAAATAGGTGAAAGATCTACACAGAAAACTATACAACACTGATGAAAGAATTTGAAGAAGACACACAAATAAGTGGAAAAATATTCCATGTTTGTGAATTGAAATAATTAATATTAGTAAAGTGTTGATACTACTCAAAGTAATTTGAAGATTCAGTGCAATTTCTTTAAAAATATCTAAAACATTCTTCACTAAAATAGAAAAAAAATACTAAAATTTATATGGAACCACAAAAGACCCCAAATAGCCAAAGCAATTCTTAGCAAAAAGAACAAAGCTAGAGGCATCACAGCACCTGACTTCAAAATATACCACAAAGCTATAGTAACCAAATCAGCATGGTACTGTCATAAAAACTGGCACATAGGCCAGTGGAACAGAACAGATAACCCAGATCTAAATTTGCACATTTATAGCCAACTCTTTTTCAACAAAGTTACCAAGAATGTACAATGGGGAAAGGAAAGGCTCTTCAGTAAATGATGCTGGAAAAACTGGGTAAACCATATGCAGAAAAATAAAACTAGATGAATATCTCTCACCATATAAAAAATAAAATCCAAATGGATTAAAGTCTAACTCTACAACCCAATACTATGACATTACTAGAAAAAAAAATTGGAGAAAAACTCCAAGACATTGGTCTGGCTAAATATTTTATGTGTAAAACCTCAGAAGCACAGGCAACAAAAGCTAAAATGGACAAATGGGATTACATCAAGCTAAAAAGCTTCTGAACAGCAAAGAAAACAATCAACAAAATGAAGAGATAACCCACAGAATGAGAGAAAATATTTTCAAACTACCAATCTGACAAGCTATTTTCAATAACTACAATAAATAATCAGCTCAAATAACTCAATAAAGATAAAAAAATCCAATTTAAAAATGGGCAAAATGTCTGAATAAACATTTTTCAAAAGAAGACTTACAAATGACCAACAGGGCCATTTGTTCTCACATGAGGTCAACATTCTTACCCCAGTTAATTTTTTTTTTTTTCCAAAAAGACAAGGAACAATGGATGCTAGTGAGGATGTAGAGGAAGGGGAAGACTTGTATATTGTTGGTGGAAATGTAAGTTAATACAGCCACTGTGGAAAATAGTATAGTGCTTCCTCAAAAAACTAAAAATAGAAATATCATATGATCCAGAAATTTCACTACATGTATGTATCCAAAGGAAAGGAAATCGATGTATCGAAGAAATGCCTGCATTCCCATGTTCATTGAAGCACTATTCACAATAGCCAAAAGATGGAATCAACCTAAGTGTCCATCAGTGGATGAATGGATAAAGAAAATGTGGTGTAGGCCAGGTTCAGTGGCTCACGCTTATAATCCCAGCACTTTGGGAGGCCAAGCCAGGTGGCTCACCTGAGGTTAGGAGTTCGAGACCAGCCTGGCCAACAGGTGAAACCCTGTCTCTACTAAAATATAATTAGCTGGGTGTGGCAATCCCAGCTACCAGGGAGGCTGAGGCAGGAGAATCGCTTGAGCCTGGGGGACAGAGGTTGCAGTGAGCCGAGATCGTGCCACTGCACTCCAGCGTGGGTGAAAGAACAAGACACCATATCGAGAAAAAAAAAAAAAAGATGTGGTATATATGTGCAATGGAACAGTTTTCAGCCATAAAAAAGAACGAACGAAATTCTGTCATTTGCAACAACATGGGTGGAAATGATGGTTATTATGTTAAATGAAATAAGCTAAGCACAGAAATACAAACATTACATGTTCTCATTCATATATGGGAACTGAAAAAAGTGGACCCCACGAAGGTAAAGAATAGGTTGATGGTTACCAGAGGCCAGAAAGTGTAGGAGGGAGGGGTAATGAAGAGAGATTGATTGATGGGTACAAATACACAATTGGATAAAAGAAATAAGACCTAGTTTTGATAGACCAGTAGGGTGAATATAGTTAATAACAATCTATTGTACATTTTTAAATAAGTAGAAGAGAATAACTCAAATGTCTCTAGCATACAGAAAATATACATATTTACGGTGATGGATATCCCAGTTACCCTGATTTGATCTTTACACATTATATGAATGTACTTAAATATCACATATACTCTGAAAATATCTACACCTATTATGTATCAATAAAGCAAAAGAGGGCATGAAAATTTGGCGACTTATATAATGAGGATTTCTGGGTAGAGCAGATCAGAGTTTCCAAGTTGGTGTGAAATGGCTTAAGAAACCAAGGAAAGGAGACTGTTTGAGGCTTTATCGTGGCTAGAAGGTGGGGCCAGGATGAGGGTTCCCCTATCCTGGGCTGGGACCTGGAGAGATTTGAAATTTTCATAAACTCCAATGGCTTTTTTATTGGCTTGCCCACCTGCAGGGGCAGAAGGGGAAAAGGGACTGGTGGGCTTGAAAACTGTAAAATAAAAAAATACCTGCAAGACCAAAAACATAAAAATGAAAACAAACAAACAAACAGAAATGGTTGGTTGACATGAACCGTTCAGAACATAATCAAAAAAAGGAATTATTTTTTCCTCTGAGTAGTTCAGATTGACAAGTGAAGACAGTATTTCAGTTTATCCAGTCTGAGTCCAGATTGTGGTGTTTTTTTTATTAATTTGTTTATCAGGACTATAGTTTCCTTGAAATTCAAGGTTTCTGAGAGAGAACTGTACAAATCATGGGTGCAAAGCTGGACCATAATACTAAACATGACTAGATCTCTCTCAATCATCTATCTCACTCTCTATATATAATTTTTCTAAGGTAACAATATTTTTTATTGTCACTAATAGAAACCGATAAGATATAAAATCCTTTAAAAATAGAATGATGCTGATTCTTTGCCTTGGGAATAAATGGGGGTAATACAAACAGAAGTGTTCAGTTTGAAGAAAGCAAGAATACACAGTGAATTTTAAAAAATGCTTATGCATACAGACTATTGTGAGAATGGGTTCAGTTTGGTAGAAAGAAAAATAACAGATGATTAATAGTTAAATGGGTAAATAGGAACCTCGAATTACCTCAACATTAAGGAAAATAAAACAAGTAACAATAGCAAAAACTAAAGTTATCAATCTTCTAACTTGCACACATCAGAATTTTTTAAGAATCTTCTAAGCCTGAAGAAAGATGGGGAAAAAGGTCATTGAGTCAGCTCACACAAGCTTTTCTGGAATGGTTATTGGCTCACATTTGGGTTTGCTATTGTCAAATCAGAATACAGACCTACTTTGTCAACATGAAGACTAAGCCGCAGCTCCTGGCCCTAATATGGCCTGCAATTACCCTAAACTGTCTCTATGATTGCATTATGTCTTTCTTCCTCACCATGATAAAACATGCCCCTTTCTCCTGAGCTTTAAGCATTTTGCAAGTTACTGGAAGCAAATTCTCCAAGGACCTGTTCCAATCAAGTTTTAAATTCCATAAATTATTTGACTTTCACCATCTTTATTAAAAGAAATATTTCACAGTTTGGTAGGTCACTATGAGCATCTTTTTCTCATACTTGGAAAATGTACTATTTCCAATCCACGTCAGAGACACAGTGGGTTAAATCTTTTTCTTATCAAACACACAGAGCCATTCTTACAAGGCCTAGCCACTGACTCTGCGCCCATGGATTCTTGGAGGGCATTACTGCCACACAGCAACCACTGCTTTAGCCGGGGCCACCCGGTCAGACCACCTATCTTAGTCTATTCAGTGTTGCTGTAACAGAATACCTGAACCTGGGTAGTTTGTAAAGAAAAGAGTTTTACTTAGCTCATGTTTCCATAGCCTGGGAAGTAAAAGAAGCATGATGCCTCCATCTGCTAGGTTTCTGGTGCAGGCTTTTTGTGCTGCCTCAGAGCAGCAAAGGTCAAAGAAGTAGACATGTTCCAAGAGGCAAATCCAAGGGGCATCCTGGCTTTATAACAACCCACTCTTGTGGGAACATTGCTTCACGAATTAAAAGTCTCTGGAGAGGAAGAACTCACTCACCACTTCTGGAACAGCACCAAGCCATTTGTGAGGGATCCATCCCCATGACCCTAACACCACTTATAAGTCCTCATCTCTCAATATCATCACATGGGGGATCAAATTTCAACATGACTTTTAATGACGACAAACTCAAATCATAGCAATGCCTTTCCTGAAAATCATAACTTACAGCCAGAGAGAAACTTTGGCACTGGGAAGAAATGAAAGCCATTAGGTACCACCAAGCACAGACTAGGTACTTAATCATGTTAAACGGAAAGCCATAAAAACAGGCAGGCAGAGAGTGATAGAGATTTCACACCCATCTTCAACTAGCATGCTGCCAAGAACATTGTTATCCACATAAATCATTGAAGTATCATTCTATTTAAAATTCTCTCTGTCTTGGATTCTATCTCCTTTTTTCAAAGGCTCATTGAATGCTGTTTTAATTTATATTTTCAAGGGGATATCAGTTTGCCATACTATACAAATGTGATATTATGGATGACTGCAGCTCAAGGTATATTAGAAGCAGACTTCTAAAATGCAGGTGGGTAAATTATAGAGGGAAAAGTCATTTTTCCTAGAGGTGCCTAAACCTTCTATTTTTCACTCTCTCCAGTTAAGGAGAGTTTCATCAGAAGCTCCTAGAGATAGTGGTCACAGACCTCAGTCCCAGGCCTGAAGAAGCCCTGTGATAGATGAGCTGCTGTCATGATGTGAAATGAGGATGGAATTATCTGAGTGGTAGAACTACAAAGCAATTTGACCCTAGTAGATTTCATTTCATTTCACTTGAACCAACATTTATTGAGTCTGATTGTGCTGGACACTGTGCCAGGCACTTCCATGTATGTTTCATCCCCAAAATGGCACTGTGATGCAGATATAATTTATCCCACTTTTATGGAATGAAGCCAAGGTTCAGCAATGTTAAATAATTTGCTCAAAGGGAAGAACTGCATTATGTCCTTCTTCTTTAGTATGATAAAATATGCCCCTTTCTCCAGAGCATTAAGCAGTTTTCAAGTTACTGGAAGCATATTCTTCAAGGACCTTTGCCAATCAAGTTTTAAATTCCATAAATTATTTGAACTAGAATTTAAACTGAACAACTCCTGATGTCATGTATAAAAATTTTGCTACAAGGTGGATGCCAATGTCTTATCACATGCCAAAGAAGACAAAAACATTTTTCTTAGATTCTTAGAAACTTTTATAACTGATCTTTACTCCCTAGAAGGACTCATTTTTTGTTTGTATAAGTTTATGGGGTACAAGTGCAACTTTGTTACATGCCTAGATTTCATATACTTTGTTATTTATTTTTTATTTTTGGAGACAGAGTCTCACTCTGTTGCCCAGACTGGAGTGCAGTGGAGCAATCTAGGCTCACTGTAACCTCTGCCTCCCGGGTTGAAGCAATTCTCCTGCCTCAGCTTCCCAGGTTGAAGTGATTCTCCTGCCTCAGCTTCCTGAGTAACTGAGATTACAGGCACTCACCACGACACCCAGCTAATTTTTGTATTTTTAGTAGATATGGGGTTTCACCATTTTGGTCAGGCTGGTCTCGAACTCCTGATCTCATGATCCATCTGCCTTGGCCTCCCAAAGTGCTGGGATTACAGGTGTGAGCCACCACTCCCAGTTGGCATATACTTTGTAATTGAGAATTTTCTATATATCCCAACATACATTGATGTCCAAATTGGTCTTTCTTCTCTACTGGAAGTAGTTATTTCTACCTCTGCTTATTTTCTTTTCAAGTTTTTAAGCATAGACACTTAGACATCTGCTTCGATTCTTAGCATCTGTTCCATCTTTAACAATCTATTATCAAATCCTATTGATTTTTCTTTAAAATATTATGCAGTTTCACTATCCTTATATTTATCTTATATTCCTAGCCCAGTCTGCCATCACCTCCAGCCAGAATTATTGCAATTGCCCTTTAATCCATCTTCCTTTTTGTAGTTTTTCACTTTCCATTAACTATCACCTCTAGTGCCACACTAGGGGGTACAGAATTTTAGACAAATATTTGTTGTGGGATCCCTATCTGTATAAGCCACTTGATTAAAATATATTATGGAATGTATGGATTTATGTAATTTTAGTGATTTATCAATGACAACTCAGAATAATTAGTAGAGAAGAGGTATGCACATAATTTATTTATTGTGGTCTGTTTTTTTTTTTTTTTTTTTCCAATATCCAGACACCTTCTTTTCCTGTTCAGATTTAGAAAAGGACCATTCAGGCCCTTTATTTTCAAATGTTTTATTTTTGGCTAATTTAAATCTCCTGAAATAAGAAGAAGTCAGGGAGGGTGGCAAGGATTTCAAAACTAACTATTGGGTACTACATTCATTACCTGGGCGATGGGATCTATCATACCCCAAACTTCAGCATCATGCAATATTCCAGGTAACAAGCCTACACAAGTACCCCCTGAATCTAAAATAAAAGTTGAAATTATGTTTTAAAAAAAGAAGAAGAAAATAAAAGAAAGCATAGATCAGGCCTTACACATTCCTGGCCCTTCTGCAAAAAAAGAAAATGGTAGCAATGCTGTTACTACTTGTAATACTATGTTTCTTCATAAATGATATAGATTTTGTATTGAAGCAATATAGTTCTCCTTGCCACCAAATTTCCTGAATACTATTTGTTTAATGATTGCCACACCACAACTCAGGATGTTCCATCATCCATTGTACTGGCTGTGAATACCAGCTTCCAATGACTCTTATAGGTTATTGCTGTGCTTCATTGATGATGTCCACAAACGCAAGTCTTACCCCGAGTAAAAAGGAAAATATAAACAATAATTATTTCCTGGAGATGCTAATTTATCACCCAGAATTTTATAGCACTAATATAAAAAAATACGTCTTCCAACCATGTATTCTCTTGACCTTTTGGGCCCTAATAACTGTATTGCTAGAATGCGGTCACCTCCAAATTTGACTGCACACCTGCCTTCTCCACACCAGCGAGGCAGAGAGAGAAGAGCAGTTCCATTCACACAAGGAGTGACTGTCTTTCTTCTGACATGCTTAATTCTGGCTCTGCATAGTACACCACTGCACAGATCAGAGGCAAAGAGAATATTGATCAGAAGAGCCCACTGGATTGCCGAACAGCTGTTTGAAAAGCCGTTTGAGGAAATATGGACAGCAATCCCCATGGAGTCTGCATAGGGAGTGAGATGACTGTCCCAGTGTCAATAGCAGGAATGCGTAGGGAAAAGGTGTCTGCCTCTATCCCTGCTGTAGACCAGAGGTGACAGCCTAGGAGGAACACGGCCACGTGATACATGGGCCCAGATATATGGCTCAAGCCCAAGGGTAAATGGTAGATCATTGGTAGCATAGAGGCCCAACTTGTCCTATGTCCAGTATAAGGGAGAAACACCCAAATTTAATAGGTTAGTTATATTCTGGCAGCCTAATCTCCAGTGATTCTGTGGAAAAAATATTACACTGGCCAGAGGCATGATCTGATCTCCAGGATACCCTCCTATAACTGATGCACAGCTACAGGGTTCTCAGTGACTCATTGTCTCAGAGTTTCTCAAGACAGCTGGCTGATGCTGTCCTTGGGTATAAAATTTGGAAAGTGTCCTCAAGGGGAGAAACCACTGGAGGCCCAGACCAGGCTCATGGCACCCTGGTCTGGCCTCAGGAAAATCTGCTTGATGGCATTCCCAGCCATAGATGGTTCCAGGTACTAGACAGGAAATATGAACATTTTGTGGAAGGCACTCCACAGTATAGGGATTCCTTATACATGAGGCCTCATGGGCAGGGGCCTACCTGCCTAGGTTTAAGAGTGGTAATGCCCTCCCTACCCAATATCATTTCCAGACAAAATACCTAAAACATTGTCCTAGAACTCAAAATGTCTCATTACTGTCTACCATATCTATCATATTCAAACTCAAATCCAAATTTGAGTTTTATTAATCTATTAATACAGTTGTAAACATTTATTATCAATCCATATCAAATCCAAATTTGCTTTTCCTTATACAGCATAATCTGGCCTCGTAATCTTTATGACCAGCTTCTCCCTGTTCTCCAATTCACATTCTTTCTGGTTAAACAAGTTTGACCATATCTTACATGTTCATTTCAACCTACATATCTTCATTCATATTCTTTTTTCTTTCTTTCTTTCTTTCTTTTGGGGGGGGGGCGGGGGATGGAGTTTCGCTCTTGTCACCCAGGCTGGAATGCAATGGTGTGATCTTGGCTCACTACAACCTCCACCTCTCAGGTTCAAGTGAATCTCCTGCCTTGACCTCCCGAGTAGCTAGGATTACAGGCATCCACCACCACACCTGGCTAACTTTTTGTATTTTTAGTAGAGAGGGGGTTTCACCATGTTGTCCAGGCTGGTCACGAACTCCTAACCTCAGGTGATCCACCCGCCTCGGTCTCCCAAAATGCTGGGATTACAGGCTTGAGCCACCGCGCCTGGGCATCCTCCACTTTTGCATTGCAAACATATACAGTCTATCTATTTTTAATAATTCAGCTCAAGTATTAAGTCTTCTGGGAGTGTATTAACTCACTGTTTTCTCCATTTTTGACAATGTGCAATTTTTAAAAGTCACTGCTAGTCAATTTAGCATAAAACTGTTTGCCTTTTCTTTTCTTTCTGTATCTGTGTGTATTAGTCATTCTTCTTAAATTACACACTTATTGGTGGCTAGAGATATGTAATATACTTTCTGGAGTCCCCTCAGTACTTTGAAAACTATGTGCTGATTCGTTCCATAAAACAATGTATTACCAACCCAAAGCTAAACTTGGCCATTTTATTAGAATAAGATATTTCTTATTTAGGAGTCTTGGTAAAAATAAGTGATTAAGAAAATGGCAAAACAGGAGCACATGATAGAAGGAGAAAGTAAAATGTAAAGAATGATGAAAAGAAAAAAAAAGAAAAAGATAGTTTTTGAGCCTACCTTTTCAAAATATATTTCATCTAAGAGGTTAGCCAGGTCTTTATTTTTCTCTGGAGAGGTCAGATGATATATGAAATGAAATCACTTAACTGTGATTTCCTGAAGACATGTAATGCCACAGAGGGCACTTTAAAATGAAGTAAGGTCAGGTCCTTATTAAGTGTGTGAAGAAATGAATGGTAGACCTGTAGGTTGATTCAGCAAAGCTGAAAGCAAACACAAAAATCTTTACAACTTCTCTACCCATCTTTACTTTAGTAATTGCCTTTTAAGGCAAAGACCAAAAGATAAAATACAATCTTTTATTTTGAAAATTATAATATCTATTCTGAATTTGAGACCTCTTATTAGTAAAATTTTCAAATATATACAAGCAAAATGATAATACAAGAAACCACCACATGTACCACTCACTCAAGTTGCAATGATCAACTCGTGGCTATTTTTGTATCATCACTACCTTCTATCTCCCATCTTCCACTCAGATTGTTTTAAAGCAAGTTTCTGACATAGTAATTTCATGTAAACACTTCCATATGTATCTGTAAAAGAAAAATTCTTTCTTTACCAAAACAGTCATTAAACACACACACACACATTTCCTTAAGACCTTCAAATAGCTAGTCAATGTTCACATATTCTAAATTCTGTTATGATTTTTAATATTTTGTGTATTTGAACTAAGATCCAAACAAAGCCCATATACTGGATTTGCTATTAGTCACTGATATTAGTAGATGAGTTCCTCACTGCATTTCATGTTTTTTTTGCCTTGCAAAAACTTACATATATTTTGTAATCTTCTTACAGTGCAATTTACTCATTTAACATAATCCTGTGGCTCTAATTTAAATATCTAGGTACTTTCACGTTTTAGTTCTTTTTTTTTTTCTTTTTTCTGCAAAGCTGCTTTATAGGTCGTGCTGCATTTTTCCAGAAGTAGGTACAGTAATCCACACTTAACCCACTGGATATATGTTTCAAGACCCTCAGCGGATGTCTGAAACCACAGATAGCACCAAATTCTATATATACTATGTTTTTTCTATACATACATACATAAATACATACATACATACATACCTATAATAAAGTTTAATTTATAAATTAGGCACAGTAAGAGATTAACAAAAACTAGTAATAGAAAAATTATAACAATATACTGTAATGAAAGTTATGTGAATGCAGTCTCTCTCTCTCTCTCTTTCTCTCTCTCTCAAAAATATCTTTTACTACATTCATCTATTTTCAAACTGCCCTATACTGAGAGTAACTAAAATCAGGGAAAGGGAAACCTTGAATAAGAGGGGACTACAGGACTTACTGACCTACTGTCTGGTTCTCTTTCTGCCATGTTAGCGGCCATTGAGAATCATTGCCTGGATCAATACATTCCTTGGGGGTTGCAAAATGGTAATTTTTAAAATTATATCATTCTCCACTTATTAGTTGGAATATTTTTAAAGTAGAAACTTCTCCTCATCAACCACACCAAAGTAATAGTTCTATTAGTAAAGGTTAGATAAATACTGGATTCTTTCCATTTATTAACCTATTTTCTACATAAAGAATTTTATGAGTACCTCCAATAATGATCAAAGATTTTTCACATCATTAGGAGCTCAAAGATTTAAATACAGTCATACACCATATGACAACTTTTCAGTTAAGAACTGATGGCATATACAATGGTGGTCCCATAAGATTATAGTGGAGCAGAAAAATTCCTGTCATCCAGTGATGTCATAGCCATCATAACATCATAGCACAATGCCCTCTACAGATGTACCACTCTTTTATTTTTTATATCATATTTCACTGTACCTTTTCTCTGTTTAGATATGTTTAAATACACAAATATTTACCTTTTGTTACAGTTGCCTGAGGTATTCAGTACAGTAACATGCTATACAGGTTTGTAGCCTAAGAGCAATTGGCTATACCACATAGCCTAGGCGTGGAGCAGATTATACCATCCTGGTTCATGTAAGTACACCCTGATGTTCACATAACAACAAAATCATCTAACAGTGCATTTCTCAGAACCTGCCCTCGTTGCTAAGCAATGCATGTTTGTATATTTAACGCATTTTAAGCTATTCTAGTTATTATCCATGTGGTCCCAATTTTGGTTAGTGGGAGCCTATTCAAGTTGGCTTTTGCAACCTGTTGACAGAATTATAGCAGTCCTTGATAGCATATCTTTGTTTCTGGCATAACAAGACATTCCAGACTCACTTTGTATATTCCTAGCTCCATACATAGATGCAGTCATTTTTCTAGGAAATACTATTTTTTAGTACAAAATGGCATATAGAGATCACAACCTGGATGCTAGTCATGCTTATTGCTACTGGGCTTGTCCTTGTTTCTAAACCTTATTGGTGAACAGAACTAGGAAAGATATATGTAATTATATATAATTATATGTACATTATAAACATATTACAAATATACAATCTTGTATATTGAAAATACATAAAGCTTATGCATTATAAATTTATATTGTCATATATTACCTTATATATTATAAATATATATATACATTTTAAAGCCAAAAATTATTATAATATCATACCAATACTTGTCATTCAAATTCCAGAATACACGGGTTTTCCTTATTGTCATTAATCTTACACGTCTGACTTTTCTTCCATGCCATGCACCATGAGCCTGTCTTAACAAGTTTGCCTTATCTGATATCATACACAAATTCTTTGAAAATAGCAATGGCAACGCTACCACCAAAAATATAATTACTGAAAACATAGCTTTACAGTCCAATTATTGTGTTTTATAGTCATAGGAATAGTTTTTCTTTGAATATTTGGTTGTATCACCTCAATATACATTTGCTCATTTATCTCATTTGCATTTCAATATTTTATATTTAATTTTAATTAGAATTATGTGATTATAATTACATATATACAAAGTCAAATCCAGAAAACAAGGTGTACTCAAAAAGAATATTACTTCTATCTCTATTTCTTCCAACCCAAGTTTTCTTCCTCCTCTTACAGGAAAACTTTTATTTTAATGTTATATCTACTATCCTACCTAATGCTAGCATACATAAAGACACATCTTTATCTATCTTGACATAGAGTTGTGGAGCCCACTCCAGAGTATTGTATAGAGTTTTTCTGTACAAAATGTCAGCCATCAGACACATAGACTATTTGGGTTTAAATTTAAAATTATTAAATTTTTAAAAATTCAGTTCTTCAATCTTACTTTTTCATCATGTCTGATCTAGTGACTACTGGTGTAGAATGTTCAACTTGTCAAACAAAGATTAATGTTGAAACCTCGAATGTGGTCACTCCTTGAATAAATCAAGCAATTAATCTCAGCCAGTTGGTGACAAGTTGATTAGATTCAATCTCTTCCATCCTAGAAATACAAAATTCATCCTGATGAAGATTAACAGGTGATTTGGATATAGTTTCACCTTTCCTTCCCATAGTTGTCAACTCTTTGAAGACTCACAATGTTTGAGCTGCTTACATAGGATCCTACTAAATAATTCCTTGGACCAAAGACCTGCTTTCTATCCAAAGATGGATAGCTGTGGTCAAAAACTATGGAATCCATTATGGCCTACCACATACTATATTATCCAGAAATGACTTGCATGACAGACCAGCGGATTGACTTATTGAAGGCATGGCTGAGACACCAGTTTAGAGATAACACCCTGGGTGAATGGAGTACAATCCTTCAGGATGAAGTCCACCTTAAATTAATGGCCACTATATGACACTATGTCTGCAAAAGTTGGAATACAGAAGTCCAGGAATCAAGATGGTAGAAACAGGAATGGCTCACTGTAGTTCACGGTGACTCACTTGAGGATTTTGTGCTTTTACATTCCCACAAATTTGTCTCTGAGAGTTTGAAATTCCTGGTTCTAAGAGATGGAATGCTTCTATCAGGAGAAACCCTATTATTCCTATTAAACTTAAAGCTATATTTATTGCCTGGCCACACTGGGCTCCTCCTACCAGGAGACCAACTGTCATAAATTGTTACCATCCTGACAGTGGACGGTAACAAGGATCATCATAAGGATATTGGATTACTGCTGGATAAGGACGGATGCTGGAGCAGAGAGGAATATGTTTGGCAATCAAGTGATTTACTGGGCACCACTTCATATTTGCATGCTCGCTTCTAATTTTAAAGAAAAGTATAGCAACTACAGCCTGATTAAGGGCGTGATAATTAGAGGCTCAGGGATAACAAGGGTTTAGTTTATACTAACAGGCAAGCCAGCTACACCATAAAAAGTGCTTGATGAGAATGATGGGAAACTAGAATAAGTGGGAGAGAAAGAGATGAGAAATGTCAATAATTTCCTTGGATTCCACATATAAGTAAGATCATACAGTATTTTTCTTTCTATACCTGGCTTACTTAACATAATGTCCTCTAGCTTCATCCATGTTGTCACAAATGACAGAATTTCATGTTTTGTTAAGGCTGAATAGTATTTCATTGTGTATTACACAGCACAGTGATTACAGTTAATAATAATATATTGTATATTTCAAAATAGCTAAAAGAGAGGATTTAAAATTTTCTCACGACAAAAAAATGATAAATGCTTGAGGTGATGGAAAAAAAATTATAATTTCCTGAGAAGCAAATGCAGCCCTGAGCACTGCATTTTGTCATACTAGCTTTCATTTCATGAAATTCCCCAGAAATTGGAGCCAACCAAAATCACAGAGAAACCATCCATGGACAGAGAAAACTTACTGAGAGAAGCAAATAGATATGAGTGGTGCCAAGGGGTAGATGCTACAGATATTGTTGGCATGCTGCCCAGATCCCATTTACTAGGCCAGTGCAACTGTCTTTCAGCTGTGGTTAATTGTGGCCTTTATTTTATTTTATTTCACTTCATTTCCAACTTTTATTTTAAGCTCAGCGGTACATGTGTGGGGTCTGCAGGTTTGTTACAGAGATAAATGTGTGTCATGGTGGTTGCTGCAGAGATCATCCCATCACCCAGGTATTAAGCCCAGAATCCATTATTTCTTCTCCCTGATGCTCTCTTTGATCCCATCCCTCACCTTCAGACAGGCACCAGTGTGTGTTGTTCCCCCACATGTGTCCATGTGTTCTCATCATTCAGCTTCCACTTATAAGTGAGAATGCATAGTATTTGGTTTTCTGTTACTGCGTTAGTTTGCTAAGGATAGTGGCCTCCAGCTCCATCCATGTCCCTGCCAAGGACATGATCTCATTCCTTTTTACGGCACACAAAATTTCATGGTGTATATGTACCACATTTTCCTTATCCAGTCTATCATTGATGGGGATTTAGGTTGATTCCATGTCTTTGCATGAATAGTGCTGTAATGAACACACATGTGCATATATCTTTATAATAAAATCATTTATATTCCTTTGATTACATACCCAGTAATGGGATTGCTGAGTCAAATGGTATTTCTGCCTCTAGGCTGAGAGCCAAATCACAAATGAACTCCCATACACAATTGCCACAAAGAGAATAAAATACCTAGTAATACAGCTAACAAGGGAAGTGAAGGACATCTTCAAGGAAAACTACAAACCACTGCTCAGATAATATAGAAATGACACAAACAAGTGGGAAAACATTTCATGCTCTTAGATAGGAAGAATTAATATCATGAAAATGGTCATACTGCCCAAAGTAATTTATAGATTTATAGATTCAATGCCATTCCCATTAAACTACCATTGAAATTCCTCACAGAATTTAAAATTCATGTGGAAGCAACAAAGACCCTGAATAGACAAGGCAATCTTAAGCAAAAAGAACAAAGCTGGAGACATAATGCTACCCCACTTCAAATTATACTGCAGGGCTACAGTAACCAAAACAGCATGGTACTGGAACAAGAACAGACACATAGACAAATGGAACAGAATAGGGAATCCAGAAATAAGACCACACAACTACAATCATCTGATCTTTGACAAACCTGACAAAAACAAGCTATGAGGAAAGGATTCCCTATGTAATAAATTGTGCTGAGAAAACTTGCTAGCCATATGCAGAAAACTGTAACTAGACCCCTTCCTTACACCATAAGCAAAAATCAACTCAAGATGGAATAAAGACTTAAATGTTAAAATCAAACCATAAAAACTCTAGAAAACCTAGGCAATATACCATTTAGGACATAGGCATAGGCAAAGATTTCATGATGAAAATGCCAAAAGCAATTGCAACAAAAGCAAAAATTGACAAATGGGATCTAATTAAACTAAAGAGCTTCTGCACAGAAAAAAAAAAGAAAAGAAAAAAATTAACAGAGTAAACCAACAAACTACAGAATGGGAGAAAAATTTTGCAATGTATCTGACAAAGGTCTAATATCCAGAATCTATAGGGAACTTTAACAAATTTAAAAGAAAAAATCTAACAACCCATTGAAAAGTGGGCAAAAGACATCAACAGACACTTCTCAGAATACAACATACATGCAACCAACAAACATATAAAAAAAAAAGCTCAACATTACTGATCATTAGAGAAATGCAAATCAAATCCACATTGAGATACCATCTCACCCCAGTCAGAATGGCTATTATTAAAAAGCCAAAAAACAACAGATGCTGGTGCAATTGTGGAGAAAAAGGAAGGCTTTTACACTGTTGGTGGGAGTGTAAATTAGCTGAACCATTGTGGAAGACAGTGTGGCAAATTTTGGCTTTCAGTGTTTCATACCTCTGGCTTTCTGCAGAGAATTGCCCTTGGCTGATATGAGTCACCTGATGTAGAAATGCCTTGGAACTGAAGCACTTACTCCCATTAGGATTGAGCTATAACCAATGACTGCAAGTGGGTATAATATCTTAGCCCCTCATTGCCTGCCTCTGGTGAGACAACCTCTGTAGTGTAATTCATGCTCCAGAGTACTCCACAGTATCAGAATTAGGCATTAACTTCCCAAGAAACTGTATCTTTGCCTGGTTTCTTCCCCATGCACTGTTTTGTTTTCCTAATTTCCTTGCAACTTTCCCCCAAATCAATCCTCAGTAGATCACATGCAAAACAATTCCCCATGTCAGGTTTTGTTTCTAAGAAGCCCAACCTAAAACATATTATTCACAATAGTTTTGATATTATTCTGAATCCTTTGTGTTTCTATGTCTCTATGTATGTGTGCAGTTCTATGTGTAGTAGGATTCAGCCAGTTAGTAGTTTTGTGATATTCTAATTCTTATAATTCCCAGTGTCATTAGAAATGGGAATCTTGATGTGGGGGAAAGTGCATACAGTAAGGTAGTAGAGGTTGAAAAAAACTCTATGTATCTAAAATTTTAATTGGAAATAGTATGACTTCATGACATAATACATTTTTTCTTAAAATATTTTTATAAAACACATTCCCTAGCTCTGTCCATTGGAAAGACCTATAATTTATGACAAACCCAGTAGGAGAGTTCACAAGTTGTCTTGAAAATACAATTTTCAACTAAAAGTTACTAGGTATCCTTGAAATTATGGCTGATTTTAAATGTATGGTAGGAAATACACAAGATGAGTCTGGAACATTTTGTCATAACATGTAACAAGGCATTATCAAACACTACTAGGATCAAACCCAATAGGGCTGGCACTGGCCAAAGAAGGTGTAATTTTATAAGGATAGCAACTGCCTTAAATATGATAATACTAAAACAAAGAACAACAGCAAACCATGCTAATTGTTCAGTGGTAGACACTTCTGGTAATCAGTTCATCAGTTTTAAAACCGATAAAGGGAAAAAATCAGGTGTTGGCTTAATCAATTCGAGCCACATGGTACTGTAACAAAGTACTACAGACTGGGTGGCTTATAAACAACAGAAATTTACTTCTTATAGCTCTGATGGCTGGGCATCCAAGATCAGCATGCTAGCATGGTCCAGTTCTGGTGAGTGCCCTCTTCCAGTTTGCAGACAGCTGAGCTTTAATTGTATCCCGACATGGCAGGAGGAGGACAAGAGAGCTCTCAGTGATGCCTTTCATCAGGGCCCTAATCCATTCACGAGACTTACACCCTCATGACCTAATTACTTCCCCAAAACCCCACCTCTTAATACCATCACACTGGGGATTAGAATTTCAACATATGAATTTGGCTGCAGGGGGACACAAACTTCAGTCCATTGAAGGTGCTTATCTTACCCTTCTTTCTATTCAAATTATACAACTGAATAATGAAACATTTACTAAGGAAAAGTTTATCTGTAATAGAACTATTCCAACTAATAAATTAAAAAGGAATTAGAGACTTGGAAGATGACCATTTGCAAACCCTATTGAGTCAAGACAATCATCAATTGCAGTTGGCATCATTGAAAAGGAACCACCAGGTATGTTGTACCTCCTGATAGAATAACACAATTCTGTGTATGAATTACCTTCACCAAAAGTTTAACTGAGTCAGCTCAAGACCTTCTAACCACCAGTATACTGGGAATATGGAAAACAGATAAATTCAGATTGTGGGAAATATTGTACAACAAATTAATGAATGAAGAGGGAAACTATAGATTAAAAGATACTTAAGAGCATTCTGTGGCCAGGCACGGTGACTCACACCTGTAATCCCAGCACTTTGGGAAGCCGAGGTGGGTGGATCGCCTGAGGTCAGGAGTTCAAGACTAACCTGGCCAACATGGTGAAACCCTGTCTCTACTAAAAATACAAAATTAGCTGGGTGTGGTGGTGCACATCTATAATCCTCAGGAAGCTGAAGCAGGAGAATTGCTTGAACCTGGGAGGCAGAGGTTTCAGTGAGCTGAGGTCACGCCATTGCACTCCAGCCTGAGTGCAACTCCATCTCAAAAAAAAAAAAAAAAAGGAGCATTTTCTTTTATAAGATGACTTAGGGAACCTAGAGAAAAAGTAGGAATTTAATATGTGAATGAAATAGATGAAGCAATCATGACCACAGAAACCATCATTATCATCAGTGTCTAATTTAAAATTAAATATTATAATTAAAATATGGAAAGTTGTTCAAAAGAGAAAAAATGTACTCATCTTCTAATTTTACATAGGAAATATTGAGAAATACTATAATAATTTTGATGTTAGTACTTTTTGTAATATAATATTAAAAGGACAGTTACCATACTTATCATTACAAATATAAAGACAACAAAATAGTCCAGGTATGTTGGCTCATGCCTGTAATCCCAGTCTCAGTGAGGCCCAGGCATGAGGATCGCTTAAGCCCAGGCATTCAAGACCAGCCGGGGCAACATAGCGAGACCCCTTCTTTACAAAATAAAAAATAGAAAAATTAGCTGAGGCTGGTGGCATGGTTCTGTAGTCCCAACTACTCTGGCAGCTAAGGCAAGAGGATTGTTTGAGCCCCGGAGGTCAAGGCTGCAGTGAGCTACTATCACACCACTGAACTCTACCCTAGGAGACAGAGCAATACCTTATCTTTCTAAAAAACAAACAAACCCAAAGACAAACAAAATAGAGTCCATACAAAAGAATAATTTTTAAAAATAAGAAGTGGAGTCTTCCAGTTAAAAAATAGCAGATCAAATCAAATATGCTTGCTCCCTCCTGAGATCCTACTAAAAAAAGAGTAAAATAATTTTAAAATATGAATCCACAAGGACAAAGAATTCTAGAATAGTAGAATAGACAATGATGTCAAAATTTTGGAAAATGGAAGATGACAAGTAGAAGCTGTCTTGGCTGAATAATAAAGCTGAAATTTAAACTTCCAGAGGGAGGAATCAAAGGAAACCAGCCAAGTCAAAAACAGAATCCAGAATGTTTAGGAATAGAAAGACCCATACTTCTGAATGGGAGGAGAAATAGAGCTAAAAGAAAGATAAATAACTGAATGTCTATAAAAAAGTCACTATTCCCATCCCTACCCAGACTCCTCCTCCTGCCTGACATAGCCCAGGTTTCCACCAATTCCCGTATTAAGCATGAGCCTGAATAATTTTCAGGAGAATTATCCTCTTGAGAAATGGAACTCAGAAATATCTATACTTGAGGAAACCAGATTCTACCATTGTTCTCAGTAAGAGAATTAGGTTGATGTGATCTATTGCATCATAGACAGAAACAGAAGTCATGTAATTAAATTTGAACTTGAATTTGGATCCTTGGGAGATTATTTAAAATTACTTTTAAAAGGTACTATAATCAATCATTGATTTCAAAGTCATTGGTTATGTAGATAGTTGCCTGCCATACACCAGACACTTCAATTAAAGATAGTAGATATGGTCAAATCTGCTGAAGTAGATCATAGACATTACAAAACTAGATACGTTCTGTCACAAATTATTGGCTCATCTACTTGTCCAGTTTTCTAGCTAATTTTTAGGAGACTTTTAAAAACATTTCTGAAGTTATATAAGTTAATTAGATGAAATGTTAATGAGTTAATGAGGAAGTTACAATGTGTTGTGACACAGATGCATAAACCCTTGCCCAGTGGCAAGGTTTCAGACTGATTCAAATGCTTGTTTGTGGCCGTATGGAGGAAGCAAAGGAAACTGTGGAACAGGAGACAAGGAAGTAGTCAGGAGGGCTTAGTCCTGAAAGCAGTCTTGGAGAGAGCTGCCAGTCTATTCTAGAGACTGCTACAGCCAGGGCAAGCTGGGGCAAAGGGACTGATCTGTGGATAAAGAGTTCACAGATGATTCACCATGACTCTGTAAAGCATATCTGTTGGATGAAAGATTAGGTGAACATTCCAGGCAGGACAAGAACAGGGATGGGAAAGTGAAACACACCAAGCTTCTTGCCCTATAAAGGTAGGAACACTTATGGAATTAGGCTGATAAAAGTCCCTTAACCTCATATATGAAATTAAATGAGCTAATAATAAGAAAGCCCTTAATCATCTCAAATATGTTGGGCAAATCATGAATAAATAATTCATCATAAAAATAAAACAAGCAATTAGCTTTTCTGGAGATAATACAGTGTTTCCTGGGGTGAAGACTACTACTGTTGACTGGACCCCCATTAGTATAACGGGTACAATTCTTAATCTTAAAGAAAATAGTGATAAGACAGATCCAATAACAGTGAGTTCCATAGGGGTGTTGAAATGTTTTGATTGCTGTGGAGTTCTCTGTTGCTCTGTTTCCTCATGTGTAAAATGGTATATTATAATATGGTATATATTTCCTAAGATTGCCAGCAGAGTCAAAACAAATAATGCAAGCAGAGAAGACACATCTGATGCCCCACAATACCTCCCTCTGCATAAGCAGATTTTTTTTTGACAGAGACATATGACTTACAAAGCCTAAAAATATCTACTATCTGGCTTTTACAGAAAAAAATTGGTTGACCTCAGATCTAAATCAATAATACTAAGTACCTGCATTTTAGGGACTCATCTAGCACCTAAAATTCTAAATTGTCCCTACTTAACCTTAGCAAGAATAGCCGGTTAAAAGCAGAATTAAAGCTTATTGAATTAATCTAGAGACTACATTATCTTAGAAATAATTACTACTTGAAATGAGTAGTCTCAAGGATGTACTATTCATTATGTTATCCAGGTTCAAGTATGAAAGAAGTCAGAGGCCAGAAAGTTACATCCCATTATTCCTCTGCTTTATTTCTCCATGGCAATTTCTTACAGAACAGTAACTTGAAATGTGGGTCTTGGTCACATTGGTCAGAATTTTGTATCTATATTAATCAAGGTTCTACAGAGATATAGAACCAATACAATATATATAGATTACATGAAGAGATTTATTCTAAGAATTGGCTCATATGATTTTGAGGGCAAAGAAGTCCAACTATATGCCCTCTGAAAGCTAGCAAGCCCTCTACAAGCTAGAAAACCAAGAATGCTGAGAATGTAATTAAGTCAGAGTCCAAAGGCCCAAGAACCAGGGGCTCCAATGACAAAAAACAAGAGAAAATGGATGTCCCAGCTAAAAAAGAGAGAGCAAATTCACACTTCCTATGATTTTTCATCCACTCAGGCCCTCAGTGGATTGGATGATGGCTTCTCACATTGGTGACAGTGACTTTTACTCAATCTACTGATTCAAATGCTAATCTCTTCCGGAAGTACCATCACAGAAACACCCAGAAATGTTTTATCAGCTATCTGGCTATCTCTTAACCCAATCAAGTTGACACATAACCTTCACAGTAACTTAAATATAACTACTGTTAAAGTATTTGTTCATTATGTTACGAAATAATCTTTGAGAATCTATGATCAGGGCATCTTACTTGATTCTACCTATGTGGTGATAATTTGACCATATTAGCACCTTAGAGAAGTATAGGTTGTATTTCTACTTGTGATAAAGTAGTCTTGCATCCAGTTATGGAGAAAATGTATCTTTCCTGGTAAACTCTCATACTTTCACTTTTAGTGTAATGAAAATTATAAAATTATTCACACTTCCCTATTTGATTCAGACATATAGTGCAACAGAAGGATGTACGACCTAGAAACAGAGAGCTAGTTGGACCCAAAGTCCCTGCCCAACTCCTCTTAGAAACTCACACCCAATCCCCACAAGGTGGCCAAATGCTAGCTATTTGCAAACTGATTATTCTTCACCAAAAAAGCTGTTTTTATTTTCGTCTCATAGAGAAGGAGAGCAATAATGAAGCAGGGCCCCTTGTCAGGAGCAAAATCTTGTGATGTGTCCAAATGGACCCAGACCTTGTGCACCATTGCACAGAACGCTACGAAAACAGGGGATGGGCTGACCTTTCTGCCCGTGAGTTACAGCCAGAATCTAGTGATACTGCTAACTCTCCAGACCTTTTTTGCTGGGAAACTCAGAACTAAATTCTGTAGTGAAATGCCTGGTACTTATAATGCAATCATTTCAATATGTATCATGGCTCTTATTTTTGCTTTTTTAAAAAATCACTACTTAATGGTCCTATTATGTCTATTATTATAAGCCAATTCAAATCTTTTGGGGGAAGTAATAGAGTATAAATAATACATAAGGAAAATTTTTAAAATCCTGAGTTTCAGAATCAACATTGGGAGGGAGAATCACCTATCAATTAGGAACAGCAATTTTGGATGTTACAGAAGTGAAAAATAAACTTCAAATGTGTTTAAACTAAATAAAAGTAAAAACAAAAATAAATCCCTTATCTTTGTCCAGCATGTGCTATGTATTTTGGAGAACATGAAATACAATCATCACTGCTCACAAGGAGATATCAATATAAACTAGGGGATGAATAATGCACATTTTAAAAACTTGAGAATATTTTAAGACTAATTTTTACTTCTTGATTGTCTGAAACAATGTCTATTATAGATTTAGAAAAGGGGGAGTTCAATATAAATAGAATTGGTGAGAGAAGGTTTCATATACAGAGTGAGATATATTCCAATCAATGAACCTTTTCTAGCCAAGAGCTCCCCAACCAGTGTGCCAAGTAGATCCCTCTTCCCTCAGGGCAGCTGGGCAGGGCATGAGGTGGTAAGAACATCATCTGACTGGGAGCAGCCTGCTCTAAGCTTCTAACTGCCCTCCGTTCTACCCTAATGTGTCATGCCACAAATAGTTATCATTTTCCTTGTGTGAAAAGCAGTCTTGTGATGATTGTAGGGGAAATGGAGCTATTTTACTATATTGATCTCAGCTTCTCCTATCTGATTACATTCCATTAAACTTCTTCTAAACTAAATCTAGCTAATCTGAATCTTTCTGGCTGAACTGTTGTCTTTGCAAATAATTTCCCCAAATTTACAATCTTATAAAATCAATCACTGTGCCTCCTTGCTGGAAGCAATTTTGGCCAACTAGATAGTTCATTAGTTAATTCTCTGTGGATATTCAGTAGTTATATTTTAGTTGATTGTTGTATCCATGAATAATATCCCTTTTCTTCCCACCACTATATAGGCAAGCTTACTTTCCAAGATGATTGACATGATTATGAATATTCTGCACTGTGCACGTGTGTATCTCAGAATAACACCTTATATCACCAAAAAGAGGAAAATATACTTTGATTTATAATCATTAGGTTTCTACCTTTACATTTTCCTATTCAGACACAAGTTTAAACACTTTCACTGAATTTTGAATCATTTTTCTAACCCAAATAGTGTCTTTACATTAAAAAATTAAAAGTTGGTGAGAACCAAAATTAAAAAATTACAAATGTTCATGATGAGTAATGTAAAGAATCTTCTGTTTCAAGTAAGATAAAATTAACAACAATTTAGTAACAGAAAATGGATAAATTAGGAAAAGAAAATGAGAAAATGTATATTGCAACAATAATCTGAGTTCCAAAGTCTTCAGTGGCAAAGAAGAGACCTCTAGATGTAGCTTTCTAGAATATCAGTCCCTCAGGCATATGCCAATGACCCTACAACCAGGAACCCAGAAATAGCTTCTAGCTGCGGGTGCCTGGCTGAACCCCTTTCTTCTCTCCCCATGAATGCTGCTGAAGTTCATGACCTACACTACACAAGGACAGAAGTGCTTTTGTTTCTTCACTTATTTTAACATGAATATTTTATATCTTAAAACAGCAACAAAAACAAAAAATACACATAATGTTCTGCAATTAACTCCAACTTCCAATAAGTGAATTTTCTATAGCCAGTAGAAAACACCCACTCTCAATTATTCAGATGTTGTGAGTTTCTTATGCCTACAACAAAGCCTAGATCAAGGGGTGGCAAACTTTCTCTGTAATCGGTCAGACAGTAAGTATTTAGGCTTTGCAGATCTTATGGTTTGTGTTGCAACTATTCTTCCTTGCTGTTGTAGGGGAAAGCAGTCATAAACACTACATAAACAACTGAACATAGCTATATTCCAATAAAATTTTATGTCTGGACACTGACGCTAGAATTTTACATAATGTTTACATATCACAAAATATTCTTTTTTTTCAACCATTTAAACATGTAAAAATATTCTTATCTCATAGGCTGTACAAAAACATGCTGTTTTATGCTCCCTGGACTTAGTTTGCTAACCGCTGGCCTAGATCACTGGTTAGCAATTTGTGGCTAATAAACTCAATGTGGGTGTGTAGGACAGAGGAGTTTTGAGAATAGAGTTATTACAAGGAATCTGCAAATGAAACATTGTCTCTGGAACAAATAATCTGTCTCATGCATATGCTACTATTCAAATGTATGTATACACAATTAAATTAGTAAAATAAAGTCATAGTATCTTCAAGGAGTTTTACAAGGTAGCACAACATCATCAAACATATTTTAATCTGCCTATTCCTAGAGTTGTTTTGCTTTGTGTTTGTTCAGTGAGAGTATAGTAGTTCTAATCTTTAGAAAAAAATTAGGTACAATTAGAACAATACAGATGAATGAAAAGAGAAATGAAGAAAGGAAGGGAGGAAGAAAGAGAGGAAAAGAGGGAGGGCAGTAGGGAAAGATGGCAAAAGGGAGGGAGGGAGAGAGATCTGAATAACAGAAGGCAAAACAGGGCCAAAACAACATGATCTTATTGGACTAATTCAGTACTAACAGAAAGACAGATATTTTGACTAATGGAACAAAATAAAGAACCTGGAAAGAAATCTATGTATATATGGTCAGTTGATCTTCAACAAGGGTGCCAAGAATACACAATGGGAAAACAATAGTCTCTTCAACAGTGGTGTTGGGAAAACTGGATATCAGGCAAAAGAGTAAAATTGGACCCTTTTCTCAAACCATCCACAAAAAGAAATTTAAAATGAATCAAAGATTAAACAAATAACTTGAAACTGTGAAACTCCTAGAAGAAAACATAGAAGAAATACTTTGCAACATTGTTCTTGCAATCATTTCATGGATATGACACCAAAAGCACAGGCAACAAAAGCAACATTAAACAATAGGACTATATAAAAGTAAAAAGCTGCTCTACAGCAAAGGAAACAATCAATAGAGTGAAAAGGCAACCTATAGAATGGGAGAAATATTTGCAAACCATATATCTGACCATGGGTTAATCTCCAAGATATATAAGAAACTCCCACAACTCAATAACAAAAAAGCTAACAGGGCAATTAAAAGTGGGCTAAGGATCTGAATAGATGTTTTTTCCAAAGAAGACATACAAATGGACAAAAAGTATATGATAATTCTCAACATCACTAATCATCAAGGAAATGCAGATCAAAACCACAATGACATATTACCTTACACCTGTCAAGATGGTTATTATGAAAAACACAAAAGACAAGTATTGGTGAGAATATGGAAAAATTTGTACTATTGTATGCTATTGGTGGTAATGTAAAATGATAATTTAAAATGGTGATGTTATGGAAAACAGTATGGAGGTTTCTCAAAAAATTGAAAGTAAAACTAACATATAATCCAGCCATTTCACTTAATAAACTGAATTCAGGATCTCAAAGACATATTACAACTTCCATGTTTATTGCAGCATTATTCACAATAGCCAAGATGCGGAAACAACATAATGTTCATCAACAGATGAATAGATAAATATAACATGGTATATACATACAACGGACTATAATTCAGTTAAAAAGAAGTAAATTCTGCAATATGTGACATTGATAGGCCTTGAGCATACCATGCTGAGTAAAATAAGCTGGTCACAGAACAAATACTGCAGGATCTCACTTACATGAAGTATCTAAAATAATCAAACCATAGAAGCAAACAGTAGATTGGCAGTTGCCAGGTGCTGGTGAAGGGGAAATGGGAAATTACTAATGAATGTATATAAAATTTCAATGTGCAAGATAAGTTCCAGAGGTCTAATGTAAAATACTGCACGTATAGGTAACAATACTATATTTTACACTTAAAAATATGTAAAGAGAGTAGTTTGTATGTTAAGTGTTCTTACCAAAGTAAAAAAAAAAAAAAAATAGAAGAGACATGGAGAGATGAATATTGTTTCCAGTAAAGGCGTCATATGTTTGGAATAATGATTTCTAATCTTTCCATGAAAGATAAAATGACTAACATTAAGGAGACTAGATAATAGAGTTACAAATGTGCTTAATTTTTTCAATATAACTTTTAAGCCTAATTTATTCACTTATGTGCAAAATCACCAAGGTGCTGGAATACCAGCCTTTATGTCAAATACAAAGCTCTAATTTTAGGAAGAAAAAAAAGTAACCAATAAGGAGGAATTAGAGTGTTACAAAGATTATAATTATGTTAATAATGCAATAATAATAAATTTAATGGCAATCATAGCAAGAGGAGTAAGAGCTAACATTTAAAGCTCCACTTTGGTAGTTATAGAATAGATGCAGTTGATTCACCAAATTAACAGTGTGAAAAGAACATTTCTGGATGTTTGAGAAAATAAAAAATAAACTATAATATTTACAAAGAAAAACCTTTCCCAACATCCTCTTTACCACAGACTGAATGTGTTCCCCTAAAATTCATATGTTGAAATTAAATCCCCAATACAATGATATTGGAGGAGGAACATTTGGAAGTTGATTAGGTCATGAGGGTAGGTCCCTTACTCATGAGATTAGTGCCCTTATACAAAAAGGCACCAGAGAGATTCCTGCCCCTTCTTCCATGTAAGGACATAGCAAGAGATGTCTATCTATAAACCAGGAAGTGGGTCCTCACCACACATTGAATCTACTAGTGGCCTTGGTCCACCCTCCAAAAAACTATAAGAAATAAATTTCTACTGTTTATAAGTCACCAGCTTATTGTATTCTAGTTATAGTAGCATGAACGAACTAAGATACACTTCAGCCATTAATATTTATGTATCTATTATACAAGTAGGCAATGGCAAATTGTGCTATTAATCTTTAAAAACAGCTGGGCAGCATGGTTTACACCTATAATCCCAGCACTTTGGGAGGCTGAGGCAGGAGGATCGCTTGAGCCCAGAAGTTCCAGGTTTCAGTGAGCTATAATATGATCTTACCACTACACTCCAATCTGGGTGGCAGATCAAAATCCTGTCCAAAAAAAAAAAAAAGAAAAAAATATATTTATACCTTGGAAATATTATTTGGTTATTAAATATCTGTTTCTATGACATTTTGTTCCCTAGTTACAGAAACCTAATTATGGATGTGTTTAATTATGATTATGGCCACTGCCATTTATTATGTAACTAAATTGCTAGCCAAGAAAACTGAAATCCAGCTGTGACTAAATATGCTAAAAATTAAGTATGTACCAAAATACAACAGCATATTAATTTATAATATTGTATAATTTACATAATTGAATCCTAATAACATAACCTTATTTAATCTTCAAAATTTCTAAATATATTGTGTGGTTTCTATATATTAAAAGGGTATATATGTATATGTGTGTATATACATATATAGATGTGCTTTCAATCCTTATTGGTTTTCATCGAGCACAAAACATTTAATATTATAAAAATGAAAACTGACATTTTCAAGAAAAAATTGAGGGAATGAAAACATTAAAATGAAAAAAAAGAGAGAGAAAGAAAAAGACCAAAACAAAGATGAAAGTCAAAAGTTAAAAAAATCAAAAGAAAGACAGGACAAAGAAGAGGAGGAAGAAAAAAAAAACAAAAAACAAAAAACAAAACAAAAAACACCAGATGTTTAGGGTCTGCTGTTTTACTCTTTTAAACCAATATATATTTCTGGAGAGGAGGTATGGCAAGTGTAATTAGACTTAAAGAATTAAAGAGGATTGGGACATTTAAGTAATTGAATATTTAAATATTTTTCTTTTGAAAGATGGAACCCAAAATTGCAGTCATGTCCTCTCACATTCTATTGGCCAAAGTCTTGTCACATGGCCACATCTGATTGTGAGGAGGTCACAAAGTCACAGCTAAAGACCGTATTTCCAGTCTTTAGCTGTGACTTTGTACCTAGTTGGAATTTCTGTTACTACAGAAGAAAGAGAGAATAGATAACCATATTATAATAATATATAAAAAGTATATTATAAAACATAATAATATCTAATACAAAGCCCCACAAACTTAGTCCTGCACCTTCCATTAAGATTCCTTTGAATACAAAGGCTCTGGTATGCTCAGTAGAGGAAAGGGAAAATTTCTGATTGAAGCAATTTACCTTAAGACATAATGGAGAGACAGGAAGGATATCATATTATTTATAAACAATGTTTCCCGATCTCTGATGTGGAGTCAACAAGGAAGTGATACGAATTTTTACCCCTCTCTTTAGAATACCCTGTTTCAAATTAATATTAAAAATTAATCTTAAATTAATGAAATAGTTTTTTAAAATTAAATTTTTTAATTAATGTTAAGTTAATATACGTTTCCAATAAACCTGTTTCCTTTCCCTTCCGTTTCCTTCCATATTCCTTTCCTTTTTCTGCAAGTGACAGCAGTAAAGACTGCTAGTTATCTCCTTGATATCTATCATCCCTTTCTTTTGTAGTAGTCAAAGTTCCAGCTAGGTACATCATCACAGCTAAAGACTGTTTCCAGCCTTCCTCACTACCAGATGTGGACATATCACTAGGTTTCTGCCAGTAGAATGTTAGTGCACATGACTGCAATTCTGGATTCCATGTTTCAAAAGAACAGAGCAAGCTCTCTTCTCCTTCACTCTTTCCAACATCTTCCCCTTTTGAAAGTAATATAATGGTGGAACCTGGGGCAACCCCACTCCTCCCCAACCACTATCCCCATCACTGCACTGTACATTTTTTCCCATAGCATATGTTGCCTTTTACTAACGAAATATATATCAGTTACTCATTATATTCACTATTTTCTACTTTCAGTAGGAAAGGGTAGAGATTTTTCTTTCTGTTTCCCCAGCACCAAGAAAATGACAAGATAAATAGAAGATGCTCAATAAATAATTGTTGAATAAATGAATATTCATATGAACGGAGTCTGGAGAGCTTGGAAAATGAGAAATTCATAGATGCTCTTGAAATCTCTGATAAAAACATGTAGTTCAGGTTATTATATCCAAAAAAATCATTCTAGATCTTTACATAAAAACTCTCTTTACATGCCTACTCTGCTTAATTTATATTCCTGATTTTTTGTTTGCCTGTCATTTATATATTAAAGTATCATAAAAAGAAAAAAGAAAAATAGCCATAAATCAATTATAGGGGATTTTCTTTCAATCAAGGCCCAAAGAAGAAAGAAAACTGGCATTGAACACAAACAAAACATAAATAATTTTATTGTTGTTATTATTTTCTTTTCTTTGTTCCGGAGAGAGAGAAATATAAAATATTACCTTCTGGCTTTGGAAGTTAAGAACAGAAACTTTCAACACTCTTTAATAAATACAATAAATAATATATTTGCTTCAGTGCATTGAATGACTAGTTTAGGGGTCTGA
Source organism: Pan paniscus (assembly GCF_029289425.2). Classification (NCBI taxonomy): domain Eukaryota; kingdom Metazoa; phylum Chordata; class Mammalia; order Primates; family Hominidae; genus Pan; species Pan paniscus. The sequence continues at coordinate 139,330,290 of NC_073252.2, read as the reverse complement.
ATTTGGACATAGAAGAAAAGAAAAAGGAAAAATTATGAAAAGAAATAAAAGGAAGAAAACAAGAAAGGAGAGGAGAGATATATTTGGTTGGGTAAGAAAATAATTGTCGCTAGAGGAACACAAATTTCTACACATATAAATAAAGAGAGCTATTTATCCATATTTGTGCATGTGTATTTGTATATATATCTATTTGTATTAATTTATACATATGTATTTGTGTGTGTGTATATATATATTTATATATGTCTTCCTCGTTTGTTTTAAACTGCTTCATAGTACTCCATAGTGTGGTAATTCTATCACTTCTTTAGTCATTAAACTACAAACAACATTGCAGTGAAAATCTTCGTGTATACCTCCCTTTGCTTTTCAGTCAGTTTTTTTGCACAGAAGTTGGCAAGAACTGGAGATATTGAGTCATAGAGTGTAAACAATATTTAAAATTTTAATAAACACTTCAAAATTTCTCTTCACTGTTAGAAATCCCTATTGGGAAAAAAATTACTGTTGCACACTTACAGGCATTATTATCCTTTTAAATGACAGAGTATATAACAATTAGCTGATTATCATTAGGAGAAATTAAATCATAAAGAAATAACTGGCTTCATTCCACCATCTAGGATTAAGACCAAGTAGCTTCAAATATTCACTGAGAAAATATTTATTTAGTGTCTATTGTTTACCAAGTACAATTATAATTATCAAGGACATGGTAGTTAACAAAACATATTTCTTGCCTGCAGGGAATTTATATTCTAATTGGAAGAAACAGTCAAAACAAATAGATAATTAATATAGACCATGAAATATGCTGACAGGTACTATGGAGAAATATAACCCCTGAGAAAGGGGCTAGAGGCTGCTAGGCTGTGGATGTTGGTGTTACATATAAGTTGTCAGATAAGGCTTTTTTTATAAGATGGCACTTGGATAAAGACCTGAAGGATGTGAGAGAGCAAGACATATAGTTATCCATGGGAATGGTGCTGCAGAGAGGATGAACAGCAACAAAGCCATTCGGGCTGGTGGGAGGGAATAGGAGAGGGGGAGAATTAGATGTGGTCAGGAGTGGCAAGAGCATAATCAGTATTGTCTTTGAGTTTTACTGTGAGTTATATGGGAGGTCTGGAGCAGAGGAAGACGTGATCTCATTTAAAGGCAGCGTGTTGAGAATAGAGTCTAAAGGAGAGGGGTAGAAAGAGAGGCTCAGTGTCTCAACTATTCCAATAATCCTGGCCAGAATTGGTGACAGCTGGGATTGCGAGGTAGCAGCAAACATGGTGGAAATGGTCACTTTCTTGTCTTTATTCATTATCTATCTATCTATCTATCTATCTATCTATCTATCTATCTATCTATCTATCATCTATCTATTTTGGAGACAGGATCACATTCTGTTACCCAGGCTAGAATGCAGCAGTTCTATCAGGCTCACAGCAACCTCTACCTCCCGGGCTCGGGCTCAGGTGATCCTCCCACTCCAGCCTCCTGTAGCTGACAGCACACGCACATGCCCAGCTAGTTTTTGTTTTTCTCTTTTCTTTCTTTCTTTCTTTTTCTCTTTTCTTTTTCTCTTTCTTTTTCTTTCTTTCTTTCCTCTCTCTTTCTTTCTTTTCTTTTTTCTTTTTTTCTTTCTCTTTCTTTTCTTGTATTTTTAGCAGAGATGCGGTTTCGCCATGTTGGCCAGGCTGGTCTGGAACTCCTGGCCTCAAGTGATCCACCCTCCTTGGCCTCCCAAAATGCTGGGATTACAGGTGTGAACCACCATGACCAGCTTGTCAGTTTCTTAATTCCAATAAAATTATCTTTCTTCCTGTCTGGTTTACCCAAGCCCTCAGAAAGAACCAAATATGATTCTTCATACGCATAAATGTTTTGCTATAAATGCACAGAAAATTTTCATATACATAAAAGATGCACTCTAAATCTGTGCCATCTGCAATAACCAGTGAAAAATAAACAAGTGAAACTAAGCTTTCCATAGAGTATCCTTCTGTCATTTTCTTGGAGTAGACAAATGCAAAATTGGGCAACAGCAGACCTTCAAGACCAATCATCTCAATTTCTTGCAGTCGTAAAAGACCAAGTGATGTTCCTCTTATTTCCTTGTCAGACTTACTAGAAGATGTCCCCACTTCTCAGCATACAGCCAAGAGCAATGTTTATGAATAGAACCTGCTAATGACAAAGTGGGTCTTTGGACAAGGATTTATGAATTCTTGAGTGCCAAAAGTTCCATAAATAATGACCATGGGAACACAGATAAATTTTTAATTTTATTAGAAAGTTTGATGAACTATCAACATCTCCCCTGAGAAGACTTTACATTTACAATTGAATTCAGTTAATTCTCTACAGAGTACTGTAAAAGAAATAAGTATGGTAGTGATTGTGGTTTCTGTGTGTGTTGTGTGTTTGCATGTGTATATTTAAATAGCCACCCCTAAATACTAAAAATACTCCCAAAGTGATATTTTGTTTATACTATCACAGTAAGAAGACATTACTTTGAAAAGCAATTTAACTTCAGTTAATTATAGTACTTTCTCTTTTTTTCAATTAAACTAGGAGACATATTCTGAAGAATTGATAGGCTTAATATACTAAGCCATCAACTATTTAAATATCTTTTTCTTCAATCTACACAGCTACTCTGGAGAGAAAAAATAACATGCAAATTCAGCAGCTCTAGTGAAAGGCTTCTTCCTGCCTGTTAACTTCTCAGGGTCTGTTTTCTCTTAGTCTACTTCCTCCAGATCTTAATAAAAATGGCTAATACTTATCAAGTATTTATTGTATGCCTGGCAGTGTCCTAAGATTTAACATAAACTAGCTCATTTGATCCTCATGATAATTATTAACCACATTTTAGATGAGGAAATTGCAATCAAAAAAGTTAAGAAATATTCTCAAGGTTGCACAACTGGTAATTGGCAGTGTGACTCCAGAGACCCCTCATTCATTATGCCACACTCCCCTTCATCTATATTTAAAGCTTATTAATCAACATTCTTGCAAGCTATAGCAAATTATCCTCAATGGTCTGCTACACTTCAACTTCATCTTCTATTCTTTTTTTTTTTTTTTCTTTTTTTTTTTTTATTATACTTTAAGTTTTAGGGTACATGTGCACATTGTGCAGGTTAGTTACATATGTATACATGTGCCATGCTGGTGCGCTGCACCCACTAACTCGTCATCTAGCATTAGGTATATCTCCCAATGCTATCCCTCCCCCCTCCCCCCTCCCCACCACAGTCCCCAGAGTATGATATTCCCCTTCCTGTGTCCATGTGATCTCATTGTTCAATTCCCACCTATGAGTGAGAATATGCGGTGTTTGGTTTTTTGTTCTTGCGATAGTTTACTGAGAATGATGGTTTCCAATTTCATCCATGTCCCTACAAAGGATATGAACTCATCATTTTTGATGGCTGCATAGTATTCCATGGTGTATATGTGCCACATTTTCTTAATCCAGTCTATCATTGTTGGACATTTGGGTTGGTTCCAAGTCTTTGCTATTGTGAATAATGCCGCAATAAACATACGTGTGCATGTGTCTTTATAGCAGCATGATTTATAGTCATTTGGGTATATACCCAGTAATGGGATGGCTGGGTCAAATGGTATTTCTAGTTCTAGATCCCTGAGGAATCGCCACACTGACTTCCACAATGGTTGAACTAGTTTACAGTCCCACCAACAGTGTAAAAGTGTTCCTATTTCTCCACATCCTCTCCAGCACCTGTAGTTTCCTGACTTTTGAATGATTGCCATTCTAACTGGTGTGAGATGATATCTCATAGTGGTTTTGATTTGCATTTCTCTGATGGCCAGTGATGATGAGCATTTTTTCATGTGTTTTTTGGCTGCATAAATGTCTTCTTTTGAGAAGTGCCTGTTCATGTCCTTCGCCCACTTTTTGATGGGGTTGTTTGTTTTTTTCTTGTAAATTTGTTTGAGTTCACTGTAGATTCTGGATATTAGCCCTTTGTCAGATGAGTAGGTTGCGAAAATTTTCTCCCATGTTGTAGGTTGCCTATTCACTCTGATGGTAGTTTCTTTTGCTGTGCAGAAGCTCTTTAGTTTAATTAGATCCCATTTGTCAATTTTGGCTTTTGTTGCCATTGCTTTTGGTGTTTTGGACATGAAGTCCTTGCCCACGCCTATGTCCTGAATGGTAATGCCTAGGTTTTCTTCTAGGGTTTTTTTGGTTTTAGGTCTAACGTTTAAATCTTTAATCCATCTTGAATTGATTTTTGTATAAGGTGTAAGGAAGGGATCCAGTTTCAGCTTTCTACATATGGCTAGCCAGTTTTCCCAGCACCATTTATTAAATAGGGAATCCTTTCCCCATTGCTTGTTTTTCTCAGGTTTGTCAAAGATCAGATAGTTGTAGGTAAGCGGCGTTATTTCTGAGGGCTCTGTTCTGTTCCATTGATCTATATTTCTGTTTTGGTACCAATACCATGCTGTTTTGGTTACTGTAGCCTTGTAGTATAGTTTGAAGTCAGGTAGTGTGATGCCTCCAGCTTTGTTCTTTTGGCTTAGGATTGACTTGGCGATGCGGGCTCTCTTTTGGTTCCATATGAACTTTAAAGTAGTTTTTTCCAATTCTGTGAAGAAAGTTATTGGTAGCTTGATGGGGATGGCATTGAATCTGTAAATTACCTTGGGCAGTATGGCCATTTTCACGATATTGATTCTTCCTACCCATGAGCAAGGAATGTTCTTCCATTTGTTTGTATCCTCTTTTATTTCCTTGAGCAGTGGTTTGTAGTTCTCCTTGAAGAGGTCCTTCACATCCCTTGTAAGTTGGATTCCTAGGTATTTTATTCTCTTTGAAGCAATTGTGAATGGGAGTTCACTCATGATTTGGCTCTCTGTTTGTCTGTTGTTGGTGTATAAGAATGCTTGTGATTTTTGTACATTGATTTTGTATCCTGAGACTTTGCTGAAGTTGCTTATCAGCTTAAGGAGATTTTGGGCTGAGACGATGGGGTTTTCTAGATAAACAATCATGTCGTCTGCAAACAGGGACAATTTGACTTCCTCTTTTCCTAATTGAATACCCTTTATTTCCTTCTCCTGCCTGATTGCCCTGGCCAGAACTTCCAACACTATGTTGAATAGGAGCGGTGAGAGAGGGCATCCCTGTCTTGTGCCAGTTTTCAAAGGGAATGCTTCCAGTTTTTGCCCATTCAGTATGATATTGGCTGTGGGTTTGTCATAGATAGCTCTTCTTATTTTGAAATATGTCCCATCAATACCTAATTTATTGAGAGTTTTTAGCATGAAGGGTTGTTGAATTTTGTCAAAGGCTTTTTCTGCATCTATTGAGATAATCATGTGGTTTTTGTCTTTGGCTCTGTTTATATGCTGGATTACATTTATTGATTTGCGTATGTTGAACCAGCCTTGCATCCCAGGGATGAAGCCCACTTGATCATGGTGGATAAGCTTTTTGATGTGCTGCTGGATTCGGTTTGCCAGTATTTTATTGAGGATTTTTGCATCAATGTTCATCAAGGATATTGGTCTAAAATTCTCTTTTTTGGTTGTGTCTCTGCCAGGCTTTGGTATCAGGATGATGCTGGCCTCATAAAATGAGTTAGGGAGGATTCCCTCTTTTTCTATTGATTGGAATAGTTTCAGAAGGAATGGTACCAGTTCCTCCTTGTACCTCTGGTAGAATTCGGCTGTGAATCCATCTGGTCCTGGACTCTTTTTGGTTGGTAAACTATTGATTATTGCCACAATTTCAGCTCCTGTTATTGGTCTATTCAGAGATTCAACTTCTTCCTGGTTTAGTCTTGGGAGAGTGTATGTGTCGAGGAATGTATCCATTTCTTGTAGATTTTCTAGTTTATTTGCGTAGAGGTGTTTGTAGTATTCTCTGATGGTAGTTTGTATTTCTGTGGGATCGGTGGTGATATCCCCTTTATCATTTTTTATTGCGTCTATTTGATTCGTCTCTCTTTTTTTCTTTATTAGTCTTGCTAGCGGTCTATCAATTTTGTTGATCCTTTCAAAAAACCAGCTCCTGGATTCATTAATTTTTTGAAGGGTTTTTTGTGTCTCTATTTCCTTCAGTTCTGCTCTGATTTTAGTTATTTCTTGCCTTCTGCTAGCTTTTGAATGTGTTTGCTCTTGCTTTTCTAGTTCTTTTAATTGTGATGTTAGGGTGTCAATTTTGGATCTTTCCTGCTTTCTCTTGTGGGCATTTAGTGCTATAAATTTCCCTCTGCACACTGCTTTGAATGTGTCCCAGAGATTCTGGTATGTTGTGTCTTTGTTCTCGTTGGTTTCAAAGAACATCTTTATTTCTTCCTTCATTTCGTTATGTACCCAGCAGTCATTCAGGAGCAGGTTGTTCAGTTTCCATGTAGTTGAGCGGCTTTGAGTGAGATTCTTAATCCTGAGTTCTAGTTTGATAGCACTGTGGTCTGAGAGATAGTTTGTTATAATTTCTGTTCTTTTACATTTGCTGAGGAGAGCTTTACTTCCAACTATGTGGTCAATTTTGGAATAGGTGTGGTGTGGTGCTGAAAAAAATGTATATTCTGTTGATTTGGGGTGGAGAGTTCTGTAGATGTCTATTAGGTCCGCTTGGTGCAGAGCTGAGTTCAATTCCCGGGTATCCTTGTTGACTTTCTGCCTCGTTGATCTGTCTAATGTTGACAGTGGGGTGTTAAAGTCTCCCATTATTAATGTGTGGGAGTCTAAGTCTCTTTGTAGGTCACTCAGGACTTGCTTTATGAATCTGGGTGCTCCTGTATTGGGTGCATAAATATTTAGGATAGTTAGCTCCTCTTGTTGAATTGATCCCTTTACCATTATGTAATGGCCTTCTTTGTCTCTTTTGATCTTTGTTGGTTTAAAGTCTGTTTTATCAGAGACTAGGATTGCAACCCCTGCCTTTTTTTGTTTTCCATTTGCTTGGTAGATCTTCCTCCATCCTTTTATTTTGAGCCTATGTGTGTCTCTGCATGTGAGATGGGTTTCCTGAATACAGCACACTGATGGGTCTTGACTCTTTATCCAACTTGCCAGTCTGTGTCTTTTAATTGGAGAATTTAGTCCATTTACATTTAAAGTTAATATTGTTATGTGTGAATTTGATCCTGTCATTATGATGTTAGCTGGTGATTTTGCTCGTTAGTTGATGCAGTTTCTTCCTAGTCTTGATGGTCTTTACATTTTGGCATGATTTTGCAGCGGCTGGTACCGGTTGTTCCTTTCCATGTTTAGCACTTCCTTCAGGAGCTCTTTTAGGGCAGGCCTGGTGGTGACAAAATCGGTCAGCATTTGCTTGTCTGTAAAGTATTTTATTTCTCCTTCACTTATGAAGCTTAGTTTGGCTGGATATGAAATTCTGGGTTGAAAATTCTTTTCTTTAAGAATGTTGAATATTGGCCCCCACTCTCTTCTGGCTTGTAGGGTTTCTGCTGAGAGATCCGCTGTTAGTCTGATAGGCTTCCCTTTGAGGGTAACCCGACCTTTCTGTCTGGCTGCCCTTAACATTTTTTCCTTCATTTCAACTTTGATGAATCTGACAATTATGTGTCTTGGAGTTGCTCTTCTCGAGGAGTATCTTTGTGGCGTTCTCTGTATTTCCTGAACCTGAACGTTGGCCTGCCTTGCTAGATTGGGGAAGTTCTCCTGGATAATATCCTGCAGAGTGTTTTCCAACTTGGTTTCATTCTCCGCATCACTTTCAGGTACACCAATCAGACGTAGATTTGGTCTTTTCACATAGTCCCATATTTCTTGGAGGCTTTGCTCATTTCTTTTTATTCTTTTTTCTCTAGACTTCCCTTCTCGCTTCGTTTCATTCATTTCATCTTCCATTGCTGATACCCTTTCTTCCAGTTGATCGCGTCGGCTCCTGAGGCTTCTGCATTCTTCATGTAGTTCTCGAGCCTTGGTTTTCAGCTCCATCAGCTCCTTTAAGCACTTCTCTGTATTGGTTATTCTAGTTATACATTCTTCTAAATTTTTTTCAAAGTTTTCAACTTCTTTGCCTTTGGTTTGAACGTCCTCCCGTAGCTCAGAGTAATTTGATCGTCTGAAGCCTTCTTCTCTCAGCTCGTCAAAATCATTCTCCATCCAGCTTTGTTCCGTTGCTGGTGAGGAACTGCGTTCCTTTGGAGGAGGAGAGGCGCTCTGCATTTTAGAGTTTCCCGTTTTTCTGTTCTGTTTTTTCCCCATCTTTGTGGTTTTATCTACTTTTGGTCTTTGATGATGGTGATGTACAGATGGGTTTTCGGTGTGGATGTCCTTTCTGTTTGTTAGTTTTCCTTCTAACAGACAGGACCCTCAGCTGCAGGTCTGTTGGAATACCCTGCCGTGTGAGGTGTCAGTGTGCCCCTGCTGGGGGGTGCCTCCCAGTTAGGCTGCTCGGGGGTCAGGGGTCAGGGACCCACTTGAGGAGGCAGTCTGCCCGTTCTCAGATCTCCAGCTGCGTGCTGGGAGAACCACTGCTCTCTTCAAAGCTGTCAGACGGGGACATTTAAGTCTGCAGAGGTTACTGCTGTCTTTTTGTTTGTCTGTGCCCTGCCCCCAGAGGTGGAGCCTACAGAGGCAGGCAGGCCTCCTTGAGCTGTGGTGGGCTCCACCCAGTTCGAGCTTCCCGGCTGCTTTGTTTACCTAATCAAGCCTGGGCAATGGCAGGCGCCCCTCCCCCAGCCTCGCTGCCGCCTTGCAGTTTGATCTCAGACTGCTGTGCTAGCAATCAGCGAGATTCCGTGGGCGTGGGACCCTCCGAGCCAGGTGTGGGATATAGTCTCGTGGTGCGCCGTTTTTTAAGCCGGTCTGAAACGCGCAATATTCGGGTGGGAGTGACCCGATTTTCCAGGTGGGTCCGTCACCCCTTTCTTTGACTCAGAAAGGGAACTCCCTGACCCCTTGCGCTTCCCAGGTGAGGCAATGCCTCGCCCTGCTTCGGCTCGCGCACGGTGCGTGCACGCACTGGCCTGCGCCCACTGTCTGGCACTCCCTAGTGAGATGAACCCAGTACCTCAGATGGAAATGCAGAAATCACCGTCTTCTGTGTCGCTCACGCTGGGAGCTGTAGACCAGAGCTGTTCCTATTCCGCCATCTTGGCTCCTCCCCCCATCTTCTATTCTTTTGACAACAACCTAACACTCACCTTTCAGACTCACTGATAGGGGTCCTTCCACCTTTAACAGGATGTCTCTCATTTTTGAATTATGGTAATTTACATGTAAGAGAGCATATTAAAAATCAGCATGCTACTGACAAGAGGTTGTAGACTTTGAAGGGTTTTTATCTTCCTGCATCTAATCTGATCTAGCAATGAAATTCATAGAACACAACCAATCTCATTTTTTCCAATGGCCTATCCAATAAAAACAAAAGTCTAAATCACTTACTGTGTGTGAATGTACACATACATACAATTTTCCAACTCCCCACCCCACCACAGCCATCGTTTTACCATTTTGATAGCTGCTAAGCTTTCCCTATAAAGTGTGATATTCATTTTCTTCAGGTATATTTTATTCTGAACTTGTCTTTCATAGATGAGAAACTAATTACCCTTAGATCTTGTTACTCTCTTGTCTATGTCAGCTGCTCTAATAAGCCCATAGTGACAGGAAAAAAGATAATTAAGATTACTAGAGAGAAGAGGAAAGTAAATAGGAAAAGAAAAAGCTAATGTGGAATGTAAGAAGTTAAAAGTCAGAAGTTTTAAGAGAATTCATTTCTGCTTATCAAGACCCGCCTTTTAGAGTGTTTATAATTTTACTTCTTCGTGCATTTCTTTTCAATTCTCATCTATATATATATTTTTTTGCCTAGTGAAAGAAATATAGTCTAGGGAATCAGAAAGACCTTTTGACACGGGCTCTGTCACTCCCAAGACATGTGATCCTAAGCAACTTTTTACTTTATCTCAGCCCCAGTTTCTTCATCTATAAAATGAAGATAATCACACTGACTTCTAAAAGCTGTTGTCGAGAGTAAATGCAATTATGTATGTAAAGAACCCAGGACAAAGCATGCCACACAGTATGCATAAATATAAGCATATACTGCTTAGTATACATAAATGATAACTCCTTTTCCATGTTCAGTCATATTTGTCCAATATGTAATATGCCTTTATAATTGTAACAACATAATATCTAAATTCAGACATGTCTACAGGGGAAAAACCTCTTATTAGCAATGAGTATACAGCCATAGAAAGAAGGAAATAATTTGAAGGATTAGTTCAATTCTTGCTTAATAAAGAGAGCTAAAAATAAAGTAAGCCTGAAAGTGCTGACATCAAAATGAGAGCTTCTAATATTATTACAGAAGGATGTCATTAAGTTCTAATAATTAACAAATATAAACTAATACACATGGATATCAAATCTAATTCTAGGCAAGTTGAAGGAGACAATATACTCTATAATAAAGTTTTCACATCCTGAATTGATTTTCAACAAAAAATTTTAATAAAATATATTTTCTTTGCATTTCACATTATTTATTCACTGATATTTCCCTTTTGTAAGAAATCATTCAAGAAACGTTGCTAATAAATACTAAAATGTAATGGACACTCTTATTTGTTTCAGATGTAAACAACTTCATGCTAATACCTAGTTTATTTGCTTATAAAAAGTCCTATAGGTATGGGAATGTTTAGTAAGTATGCCGCACAACCATGAAAAGATGTCCCTTTTATTTCAACCAAAATTACCACCTCATTTCCTTTTAGAAATGAAATATATTGTTCACTAATACTTCTAAGACTTATGTGACCACAAGAAAGTTACTCAAAGACAAACCATTCATGTTCTTCATCTGCCAAATAAAAAGATAGATTAGATCCTTCTCGTTAATTCTCCCAACATTTTTCACATTTGTTTAAACAGATATTTCAGTATTATTTACTCTGTATCCAGTACTGAACTAGAAGTCAGGATAGGGAGGGGGAGAGAAACATGAATATACATGGTCCTTCCCCTAATGGATTTATAACATCTGGTAGGTATATCATCAGAGAAGGTAGACTCCATCTCTGAGTTGGTCCTATTCCCAAGAATAAAGAGCTCTGTTGCACATTCTCACTGTTCTGGCTAACCAGTGTTCTTATCCCACTAATTCACTTATTTGGTTTCTTTGCAGAGCTCATGCTTCTGACATCTAATTATTGCTTCAGATGACCTTGACCACAGTTTGAATAATCACCTTTAAATTGCTTAGTTCTCATATTGGACCAGCTTCCCCAGGAAACATCTTGAATTTTGTTTATACTATCTTCTAATTCTGTTTCTAGTTCTTTACTCTCAGCAGTTTTGAGTGAGAAACAGCATTGACTTTTAGGCAAAGCTCTGCCTTCCTATTCATATTATTCAGTTGCAACCTATGTCTGCAGGTTAATTTCATCCTCCTTGTTTCTATAGTTTACAATAATCCTGCTTTTCTTTCTAATTCTCTGGCATTTATTTCTTACCACATGGCAAATAATGGAAGGGGGAAGCTATTTTTTCATTTCCCACTCTTTAACTTCTCCAAGCTTGTGCTTTAAAATTAAAATGGCCTGTTATATTTCTATTACATAATGCACTCTCTTTCTATCACAGCTTTAGAGAAGTTACTATTATTTTACTTTGATTAATTCTGTATTTGAAATCCCCTAAATGTCCTTGTAATTTCATATAGACACAGAATAAAGTGAACATTGAAACATGAGATCCTCTTTGCTGATCTTAAATATCCAGTGGGAGTTGCCATTTTGTGGTACAGAAATCTTAAGTCACAGCAGTTTTCCACTTCTAAAAAAATACTGATTCTAAAAGCAGAACACAGAAGTAGCATGTAAATATTTGGGAAAGTTATGTCATGAATATTTTTCTCATACATTTTTAATTAATCAGTTAATTTATTTAGAAAAGTAGTCAATGCAATTATAACAAATCTATGGAACTTCAAAGGCAGAAGTATCAGGCTACTGATTAATGTCACAGAAACCTGATTATGATGTCTGATGTTATCAAACAAAAAGAAATTATTTTATAAATTTTATAGTATCTAATAAAAATTTATGTTGCATTTTCTCTTTCATTAAAATATGTATGTATATATTATAAGTAACTACAAATTTTAGATAAATAGATTAATAGATGGATAAACAGATGGATGTTGAACCTTAAAATGGCTCACATCTTGTCTGAGATAATCTGTTGGTAATAAATAAACATACTTAAGTCCAGGCGCAACGTCTCATGCCTGTAACCCGAGGACTTTGGGAGGCCAAGGCAGAAGGATCTCTTGAGGCTAGGAGTTTGAGACAAACCCGAACAACATGGCAAAACCCCATCTCTACTAAAAATACAAAAATTAGACAGGTGTTGTGGCGCACACCTGTAGTCCTAGCTACTCTGGAGGTTGAGGCAGGAGAATCACTTGAACCGAGGATGTGGAGATTTCAGGGAGCTGAGATTGAGCCACTGCGCTCTAGCCTGGGCAACAGAGAGAAAATCTGCCAGACACACACACACACAAATTGACATACTTGACATTAGCATTCAGTGGCATATATTAACCAGGCTACAAAAGGTAATATTGACCTATTTGTAGAAAACTAAAACAACACACAAACTTTCATTATCCTGACTGTTCAACTGTCACCAGACTCAAATACATAAAGAATCTTTAGGCCAGAGATGATGTACCCATGAGACGGGCCTTACCACCTGCGGGGGTCTTTAAAATGCGCTGCTATGGGGAGCATAATGGACTGACATTTCACCTGCAACTCTTTTGAATCCCGCTGCAGCACTGGTGCTGAGGCCATGCCTCTCCCAGGTTACATTGTTGGGGAGACAGGTATTAATTCAGGTCCAAGTTCATTTCTGTGAGATGAGGGACTCCTCTAATGGGCAGCTTTGACCGAAGAGGTCAGCCTCTCCTTCAGCTTGGCCAAACTTTCTTAAAACAGTGCCACAGTCCTGGACTCTTCCTGCCCAACCCTCCTTTCTTCTTGCTCTCTTTCCACAGGTGCCAGGCCTGCATTAAAGGCTGGAGGCTCTCCCGCCTAGGCCTGCTTCCTCCCCTTCATCCTCCTCAGTCACCTCTCCAGGAAACCTCTTGGGTGTCAAGTCCTGTCTTGGGTGCTTGCTTCTCAGATGATGATACGATGTAGTTGGCATTGGGAGTTGACTGAGAAAGCAGATGGTAAAATGGGTTTTGAGGACTGGCATGGCAAGGAAGACCCCATCCTGAGAAGTATTTAATCCACGGGTATCTCCTGATACAAAGTGGCAGCACAACCGGTTGTTACTCAGATAAAACACGTCATCAAAGGAAACTGTCCATGCAGGTATTGTTTTTTATTCATTTGAAAGGTAATGAGGAGCAATGCTTACAAGGACTGTGCAGTTATTGTTGATGGCCACTATGTCATACTGATGCCCTGCAGAGGGATAATGAGAAAAAACAGCTATACAGGAACGACTAAAGGGTAAGCATGAGAGACAGAGGATTATGCAGTAGTTTACCTGCACAGAGAGGTCCCTACCTCCGTTTTGCTTCTTGCCATATTTTCTCAATTGATTACAATTTGTTGCTTTGTTATATTTAATACATCTTTTAAAGATACCTTAATTAATTTAGGGCAAGATATAAATTAATACCATAATTAATTCATCTTGTCATGTAAGCCCTCATGAGGGCTTACATGACTTTCCAGATGATCTGTTTAATAGAATTTTCAATGTAAGCAGAGACGACATCTACTTGACTAGAGCCCCTTGCTAGATACAAGGTTGAATTCACATGGACCACTGGCCTGTCCATAGGAATCCTAGTAAAAAGACAAAACTCCCACAGAACTCTTGAGGCATCCTTAGCCAATCTCCAAAATACAAAGTAGGATTGTCTTCTTTCTTCCTTTCTTCTTGTCTTCTTGTGCTCTCCTTCCTTTATTTCCTTATTGTATTATTCTTTATTTTTACTAACTTCTAAAAAGAATTTAAGGCAGCTGTGACCTAGAATCAGCGAAGACTGAAACTAGTGTGTCTTAAAATCTCTGTCTGTCACTTTTCCCAGGCTTCATAGAACTGTAAGGAAACTCTAAGAAATGTAAAACACAGTTGGGTGTAGTGGCTCACACCTACAATCCCAGCACTTTGGGAGGCTGAGGTGAGTTGGTCACTTGAGGCCAGGAGTTCAAGACCAGCCTGGCCAACATGGTAAAATCTGTCTCTACTAAAAATACAAAAATTAGCCAGGCACGGTGGTGCACACCTGTAGTCCCAGCTACTCTGGAGGCTGAGGCACAAGAATTGCTGAAACCCAGAAGGCAGAGGCTGCAGTGAGCCGAGATCTGCACTACTGCACTCCAGCCAGGGTGACAGGGGGAGAATCTAGACTCTGTCTCAAAAAAAAAAAAAAAAAAAAAAAAGGAACCTTCCCCCAAGTGAAAGAATTAAAACACAAAAAATAATGACAAAAACAACAAATTAATTCCAGTGTAAGGTAATCTATAGTTACATGTTAAATTTGCTCAGAGAAAAGGAAGATCAAGGTGGGACTGATTTGGCTACATGGGAAAAAAGGAGACAAATAATTCAGGTGAACAAAGGCTGGGAGTTGTGAAATGAGTATCATAGTGTATTCAAAGGAGAGAGAGGTATAGGCCTGGTTGAAGAAATAATTTAATGATTGAGATTGTGAGAAGTAAAATTAAATAGAAATGGTCAGATCAGATTTGAATTTATGTTATGGGCAAAAAGGAGTGACTAGGAGTTTTTCATGTTGGAATGACACCTAATGACAGGGTTTGCAGAAAGAATTCGGGATAGGAAAAACTATGAGTTTCTTGTTGTGATCTCAGATGGAAGCAAGAAGCATCTGAGTTTGGATTTTTTTTAAAGTGCTGTTGGAGATGAGAAAGATGAAAGGAGTAGGTGGCGAAATAAGAATTGGCAAAAAATGTATCTTCCTTCTTACCTCTTACCCATTAAACTTCAGATCATCTGCCTTTGCCGTAACTGTTTGTTTCCCCCACACAGGAAGAAATAAATTAGTTCCTAATTCTTTTGTCTTTAAATTTGCTTGCCTGAATCAAATTGAAATTAGAATTGGAGTTGAGACTTATTTTAAAATATAGAACAAAAGCATTCTTTGAAATTTGATTATAAAATAACATTTCAGGTTTTTAACTTTGTCTAACCTTTTTTTTGCATTATAAAATTGGTTCTGTATTCCACAATATTTAAATTTTGGAAGTGCTAAAATAGAAAGTAACTCAAAAAAGTGCATTTTTTTTGTAGGATTTAGATTATCAAATTTCTCCCCAAACATTTTATAGTCAGTTGAATATTTCTGCATAAATTACAAAGAGCTTAACAAGTCATGGTCTAATATACATAACTAAATTGTTGTCCAAATTTTTAGGATCAGTCAACTTATAAAATAGAAATGTGATGTTTTGTACTCAGACCTTCTAAGTTACACCTGCAACCATCAAGAGACCAGAATACAGTGACTCCTTTACTATCACTGATGTACCACAAAAGCAGATAGAACACATGATATTTCTGCAAGTTTATCTCAACACTTATATGCCATTCTTCAATACTGTAAACCTAGAAGCTTTTACTTACTCAGCAAATTATTACCTAACCTAATTTGCTCAAAAAAATGATTCCAAAGCATTTTGCATAAGTAAAATACTAGGCCACAAAACAATGATAAGGAAGATTTTAAATAAAGAAAATAGCTATGCCCTTCTTCTTTAATACAGAAACCAGAGATTACACAAATAGCCCATCTGAAGTTGATACAAATTCAGGATAAAAGATTTGCAGAGTCAGCTACCAGAAAGGTTTCACATCATTGCTAGGCATTTGTGTTGGTGCAGATAATAAAAACATAACCTGTAGAAATTTCTGTTCTCTAAAATTATAACCGTATAGAGATTGCAATAACTTAAATGATGTGACACTCATTTGTTCTTCTCTGTCTTTTAAATCTTTTATTACTCCTGGTACTGCCCTGAGGTCAACTCCAGTCATGAAGCTCTACTGCTGCAGCTGTAGCAGCAACATCAGACAGGCACCAAAAACTCTAAGAGAAAACCTGTGTATTTGGCCAGAAGACGAAGAAAATGAGCCTCTGGAAGCTAGAGAATGTGAGGGAAAATATTAGAGTGGAGATAATTCTGTGCATGAGGTAACATAAGTCCAGGGCTCACCACCAATCTGCACATGTACAGAACAGATACAAAAGAGCGTAGCAAAGGTGCTGAGAACTGAACTACAAGATAAGCCACCTTCCAAGTCCAACACTAACCTCTGAAAGATGCATGTGCAGAATTGACCCAGAACAGCATAACAAAAACTTTGAAGGCTTAACTACTCATGAACCACTTCCCAAGTCCCAAATTAGCCCTTGAGTAGCTCAGGCATCGGACAGACCCAAAGAGTGAACTGAACATACACTGGGACCATCATCTGCAAAAAAAGATCAGACTTGAGACCAACACCTAAATGGGATGATTGCCTGCTGTATTAGTCCATTCTCACATGGCTATAAAGAAATACCTGTGACTGTATAATTTATAAAGAAAAGAAGTTTAATTGGCTCACAGTTCTGCAGGCTGTACAGGAAGCATAGTGGCTTCTGCTTCTGAGAAGGCCTCAGGAAGCTTCCAATCAAGGTAGAAGACACAGAGGGAAGAAGTCATCGCACAAGGCAGGAGCAGGAGCAAGAGAGAGCAAGAGGGGAGGTGCCACACACTTTAAACAACCAGATCTCATAAGAACTCACTCACCATCACAAGGACAGTACCAGATGGTGCTAAGCCGGTCATGACAAACCACCCTCATGATACAATCAGCTTCCACCAGACCCTACCTCCAGCCTTGAGGTTACAGTTAGACATGAGAATTGGGCAGAGAAATAGATCCCAACTATGTCACCTACTCGTGTAAAACAACAACAGTATCCTGAACATGTTAACTGTACCAAAATTTCACAACAGAATGGTCAAAATGTCCATGGTATAATTCAAATTTATCTGACATACAAAAAAGAATGAAAATGTGATCAGTTTTAGAGGAAAAGAAAATTAACAGATATCAACATCAGGATGATACAAAGTGTTGGAATTATCAGACAAACATTTCAAAACAACTATTACAACTATGCACATTGATGGAATGTTAAATACTATTGAAGTGAATAAAAGACAGAAGCTTTTCTTAGAGAAGTATAAATTATAAAAAGTACCAAATGAAAATTTGAGAACTAAAAAACCACAATATCTGAAATAAAAATTATACTGGATTGGCTCAAGGGCCAAATGAAGATGACAGAGGAAAAAGTAAGTGAGCATCAACAGAAATCATTAGAAATTTGTCCAATCTGAAGGACAGAAAGAAAACAAGATTGAAAATAAAGGAAACAAAGAGAATCCATAGCCACCAGTCCTGCTCTGAAAAGAAAGCTGAAGAGAGTTCTTCAGGCAGGCTGAAGGAAAATGATACTAGAGAAAAACATAGAACTTTAAGAATGAGAGAACAGCAACAGAAATGGAAAATAACTGAATAGACTGATTTTCTCCTCCTAAAGTCTTTAAATATGTATGAGTGTTGAAAGCAAGATTTATAACACTGTCTGGTTGGGTTTCCAATGTTCTAATATAAAATATGATTATAACTACATAAGTAGGAAGAGAAAAGGGAACTAAATTATTAAAAGGTATTTATATTTTATTAGAGGTGGTAAAATCTTAACTTATTAGTCTGTGAAAAGCTAGGTACGATTAATGTAAATTCTATAACAAATACTAAAAAAATACAGGAGACTTAACTAAAAATCTCAAGAGATTAATTAAAATAGAATAATATAAATATTCAAACAATCAAAAAGAATACAAGAAAGGGAGAACAGATTAACAAAAACACAAGGAAAACAGAAAACAACATTTTGAAAACATTTAAACCTAAATCAGATTTTATCAATAATTACCTAATATGTAAAAGGTATAAACATACCAATTAAAAGACAGAGATTGTCAGATTCAATATTAATAAAATATAAGACCCAACTATATGTTGTCTATAAAAATTTACATAACAGCTATGATATAGATAGCTTTAAAATACAAGGAAAATGTGCACCACACAAACACTAACTCATGTGCTAATATCAAAGTTCACTTCAGAGCAAAGAAAGTTACCAGGATTGAAGGAATAAAGAGAGATATTACATAATGATAAAAGGATCCATTCATAATAAAGATGTACAATCCTAAATGTGTAGTCATGTAACAATGGAGCTTTAAAATACATGAAGTAAATAAGAATGGAAATTAAAAAAGAAAAATATCCGTAATTACAATTGGAGACATAAACATTATTTCTCTATAATTATTAGAACAAATAGACAAAAATTCAGCGAGGATATAAAACCCAGAACATTATCAATCAACTTGACCTATTTGACATTTATAGAACATTCTGTCCAATAACAGCAGAATACACATTTTTAATTGCAATTGAATATTTAAAAACATGGACCACATTCTGGTACTATAACAAAGCAAAACAAACAAACAAAAATCTTAACACATTTAAAAGAATTGAGGTGATGTAAAATGTTTTCTGAGCAAAAAGAATTAAACTAAATATCAAATATGCAAAGATATTTAGAAAATCCCCCATATATGTGGAAATTTTAAAAACACACCTGAATGATCCATGGATAAAAGCAGAAGTCTCAAAAGAGTTAGAAAATATTTTTAAGTGAACTAAAATGAAAACAAAATATATCAAAATTTGTGGAATATAGCTGAAACAGTGCTTTGAGAAAAATTTATAGCATTGAATGCTTACATTAGAAAAGATAACAGGTGTCAAACAATCTTAAGTTTACACCCAAAATGGAAAAATCAGAAAATAAAAACTAAATAAGCAGAAGTAAGGAGAGTGTTTACCCTCTTTGTTGCAATAAGATTCTTCTTGTGTTACTCATGTTTTTCCCTCATATCTGGAACTTACTGGAACCATTCCGTATTCATTATTGACACATAAACAGAAAATAGC
Organism: Pan paniscus; assembly: GCF_029289425.2. NCBI lineage: Eukaryota > Metazoa > Chordata > Mammalia > Primates > Hominidae > Pan > Pan paniscus. The sequence continues at coordinate 139,311,207 of NC_073252.2, read as the reverse complement.
ATGAGTTCATTGTAAAAGATAGTAAAGATTACTTTGAAAAGTAAAATCCATTCTACCAGGGTAGGAAGTTTTCAGGGTAATCAAATGTTCACAAAACTGGGTGCCTCAGTGTCTAAAAGTATGAGTGTCTTACTAAGTCTTCAACTATTGAGAGCAGTATGTTGTAATTAATTAAATGTTTAAACTGTCCTATACTTGACTATGTTCCACGATCCAAACTTTAAAAAAATTAAGCAATAAAACTTTCCTTTATCCAGGGCCAGAAAGATAAAAGAAATAGAGGTTTCATTATGATATTTTGCTCTTGTGGTATTTGTGCTTGAAGGACTTTCTGAAACTTAACCCCTCAAGATGATTTGCCCTGGCCTTATGACACATAAATAAGCCATCTTGAGGGATAAGAATTTATCGGATTTTAAAAATCTGTCTTTATTAAGAGAAACCATGTTAAAGAAAAATATCCCAGCCTTCATAAATAATTATATTCCTGAGTTTTAATCTGCACAGTTGAGAATTCTACTTCACTATACAGCAAAAGCATCTCATAGCCAGGTTGTTTTTAAGACATGATTGAAAATTGTATATCCATTATTAAATTTCAACCCAGCTTTAAAATTTCTTTTTACAATGTTGTTATTTCATTTGTTTATACATTCAGTCATGCACAAATACATCTTCAGTAACTGCAATATAAGTCACTGTTTCTATTATCAGTAATAAAGAAGATGTCAGTATAATGAAAAAGATAAGTCAATACTTAATAAAGTATGGCGAATGCTGTGTTATGTTTAGGCATGTGAGTACTGGGAAGCATGTGAAAATAACTTGTATCCCAGAGGAGGTGGATCAAGGAAGGCTTCTCAGAAGAGCTATTGAATTTGAGTTTTGATAAGATGAAAAAGATTTCTCCAGGTAAAGAAGCTTGAGCAGGCCATTCAGCACTGATAGAGAAATGCATGAAAAGGACACTGAGGTTTACGAAGCCAGGACTTCAGGAAAACTATTTATACATGGTTTGGCAAAGCTACAGCATCATATGAATTGGGGAACAGCAAGAAATGTAGCAGGACAGATAGGCAAACACAAGATCAAGGTAGGAAAAATACTTGAATTTTATCCTGAAGGTCATAGGAGGCACTGAAAAAACATGGACAGAAGGGTGATCTAATCAGATTTATATTACAGGAAGATGTCTCAGGTGGTAGTGAACAAAAAGGGTAAGCCTGGCAGCCTAGACACTATATTTGCAGTGTTTCAAGTCTAAAGGAAGACAATGGCAGTGAGAATGGAGATGAAGAGCTAGATATTGAACTTATTTAAGGTGTATAACTAACAGGACTCAGCACTTAGTTGTATATGACTGAAGATGAGGTATAAAGAAAGCTTGAGGAATGATTCAGGGATGATTTTTAGATTTCTGAATTGAGTACCGGGCTGATGGTGGTTCTTTCTACAGAGTAAATATATGGGTTTGGTGGAAACCATAATGAGTTCAATTTTGTATGTATTGAGTTTGTATTCTGGTGCAGCAATCAAACAGGAGCATCCAAGAGGTATCTGGATATACAGAAGCATATATTTGGACATAAGAAAGCATAAGAGATAAAACTAGAAAGGAAAGATAAATTACATTTTAATATGTTAATGTCAATATAATATTTTGAAATATTATGTAAGCTATAATTAATACAGTATAATAAAATATACCATTAATATAATAATATTATAGTATTACTATAATAACTTATATTAGTGGTAGCAATCTAAGTTGATAGGAAGCCACCAAGGAGAAATTGCAGAATGAGAGAAGAAGGTGACTAAATAGACAAAACCATGGAAGGCAGAGCAACATATAAAGAATGGGTAGGAAAGGAGAGCTCATGAGGCTGACTTAGTAATATCTAGGAGACATGGAATTCTGGAAGCTAAAGAAAAAATTTTAGGAGGGAAAAGACATCAATTGTGTCAAACATTGCAAAATCAAAAGGATAAAGATTGAGAATATTTCCACTTAAATTTAACAACTATGAAGTCATTTCCAAGAGCAGGTTTAATGGAATATTGAGAAAAGAAGCCAATATTGGACACAGGGTGGGGAATATCACACACCAGGACCTGTCATGGGGTTGGGGGAGGGGGAAGGGATAGCATTAGGAGATATACCTAATGTAAATGAGTTAATGAGTACAGCACACCAAAATGGCACATGTATACATATGTAACAAACCTGCACGTTGTGCACATGTACCCTAGAACTTAAAGTATAATTTTTAAAAAAGCCAATAAATAAAGATGTGAAAGTAATATAAAAAATGGAGATGCAGATGTAAGACTACCCTTTTTAAAACTGTGAAGATAAAGCAATAGATATAGTTATAGTCAGAAGGTGTTGAAAGGTCAGGCATTTGTTTTCAAGGTAGGAGAGACTAAATATGTTTATAGGCTAAAGAACATCAGTGACATAAAGAGAGAATCTAAAGAGAGGTGGTAACTGATGAAGCAGATCTCCGAGAAGGTTGGAGGCAGGAGGCATAGGTAAATACCAGAATAGAGGTGTAGCAATATTTTCTCATTCAAAAGGTAGGTTGAAGGTGGGAGAGGAAACAATTTTTTTTTTTTTTTTTTTTTGAGGCAGAGTCTTGCTCTGTCGCCCAGGCTGGAGTGCAGTGGCGCGATCTCTGCTCACTGCAAGCTCCGCCTCCCAGGTTCATGCCATTCTCCTGCCTCAGCCTCCCGAGTAGCTGGGACTACAGGCATCCGCCACCACGCCCGGTAATTTTTTGTATTTTTAGTAGAGACAGGTTTTCACCATGTTAGCCAGGATGGTCTCGATCTCCTGACCTCGTGATCCACCCGCCTCGGCCTCCCAAAGTGCTGGGATTACAGGCATGAGCCACCATGCCCGGCAGAGGAAAGAAATTTTAAAAATGGGAGAGATGAGTTTCCTTAACCGTCTCTATTTTGTGTGTGTGTGTGAATTGGGAGACAAAGCCAACAGCTGACAATGAAAAAGGAGTTGAGGGCCTTAGTGTGAGGGAGAAAGAGCTGACAAAGATCACAAGGGAAATAGGAATAGAAATGCTCAGAATAATTACCCAGCAACCTTAAAGACTAACCTGCGATTAGAGAATTTGTAGTTGCATTAACTCATTTGTTTTTGTTTGTTTGTTTGTTTTTACTCCAGTGATGCTCAGTAGCCTAGAAGAAATTGCAGGTAAAGTAAGGTACGAATGCTTTGGGTACAAAGGTTTTCTTGGTATGTGCAACAAAAAAACAAGGGGACAACTGATTAAAGTATTAGTGAAATATTTCCATCAGTACATTCATTTTCCACAAATTTCCCCAAGTTGTATGTTTCTTGAAACATTAACACCAAAATATTACCAACTCCCTTTCTCCACATGCCTGAAATGCCTGACAAGCTTTCTAACCACAGAGCTATATTAGAGAATTTCATAATTAACCCCAACATATGATTTAACATTAACTCAGCACTGGTACAGCACAGTAAGCAAGCTCCCTTCCGCATTTCCATATGAAAATGTGTAGACAATTTATTCAGAGGCTTCATGTGGTCTGTGAGTCCTGATGATGATAGCTATCCATGGCCATTGAGAGGAGTTCACAAAAAAAAATGACAATTTGTTTTGGTACCTTTGCAGAAACATTAGACCAGAACGACAGGAGACTAGATTCCCAAGGCCATCCCTCATGACAGAATAGCAGTAAATCAATGGATTGGAAGTCCTAGGGTCATTTAAGGACACCAGCTCAGAGGTTAATGACCCCAGGCTCAGATATAAGCCACAGGATTAATTGGTTCCAATGCCTTTATCCTCATTTACCATATCTTCATGTGTCTTCAATCAAAAGGGACAGATGGTGACACCACATTCTAAAAAGGGCCTAACCATTGAGGTATATAAATTATTTCTTTTAAAATCCCTCACTTCCTGAATCACTTTTCACCCCTGTATTTGGTCTCTCTTTTATGGAGACATAGCAGCCTCCGTGGGTCTATTCTACTATTTGTTTCCTATCTCATAGCTGGCAGTAGCCCTCCTCAAGGACCTCTTAGTAGGCTCACATGACTTAGGACTGCCATAATATGCCACCTTACTGCAGTCACCTAGATTGCTGAGCCCATCTTCTAAGCTTCAGCCACACCCATGACAAGTTTATTGACAAAAAGAAATCTGTATTTCTTGTGTCTGCTGCCAATTGTGTGTGGGTGAGGCCTTTTTGCTATAAGAATTTAGAAATCAGAGGATTTGGGTTTATATTCAATGCACAGTTGCACCTTTAACAGAAAATTATAAGACACAAATTGTATTAATCCGAAGAGTCTTGTGTATCATTCCTTTCTTTTTACTCTCACTAGTGTTCATTTTTTCCCAAATAATCAGAAGAGGAAAAGTCTACTGAGCTTGAATGTATTTTTACTCTCTCTTGAATGCTTGATTGTTATGTTTTTGGCTGTACCTCCTGCTTCTGTGCCTACAGGCCTGAACACTAGGCTATTAAAAAAATACTAATCTACCTAAGATGCTATAGAATGGCGCCACTGATAGGACCCTATGTTTCAGGAAAAGTCCTTTGTAATCCAACACATCCTCAATGATCCAGATTGTTAAGAGGGAAAGAACAACCAGAAATAGTGGGAAATCAGATTTTGAGAATTTTATTAAGAAATAAAATTGTGTTGATTTTGAAAGTATGGAAACATTTAGAACTTATACCCAGTATTTCCCTATTGCTGGAAAGTTTATTAAACTAAGCTATTTTTATCATTAGACAAGTTATTTGATGCAAATATATTCTACTAAACTTTTGAAAATAGCTTTCTCTTCAACATAGTTGAACCCTGCCCCTTCTGATGTAATTACCGCTATTAATTTGCTTAAGAATTAAGACAATCTACAAAACCAGCTGAGTTGCTTTTATCCAGCATTCTGGATATATATCCCCACCATCATCACTGCGATGGATTTGAAAGGCCTCTCCTCTTTCATATCACAAGCTTCTGATTCCCACTCTGGGGCATGTGTATCTGACTAGCGGAATGTGTATGCTCGACCACAATAGCAAGGGAGGCTGGGAGAGCTAGTGTCAGATATTTTTAACTTCAGTTGTGAGGGGCTGACCCTGCCACGTAAATTCTATTTTCCAAACACAGAACTTTCACATGCTAGTCAAGAGGGTTGACAAGTGCCCTAAATGATTGTTTTGAGGATTAGATTAGTTTTTGTATGCAAAGTGTCCGGTGCAGTGCCTGGAACAACAAAAACGTCAAATATCATCTATCATAAAATTATATGCACATATATACATGTATAGAATTAATATTAGAATATACATGAAGTATAAAATATAACACTGTTGACATTTATATATGTATATATCTGAGATTATAAATGTGCTCATTTTGTCATAAAAGTCATAGGCATTTTTCAATAGGCAAGAATTTGATGCAGATGCAGATGAAATGGGCATTTCAGGTGGAACTAATGGTTGGAGCTAAACAGTAGTTTTTGATCTTTAATGTGTACAAGGATCACCCAGATAGCTGGTCTAAAATTCAGTAAGCGAGAGATTGGCTGTAAGCAACTGCATTTTGAATTTGCACCCCACATCATTTTTATGAATATTAAAGACTTTGAAAGTCACTGTTAGAAATCCTAAGACAAAACTAAATCTTCCCATATCTATACATTTAAGGGAAACACCTTTGAAATCCTGTTTTTCTCATCCTCTGAGAGGCATTAACGTACAGTAAGTCCTCACATTACATGGTTAATAGGTTCTTAGAAACTGTGACTTTAAGTGAAACCACATATAATGAAACCAATTTTACCATAGGCGTAAGCAAGAGTTAAGTTGCTATGGCATATTTCCAGTCACAAAAACATCAACACGCTTCTAAATAAGGACCGAAATACTTCTAATATTAAACATTAAATTAAATTTGAGCTTTACGTACATTTAGGAAAGATTAACAGAAACAAATAAGATAATTATTTCGCTGATTATTTTAGTTCAGTGTCACAGGTGGCTGGAGTCCATCCCTGCAGCTCTGGGCACAAGGAAGGAACCCTGAAAAGGACACCATTCCATCCAAGGGCACACTTACACACACACATGCACACACACACACGCACACATACACACACACTCACTCAAATAAGACAATTTAGACACGCCAATTCACATAATGTGCACATTGGGATATGGAAGGAAATTGGCGTACCCAGAGAAAACCTACACAGACACGGGGAGAATGTGCACACTCCACCCCTATGGTGGGCTCACCCAGGAATTAATTTTTTTTTCCTTATCAATGTTGTAATGAAATGATGTTTTATGAAACAACATCATTTGAGGACTTGCTGTATATCAATTGATAGCTTAGATATCAAAGAATATTTCTTTGATCTCATATCACATACTAGATCAAGTATATGTGATATTCTTGATCACATATTCTTCACAGCATGTTACTGTACTGAACACTATAGGCAATTGTAAGAGGACAGAACAATAGCCCTAAAGTAAGGGCTGGAATTCTTATGTGGAAACATGAAGTTGCTGAGTTGTCATGCCTCTTTCATGGTTTTGTCAAGGATTATGCTGACATCTCTAGCACTTTTCTACCTCTAGAGATGCTCCAAAGATACACCTGGGCTTACCAGGTGAAAGAGATGTTTAAACTGTAGGTGGCTGTAGAGGTTGAATATAGAGAAAGTGCTCTAGTGTACCCTTCCCAGAATCAGGAATAGGTAAATTCCAGATCCTGGCACTGTTTTGTTTTGTTAGAGCCATTTCCATCCTAATTTGTTGGAAGTCACTGCTTTAACACTGGCCTCATTCTGCTCTATTTCATCTAATACTGTTGTCAGTGGTTCCTTGAGATGCACGATTTTGAACACATCTCTTTCCTCATTAAAGCATTCTTATTTCAAGGCCCAGCTAGAAAACACTTTCTCAGGCTGTCCACAACCAAACTCACTACATCCAAGTACCTCATTGTTTAGGTTCTCTTCACACTTTCATATAAAGCTCATATTAGGTCAGGCGCAATGGCTCACACCTATAATCCCAGTCCCTTGGGAGGCCAAGGCAGGAGGATTGCTTGAGACTAGGAGTTCAAGATTAGCCTGGGCAGCACAGGGAGACCCCATCTCTATGACAGTATGTAAATAAATGAATAGTAAAGCTCATAATCCCTGACAATTTTGACATGGATACTCCCCTGGATTCTTATACGCAGGTCTGATCTCACAGCTAAGACCAGAAATTTTTCAGTGGAAATTTTCATTTATCTTCTATTTATTTGATAAACTTTGGTTACCTATTTAAGTATCTGTGTACTAGTTTGGTTCTGTGAACACAGAAGGAAGAAAGCCTAAGTGAATCGCCAAAAGCGCAGCAATCATCAACTCAAGGCTGATGGGCAGCTGGTGCATACCAGTTTTGTTATTCCTGTTGTTAAATAACCACTACCTCCAAAACTCTGGCTAACTCCCTGCCACCTGGACTGCTCGGTTCTACTCCCAGAGACTCCTTTTCACTTCTTGATAATCCAGCAGATAAAAGATAATTCTCCACCTAGAAGGGAGCTTCACAGACCCTAATATAGTGCTAATGACTGTCTATGAATGTAGGTCAATAATTATGCCATATCAACTTATAATATTCTATGCAGACACATAAAGTCATGTCTCCTGTGAATACAAGCAGTGTTCTTTCTTCTTTCCTAATCTGTATGCATGCTATTCATATTTTTTTCCCTGATTGTATTGCCTAGTATCTCCAGTACGATATTTTATAGGAGTGCTGACAGTACATATCCTTATCTTGTTCTTTACAATGCCCTTTATCAGGTAGAGGTCATTTCCCCTGTTCCTAGATTACTGAAGGTTTTTATCGCGCATGAATGTTCAATTTTGTCAAATACATCTTTGACATGTATTGAGATGATCACATGGGTTTTTTTTTTTCTTATGACTGTGTGGTGACTTTATAATGTGTCACCTTGGCCAGACCAAACTCTTACTCAGAATATATTCTCTGTGTTTCCAGTTAGAGTGGAATACAGAACACATATTTGCCTGACATCTGGGAGACAGAAGTAAGGCAGCAGCCATATTATTTCTTTACTTGGAAGTTATAGTTCTGAGAAGCTATCTATACAATCACACTTAACAACGAGGATACATCCTGAGATATGCATTGTTAGGCAATTTTCATCATTGTGCCAGCATCATAGGGTGTACTTACAAAAACCTAGATGGTATAGCCTATCACCCTACCTAGGTTATATGGTATAGCCTATTGCTCCTAGGCTACAAACGTGCACCACATGTTACTGTACTGAATATTATAGGCAATTGTAACAAAATAGTAACTTTGTGTGTATCTAAACATAACAAAGTACATGAAAATGTGGTATTATAATCTTAGGGGACCACCATCATATATGAGGTTCATCATTGTCCAAAACGTTTTTAAGTGGTTCATGACTGTATACATGTCTATACAAAGACATATAAGAGGCAATTTATTATAGGAATTGGCTCATGCAATTATGAGGCCCCAAAAGTCCCACAATCTGCCTTCTGAGAGCTGGAGAATCAGAAAACCCAGTGGTGTAATTTAGTTCAAGTCCAAAGGCCTAAGAACCTGGGAAGGAGGGGTTAGGGGTCCTGAAGAGGGTTGGTTGGGGGTGTTGCTGGTCTAAGTCTGAGGGCCCAAGAACCACGACCATCAGTGCCCAAGCATAGGAGAAGATGAATGTACTGGCTCAAGTGGAGAGAGTGAATTCACCCTTCCTTTGCCTTTTCATTTTACTCAGGCAGGTCCTCAATGGATTGGATGATGCCCATCTGCACTGGTGAGGGTGAATCTTCTTTGTTCAGTCTATTAATTCAAATGCAAACCTCTTTACAGACACACCCAGAAAGAATGTTTTTTCCAGCTATCGGAGCATCCCTTAGCCCACTCAAGTTGGGCTGAGCATCCCTTATCCCTGAGTATCCCTTAACCCATTCAAGTTGGCACATAAATTTAACCATCACAGAAAGTTATAGTGGGTGTTTTTTTCATCATACACTCTGCTTATCTATGGGCTTCCTTCACTGGCGTGGGACAGCAGCCAACCCTACAACTGCATGTATTTTTGCCTGAATTGTACTCCAGCTTCTCTGACTGATGGCCCAGGTGTGTATTAAGCTCCATGTTGAAAGATGCCAGCTTCTTCTGCAGGATACCCACATCATTAGCTGAAGACAACAAGAAATGATAAGGCTTCCAGATGATTCTCTTGAACTCCAGCTTCTTCTTCTGTGTTCCAGCTTATTTTTGCTCTTCTCTGCTCTGACATTTTCTTGTTGTCTGCTCTGCAAATTTCAAATTCCAGCATCAGACAAAAAGCAAAGTTTTATGGAGAGTGCTTAACTAGCTCCTAGCTCTACAATTGTGTAAAGGCAAATATATATGGGAAGATATATCTATATCTGTATTAGATAGATAGATAGATGATAGATGATAGATAGATAGATAGATAGATAGATAGATAGATAGATGAAACTGTTTCTTTGATGTAACCCTGACCAACACAAAATTTGGTGCCGGGAGTAGTGGTTCCAGAAAATCAGACTCTTAAAGATGAGTTATCTGAATTGGTTCATTTTTTTTCTGGGCTTTTTGGAATTGGTTCTCCAATATGGTTATATTTAAAGTGCTAATGACACTTTTTCCACTGTGGAAGAGGACACCAGTAGTCCATGGCATGCAGGAGCAAAATATTTGCTAAAATTCTTGCCTGCATATACCTGTAGTCAAATGCTTATAGAAGGGCAGATTCTAGATGACCAATTATTTGCTGCCATAGAACACGTTGAAAAAAAGAAGAAACATGGAGTTCATTGGTTGATTGCAAATGAGCTAAATAACTTGAGGAAAGAAAATGATCTCAGGGCTTTAAGCTCCTAGTTCATGTAAAAGACCTGAAAACATCTATGCCTGCCCTAAAATCCTATATCCCATAACCTATACTGTACCAGCTAACCCCTATAGAAATCTTAGCCTAGGGCCAAGTTTTCCAAAAACTGAACCCAAAGTGTAGTTTTTGCATGACTAAATTCCAACAAAAAATCAAACTTTTGATGTTATATATTCTATTTGTTAAAGTTAGGGCATTAATGGAGAAGGAATGGGACACTAACAATTGGGATGGGAACAAATGGGTGAATTACAATGGAATTGCATGGTTTGAACCTTGAAATTTTAACTCGTGCTCAGCCTTTTTTGCAATAAAAGTAGCCCTTACATTCCTGCCTAAGATAGTCTCTCCTATCTTAGATAAGAGATATAAAATAGTCTCTCCTATCTTAGGCAAGGATGTAAGGGCTACTTTTACAATAAAAAAAAAAAAAGAGGCTTGCTGAAGAAGTAATAGCCCCCCCTGAGGTAGATGTCTTTCTCAAGACTACTGATCCTCCTTATAACCTATTCCCATCACCTCTCTTGGCTTCTGGACCTAAAAATAGAATCACATCTCAGCAGGTTCCAAAGAATGAGATCCAAAGCATGACTCATATAGAAGTGCAATACACACCAAATGACTTGCATCATTTTGCCAATTTGTACTGATAAAAGCCTGAGGAATATGTATGGTAATATATCTTAAGAGTGTAGAATCATGGTGGAAGAAATATAAAGATAGACGAGGCTGAACTGATTAATGTAAGTTCACTACACAAAGATTCCATATTCACTTACATGGCCTGTGCAGAAAACAGATGGGTCTTAGAGAATGACAGTAGATTATCATAAACATTATCAAGCAATTGCAGCTGCTGTTCCAAATGTGGTTTCATTACTGGAGCAAATCAGTACATTCTTGGGTATCTGCTATGCAGCTATTGATCTGGCAAATGGTATTTTTTCTCTACTTGTTAATAAAGATCATCAGAAGTAATTTGTTTTCAGCTGGCATGGCCAGCAATACACTTTTACTGTCCTATCTCAGGGCTATCTCAACTCTCAGCATTATGTCATAATCTAGCTTATAGGGACTTTAATTGCCTCTCCATTCCAATGGAATCATGCTGGCCCATTACATTGATGAAATTATGCTAATCAGATCCGATAAGTGGGAGAGAGTGACCACTCTACACACATTAGTAAGACACTTGCATGCCAGAAGGTGGGAAACAAATCCCCAAAATCTCAGGATTCTGCCACCTCAGTGAAATCCTTCTAGGGTGAAAAACAAGTTGCTGCATCTGCCCCACTCTAACACTAAGAAAGTGGCACAATATTCAGTGGGCCTATTTGGATTTCAGAGGTTACATATACCTCATTTGGGCATGCTACTCTGACCTATTTACTGAAGGATCTGAAAGATCCCAGCTGTGAATAGGACCCAGAAAAACAGAAAGGTCTGCAACAGGTCCAGGCTGCCATAAAAACTGTTCTATCACTTGGTTGTATGATCCAACAAATTCAATGATATTTAATCCTGTTTAGAAAAAAAAAAAGTGCAGTTTGCTGCCAGCGCTCATTTAATTTTACATAAACACACTCTTCGAGGCTGAAGCAAATCTGACTGATTTTCAATGTGAAAATGAAATATAAAAACCGTTTTTGGAGTTATTTCTAAACAGAACCAACAGGAGAATCATCTGAATCATCAGAATTGTCTATTTCATAAAAATCAGATTCACCAAATGAATCTTTGGCCAACAACTGTTCAATGACGTTAACATCACACACAGGAATGCTGTGTTTTCTATGATTTGATATTTTCAGTGATCAAGAAGAACCAGAAATACCATTTGACCCAGCAATCCCATTACTTGGTATATGCCCAAAGGATTACAAATCATTCTGCTATAAAGACACATGCAAAAGTATGTTTATTGCTGCACTATTCACAATAGCAAAGACTTGGAACCAACCCAAATGCCCATCAATGACAGACTGGATAAAGAAAATGTGGCACATATACACCATGGAATATTATGCAGTCATAAAAAAGGATGAGTTCATGTCCTTTGCAGGGACGTGGATGAAGCTGGAAACCATCATACTCAGCAAACTAACACAGAACGGAAAACCAAACACCACATGTTCTACCCATAAGTGGGAGCTGAACAATGAGAACACATGGATACAGCGAGGGGAACATCACACACTGGGTCCTGTTGGGAGGTGGGGGGCTAGGGGAGGGATTAGGAGAAATACCTAATGTAGATGACAGGTTGATGGGTGCAGCAAATCACCATGGCACATGTATACCTATGTAACAAACCTGCACATTCTGCACCTGTATCCCAGAACTTAAAGTATAATAATAAAAAAAGTCATTACAGTATAAAATATGGTTCAGCTATCAATAAATTTTGCATTGTTAAAAAAAAGAATTACTACCTTTTGTAAATAGAAATACCACTACCAAATACCATTACTAAAACCACGATGTTATAAATAGAATATCTTTTGTTTACCAAGTTGATAGAGTGATGCAAAAATAATAATAAAAGCCACATATTTCATGGCAAAGTTATCTCAAGGTAAATGCTGCAGCCACAAGCACCACTAGTAAGTATTCTTGGGGCAAATGGGAAAAGAGTTAAAGTGCTACTGGCAGGTAAAGAAAAGTGCTAGTGCTTATGCAGCTTTTAGCAGACTCTGTTAAGTAAATTACAACACAGACCTTTAGGAATTAAAGCAAAGCCATGTCATTTTTTTGTGCAGATAACAATCCTCCTTTTTAAAAACATATTTTATCTTGTGACTGGGCTTTAATAGAGACTGATCCTATGAACTTTGGCCATCAAGTTACCATGTGACCTGACCTGCCAATCATGAGCGAGCTGTTATCTCCCCATTATGACATAAGGCTGAGCCTGCACCTCGTCATAAAGTGGAGATGATGTACATGAAATTAGGCTAGAGCAGGCCCAAAAGGCACAAGTAAGTTATCTGAGCCCTGATTACTACTATTTGCCTTCTTTCTCTCATCCCACAGCTATGGCTCACATGGCACTCCCTATGACCAGTTGACTGAAGAAAAAACTCAAGCTTGGTTTCAGATAGATCATCCTGCATACTATACTTTAACTGAAAGAGAACAGCTGTAGCTCTACAGCCCCTTTTTGGGACAGCTCTATAGGACTGTGGTGAAGGGAGTACTGGCCAGTTGGCATGGTCATGTTTTTGCCTGGAAAGGGACAAACCATGGGCTGTATGGATAATAGTTTGGCTGAAAGGTCAAGGACTTAGAAGGAACATGATTGTAAAATTTTTGACAAGAAGATCTGGGGGAGGAGGTGGAGCACATGACCTCACAAAAGTGAACTAAATGGGGCACCAGGGACCAATCCTGGCGAAACAGAGATATGCGACCTTTCAGACAGAGAATTCAAAATAGCTGTGTTGAGGAAATTTAAAGAAAATAATTAAAAATAATTAAGTAGAAATTCTAGAGCTAAAAATACAATTGGCATATCAAAGAATGCATCAGAGTCCTTTATTAGCAGAATTGATCCAGCAGAAGAAAGAATTAGTGCACTTGAAAACAGGCTATTTGAAAACACAGTCAGAGAAGACAAAGGAAAGAAGAATTAAAAAAATAAAGCACACCTACAGGATCTAGAAAATAGTCTCAAAAGGGCAAATCTAAGAGCTATTGGCCTTAAAGAGGAGGTAGAGAAAGAGATAAAGCAGAAAGTTTATACAAAGCAAGAATAACAGAGAACTTCCCAAATCTAGAGAAGGATCAATATCCAAGCACAAGAAGGTTATAGAACATCAAGCAGATTTAACTCACGGAAGACTACCTCTAGGCATTGAATAATCAACTCCTAAAGGTCATGGATAAAGAAAAAATTCCTAAAAGCAGCAAGACAAAAGAAAAAATAACATACAATAGAGCTCCAACATGTCTGGCAGCAGCCTTTTCTAAGGTTTCTAAGGAAACAGAGGCCAGGAGAAAGTGGCATGACATATTTAAAGTGCTGAAGGAAAACACCTTTTACCATAGAATAGTATATCCAGTGAAAATATCCTTCAGACATGAAGGAGAAATAAAGACTTTCCCAGACATAAAAAGCCAAGGGATTGCAACAAGAGTGAAACTCCGTCTGAAAAAAAAAAAAAAGGCTGAGGGATTTCAACACTAGACCTGTCCTACAAGAAATGCTAAAGGATGTACTTCAAATGGAAGAAAAGGACATTAATGAGCAACAAATAATCACTCGAAGGTACAAAACTCATTGATAATAGTTAGCACACAGAAAAACACAGACTATATTAATACATACCACTGTAATTGTGGTATGTAAACTACTCTTATCCTAAATAGAAAGACTACATGATGAGCCAATAAAAAATAATAACTACAATAACTTTTCAAGACATAGTACAATAAAATATAAATAGAAACAACAAAAAGTTAAAAAGTAGGACAGCGAAGTTAAAGCGTAGAATTTTCTATTTGTTATCTTTTTGCTTGTTTATCTGTTTATGCAAACAGTGTTAACTTTTTATTAGGTTAAAATAATGGGTTATAAGATAGTATTTGCAAGCTTTATAGTAACCTCAAACAAACAAAAATGCAATAGACACATAAAAAATAAAAAGCAAGAAACTAAATTATATCACCAGAGGAAATTATCTTCACTAGAAGAAGACAGGAAGGAAAGAAAGAAGAAGGAGACAACCATAAAACAAATAACAAAATGGCAGAAATAAGTCCTTATCAATAAGAACATTGACTGTAAACTCTCCACTCAAAATACAGACTTATCATACATAAGTCCTTATCAATAATAACATGGACTAAACTCTCCAATCAAAATACATAGACTGGCTGCATCAATGAAAAAAAAAACAAGAAAAAAGAAAAGAAGAAGAACAGAAATAGCACAAGAAAGAAAATAAAAAAAATCAGAGCAGAAATAAATGAAAACTGAAATTAAAAAATATAAAAGATCAATGAAACAAAAATTAGTTTTTTAAAAAGTTAAACAAAATTGACAAGCCTTTAGCCAAACAAACTTAGAGAAAAGAGAGAAAATTGAAATAAAATCAGAAATGAAAAAGGAGACATTACAACTGATACTGAAGAAACTCAAAGGATTATTAGTGGCTACTATGAGCAACTATATACCAATAAATTTAAAAATCTAGAAGAAATGAATAAATTTATAAACACATACAACCAAGAAGAAATCCACAAGCTGAGCAGATTAATAACAAGGAACAAGATCAAAGCCGTAATAAAAAGTCTCTCACTAATTCTAACAAACATTTACAGAAGAACTAATACTAATTCTACTCAAACTATTCCAAAAAATAGAGAAGGAGGGAAAACTTCCAAACTCATTCTATGAGGCCAGCATTACCCTGATACCAAAACCAAACAAATACACATCAGAAAAAGAAAACAACAGGCCAATATCTCTGACGAATATTGATACAAAAATCCTCAACAAAATACTAGGAAACCAAATTCGACAATATATTAGAAAGATCATTCATCATGACCAAGCAGGATTTATGCCTGGGATGCAAGGATGCTTCAATATATGCAAGTCAATCAGTGTGATATATCATATCCACAGAATGAAGGATAAAAAAACCATAAGTTCATTTCAATTGTTGCTGGAAAAGCATTTGATAAAATTCAACACGCTTCATGATAAAAATCCTTAAAATAACTGGGTATAGAAAGAATATACCTCAATATAATAAAAGCCATATACAATAGACCCATGGCTAGTATCATACTGAATGGGGAAAAACTGAAAGCCTTTCCTTTAATATTTGGAACACGACAAGGATACCCATTGTCACCACTGTTATTCAACATCATACTAGAGGTCTTAGCTAAAGCAATTGGATAAGAGAAAGATATAAAGAGCATCCAAATTGGAAAAGAATGTCAAATTATCTTTGTTTGCAGAGGATATGACCATCTATTTTGAAAAACCTAAAGACTGCACAAGAAAACTATTAAAACTGATAAATAAATTCTGTAAAGTTGCAGGGTACAAAATCAACATACAAAAATCAGTAGCATTTCTATATGCCAAAAGTGAACAATCTGAAAAACAAATTAAAAAGTAATCCCATTTACAATAGCCACACATAAAATTAAGTACATGGGAATTAACTTACCAGAGGTGAAAAGTTTCTATAACGAAAACTATAAAACCCTGATGAAAGAAATTGAAGAGGACACCAGAAAATGTTATGATATTGCATGTTCATGAATTGGAAGACTCAATATTGTTAAAATGTTCACACTACCCAAAGCAATCTACAGATTCAATGCAATTCCTATCAAAATACCAATAACATTCTTCAGAGAAATAGAAAAAAAAACTCTAAAATTTATGTAGAACCACAAAAGACCCATAATAGCCAAAGCTATCCTAAGCAAAGAAAACAAAACTGGAAAAATTACATTACCTGACTTTAAATTATACTATGAAGTGATAGTCACCATAACAGCATGGTACTTGCATAAAAACAGATACATAAACCAATGGAACAGAAGAGAGAACCCAGAAACAAATCTGCAAACCTACAGTGAACTTGTTTTTGACAAAGCTGCTAAGAACATAAAATGGGGAAAGGACAGTCTCTTCAATAAATTGGGCTGGGAAAACTGGGTATGCATATGCAGAAGAATAAAACTCAACCCCTATCTCACCATACACAAAAATCAAATCATAATGGATTAAAGACTTAAATATAAGGCCTCAAACTATGAAACTACTACAAAAAGACTTTGTGGGAAATGTTCAGAACATTGGTCTGGGCAAAAATGTATTGAGTAATACCCAAAAAGACCAGGCAACCAAAGCAAAAATGAACAAATGGGATAACATCAAGTTAAAAAGCTTCTGTGCAGCAAAGGATACAATCAACAAAATGAAGAGATAAGCCACAGAATGGAAGAAAATATTTGCAAACTACCCATGTGGCAGGAGATTAATAGCAAGAAGATATAAAGAGTTCAAACAACTGTATAGGAAAAAATATAATAATCCAATCAAAAAATGGTCAAAAGATCTGAATACATTTCTCAAAAGAAAACATACAAATGGAAAGCAGGTATATGAAAAGGCGTTCAACATCACTGATCATAAATGAAATGCAAATCAAAACTACAATAAGATATCATCTCACCCCAGGTAAAATGGCTTATATCCAAAAGACAAATGCTGGTGAGGATGTGGAGAAAGGGGAATCCTTGTACACTGTTGGTAGGAATGTAAATTAGTACAACCACTACAGAGAACAGTTTGGAGACTCCTCAATAAATTAAAAATTGAGCTACTATATGATCCAGCAATCTCATGACTGGGTAAATACCCAAAAGAAGGGAAATCGTATATTGAAGCGATATCTGCACTCCTATGTTTGTTGCCACTGTCTACAATAGCTGAGATTTGGAAGCAACCTAAGTGTCCATCAATGGATGAATGGATAAAGAAAATGTGGTACATATATATAATGGAGTACTTATTCAGCCATACAAAAGAATGAGATTCTGCTATTTGCAACAACATGGATGGAACTGGAGATCATTATCTTAAGTGAAATAAGCCATACACATAAAGACAAACATTGCATGTTCTCATTTATTTGTGGGATCTAAAAATCAAAACAATTGAACTCATGGAACATGGAGAGTAGAAGGATGGTTAACCAGAGACTGAGAAGGGTAGTGGGGGCCTGGTGGGGGATGTGGGGATGCTTAATGGGTACAAAAAGTTAGTTAGAAAGAATAAATAAGACCTACTATTTGATAGCACAACAGGGTAAATATAGTCAATAATAATCGCACATTTTAAGATATCTTAAAGAGTGTAATTGGATTGTTTGTAACACAAAGGAAAATTCTTGACAGAGTGGACAAATTCTTGACCCATTCTCTATGATGTGCTCATTTCATATTGCATGCCTGTATCAAAACATCTCATCCACACCTTAAACATATATACCTACTATGTACCCACAAAATTTAAAAAATAAAAAAATTAAAAAGAAGATCTGGGTGAGATACATGTGGACAAATCTGCATCCATGGGCACAGAATGTGAAGGTATTTGTATCTTACATGATGCTCACCAAAGGATTCTTTTGGCAGAGGCGGATTTCAATAGTGAGGTGGATTGGATGACCGCTTTCTGCAGACATCAGTTCATTTCCTCCCTCAGCCCCCTCTGCCCTTGTCCAGCAGGCTTATGAACAAAGCAGCTATGACAGCAAATGTCTTAGAACAGTTAGCTTTGCTATAATACTGGAGGCTGGGTGATTCATAAAGAAAAGAGGCTTATTTGGCTCGTGATTCTGCTGGCTGGAAGGTTAGGCATCTGATGAAAGTCTCAGGCTGCTTCCATTCATGGCAGAAGGCAGAGGGTAGCTGGAGTGTGCAGAGACCACAGAGCAAGAGAGAGGAATTGAGAGAGAAGGGAGGTGCCAGGCTCTTTTTAACAACCAGCTCCCATGGGAACTAAAAGAGCGAGAGCTCATTTAATACCAGCAGGGTGGTACCAAGCCATTCCTGAATTGTCTACTCTCACGACCCAAACACCTTCCATTAGGCCCCGCCTCCAACATCAGGGATCTAACTTCAACATGAGGCTTGCGGGGACAAACATGTAAATCAAGCCTGTGCAACCTGCAGGCCGCATGTGGCCCAGGAGGGCTTTGAATGCAGCCCAACACAAACTCATAAAACTTTCTTAAAACATTAAAACATTATGAGGTTTTTTGCCATTTTTTTAGCTCATCAGCTACAGTTAGTGTTAGTGTATTTTATGTGTGGCCCAAGATAATTCTTCTTTCAATGTGGCCCATGGAAACTAAAAGATTGGACACCCCTGATATAAACTATAGCAGTAGCAGTGAGGGTTATGCCTGGGCTCAGCCACATGTACTTCTACTTAATTCAGAAATTGGTCAGATTGCAAGTATGCCATTTGGAGAATGGAGTTTGGAGAATTAGCTTCTGGAAACTCACTTTTGGCAAAGCAGCATTGAGCCCATGAACTTGCAGCCAATAATATGTGACTCACAAATATCACAAAAGAATATCAAATGTCTTATTCATCATCTAAAGGACATAATTATGAAATTAATTTGACTTAGGAGACTTACACCTCAAAGCCAAGGTTTACCAAAAGAACAATTCCCAGAACTTAACCTAAAATTATTCCTATAATCCTTTGCCACAAAAAATTAGAAAGGTCAAATTTGAAACTGTGATAATATATGTATTTATATTTTCTAAATTATATATCTGATTTGATGTCAAGAAAAGTTCTGTTTCACTGTTTGAGGACTTATATCTCAAACTTTCTTCACCTCTAGTATAGATTTTATTTTGATTTCATATAATGAAGTATCTCCTGTTGACAAGGAGTGATTATGAGAGCATTCATTACACTCAAGGGAATGGATTCTGGCCCAGAATAACAGTCTTCTCCTGTAGAGAGATGACAAAGCTTTTGTTGAAAGCTTTTTGGCCACGATGCTAACAGGACCTCTGTACCCTAGTCAACATAAATCAGGTTAGTGCTTTCAGGGGTAGAGAATCAGGCCCAATAGCAGTCAAAAATACTGGAAAGGAAATGAAACATTGCACTAAAAACATTTCTGCCACATAACCACAAAACAAATTTTGAGGTAAAAATCTTGAGGGAAGTCCCTTTTATTTCCATGTGATAAAGGAAATCTCTCTTTTTTGTTATAGTAATTCATTTTCCTTATGGCATTTAATGGTAACCTTTTTTTTCCTGAAGGGACATTTCACTGTTATTTCCCTTAAAAATTTGGCTTTTTCTGAGCTTTTCTAAGTTATATAATCACCCACTTTTTAATCCTCATGGGGAAAATACAAAGCGGAAACTAACAGGCTTCCTTGGATTTTAGAGCATGTTGCAAAAAAAGGGTATTTTATCTTTTGAATGCCTTTGCCACAGTTATTTCAAAACAGTCATTTTAAAAATGTATACATAGCTTATAAACATTTTTTAGACTCACCCTTCCAATTAACAAAGGAAATTTCTAAACAAGTATGAATAATGACCTTAGCAGTCCAAATTTTGCATTTGCTTAAGGCCAATGAGCACTTTTACTATTTGGCCAACAAGACAGGGCTTCAGATTTGTGTGTCTATGTTCATTGTGAAAAATGATTTTCTATGATAGATCCCTAATTTTTGTCTGGTTCTCCTCCACGGGAAGCACCATACATTTGGAAAAGGACTGGGCTGAGTTAGTCGAGCAAGGTAAATTCTCTAAAGTGATTATAAATTCTTCCTCTCCCTGCATGCAGAACTTAGTAATGTGACACATTCACAATGTGATGCCCTTGCAAAATGGTGTTGCAGATTCTTCTTGATAGAGGTGCAGTCCATTTCTCCAGTATTTGAATCTGGGTCCATTTGAGTCTGGATTCATTGGCCTCAGCTGGCTATGTGACCAGCTGAGGCCAATGGGAGATATAGTGAATGTGACACAAATAGAGTCATAAAAGTACTTGCACATTCAGGCATCTCTTGGTGCTCTTGAAATACTTCTGCCACCATGTGAACAGCCACAGACTGGCCTACTGAAGGATGATCAACTCCATGAAGAAAGATCATCCCTGTAGTCAAAGCTGGTCCCTGTCAGCTGAGAGAGTCCTGTCAAAGATAGTTGAACCTGGCCCTGATCTCAAAAACTGCTCAGCAAGCCTATTCAAATTGCCAACCCAAAGAATCACAAACTAAATAAATGCGTTTTTTTTAATGTCACTATGTTTTCGGGTGGTTTATTACAAAGTAAAAGCTAACTGATCCTGCAAGCAACTGGTCATCTCAGTCAGTTAGCATATAGAGCTTATAGGGCTACGATCAAAGAATACAGCGTTCTCCAGAGTGAATGCCCTCTTAGGTACTACCTCTATGCAATAAAATAGAGCCTTGAAATCTGGGTCAAATCCAGGCTCTGCCATGTCAATTGGAGCTAATCACTTTGTTTCATCCTGTAAGATCAGATTCTACATTTATGAAATGAGGATATATGGATAATAATACCTACTTCATAGAAATGTTAAGCAGATTAAATGAGATCATCAATATCACCTGGTTGTATGGCATCCGGTACATAGGAAGTAATTAAACTGTAGCTATATCACCACACAAATATAACAAGGGGAGTGATAATAAATATTGAAACATACTTTTGTAGCCAACATAACTCCAAGGTCTACGCTATGCTAACTGGAAACTGCTAACATCTTTGGCTCTTGTAGAGAATATCACACTTTCTTTGGTGGCCACATTCAAGTGATCTTTCAGCAAGGCTGTAAAATCTTTGGTTCTATGCCCCAATCTACTCCCTTCCTCTCCTTTCTCCACAGGTGCCCAGTGACTTTATGCTACCCAGAGGCCCCCCTCAGGCACCTGGCAAAGTTACCTTCACCTAAGCGAGTTACCCACTCTGTGTGACAAATGCCCTGCTCTGCCCCCCTCCACCAGCCCACTCATCCCCACCCCTATCACGAATTTCTAGTTTCACCACTTGAAAGTAGGAAAACTAAGCTACCACAATACCTGGTAGGAAAACGGATTACTCCAGCCCCTCTCCTAGGAAACATATTTGTGTCTTTTAAGTGTTTTCAGGAATTTATATTTTCAGGCTGGGCTGCTGGAGGCCTCAGGCAGGCTCATATAGACGGCATGGGCCCGCTATCTTCAGGTGTCTTATATTTTGTTATAGGGTCGTTTTGCCCCTCCCTCTGTCACTCTGAGTTCTGAGATTTAAATCAGCAAGAACATCCATGTGAAAAAAGGGTTGCACTATGAAAAACCCACAACAAATCCACCAGAAAAAAAAAAAATTGGTGTGACTTTCACCTGACTCTAACAAATATATTTTACATAAGAATTCTCCAGTGAATTTAGAGGTTGCTTTCAGTAATTGCTTTTTTTAAAAACCCAAAGGCCAAGATAATTTTCCTGTGTTTTCCTCATTTCTTAGCACATATTGAAAAACGTATTTATTTAAATAAAAATAAACAGAAGAAATATACATATATACTATGAATGGTTGTCAATCCTTAATTGCTAAAGTTATAGTTTTTGACATCTCCCTTCCTGTCTAAAAGTACTCTATTATATTTAACAGAGACAAGTATTACAGCAAGACTGATCAAGGGGAAATTCAAGAGAAAAGCTCTGTGGAAGAGTAACAAAGCAGAGAATGACATTCAACTTCCTCTGCTCTCTCAAGAGAATTCCACACTGGAATCCACACAATATATCTAATTAAAAACAGCAATGAGAATAGGAGAAAATGGGTCCAGATGCTTTTTAAATTCAGCTGGCATAGTCCCTGTGTTCCCAAACCTTCCTTTTGTCATAAAAGCCAAGGCCAGCCCTGCACCCAGCTAAGCTGCACAGCTGCACGGTGCAACGTGAGGCAAAGGGGTAGTAGTCTGTCCTAAGACTCTCATACCAGCCAGCCTGCCTACCTAGAGCTCAAGCCAAAACCTATGATTACAAGATGGAGCATCAGTAGAGATTCTGTGAAGGTGAAAATTCGCATGGAAAACTAAGCTCATTGCTAGAGTATGACAAGACCTTAAAAAGGTTTGCACAAATTTCTGTGCATATTGGTTTGAAGTACAGAGGTTAGAATTCTGTGGCAATGAGAGAAGTTTTCAAGTCTGCAGCAAAAATTCCAAAGCATAGACCCCAAAGCATGAACAGCTGAGAAGATAGTCATTCAGTTCTAGGAAGGTGATCATGCAAAGAGTGGGCAGGGGTGAATGGAAGTGGTGAATAATTTTATTAGCTGCATAATCTTGATTATCATAGAAGAAGAGAAGCTCTATAACTCTCTATGGTTGGTGTCTTTTCTGGTGTCTCAAGAGATGTTATTGTGAGAAGTATTTAAGATTGACAACCTGAAGACATGGTGCCTATTCCCATGAAGAGTTCTAAGTTCCCGGTGGGATAGAGCTGGCATAGTCCTGCCTGCAATGGCTTCTGCAATTACTACCTGCTGTCACATTTAGAAAAGGGGTTCACCAGGCTGGAAGAAGAGCAAGAGCAAGACTGCCATAAAAATGGCACTGAGTCCCAATATATAATCGTCTCAGTTTTCAATTCAAAACTTCAGAGAATGTGTAGGGTGACAAGGGCCCTTGGCAAGGGAGCAACCTCATGTGAAGTATCAAAACAGAATAGGTAAGGCATCTATGCAGGACCACCCGGCCCAATTAGGTGAGGGAGAAATCCAAATGAAGGGGTGGCCCAAGCAATACAAGGAGCGTGTCTACCTGTGGGTGAGACCTGGATGGGGCAGGTGAAAAATAAGTCCTGCTGAAGGTGCCTTCTGCTTGTGATGAAAAGGGCACCTACAGCATGGACAGCCAGCACGAGGAGGCAGGTCTCCGCAGGGAGAGGGCATCTTCCTTGTGGAGAGGGGAAGTGGGTTACATACACAGACATAGATTATAAGGTAAATAGATTAGGGATAATGAGAGCCACATTTCTTAATGTTGGAGAATGGTATTATGAATATGCAAAGTGAGAAAACTCTGATGAACCCTGTGATGTAATAATGGAATTGGAGGCGTTGGTGTGAATTTGTGGAGAGAGAGCACCCTAATTTCTCAAGTCCCTATTTCCCTAACTCCCTAACTCTCTAACTCCCTAACTGCCTAATTCCTCAGATGAGAGTGCCAGAGAGCAACAGAAACATCCCAATAGTAATAAACACATCTGGCTTCCAGATCATGGCTTCTAAATATTATTCTTCACTAGAAGGAACCAGGACTTCTTGGAGAAATTCCTGATTCCAGGGCTGGGACAGGGAAACATACAAGATGACCTGGAATATCTTGTGTCAAAAAGCAAGGAGTTGCCCAAAGAAGAATAAGAACATATCAATAGAATACAAAAGGCAGCTGTACTGGGCTCTCACTGGCTAATCAGGGAAAAGTTGATCATCAAAATAAATAATGATAAATAATGGATTATAAGTTATTGAAGAAAATAAGATACCAGAAGTCCATATATATTTAAATGAATAAATTGAAAGTTTGGCAGATAATGAGCTATTCACAGTTTTAAAGTACTTCCCCAGAAAATATGCTACAGTGAGTAACTTCACTGTGGAGACATCACCTTTATATCATGTGATAAAAATAAACATTGTCAGTGATGGGACAAATCAAAATTGTGCCCTACCTGAAAAGATTCCAGGAAAGTGCACATAGCATCATTTCTGTGACAATTCTGCCAAAGATGCACAACTTAAATATAATCAAAAGGCAACATTAAATAAACCCAGATGGAGAGTCATTCTAAAAAGTAAACTGGGCAAAGTTATGTAATCCAGAAAGCTGAATTTAAGACAGGGAGCTGTCTTAAACTGAAGGAGACTAAAAAGACGTGACAACTACAACACGCTGTTGAACCCTTTTGACATAAAGGATGGTACTGGTCAATTGTCAAAACTTGAATGAGGACTGAGAATTAGAGTGGTAATGTATTGATTTTAACATTGTAATTTTGATTATCATGTGGCTATGTAGGATAAAGTCCTTGTTTTTAGGAAATGTTTATTAAAAATCCTAGAGGTTGATGGGGCATCAGGTGGGCAACTTACTCACATATGGTTTCAGAAATTTCTATAGACATTGCCAAATGTTTTGGGAAGTTGGAGAAAAATTGTCTCCAGTTGTTCACTCAGAACAGATATTACCAGGGCTCCACTCAAATATCTTCAGGCCTTTGCTAGAACACGACCCAGGAAATCACCAACTTTGCAGCATTTCACTACGTCATTTGATTTTTAAAATTCCTATTTCACCAACTGGGAATGTTAAAATTGGATGGCATACTGAAATACTTACTAATATCCCACTTTCCATACTCCAATTATTACTCATGAGAGATCTAGCATAAACAACACAGTTTTTAAAAGTCGAATATTTCTTCTGAAGAAAAGGCAACAGAAATTACTTTCTTGCTGAAGACAAACATTTATGTATCTAAGGATGAGGCTGTATGGGAGATGCTGATCAGATACAGAGAATCAAAGAGATCTACAGTCCTATATCCTCTAAGTGATAGGCAGGTTCTTCTAAATCAAAACTCTCTCTTCTAAATCAGAACACCTATCTCTAACAGCCAAGCAGTCTAATGAGAATAATTATCAGGCCATTTATCTGGCCAGGATGTTTTCTCCTCAATTGAGAGAATACCATGTCAGCCAGGGTTATCTGTTTTCATAGATATCAGGGGTTTCATTCTTCATTTACTCATTTAACAATTATTTACCCAGCAATATACCTTTTTGCCCAACACTCTGCTAGGTGCTATGAAGAAGTCTGAATAGGAGTTTTAACATTTTATTTGGGAAAACAACATAAAGTCATCTGAAAGTTTAAGCAAGATCACAAAACCCCATGCTAACAGAAAATATGTAAAACTGAAGAATTATTAAATTTTTAAAAATCTCGACATTGTTTGGAAAGAGAAACAGATTAAAGAAAGAAGAAAATTTTTGGACAAAAACTCAAGTGTCATAAAGACTCTCATTCCACAGTGTCAGAATTCTGTGTATCCCTTGGTTTTGTCACTGTGGCTCTTGAAGCTTTATATATGTCACCTGTATTCTTGTAGAATGAGAAATGCCATATGGCTACCTTTATACTTATAATAACATTATTGGCTTTAAAATCAAGTGACCTTTCTTGGATCACAATGTGGAAAACACATGGTACAAACAGCTTAAAATCCCCTGTTAACAACGCTAATAAAGTTAACATTGGTCTCTTAGTTTTGTTTGCCTTTTCATTTTCTCAACATTGAGGAAAAGAAAATTAGATCGAAATTAATGTTTAGGCTCAAGAGACATTCGACTTCATGCCTACTCTCTTTATTACTCCAAATGTAATTAAGTATGTTGACTTCAGTAAATGTATCTTCTGCTATGCATGCATCGATTTCAACAGTAATGAGTTTGCATTCATTATAATTTATTTTAGCCAGATAATTAATACCACCCTTGTTTATTTCTTCAATCATGAAAAAGAATGGGTGTTTGTGTATTTGTTTGCACATGGTGATGATTCAGCGGTCTTTTGTATGCTGCTAAATCGCAGTATCTTCCATCGTTGAGCTGTTGCTCAGGCCTAAGAGTACAGAAACCATGGCTTACAAAGGCCCAGGTACATCCATTTTTATTCTAAGCAGTGTAATGGGATTCCTAAAATCCTAAGCCACCCAGGTGGACATCTGAAGAATAATCAGTCATATTTTTAAATACCTAAGCTTCAACCTGAATAATAATCTTCAGTCTCATAATTTTATTTTGCTATTGAGAATCCAGATTTTGTCAAACTTGCCATTTGTTGTCTGATTATCATATCTTTCTCCCTACATATTTACTCTATCTGGCTGTTTCCAGTGTTTTGTTTTGTTGTTTTGTTTTTGTTTTTTTGCCCCTTTCACCTTTGCTTGCCTCACAGATGAGCACATGTCTCTTGTATTGGATTGTTTTCTGTCTGGAACTTGGTAAGTTAAGACACAAAAGAAAGAAAATCCAAGGGACTAACTTCGCCTTTCAATTATTTACCAAAAACTTTATTTCCCTTCCTTTCTTGGTGTATTAGGGTTCTTTAGAAAAACAGAACCAATAGAATGTGTGTTTTTGGATATAGATATAGTGGATATAGATGTGTGTGTACACACACGCACACACACACTTATACACACACACACACGGGGGGAGGGAGGGAGAGAGAAAGAGGGAGAGAGAGAGAAAGAGGGAGAGAGATAAAAAGGGAGAGAGAGAGAGAGAGAGATTTATTACAAGGAGTTGGCTTATGTGATTATGTAGGCTAAGAAGTCCCAAGATCTGCAGTCGGCTGGGTGGAGATCCAGGAGAGCCAATGGTGTAAGTTCCAGTCCCAAAGCTAGTAAGTTTTAAAGTCAAGAAGAGTTAATGTTTCAGTCCCGTCTGAAGACCAGAAAAGACCAATGTCCTAACTCAATCAGTCAGGCAGAAGGATTTCCCTCTTACTCAGCCTTTTTCTCCTTTTCAGGTCCGCAGTGGATGGGACGAGAGCCTGCCACATTAGGGAGGGCAATCTGCTTTACACAGTCTACTGCTTTACATTTTAATCTCATCTAGAAACCCCTCACAGACACATCCAGGATAATGTCTGGCCAAACATCTAGGTACTCCCTAGCCCAGTCAAGTTGATATATAAAGTTAATCATCACACTGACTTCTTTCTCACAAACATATGTAACAAAATCATATATGATAGGGTTTTCCTAAACACCTTTAGAAAAGCACACAAATAATGAAAAAAGACATTTTATTATTATCTACATTTTAGTGACTTTTGCCTACAGTGGCTTAATCAGCAACACTTTCCAATAGAAATGTCTGCAATGAGAGAAATGCCCTGTTATCACCTTGTCCCATATGATAGCCACTAGTGAAATATGGCTGTTGAGCCCTTGAAATGTAGCTAGCGCATTTTAAAAAGTAACTTTTTAATTGTATTTAATTGTAATTAATTTAAATTTACATATCCACTTATGACTAGGGTCTGCCATATTGGACATCATAACTA
This sequence comes from Pan paniscus, assembly GCF_029289425.2. Lineage (NCBI taxonomy): Eukaryota > Metazoa > Chordata > Mammalia > Primates > Hominidae > Pan > Pan paniscus. The sequence continues at coordinate 139,283,541 of NC_073252.2, read as the reverse complement.
AAATGATACATTATTTTAAAAGGGGAATACATTCTCAGAAATCCAATACATTTGGAAGTGTAAACGTTTCCCACTGACCTTTCTTTATAGGGAAAAAAAAATAAAGGAAAACATGCATGCTGGAAATCTTGATGATTTATATTTTGAGCTTAGGTTTGGGATCCTGCATATTGACCTCAAGGGGCCACCAAAATGTAAATTTAATATACTTAATTCCTTTCCTGTTGCATGCACAGCCACTCTCATATTGTTCGAATGGGCTTTCTTACTTCAATCAAATAGAAGTTAGACATTGAGTTTCAGATGCATACTCCCTGAGCCTCAGTTTATTTAAAAATAATATTTGTATTTGAATCATAGTGTGCTAAAAGAAATAGCTACGTAAACCTCCTATAGAGGTGAAGGGGGTCTCTAGAAAGACAGTTTGCTGCTATCATTGTGTCCTTTCATGGAAGCTCATTATTATTTCAAAAGCTCAGAGGTATCCCTGCCATATTATGGAGATGCCATCTTCCATGTTCAAGGCCTTCAATTAGACATGGGAGATGAGCTGGAACACAGTTGATGATCCTCAGAAAGAAGCACAGCAAAAATGATACTTACAAGTAGGCAAGGAACAAAAAGATCAGGGTAAACAGTTATTACTGTGCCAAAAGGCACAGATCAATAATCCAAGGCAGGTAAGGCCAACAGGTATATTGAAGAAGAGTGGACTCCTAGTACATGTTCTAAATATTCTGAATACTATATAGATTGTTCGTTATTTTAATGATAGTACATAATGCTAAACTGACTCAACAATGCTGTCAAATAAGCTAGTCACCTCTTAGATTGTTCACCTCTAAAATAAAATAATTTTGCACATAATATTTAGTCCTTAAGTGTTTCAGCAAAAATGCAGGTAAATCTTACAATGCTAACAGAGGTCTTAACAAATTTCCAATACCAAAAAAACAAAAAATAGGCTGATCACATTACACAAAGGCCAAAGAAGAAGAATTCTGCTGCCAACAGACTTTTAGTTCAGAAACATTCTAATTTCAGTAATTCAAGGAAGACAACTACAATTGTATGGTTTTTCCCACTACATGAAGAATATCAATAATCCTTGCCTCCACAATAAATTGTTGTCAATATCAGCTACAAATTTGGCCTCGCATATCCTCAAGTAATAAATTTTAAGGAAACACAAACTTAGTTTCAGGGCCAAAATTATCTATTAAATCATGTAAGTAATGTGTTTCTTGTTGAAATTCATTTTATTGACTTTGTTTGTTCCCAAGGTCTAAACAATTTTTCTTCTGAAAATTTTTAGAGTGATGCCAGTAGTACTATCTCCCTTCAAATAATGTCTAAATCATATTTGTACTTTTTTGGCTCCTAGACATATCAAGAATACAAAAATTCTGCTCTCAGACCAAGCCAAAATCAACTGCCAGATATAAAGATGGGAATTTCCATTTTACTCACATTCTGATGCTTCACATGAAACAATACAACACTCACACAGAATAAAATATGATATTTTCTCAGCAAGAAGTTTATCTTTTACTTGAAAACCAGAGTCTGGGCTACTTCTAACATTGCTGCAGAAGCACCATTATGTGCTAAAACACTGTGAATTAAGCTATGGAGTAATCATATATGCATTTATGTGATATTGACGGAAGCTGTCTTCTCTATGGACTCTACAGTTTCTACTATAGTGGTAGTTTTATTGCATCCTTGAAAACCATCCTTTATAATTTTTTTTTTTACACTATTCTTATCAGTTGCCCTATTAAGATTGGGTCTGGGCCAGGGTTTCTCAACCTCAGCACTATTAACATTTCAGACTGGATAATTCACTGTTGAGAGCTGTCTTGTGCATTGTAGGATATTTAGCAGCAGCTTTTCTACCCACTGGATGCCACAAGCACACCCCCTCCTACCCCAAGTGGTTATATCTGAAAGTGAGTCCAGATATTTTTGCCAAAAGTCCCCTAAGGTAGCACAATCTCTTGGTTGAGAATCAGTGTTTAGGCCTACCATACAAATCAAGGAAGTCATATTTTGATACCAGAGATGTCCAGTTTGAGCCAGCTGAGCTCTTTGCTGTATACTTAATTAATTAATTAATACTTAAATGTAGATGCATTACAACTGAAGACTTAGGTAATGGACACTTTGAGCATTACTTCAGGAAGAAAATCCTTAATATTTAAAAAAGTCTCTGACTTTACATTCTTCATCTCCTTTGGCCTACCTGATGATTTTATAAATTTCTGGTCATCGGCTGGGCACGGTGGCTCATGCCTGTAATCCCAGCACTTTGGGAGGCCAAGGCGGGTGGATCACCTGAGGTCAGAAGTTCGTGGTGGCCAACGTGGTGAAACCCTGTCTCTACTAAAAATACAAAAATTAGCCAGTGCTACTTGGGAGGCTGAGGCAAGAATTGCTGGAACCCAGGAAGTGTAGGTTGCAGTGAGCCAAGATCGTGCCATTGCATTCCAGCCCGGGCGATAGAGCAAGACTCCATCTCAAAAAAAAAAAAAAAAAAAAAATTCTGGTCACATTTAGCTTCATTCCAAAAGCTACAACCTCTTGTGATTCAACATTTTCTTTTTGAGAGGAATATTGGGCACTCATGTCTCTTTTAATGACTTGAATACAATTTTCTATCAACATGGACTTAAAAAAACTTTTCTTATTCATGTGAAGATAAAAATCATTAATGTATTTGAGTTTTCCTTTTAGTTGTTTTAAGTAATTTAGATGATCACATCCATTCTTCACAAGCTTCAATCATTTTTATGAGCTACACTTCTCTGAAAATCTGTGGTCCGAATGCATGTTTTACGTGACCTGGGTAGAAGTGGAAGCAAGCCAATAATTGATCAATTTTCAGTGATTAAGCATTTTTAATTTCTTGATTATAACACCTAGAGATTGCAACAGAACTGGTGGAAAATGGAGTTTTGAAAAACTTGTCTCAGAGGTAGCCACTTTATCTTCCAGCATTAAAAAAAAAAAAAAGCAAGCCAGTGATGCAACTTTGACAGCCAATATATTTCTGGATCACCTTCATTATAGACCAACAATGTATTGCATCCATGCTGAGAAAGTTTTCAATAAGAAGCAACTGCCACTCTGCCAGAGGTTATGATATTTGGAAGTTCAGCAGTGTTGAAGAAGTGCAATGAGCTTAAATAAAAGCTAGATGCACATCAAAACACTAACGTGAGCACCATTCTTGTCGCTTTCTGTCACTTGTATAAAAGGACAAATCTCTATTTTTCTGTTGGTGTTTGTAATTTTTAGAGATTTTTTGAACTTCCTCTGAACTAACTGGATCCCATTTACAGGATCTATTTGGCAGTTCATAACCATAAAGCAACTGTTGCAATCTCTCCAAGTTGGAAAAATATTTCCATTTAAAAAAACCCTTCAATCTCCAGTTGCAATTTGTAAAGCAATGGACAAATACTTAGTTCTAATAATTTTAAATCAACAGTTGCCTTTATAAGTGGACCTCTTTCACCCTTTTCTGTTTAAAACATATTTTTTCTTAATTTTAATCTTGTTTAAATTCTATTCAATATCTTATTTTAAATTATTGGTTTGGCATCTTTGAAAATATTTTGTTTTTCTTCAATGTAAAGTGTCACAGGATAATCTGCTTTCTATGTGTGTTTGAAAAGTTAGTAGTTGATTTTAGAAAAGGAACAGAATTTTTAAAATACAATATGAGTCTTTCCTGTTCAGATTTCCAGGCAGCTTCCAAGAAATGTTTATAGCTTCAATATTTTCACAGATAATGCCCGTGTTTTCAATGCCATCTACTCTCCTCCTACCTCTCCATATTCCTGCTCCTGACCATTTTACAAGACTAAAGCATAAAGTTAATATAAATTTATATGGCTGAAAATACCAAAAATTCCCTATAATAAAAATGTGTATAGCAACTGACCCATGTTCTATTAGAAAGTTAAATTCAATTTTTTAAATGTGTTTTAGTTTCTTTTGCTTTTATTTAAACGTGACATTATTTCTAATTTCAAACCTGTGGTAAATGCTACCTTGAGGTAGCTTTTAAAAGTGCACATTAATTAAAATTATATAGACAGGTATGTTGCCAAAGACATTCAACACTGGATCTGAGAGAAAAGGTTTCCAAATGCTGTACAAATTGCAAATGTAGTGTGCTGTAGAACGTGGGCAGCTGCAGGAGGAGGGCTGCCAGTGCACAGCAGATTCTGATGGCAGCGTGACGGACTTTAGCAGGAAGCTAAATCCAGTCTTGAAGGGCAGACAGATATTAGAGGACAAAATGTGGTATACAATCCAATTGTAGTATGCCCAGAGAATAAGAATGAGGATCATTCTCATTAGAGGGTCAGTAGGTAAGTTGACAGAAACAAGCCTGAAAGACCAAGTATCAGAGACAAATTAACAATCCAAGCATGATGCTCTGGAAAGATCACCTAAGTTTAATCCGATAGGCCTGGCTGCAAATTGGGCACCTCCATTTATAAGCTATAAGACCTTTGGTCAGACTTCAGATTCCTCACCAGTATAATAGTCTCTCATAGAAGTGCTGTGGAATGATACAAAATAACATGTAAACAATTCACACAATCATCTGGTCACACAATAGTTTCTGAATAAATGGTAGGGTGGATCGTTTTTAACCTTCTTCCAAAAGACAAGAAATAGATGGTCAAAAGGAACCAACCTCATAGGAAAAAGTGAGTGAAAGATTAGAATTAAGGTAACTAGCTTTGTACCTCAGACCCCATCATTTTACATGGTTCCTACAATACAGAGGCCATTGCTCTATGTTGCATGAAGCCCTGCAAGTACGGGGGAAAAACTGAGAACACTGACATGAAAAGATAAAAGCAGGAGTGCCTGGGTGGTAAGACGTAGATCTTGAAAAGGGAATGGATGCTACAATGTAAAAGCTTAAATCATTTAAATCTCTTTATTCTACCATTTTAGATATTTAGAAAGCTATGAACCCTTTAAGGCCTTACTAATATCCCAGCAAAGCAATGAAATTGTCAGAGACCGTCCTAATATGAAGCCAATGTCTCCTGGCTCAGGAAATTTGCAAAGGACCAATTCCCCAGCGTTGTCCAGTAGACTGACACCAGCCCCCTTCTTGAATAACGCCAACCACAGTGTACCAAAAGAAAGCTTATTTTAAAAAACTCAGCCCCCATAGATTACTATATAAACATAAATCACAACAGGCCAAGTTCACAGTGTCCCAAGAGAGACCTTTCCTCAAGTATTCCTCACACTAATCTTGCAAACAGATGGAGAAGCGACTGAGGTGTATAGATTACGTCATATGTCCAAGGCCACAATCAATCACAAATGGTAGAGACAGTAATCCAACTCGTCTCTCTGATTAGCTCTTTAGGAGAAGTGAAGAGAAGGAAACAATTTGTGTTGGACACGTTCAGTTCTCACAGGTGCTACTTCATACTCCTGAGTTGAGTTGTTATTATCTACACCTTCTGTAGAATAACCCCTTTTCTTAGAGCCTGAGTCTACAATCTTAACTTTTCTCATCAGTGCTTGAGATAAGACTGCTTTCCTTATTTCCAAGCTACCTTTTCATATCCCCAGCTCTCCAAAAACTGTTTGTTTGTTTGTTTGTTTGTTTGGCATAACGGAACAATTTGAGAGACTCCTAGTCCCAGCTAGTGATTATCCTGGCAGTAGAGTCCCTGCCCTCAGCCATGAGCAGCCAAAATAATTGGTTTTGCTTCTTGAAGTTATTCTACCTGGGTATAATAAACTCTGGTATTCCAAAAAGCAGGGGAGAGGGTTAGATGCATAGCTTAGATAAGTTACCACACGGAGAAATATACAGTCTACCAATAATGAAACTTAAACCCAATCAAATCAAGTTAGTGACTTATTTCTCATAGGAGCACTTTCTGTCACCTCAAGAATGGGATGACATTACCCACAAGACAATATACCTTTGTGTACAGAGATTAACAACTATCCCAATTATTTTCTAACATTTCCGAAAGGTCCTTGAAGCGCAAAAGCAAACTCACTGACAATATCAATAATGTGGGTTGCATTTCACAAAACCCTTCCTCTGCCCATTACGTGAAAGGGGAAGCAGTATTTCAGGCTCACTCCGAGGCATACATTTCTCTGTACAAGGACCACCACTGTTTGATTGCCAATGATAGGCATATTAGAACAATCAAGACTCACTGCTTACTCCTTCAGAGTACAGAACAACAGGTTATAGTCTAACGAGGATAAGAAAGAGTGCATGGATTTCCTTTACATTTTCTTCATGTGCTAGTTTTACCTGCACCAACTATAGTGGGTACCATAATTTCCAACTCTTCTACTACAGAGCTTAGAAGCCCTATAGGACCCTCTCAGAACCCACCCAGCTCTGAGAAACTAAGACTCACTTTAATCAGGAAAGCACAGCCTACATCTTGATTTATATCTTGACCTTTTCCATGACTGTATATTTGAAGACCAGGCTTCTATAGTTTAAACCAGTGGTTTTCAATCTACTAACCTGTGTCAGTTTGTGTCCCCTGAGAAGCATACATCAAGACATGATTACAGATAACAAGATTGTTTAGGGGAACATCTGTGGACGATATAGGAGGAGACATCAGAAATAGGAAGACAGAATATTCAGACATCAATGCAAGAGTCACCCCTGAAAGGGAGAGAGGAAAGGAAGTTTGGATAGGCAGGGCTTCCAACTGTAGCATAGTTCTAAGATAGTCTCAGCCAGGTTAATGGGGAATCTCCAAGCCCAAGTTGATTATTAGAAGAATCCTGCTACTGCAGGAATTTCTGGTGCTAGTACCTTCACGTTACTTAGTCATTAGCTGGGAGCAGCCTCAGGAAAGTGGGGCCTGGTCTGGATACTCCCTCAGTCTCCTCTACCTCTAATGGTTTCTTTCTCAAGGTGTCAAAATTGGATATCTTTCTCTGATTTTGTTTCTCTTTGCAAATGCATTCCATCTCTGTTGTAAATGTGTGAATCGAAAAATGTGGCAACTGGGACTATCACTATCAGTGATGCTCCATGCAGCAGGTGATTTAGAGGGAAGATCTGTGGTTGATTCTTCCATGGATGCCACACCATCCTGAAAATTCTGAATGTTTGAAAAGCGAGAAATGGGAAATACTGTTGTGGGCAGATTTCTGTAAAACTATGAGTAAGTATATATGCAGCCTCAAAAGTACTCAAAATGAGTAAAATTTTTGAGGCTGCATGTATACTTACTCAAAATGAGTAAAATTCATGCACAAAAGGAAGCCTGAATTGTTTACTTAAAAATGAGTAAAATTTTAAAGTCAGGTAGCGTAATGCCTCCAGCTTTGTTCTTTTGGCTTAGGATTGACTTGGCGGCGATGCGGGCTCTTTTTTGGTTCTATATGAACTTTAAAGTAGTTTTTTCCAATTCTGTGAAGAAAGGCATTGGTAGCTTGATGGGGATGGCATTAAATCTACAAATTACCTTGGGCAGTATGGCCATTTTCACGATATTGATTCTTCCTATCCATGAGCATGGAAAGTTCTTCCATTTGTTTGTGTCCTCTTTTATTTCGTTGAGCAGTGGTTTGTAGTTCTCCTTGAAGAGGTCCTTCACATCCCTTGTAACTTGGATTCCTAGGTATTTGATTCTCTTTGAAGCAATTGTGAATGGGAGTTCACTCATGATTTGGCTCTCTGTTTGTCCGTTAATGGTGTATAAGAATGCTTGTGATTTTTGCACATTGATTTTGTATCCTGAGACTTTGCTGAAGTTGTTATCAGCTTAAGGAGATTTTGGGCGGAGACGATGGGGTTTTCTAAATATACAATCATGTCATCTGCAAACAGGGACAATTTGACTTCCTCTTTTCCTAATTGAATACCCTTTATTTCTTTCTCCTGCCTTATTGCCCTAACCAGAACTTCCAACACTATGTGGAATAGGAGTGGTGAGAGAGGGCATCCCTGTCTTGTGCCAGTTTTCAAAGGGAATGCTTCCAGTTTTTGCCCATTCAGTATGATATTGGCTGTGGGTTTGTCATAAATAGCTCTTATTATTTTGAGATACGTCCCATCAATCCCTAATTTATTGAGAGTTTTTAGCAAGAAGCACTGTTGAATTTTGTCAAAGGCCTTTTCTGCATCTATTCAGATAATCATGTGGTTTTTGTCTTTGGTTCTGTTTATATGCTGGATTATGTTTATTGATTTGCATATGTTGAACCAGCCTTGCATCCCAGGGATGAAGCCCACTTGATCATGGTGGATAAGCTTTTTGATGTGCTGATGGATTCGGTTTGCTGGTATTTTATTGAGAATTTTTGCATCGATGTTCATACTACAAGGCTACAGTAACCAAAACAGTATAGTACCAAAACAGAGATATAGACGAATGGAACAGAACAGAGCCCTCAGAAATAATACCACACATCTACAACCATCTGATCTTTGACAAACCCGACAAAAACAAGAAATGGGGAAAGGCTTCCCTATTTAATAAATGGTGCTGGGAAAAATGGCTAGCCATATGTAGAAAGCTGAAACTGGATCCCTTCCTTACACCTTATACAAAAAATAATTCAAGATGGATAAAAGACTTAAATGTTAGACCTAAAACCATAAAAACCCTAGAAGAAAACCTAGGCAATACCATTCAGGACATAGGCATGGGCAAGGACTTCATATCTAAAACACCAAAAGCAATGGCACAAAAGCCAAACTTGACAAATAAGATCTAATTAAACTCAAGAGCTTCTGCACAGCAAAAGAAATTACCATCAGAATGAACAGACAACCTATGGAATGGGAGAAAATTTTTGCAATCTACTCATCTGACAAAGGGCTAATATCCAGAATCTACAAAGAACCCAAAAAACGCCATCAAAAAGTGGGCAAAGGATATGAACAGACACTTCTCAAAAGAAGACATTTATGCAGCCAACAGACACATGAAAAAATGCTCATCATCACTGGCCATCAGAGAAATGCAAATCAAAACCACAATGAGATACCATCTCACACCAGTTAGAATGGCGATCATTAAAAAGTCAGCAAACAAGAGGTGCTGGAGAGGATGTGGAGAAATAGGAACACTTTTACATTGTTGGTGGGACTGTAAACTAGTTCAACTATTGTGGAAGACAGTGTGGCGATTCCTCAAGGATCTAGAACTAGAAATACCATTTGACCCAGCCATCCCATTACATCCTTTGGATATATACCTAGCCAACCCATTACTGGGTATATACCCAAAGGATTATAAATCATGCTGCTATGAAGACACATGCACATGTATGTTTATTGCAGCACTATTCACAATAGCAAAGACTTGGAACCAACCCAAATGTCCATCAATGATAGACTGGATTAAGAAACGTGGCACATATACACCATGGAACACTATGCAGCCATAAAAAAGGATGAGTTCATGTCCTTGTAGGGACTTGGATGAAGCTGGAAACCATCATTCTCAGCAAACTATTGCAAGGACAAAAAACCAAACACCGCCTGTTCTCACTCATAGGTGGGAACTGAACAATGAGAACACCTTGGACACAGGAAGGGGAACATCACACCCCGGGGCCTGTCATGGGACGGGGGTAGGGGGGAGGGATAGCATTAGGAGATATACCTAATGTAAATGATGAGTTAATGGGTGCAGCACACCAACATGGCACATGTATACATATGTAACAAACCTGCTCGTTGTGCACATGTACCCTAGAACTTAAAGTATAATAAAAAAAAAGGAGTAAAATTTTTGAGACTGCATATATACTCATATAGTAGACTTATTTCTGTGAAATTATCTGAAGTTTCTCACCACTCCCCATTCAAGTGACCCCACTGCCTTGGCCAAGGTCCAACATAGCTGAATGCAGAGAAACAGAGGGGAAGTTTTGACTTTTTGATTTAAAAATAAACACTTGAATTGAAAGTAGAGGAAAGGCTTTGTAAAAGAGAAACTTTGGAGAGTAAAATGAAATATGGTATTTTTTGTTCATCTTTTAGTCTCTCGAAAGTAAGCCATTAAGAAGTAAGATAATAAAGTATATTTTATTAATTAAAGATTAAAAATAAAAGGATGAGAGCCAGTTTATCCTCTACATTTGCTCCCAATACTAGATAAATATTGCCTAATGTGGGATAGGAAGGAACTTAAGAAAAGAAGAGATAAAAAGATCTTAGATGCCAATGAATTCTTGAGAAGGGCCTGGTATCCCTTCCGACTCCCAGACTAAAACCAGATGAATAATAACCAAGATAAGCCCCAAGGAGCCATTGGATCTCCAACAGCAGAGGGAGAAGGGACGTGTGTCTTCCTTCCTGATGAAGGCTATGGAGTCACAAGCACAGGAATGATACATGAGAATATTCCAAAGTTTCCCCTGCCCTCAGGAAAGGTACACAAGGTAGCTGAGTGAGCTAATGACTAAAAGGTGTCTCCAGGTTCTAACAAGGAACTACAGAAAAGAGTGACCTATCTCAGTACTACTCAAAAGTGTGAGCCACAGCGGAATAGCAGTCCACAAACTGGTTGTCAAGAGTCAGTTAGGGCAGGCGTGGTGGCTCACGCCTGTAATCCCAGCACTTTGGGAGGCTGAGGCAGGCAGATCATGAGGTCAGGAGTTCGAGACCAGCCTGACTAACATGGTGAAACCCCATATCTACTAAAAATACAAAAATTAGCCGGGCGTGGTGGCATGCACCTGTAATCCCAGTTACTCTGGAGGCTGAGGCAGGAGAATCGTTTGAATCCGGGAGGCGAAGGTTGCAGGGAGCCAAGATTGCACCACTGCACTCCAGTCTGGGTGACGGAGTGAGACTCCATCTCAAAAAAAAAAAAAAGTCAGTTATAAAATAAATATGAAACTGACAGGAAGCATTTAGAAACTTTTATAACAATTGGCTTTGTCACAACATCCAAATGCATAATCAGTGGACTCCCTTTTTAAATATAGACCAATTTGTAGTTTCACATTCATGTGCTGAGTTGCATACTAGGATCGATTAAGGAAAAATCAGGAAGAGGAAGCTCATTCTTCACCTCAGATATTTGAAAAGCACTAGCCTATTTAATTCATAAAGAGATTAAAACAGGTCCAGGGACATCTTAATGGATGTGAGAATAAATATAAATGGCAAAAGTCTAGACAGGACATATTACATGTCAGAGAACACATTGAGCAGCAGTAGTTCAGTGCCCTTCTAAGCCATAAATACCAGCTGGCATGGGGAGCCTGAAACAACTGAGAAAATGGTAAAGTAAGTGAGTTTATAGAATTGACCAGATATCACTAGGTATTGTTGGACTTCAGATTAAATTCAACTATATTCAAGACTTAAATAATCATGCTCCTATCACTCTAGGTTTTGTGGCCAGAGAAAATATATGTCTTGCTCTAATGTTCCCTAACAGAACATTCCAACAAAAACTTCCCTAAAGCCTGAAATAGCTAAGATACTCCCATTTCAAAATATTGAAAATATGTTGAATAAAAATGTGTCCTCACTCATTCATACACAAAAGGAAGCCTGAATTTTGCCACTAAAGCAAAACTGGAGAAGTCTGAGGGAACATATGACAATAAGCATACATTATTTCATTTTGTGTTGAAAATAACTTGGTGGTTTGGATTTCAGGAATGGAGATGTAATCAACTAACATTAAAGAAAAGAGGATTTACTGAAAAGAGATCTGGTCCATAGACAGGAATGGGCACGTTACTAGAACAGCATCAGAGACTGAGGTGACTCTAGGTACTGGACCCACCCTCAGTCTTCTCTCTCTAATGATGTCTTTCTCAAGGTTTTAAGGTGGGTGCCTTTCTCTTCTCCTCTTTGCATATCCATTGTGTCTTTGTTAACGTGCTTCTTTTTAGTATTCACAGCAGCTGTCTCTTATGGCCACATGTCCCAACTCTGTGTCTACCCTTCAACCTCAAACAATAGTGCTAACTAAAACTTAGGTCACATTTCTGAAATCAAGGACAAGATTGGAGCTTTTTTTCCCTTAAAGCAGGGGTCCCCAGCCCCTCGATCATGGACCGCTTCCAGTTGTAACCTGTTAGGGACTTGGCTGCACAGCAGGAGGTAAGCAACGGGCCAGCAAGTGAAGCTTCATCTGTATTTACAGCCGCTCCCCATTGCTCATATTATCACCTGAACTCCACCTCCTGTCAGATCAGCAGCAGCATTAGTTTTTCATAGGAGTGTGAACCCTATTGTGAACTGTGCATGCAAGGGTTCTAGAGAATCTAATACCTGATAATCTGTCCCAGTCTCCCATCACCCCCAGATGGGACTGTTCAGTTGCAAGAAAACAAGCTTAGGGTTCCCGCTGATTTGACATTATGGTCAGTTGTATAATTATTTCATTATATATTACAACGTAATAACAACAGAAATACAGTGCACAATAAATGTAATGTGCTTAAATCATCCCCAAACGGCTTCCCCCACCCAGTCCATGGAAAAATTGTCTCCCACGAAAGCAGTCCCTGGTGCTAAAAGGACTGGGGACCACTGCTTTAAAGTAGACCACAGAGATAACACCCTCCTGGTCAGTCTTGGACTCCCTGTGAGTCAGTTACTCTCCTTAAGTCTACTCAGTTTTGTCTCATTAGAATGCAGAAGTGGGGAAAGGTTAAAAATCATCAGTCACAAGACTGTTCTTCCAGCAGGGAGACAGGCAGGAGAGTTTCATCACTAATGGGCAATGGGTTTGGTATCCTGAGGCTTGGCATATCCACTACACCTGAGGGTAAGAGATGCCCTGAGATCCAACTATTTTCTCTTTGCCAAAAATTTTTAGGCAATGCTAGCAGGAAAGCCCCAGAAGCACAGGGTAGGCATAATAATCATGCATTTTTTCCACAATTTACACCATGTCTGGACTTGCTTTTCAAGTGTTTTCACATTTCCTACTCTCCTTTTTTTAATCTCCATTTTAAAAGAAGGTGATTATTACGTAAATGCATAATTACCTTTTCTAAGGTTCACTGCTAGATTGGAAAATGCTGTGATATCAACCTGAGTCATTTCGCTGTTCTATACATGTGATTCTATTCTGAGCCCAAAGTACCTTATATAATGACACTGCAAAGACAATAAGATTGAAAAAGAGGAAAACAACTCAGTGTCAACTCTGTGCTTTAATTTTAATTTAGTCGTTAAGGGTGAAAGACACAGTTTGAGAGTGAGCCCCTTCACCTCAAATAAGATATCAAAGGCTATAGCAGCTGCCTGGCACAGTGGCTCATGCCTATAATTCCAGCACTTTGAGAGTCCAAGGTGGGCAGATCACTTGAGGTCAGAGGTTTGAGACCAGCCTGGCCAACATGGCAAAACCCCGTCTCTACTAAAAATACAAAACTCAGGTGTGGTGATGAGTGCCTGTAATCCCAGCTACTTGAGAGGCTGAGGCAAGAAGAATCGCTTGAACCCAGGAGGTGGAGGTTGCAGTGAGTTAAGATCACGCCACTGCACACCAGCCTGGGTGACAGGGAAGACTCTGTCTCAAAAAAAAAAAAAAAACAGAAAGCAAAAACCAAAAACGAAAGTCTATAGCATCAAAGATGTAAGATATAAGCAACAAACTAACCTCAGGGACTCATGACTTGTGAGTTAGTCTATCAGCGCCCATTCTTTCTGCTTTGTCTTTCATCATTGCCAAGCTTCCTTACCACCTTCTCTGCAGGGTCCAAGCTGACTCTGCTCATAAAATGGCCTTTTTCTACTCTTGTCTCACATGTCTCAACTCATGTCCAGGTAGCATCACTATCTCCTGTCCGTCCCTTAGGATAAAAGTGTCAGCAGAGCTGTAAGAGATTCTCATGCCCAGGAGATAGCTCACCCTGTCTAACACAACCACTGCCACCGTAAATTCTCAAACATGTCTTTGGAACAGAGAATGAATGATGGAAAAGAAGTTAGAAAATATGATTTCACTAAGCTTTACTGCAATTAATTGGGTAACAAAGGTTGGTTATTTTAATCGTTGTTATTTTAGGTATTACCTAGAGCCATAAGTTAAAAAAATATGTATTTGCTTTATTAGAGTGTCAGAAAAAGTTGGATATTTTCTTTGAAAGATCTGACAAGTTAAAAGGTCACTCTTGGTGAGATTAGAAAACAGTGTTAAATAGCTTGGAGGATAAAATAGCCATCCAAGGCTTATAAACAGTGGCAACATTTACTGGCATAGTTAAGGCAAGGTTGCGCTCATTAGAGAGCAGAGACTTTATTGCTAGCATAGTATGGTTGAGATGATAAAGGGCACATGCCTCCTGAAGAAGTTCACCTGGGAGAAAGAGCAGAGGAAAGGGAAGAGCAATACAGGATTGCTTCTACTTCCCAATTCACAATGATTAGGTGAATTGTAGGGCCTGGAGAGAGTCAGAAAGTGAAGAGAGGCCAGGGGCCTTACATGAATGGATGTCTCACCCCAGAAGGGAAACATCACGAATGTGAATAAGTGCGTCCCCCTAACGCAAAGTTTCCAAACTGTTGGGTCAAAAGAACCAAATAACTGATAACGTATCTCACCTATTGTAAGCATCCTGATGTTGGCGAATTACTTCAAACATTGCTTCTAGTTGAGAATTACCTCAAACATCTTTAAAAGTATGCAAACAAATTTTTTAAATGATGGTAAAAATTTCTCACATGGTACACAGGTCAATATAATAGAAGCCGTAAGTGCCCGAAAGGTGTTTTTTTTTTTAATTCTAAAAACAAATGTTTCAATGTTAACCTGCAGCTAAACAGAGATTTAAACAATACTAAGAACTCAGACTGTCACTTTTTTATAAGTGTAGAATTTAATAACAACACCAAGTTGAAAAAGAATATAAGAAGGAAGTGATGTAGGTAGATCAGCAAAAGTTAGCAAGATGGTTTTGCAATTATACCAAGGAATCTAGTACTAAATTTTGCCCATACTCAAGCAAGTATTTGCAATCAAGAATCAAAGAGATAAAGTATATAAAAATTTAATCTTATTAAGGCCACATTAGTCAAGATACACAGGTTTTAAACAATATAATCTAAGAAAAAAGTGGCATCTCATTTAAAAAAAGGCTTTATGACTTTTCAAGACACAGTGATCATTTAGCACTCTGTTCTAATTTAAAGATAAGAGACAAGGTGCAGTTGTTCAAGGCTGTAATCCCAGCACTTTGGAAAGCCAGGGCGGGCAGATCCCTTCAGGCCAGAAGTTCGAGACCAGCCTGGTCAACATGGTAAAACCTCATCACTACTACAAATACAAAAAAGAAAAGAAAAGAAATAGCTGGGCATGGTGACATTCTCCTGTAATCTTAGCTATGTGGGAGGCTGAGGCATGAGAATAGCTTGAACCTGGGAGGTGGAGGTTGCAGTGAGCCAAGATCGCGCCATTGCACTCCAGCCTGGGTGACAGAGTGTGACTCAGTCTCAAAAAAATAAATTATTATTACATAAATAAAGATAAGTGCACTGCAGCAAAGAGGCTGAAGGTCACACAGCCCTCTTGATAGAATAAGAACTGTAGTTTGCAAAATATTTAGTTCAGCATCCTCATTTAAAAGATGGTTCAAACCTTGTACTGAATATAATCAGCAATCTATCACACACACAAAGTAGACTTTTAATAAACCTTTGAAAAACAAATATATAAGAAACTAACAAGTTTATGATATTGGGAGGGGTATTCTATTAATGTATTTGAATCAAATTTTTAAAAATTGGCAAGACATTCAAATCCAGACTGAAATTATGAAACCTCCTTCAATACCTTAAGCAACTAAGAGAGCTGACAACCTCTTTCAATTAAGGTTCTCCTATTCATTTTACAGCTTATATATTTTCAGACAAATGGTAAGAAAAAAATACGCATAAAGAGGGAGGCAAAAGTTCAATGACTTTCAGTCTGCTTCAACTTATTATTAAAGACAGATATGGCACTTTGTTTTCCAGTGGTTCAAATTAAAATTTTCCCAATTGTCAGTGTAAAATTTCTAGTTTTCACCCAAAGGAAATGCTGTAGTTAGGGTATAACTCTCAAGAGATTATAGATAAACTTTGGGTTTAGTGAAAACTGTGGGATTACAGGATATTATCCTAATGTGTGTGTTGCATTCCAGTGCCTTAGAATCATAAATTTAATGAACTCTAGTTAAGTCCAGGTGGGTAAAGGACTTAAGAGATTCTGGTTAC
Organism: Pan paniscus; assembly: GCF_029289425.2. NCBI lineage: Eukaryota > Metazoa > Chordata > Mammalia > Primates > Hominidae > Pan > Pan paniscus. The sequence goes on along the minus strand of NC_073252.2, from coordinate 139,267,325 downwards.
ATATGGCATAAATCAAAACCAAACAGGCTCAGTAGGGAAGTCACTGGTTCACAATGGAAACATTCATGGGGAGGTGTGACTGGATCCAAGTGCTCAGATGTGGTCATCAGGAAGATATCTCTACCCATCTTTTAGTCCACCTTTTCTATATGTTACATTTTTCACAGGTAGATTTTCCCCTGAGGGCATTCCCCTGGAAAATGAGACTTGCATCGTTACAGCTCCGAGTTCAGCAGAAAGAAAATTTCTCTTTCTTTCAGGACTTCACTTATGCCCACAGAAGCCCTGGAATTGAGGAGAATCTGGGCCATCTGTCTTTCACAGAAGCAGTATCCATAGCCAAGAAAAACACTTGTGCTAATTAGCCAGGACCAGGTAAATGAATGCAACCATTACTCCAACAAGTAGCATCAACTCCACTATGCCATATGAACTTGGAGTGAAAGACGGGTGGTTTACAGAGGAAATGCAATCAAAGGAAGTAAGGATGTTGGATAGTCAAAAATGATGGTGTCAGTGGAGTCAGGTTACTAACTGTTGGAGTGTGAGGTTACAAAGGAGAAAAGGGAGTAGGCAAGAATGATCCATCTGGTGATGAAATAGAGTTGGAGAGATCAGGATGAACTCATGGTTGGTTATTATAAACACAGATGATTATCTATAAAAAGATTTATGCATGTCTGTACATACAGGCACTAAGCATTCATCATATATTTCCTTGTCCTGTCAGGTAAAAACATAGAGAAACAACAACACATCAATGGTAACAAGCACACTTCGTGCAAAGATCTTGGTTCCTCATATCATTCTCTAATAAAAGGAACCAGGGCTCCATGGAGAAATGAATGCTTCGAAAGCTAGGACAGGAAGCCTACAAGATGAATCTGCAGCATCATATAGTGCCAGCAAGTAAGGAAATGCTTAAAAAAAGCAAACAGAAAACTCCACAATGATGGAGCCAAGCACCAACTGAAAGAGCTCCCAATGACCAAAGGGGCAAAAAGTTGGGCAACAAAATAAGGCAGTATTAAATTATAACACAAAGTGTGTATGTGTTGATAGAAATACTGACAGGAATAATTGAGTAAACAAATAAAGTAGGAAGGACAAATCTTTCATACAGAAGAACTCCAAGTACTTTATGTGGAAACTCCCTGCTCAAGAAGATGGAGTACCAACACTCCTCACTCCTTAAGTGTGGGCTGAACTTAGGGACTTTCTTCCAAAAGTACATTATGAAAAAAGGGAGAGAAGAGTAACTTTACAGTGGGGAAACCTGACAAAAGCCACATGATTCAGATGAGGAAGGTTAACATCAGTGATAAGTCATGTTGATAGTATATACTGTTGATACAATATGAGAATGACACTTTACCTCTGTGGTCTTTCTCCCAAAAACCCATAACCCCCATTTAATCACGAGAAAGACAACTGGTAAATTCCAGTTGTGGGATATTCTACAAAGTATCTACCTAGTAATCAAAACTCTCAAGGTCATCAGAAATAAGGAAAGTGAGAAACTGTCATGGCCAAGAAAAGCTTAAGGAGACATAATGACTAAATATAATTTAGTATCTTAGCTGGGATCCTGAAACAAACAGGGCATTAGGTAAAAACCAAAGAAATCTACATAAAATATGGGCTTTAATTAGTGATAATGTATCAATGCTGTTCATTAATGTACCATACTAATGTAAGATGTTAATAATAAGAGAAACTGAATGCACAGTATATGAGAATTCCTATACTATCTTCACAATTTGGAGTGTAAATCAAAACTTTTAAAATAAAAAATTTTATTTTAAAAAATTTGACAGGGCACAAAAAATAAAAGGAACAAATAGAAGGATAACATTAGAGAAAGCTAAGGGATATAGAAGAACAATATCCATCATTAAGACTTTAAGAGAGAATGGAGGAAAAATAAATAATAACATCCCCTCCAAAGATGTTCATATCCCAGTCCTCAGAATCTGTGATATGTTCCTCACATGGAAAAAAAAGACTTCAGATATGATTAAGGCTAAATGGCATTGAGATGAAAAGATTATCCTGATCATCCAGCTAAGCCCAACCTAATCAAATGAGTCTTTAAAAGCAGAGAACCTTTTCAGAGGCTAAGAGAGTAAGACACCAGCATGAACAATGCTGGATTTGTTCCTGGTAGCTATCTAGACAAAGGAAGCAAGTCATGAGCCAAGGAATGCAGGTGGTCTCTACAAGCTGGGAAAGGCAAGAAGATAGATCCCTCCCACCCCATTGTCTCTAGAACAGTATGCAGCCCTGCCAACATCTTGATTGTAGCCCAGCATCAGATTTCTGACCTACAGAACTGTAAGACAATACGTTTCTATTGTTTAAGCCACTATAATAATAATAATAATCCTATCTGCATTAGCTAGGAGCTTGTGCACCAATTAGAATTTACCCTGAAGGCTGAATTGGACCCAGAATGATGAAAGTCATAATATAATCCTGACTGAATGTTTGAGGGAAGAGGAAAAGTACAAAAAATCTATACTAGGCACTAGGCTGAATGAATTACCAAATGTGTATTTAATCTTCATGACAAATGGGTGAGATTTATTGTGCCTATGTAATTTTCAGTTCTATAATTTCCATTTGGTCTTTTTTAAACATTTTTATTTTTACGCTGAGATTTCACATCTTACAATTCATTGTGAACATATTTTAGTTTTATCTCATTAAGGATACTTTTAATAAGTGCTTAGAAGTCCTTCTCTGCTGATTCCAAAATATGGTTCACCTTAGGGTTGAACTCATTTTATTTTCTTTCCTCTAGCAACTGTGTTCCATTTTCTTGTTGTGTTTTTGTTGTTGTTGTTGTTGTTCGTTTGTTTAGGTTTGGTTTTTTTTTTATACAGGTTGGGTAATTTTATATCTTATTCTGGATATTGTGAATGTTAAATTGTGGAGATTCTAAACACTGTTTTTTTTTTTTTTCCAATGTATGTTGCTTCTTTTACTTTAGCAGGCAATTATTTTGGCTGGGCTTAAATTGAAATTCTGATTTAGGGGTAGAAGTTCTAGTCCCTTCTCATACCTTTGTTGTTGTTGTTATTGTTAGCTGAGCTGCTAAGTCTGTGCAAAACATTAATGTTCTAGGGATCAGTCAGATATGTGGGTAGACAGAATTTTTTAATCCCTTTTTTGACTCTTTCCTTTCTGGTATTCCCCTACTCCTCTCAGCAGCCACATGTCCCTGGCTTCAGTTTTCTGCTTTCTCTGGCAAGAAAGCAAGTATGTTTTCCTACTGTTGTTTATGCCTCTCTAAGAGAGAAGAAAATGAGGAACCTACTTCTAAACCCCCTCAAGGCCCTCTTCTGAATACATACAAAGGAATGCTTCTGTTCATTCTCCAAGTAGTTGCTCTTTGTATTAAAGCCAAGTTTCATAGTTGTTTTCTGCAAAGACGTCATCCACTAGCACCTTGGCCTATTATTCCCAGAAGCAGACGTACCCCCCAATCTTTCGATTCTAAGGAAAACAAAATTTCTTCCACTCCACTGATCTTCAAAAGTCAAAAAAACCCTACATTTTTTAAAGAAGATGGAGTTAAATAATTTTCAGTGCAAATGATTAAATTTCTAAAAATTTTTATTCTTACATCTTTAAAAATCGATAATGGAAACCAGATAAAGAAGCTTCTAGGCGACAGAGCGAGACTACATCTCAAAAATAATAAAAAGGAAAAAAAAGAAGCTTCTAGTATTTTTAAAGTATTAAGTGCCTACCAACACAGCATTAAACGCTTTCTTATTGTCTTACTTTTTCCATTAGCACTGTCAGATGTATTCTATTTCAAGTTAACACCTGAGGAAATTGAAGCTCGGAAAATTTTAGGAAGTAGCAAGACTAACCTGTCTTCTGAATGCAAGTCCACTGTTCTTTCTATTAAGACATGGTTTCCAGCGGAAGGTAAGATGCCTAACTCTGAAAAAATTTGCCAGAACTTAAAAGGAATTACAAATATAAATTCTTAAATCATTTTTCATTGAGGCCTTCAATTATTTGTCTGTTTAATGAAGGCCAAATTTGTGTTAGGCACAAGGATGAATATGAGTGGCCCATGCCCTAAAAGGAATTCACAATCTAAGGAAATATGTATGTATAATTATCTCATAAGTATACATTATACAGTGACTTACTCCATCACTAAACCCATATTCTCATAAGAAAGTTTGCTTCAATACAGAAAAGACATCAAAGTTTATGGTGAATTGCTTATTAGTTACAAACTTCTATAACCCTCAAGTGAAAGCAAAATATTTGTTTGTCTTATATAACAAACTACAAACATCAATCTGAACATTATGAGCATTGGTTCATGATTCATTTGGTCTAGGTCTTTCATGAAATAATAAGATTAAAAGATGTTTATAAAGAATTTTAACCACCAAATATAAAACAGCAGATACAATGTCTTTCTTGGAACATTGGGAAAGAACCAGTGCCAAATCAGAGACCTGTTACTACTCATATCCTTTACAGAAGATGTAGTGCAGGAATTATGCATGCGTAGGGTCTATCATTTTTCCAGATCAACTTGGAACTATGAGGCAGTGGCAGTGACCACTGAGGAATTGTTAAGAGGCTAGATATAAAAACGATGACCTCAAATAACAAAGCTAATAAACAACAGCAAGGAAGACAGATAGTTGGGAGGGATTAAAAAATGGGTTTTGTTAAACTGTGTTTATTCAAAATGCCAGAACTGGAGGCAAATTCTACTAATTGCACTAAGACCAGAATGAAGTAATCCCGGATATCTTAACCTAAGGCTGAGCGCATCAGCTCACACCTGTAATTCCAGCATTTTGAGAGGCAGAGGCAGGCAGATCATTTGAGCCTAGGAGTTCCAGATCCAGCCTGGGCAACATGGTGAAACCTCGAAAAAAAAAGAAAGAGAGAGAAAGAGAGAAAGAAATTCCATGAGAATTTTAACTAATTTCAGAATAGTTAAAATTTTAACTAATTTTAGATATTAGCATAAAGTTTCCCATCCAGAGTCCAAAAATACACAGATGTCTGCCACCACTCTCTTTTCCAAAACCATCACAGATAAGAATAATTAATGGCAGGACTCCTTTGCACTGAATGCCTACTTAGTTTCCTGATTCACCTCCAAGAGTGAGTATCTGGGGAAGGGCGCGGTGGCTCACACCTGTAATCCCAGCACTTTGGGGGGCCGAGGCGGGCGGATCACAAGGTCAGGAGATAGAGACCATTCTGGCTAACACGGTGAAACCCTGTCTCTACTAAAAATACAAAAAAAAAAAAAAAAAAAAAATTAGCCGGGCGTGGTGGTGGGCACCCCATGCTGTCGTCCCATCTACTTGGGAGGCTGAGGCAAGAGAATGGCGTGAACTCGGGAGGCGGCGCTTGCAGTGAGCCGAGATCTCGTCACTGCACTCCAGCCTGGGCGACAGAGCGAGACTCCGTCTCAAAAAAAAAGAAAAAGAGTGAGTACCTGGGCAGCCACTGTCAACCAGTCGGAGCTAGCACTGAAGGCCACATTAGCACTTCATCCCTGATAAAGTCAGTGGTAGGTGTTGAAATGGAAAGATTTTATACAATTAGGGCTGAAGAAACTGAGGCCTAGGAAGCTTAGCCAAATTGCCCAGAATGGCAGTCAGTGTCTATACCTGAAAGATGTATGGTTTGCTAGTTGAGACCATGAACGTGAAACCACCTGCTACTTTCTCTTCTTGCCAAAATTTCACTTGCATTGCGTATACTTTGCATGACAGTAGCCATGTATTAACCTGGTTGTCCCAGTTTTTAAAACGCATCCCTAAACAGAAGATTTGCAAAAGTTATAATATTAACAGAGCTGGCCTTAAAATTAGTTTAGATACTAAGAAGTTATGATTCAACAAATAGCTTAAATCATTAAATTCCCAGAGATATTTTCCCCCAAGGCAGAAAGTACATCTAATGTTTCATGTCTATTCTTTTTTACTTTTCTGTGCTTTTATATAATAAAAAGAATTAAAAGTGGCTTTAAAACTAACAGCTAAGAATTATATATCCAGAAGGAAAAGAAATATCAGGATAATAGAATAATATATTTTATGAAATGTAAGTGGCAGGCTGGGTGACATATTTTAAATTAGGCTTTCTGGAAAATCAATCTTTGGACACACAGATTTAAAAAACATTTGAAACAAATGACAAATGAGAGCAAGTAGATGGGTTGATGGCTGGAAGTGAAAAGCAGTCAAACACATGCCACGCAGTAGCTCAGAAGAAATTGTCAAAGAATAGATGAGAAAAACAAAAACTGGCATGCTAAAAACAGTTCTTAACCAGAGCAAAGGATACTGGCTGAAAAGGTGGAAACTTACATATCAAGCCTAAGTAGTAGACGTTAAAGTAACATCCTTGGAAGCAGAGACAGAGTGGTAAAAATGGAAGCGGAGAAAGATGAAGATTTTGTTGAGAGAAAACACTTCCTAACACAATAACTTAAAAGATACAGGAAGCAGTTTTATAAAGAATAATAATAATAAAGCAGCTTAAAATTTTCAGTCATTATTTTTCTGTTTCCATCTTTAAAATATAGCTTAAGCAGACCTTTTTAACTGAAAGTTAACCTAGCAGGAAACAGGTGTTTGCTAGGACCCTCGCAATAAAGTACTATAAACTGGATCAGTTAAACAGGAGAAATTTGTCATCTCACAGGCCTAGAGACTACAGGTCTGAAATCAGGGTGTTGGTTCTTCTGAGGACTGTGAGGAAACTCTGTCTCATGCCCCTCTCCTAGCTTCTGGTGGTTGGTTGACAATCTGTGGCATTCCTTGGCTTGTAGGTGCCTCATCCAATCTCTATCTTCATCTTCACATGGCTTTCTCCCTACGTGCATGTCTGTCTCCAAGTCCAAATTTCTCTTTTATTAGGACACCATTCATAATAGCTTTGGGCCCATTTTAACTAATGACATCTACAAAAACCTTATTTCCAAATAAGATCACATTCCCAGGTAGTAGGGATTAAGACTTCAACATATGAATTTGGAAGGGGGGACACAATTCAACCCATCACAAGATGGGAGAACCAATCACTCTCTAGCTATTGCTAGAGGTTTTCAAAGCATCTTCTCAACTCAGTTATCTTGAGGAGAAAGTGAGGTATCAAACACAAATCATCTATGACTGGAGGTTATATGCATACAGAGCTTATCAACTACCTGGGGATCAGATTGAAGGCAGTGACCCAATACCCTCACCTTAAAGCAGTTTTTCAACCTACATCTGATTGGTATTTCAGTTCAGATAATTCATCAGGGTTAGGGGAGGACTGTACTGGGTACTGTGAAAGGTTGTTTGTTTGTTTGAGATGGAGTTTCACTCTTGTTGCCCAGGCTGGAGTGGAATGGCACAATCTCAGCTCACCGCAACCTCCACCTCCCGGGTTCAAGCTATTCTCCTGCCCCAGCCTCCTGAGTAGCTGCGATTACAGGCATCCACCACCATGCCCGGATGATTTTATATTTTTTTTAAGTAGAGATGAGGTTTCTCCATGTTGGTCAGGCTGGTCTGAAACTCCTGACCTCAGGTGATCCGCCTGCCTCTGCCACCTGAAGTGCTGGGATTACAGGCGTGAGCCACCGTGCCTGGCCAACTGTGGAAGTTTTAACAACACCTCTGCTTTACCTACTTGATGCCAATAGTACTGCCCTTTCCCCAGTTGTGACAATCAAAAATGTCTCCAGATATCTTCAGTGTCCCTTGGGAGGCAACACAGAAAGGACCTGAAAATCACTGTTGGAAAAGAAAATGAAGAAATTTTGAAAAAGAAAAATTAGTTAACAGAGTTTTGGTTTGGGACACAAACTAAGCATGGGGCTAAAGGTAAATACAAAAGTTACATATCTAGCTAAGTCTATAAAGAGAGAAGGATAAGGATTAGGCTTAAGTATAATGGAAAAAGTTGAGAAAGTTAATGAGACCAGATATTCTTTTTGAATGTTAATTTTCATATAAGTTGGGTTTGTTGAAAAAAAAAAGACTGTCTCTCAAGTTTATACATCAATTAACATATTTTAGCCATTGCAGAAGACAGATTTCTTTTTTTTATTATTTCATTGTTAATATACTTTAAGCTTTAGGGTACATGTGCACAATGTGCAGGTTAGTTACATATGTATACATGTGCCATGCTATTGTGCTGCACCCCTTAACTCATCATTTAGCATTAGGTATATCTCCTAAAGCTATCCCTCCCCCATCCCCCCACCCCACAACAGTCCCCAGAGTGTGATGTTCCCCTTCCTGTGTCCATGTGTTCTCATTGTTCAATTCCCACCTATGATTGAGAATATGCAGTCTTTGGTTTTTTGTTCTTGCGATAGTTTACTGAGAATGATGATTTCCAATTTCATCCATGTCCCTACAAAGGACATGAACTCATCATTTTTTATGGCTGCATAGTATTCCATGGTGTATATGTGCCACATTTTCTTAATCCAGTCTATCATTGTTGGACATTTGGGTTGGTTCCAAGTCTTTGCTATTGTGAATAGTGCCACAATAAACATACGTGTGCATGTGTCTTTATAGCAGCATGATTTAATAGTCCTTTGGGTAAATACCCAGTAATGGGATGGCTGGGTCGAATGGTATTTCTAGTTCTAGATCCCTGAGGAATCGCCACACTGACTTCCACAAGGGTTGAACTAGTTTACAGTCCCACCAACAGTGTAAAAGTGTTCCTATTTCTCCACGTCCTCTCCAGCACCTGTTGTTTCCTGACTTTTTAATGATTGCCAATCTAACTGGTGTGAGATGGTATCTCATTGTGGTTTTGATTTGCATTTCTCTGACGGCCAGTGATGGTGAGCATTTTTTCATGTGTTTTTTGGCTACATAAATGTCTTCTCTTGAGAAGTGTCTGTTCATGTCCTTCACCCATTTTTTGATGGGGTTGTTTGTTTTCTTCTTGTAAATTTGTTTGAGTTCATTGTAGATTCTGGATATTAGCCCTTTGTCAGATGAACAGGTTGTGAAAATTTTCTCCCATTTTGTAGGTTGCCTGTTCACTCTGATGGTAGTTTCTTTTGCTGTGCAGAAGCTCTTTAGTTTAATTAGATCCCATTTGTCAATTTTGGCTTTTGTTGCCATTGCTTTTGGTGTTTTAGACATGAAGTCCTTGCCCATGCCTATGTCCTGAATGGTAATGCCTAGGTTTTCTTCTAGGGTTTTTATGCTTTTAGGTCTAATGTTTAAGTCTTTAATCCATCTTGAATTAACTTTTGTATAAGGTGTAAGGAATGGATTCAGTTTCGGCTTTCTACATATGGCTAGCCAGTTTTCCCAGAACCATTTATTAAATCGGGAATCCTTTCCCATTGCTTGTTTTTCTCAGGTTTGTCAAAGATCAAATAGTTGTAGATATGCAGCGTTATTTCTGAGAGCTCTGTTCTGTTCCATTGATCTATATCTCTGTTTTCGTACCAGTACCATGCTGTTTTGGTTACTATTGCATTGTAGTATAGTTTGAAGTCAGGTAGCGTGATGCCTCCAGCTTTGTTCTTTTGGCTTAGGATTGACTTGGCGATGCGGGCTCTTTTTTGGTTCTATATGAACTTTAAAGTAGTTTTTTTCCAATTCTGTGAAGAAAGGCATTGGTAGCTTGATGGGGATGGCATTGAATCTATAAATTACCTTAGGCAGTATGGCCATTTTCATGATATTGATTCTTCCTACCCATGAGCATGGAATGTTCTTCCATTTGTTTGTGTCCTCTTTTATTTCGTTGAGCAGTGGTTTGTAGTTCTCCTTGAAGAGGTCCTTTACGTCCCTTGTAAGTTGGATTCGTAGGTATTTTATTCTCTTTGAAGCAATTGTGAATGGGATTTCACTCATGATTTGGCTCTCTGTTTGTCTGTTATTGGTGTATAAGAATGCTTGTGATCTTTGCACATTGATTTTGTATCCTGAGACTTTGCTGAAGTTGCTTATCAGCTTAAGGAGATTTTGGGCTGAGACAATGGGGTTTTCTAGATATACAATCATGTCATCTGCAAACAGGGACAATTTGACTTCCTCTTTTCCTAACTGAATACCCTTTATTTCCTTCTCCTGCCTAATTGCCCTGGCCAGAACTTCCAACACTATGTTGAATAGGAGTGGTGAGAGAGAGCATCCCTGTCTTGTGCCAGTTTTCAAAGGGAATTCTTCCAGTTTTTGCCCATTCAGTATGATATTGGCTGTGGGTTTGTCATAGATAGCTCTTGTTATTTTGAGATACGTCCCATCAATACCTAATTTATTGAGAGTTTTTAGCATGAAGCGTTGTTGAATTTTGTCAAAGGCCTTTTCTGCATCTATTCAGATAATCATGTGGTTTCTGTCTTTGGTTCTGTTTATATGCTGGATTACATTTATTGATTTGCATATATTGAGCCAGGCTTGCATCCCAGGGATGAAGCCCACTTGATCATGGTGGATTAGCTTTTTGATGTGCTGCTGGATTTGGTTTGCCAGTATTTCATTGAGGATTTCTGCATCAATGTTCATCAAGGATATTGGTCTAAAATTCTCTTTTTTGGTTGTGTCTCTGCCCAGCTTGGTAACAGGATGATGCTGGCCTCATAAAATGAGTTAGGGAGGATTCCCTCTTTTTCTATTGATTGGAATAGTTTCAGAAGGAATGGTACCAGTTCCTCATTTTACCTCTGGTAGAATTCAGCTGTGAATCCATCTGGTCCTGGAGTTTTTTTGGTTGGTAAGCTATAGATTATTGCCACAATTTCAGAGCCTGTTATTGGTCTATTCAGAGAGTCAACTTCTTCCTGGTTTAGTCTTGGGAGGGTGTATGTGTCGAGGAATTTATCCATTTCTTCTAGATTTTCTAGTTTATTTGCATAGAAGTGTTTGTAGTATTCTCTGATGGTAGTTTGTATTTCTGTGGGATCGGTGGTGATATCCCCTTTATCATTTTTTATTGAGTCTATTTGATTCTTCTCTCTTTTCTCCTTTATTAGTCTTGCTAGCAGGCTATCAATTTTGTTGATCCTTTCAAAAAACCAGCTCCTGGATTCATTAATTTTTTGAAGGGTTTTTTGTGTCTCTATTTCCTTCAGTTCAGCTCTGATTTTAGTTATTTCTTGCCTTCTGCTAGCTTTTGAATGTGTTTGCTCTTGCTTTTCTAGTTCTTTTAATTGTGATGTTAGGGTGTCAATTTTGGATCTTTCCTGCTTTCTCTTGTGGGCATTTAGTGCTATAAATTTCCCTCTACGCACTGCTTTGAATGTGTCCCAGAGATTCTGGTATGTTGTGTCTTTGTTCTTATTGGTTGCAAAGAACATCTTTATATCTGCCTTCATTTTGTTGTGTACCCAGTAGTCATTCAGGAGCAGGTTGTTCAGTTTCCACGTAGTTCAGTGGTTTTGAGTGAGTTTCTTAATCCTGAGTTCTAGTTTGATTGCACTGTGGTCTGAGAGATAGTTTGTTATAATTTCTGTTCTTTTACATTTGCTGAGGAGAGCTTTACTTCCAACTATGTGGTCAATTTTGGAACAGGTGTGGTGTGGTGCTGAAAAAAATGTATATTCTGTTGATTTGGGGTGGAGAGTCTGCAGATGTCTATTAGGTCCGCTTGGTGCAGAGCTGAGTTCAATTCCTGGGTATCCTTGTTAACTTTCTGTCTCATTGATCTGTCATGTTGACAGTGGGGTGTTAAAGTCTCCCATTATGATTGTGTGGGAGTCTAAGTCTCATTGTAGGTCACTCAGGACTTGCTTTATGAATCTGGGTGCTCCTGTATTGGGTGCATATATATTTAGAATAGTTAGCTCTTCTTGTTGAATTGATCGCTTTACCATTAGGTAATGGCCTTCTTTGTCTCTTTTGATCTTTGTTGGTTTAAAGTCTGTTTTATCAGAGACTAGGATTGCAACCCCTGCCTTTTTTTGTTTTCCGTTTGCTTGGTAGATCTTCCTACATCCTTTTGTTTTGAGCCTATGTGTGTCTCTGCACGTGAGATGGGTTTCCTGAATACAGCACACTGATGGGTCTTGACTCTTTATCCAATTTGACACTCTGTGTCTTTTAATTGGAGCATTTAGTCCATTTACATTTAAAGTTAATATTGTTATGTGTGAATTTGATCCTGTCATTATGATGTTAGCTGGTTATTTTGCTCATTAGTTGATGCAGTTTCTTCCTAGCCTCGGTGGTCTTTACAATTTGACATGATTTTGCAGTGGCTGGTACCGGTTGTTCCTTTCCATGTTTAGTGCTTCCTTCAGGAGCTCTTATAGGGCAGGCCTGGTGGTGACAAAATCTCTCAGCATTTGCTTGTCTGTAAAGGATTTTATTTCTCCTGAACTTATGAAGCTTAGTTTGGCTGGATATGGAATTCCAGGTTGAAAATTCTTTTCTTTAAGAATGTTGAATATTGGCCCCCACTCTCTTCTGGCTTGTAGAGCTTCTGCCGAGAGGTTCACTGTTAGTCTGATGGGCTTCCCTTTGTGGGTAACCTGACCTTTCTCTCTGGCTGCCCTTAACATTTTTTCCTTCATTTCAACTTTGGTGAATCTGACAATTATGTGTCTTGGAGTTGCTCTTCTTGAGGAATATCTTTTTGGCGTTCTCTGTATTTCCTGAATTTGAATGTTGGCCTGCCTTGCTAGATTGGGGAAGTTCTCCTGGATAACATCCTGCAGAGTGTTTCCAACTTGGTTCCATTCTCCCCGTCACTTTCAGGTACACCAATCAGACGTAGATTTTGTCTTTTCACATAGTCCCATATTTCTTGGAGGCTTTGTTCATTTCTTTTTATTCTTTTTTCTCTAAACTTCCCTTCTCGCTTCTTTTCATTCACTTCATCTTCCATCACTGATACCCTTTCTTCCAGTTCAACTCATCAGCTCCTGAGGCTTCTGCATTCTTCACGTAGTTCTCGAGCCTTGGCTTTCAGCTCCATCAGCTCCTTTAAGGACTTCTCTGTATTGGTTATTCTAGTTATACATTCATCTAAATTTTTTTCAAAGTTTTCAACTTCCTTGCCTTTGGTTTGAATTTCCTCCTGTAGTTCGGAGTAGTTTGATCGTCTGAAGCCGTCTTCTCTCAACTCGTCAAAGTCATACTCCATCCAGCTTTGTTCCCTTGCTGGTGAGGAGCTGCGTTCCTTTGGAGGAGGAGAGGCACTCTGCTTTTTAGAGTTTTTAGTTTTTCTACTCTGTTTTTTCCCCATCTTTGTGGTTTTATCTACTTTTGGTCTTTGATGATGGTGATGTACAGATGGGTTTTTGGTGTGGATGTCCTTTCTGTTTATTAGTTTTCCTTCTAACAGACAGGACCCTCAGCTGCAGGTCTGCTGGAGTTTGCTGCAGGTCCACTCCAGACCCTGTTTGCCTGGGTACCAGCAGCAGTGGCTGCAGAAGAGCAGATCTTCATGAACCATGAATGCTGCTGTCTGATTGTTCCTCTGGAAGTTTTGTCTCAGTGGAGTCCCCGGCCGTGTGAGGTGTCAGTCTGCCCCTACTGGGGGGTGCCTCCCAGTTAGGCTGCTCGGGGGTCAGGGGTCAGGGACCCACTTGAAGAGGCAGTCTGCCCGTTCTCAGATCTCCAGCTGCGTGCTGGGAGAACCACTGCTCTCTTCAAAGCTGTCAGACAGGGACATTTAAGTCTGCAGAGGTTACTGCTGTCTTTTTGTTTGTCTGTGCCCTGCCCCCAGAGATGGAGCCTACAGAGGCAGGCAGGCAGGCCTCCTTGAGCTGTGGTGGGCTCCACCCAGTTCGAGCTTCCTGGCTGCTTTGTTTACCTAAGCAAGCCTGGGCAATGGCAGGCGCCCCTCCCCCAGCATTGATGCTGCCTTGCAGTTTGATCTCAGAATGCTGTGCTAGCAATCAGTGAGACTCCGTAGGCATAGGACCCTCCGAGCCAGATGTGGGATATAATCTCCTGGTGCATCGTTTTTTAAGCCCGTGAGAAAAGCACAGTATTGGGGTGGGAGTGACCTGATTTTCCAGGTGCCGTCTGTCACCCCTTTCTTTGACTAGGAAAGGGAACTCCCTGACCCCTTGCCCTTCCCGAGTGAGGCAATGCCTCGCCCTGCTTCGGCTCACGTGCGGTGCGCTGCACCCACTGTCCTGCGCCCACTGTCTGGCATTCCCTAGTGAGATGAACCCAGTACCTCAGATGGACATGCAGAAATCACCCATCTTCTGCGTCGCTCACGCTGGGAGCTGTAGACCAGAGCTGTTCCTATTTGGCCATCTTGATTAAGACAGATTTCTTATGGCTGACACCTGTTTTGATTCAGCAATACTCATGCCAAACTCAATATTAGATATTTTAACATTGTGCGTATGTATATTTTTCAACAATAATTCTTAATTTAGAATTCAATGAGGAAGTCCCCCTTACTGAAACTCAGTGTCCTCTTATGGCTGAAAATTAGTCAACATATTTTGAAGGGAAAGGGCAATCCAAATGAAGACCAGTAAAGAATAACTGAACTAACACACACCCTCTGAGGGAGTAGAAAATTGCATAACTTCATTCGTATTCTGTAGAACCATGATGAACATAATGAAAAAATCAAGTTTCAAAGGAGAAAATTGCATAACTTTGTATATCACACAGGCATCTGAGGCTGGAGCAGCCTCAGCTGGGAGGCATTTTGACAGCTTAGACAGTGGGATCTAAGGACTGGGTGGCAGCCACTACACTATTCCAAGAAGGAAGAATGAGTGAGCCCACACACGCCCAGGAGTGTACTTGCTGCCCTGCTATGAGCCGCTATTGGGACTGAGACTGAGTGGACCACACTCCCCACAGCTTTTTGTTCATGCTGCTTGCATGGATGGTGACCCACTCTCTCTGGTCCCAGGCCCAAGGTGCCATTTTGGGAGTTTAAAATGGGGCTGTGGCCCACCCTCAGCCTGAGGTCAGACTGACGCAGCTGTAGTCAACACCAAGCCCAAAAGGGACAGGGAGACCAGGCCATTCTACACAAATCTAGGAGAATACCTACTGCTCTGCAGTAGGCTGCTGTGAGAGTGAGACATGCAAATTTACACTTTCTACAGCTTCTTGCCCAGACTATTTGCCTGGGCGGTGCTCCACCCTCCCCGATCTTAGGCCCAAGGAGTCACTTTTGAAAGTATAATAATGAGCTTCTCCCCACACTCAGCCTGAGTTCAGGTTGAAGCAACTGCAGCCAGCACACAGCCAAGGAGGGGCAGGAGAGTCAGGCTCTCCTCCAGGTACCTAGGGCAATACCCAATACCCTTTTTTAGGCTGCTGCAAGACCAAGATTTGAGCAGGCTGCATTCCCCACAGCTTCTTACCCATGTTGCTCACCTGACAGGGACCCCATCCTCTCTGGTTCAAGCCCACAGTGGGCACCATTTTGAGAGTTTAGAGACATTGTTTGGCAATTTGGCAGTGGTGGCCAAAGCAGGCATTGTACTTTGCTTTGTAGGCCCGAGATTGGAGCACTTGCTCTGGAGTTGGGGAAGGGCCCCCACAGCCAGAATTGGTGGCAAGTATGGAGAAGGCTGTAGCAGCAGGCACTGGAATTAGGCTCTCTCCTGTCACAGGACTGGAGGGGGAGGAGAGCAGCTGAAGTCAAGGTTTCTCGAGGGTGATGAGACTGCATCCAGGAACAGATCTGTGACCTGAAGCTAGTCTGTGTGTGACACAACTGGGACCTCCAGCCTGCTCCCTTGTTTGGTTTGAGGGCAGACCCCCAGTCTTAATAAGAGATGGGAGGTGAAATCACTCCCCTTGGATATCTAACCCTCAATATGGGCCACCCTAAGGGAGGGGGGAGCACAGCCTGCCAAAGCACTTCTTGGATCAAGGAAGTATGAGGAGGGCATCAGCCACTGGAAGCAGCACCGTTAAAGCCCAGGAATGGATATGGAGAGTGAGTCATCTCTCACCCCTCCCTTACCTCCCCTCCCCAGAGCACTCCTGCAAACACATTGAAATACAAAAGAGGCATGCAGCTGAGTAAGAGTCTATCTGCCACCCTTTACTCTTAAGTGCCAGCTACTGGACTCCAGCCTGAATTACACCAGCAAACAAAATGGCATTGTTACAACTAGCAACAACTGAGGAAGCCGTTGCATGAAAGTATCTGCAACCAAGGAACCCAAGCAGAGCCATGGAATCCTGAAAGTACCCAGAACAAAGCCAATTGATCATATACAATACACACCACAGTCATATCCCCAAGAGAAAAAAGAATAAAAAGTCAAGAAGCTCTATCCAAGTGCCAACAAATTAAAAAGAAAAAAAAGAATGTCAGCTCTCTCGGATGAGAAGGAACCAGCACAAGAACATCAGCAATACAAAAACCCAAAGGGTTTTGTTACCTCCAAAGGATCCCAGTGGCTCCCAAGCAATCAATCCTAACCAGAATTAAATGTCTGAAATGATAGATAAAGAATTCAGAATATAGATGGCAAGAAAACTAAATAAGATCCAAGAAGAAGTTGAAATCCAACACAAAGAAGCCAGAAAAACAATCCAAGATTTGAAAGATAACATAATTATAGAAAGAACCAAACAGAACTTCTGAAACTGAAAAATTCATTATGGGGACTTCAAAATACAGTTGGAAGCCCTATCAACAGACTAGACCAAGCAGAATAAAGAATTTCATAGCTCAGAGATTAGTCTTTTGAATCACTTTAGTCAGACAAAAAGAAAAATTTTAAAACTGAACAAAGCCTTCGAGAAATATGGGATTATATAAAGTGACCAAATCTGTGACTTATTGGCATTTCTGAGAGAGAAGAAAAAATAAGCAAACATATTTGAGGATATAATTCAGGAAAATGTCCCCAGTCTTGCTAAAGATGTTGACATTCAGATACAAGAAATGTACAGAACTGCTGCGAGATACTGTACAAGATGACTCTCCCAAAGGCACATCATCATCACACAATCCAAGGTCAATGTGAAATTTAAAAATCTTAAAGACAGCAAAAGAAAAGGCTCATATTACCTATAAAAGGAAACCCATCCGACTAACAGCAGACTTCTTAACAGAAACCTGTGAATCCAGAAGATACTAGGAGGCCCATTTTTAGCATTCTTAAAGGAAATGCCAGCCAAGAGTTTTATATCCCATCAAACCAAGCTTCATAAATGAAAAAGAAATAAAGTATTTTCCAGAAAAGCAATTGCTAATGGAACTTATCACCAGGAGATCAGCCCTACAAGAAATGCTTAAGGGGATTCTAAACATGGAAATGAAAGAACAACACTTGCCACAAAAGCACATGCAAACACAAAAGCACAGCCCACAGACCCTATAAAGCAACTACACAATTGAAACTACAGAACTAGCTAACAACAGTGTGATGGAAACAAAACCTCACATATAAATATTGACCTTGAATATAAACAGCCTAAATGTTTCACTTAAATGGCCTAAAGTTTTCACTTAAAAGACATAGATTGGTAAATTGTAGTGACACCCATAGGCGCAAAGTAAAGGGATGGAGAAAGATCTATCATGGAAATGGAAAACAAAAAATATCAGGGGGCACTGTTCTTACATCAGATAAAATATACTTGAATCCAAAAACAGTAAAAAGGACAAAAATGGACACTGCATAATGATAAAGGTTCAGTTCAACAAGAAGACTTAACTATCCTAAATATTTATGCAGCCAACATTGGAGCATCCAGATTTATAAAACAATTACTACTTGACCTAAGAAAACGCTTTGACAGACATACAATAATAGTCCCACTGACAGCATGAGACAGATTATTGATGTAGTAAACTAATGAAGAAATTTTGGACTTAAATTCAACACTTCACCAATTGGACCTAATAAACATCTACAGAACACTCCACCCAATAATCACAGAATATACCTTCTTCTCATCTGCACATGAAACATACTCTGAGATTGATCACATGCTCAGTCATTAAGGAAATCTTAATAAACTTTTTTAAAAAATGAAATCATATCAAGTATCCTCTGAGACATAAGTGGAATAAAAATAGAAATCAATATCAAGAGAAACTCAGAGCAATCAGGCAAGGAAAGAAATAAGGGGCATCCAAATAGGAAAACAGAAAGTCAAATTACTTCTCCTCACTGATGATGTGATTCTATACCTAGACAACCCTAAAGATTTCACCAAAAATCTCTAAGACCTGATAAACAACTTCAGCAAAGTCTCAGTATACAAAATCAGTATGTAAAAATCAGTAGCATTTCTATATATCAATAATGTTCAAGCTGAGAACCAAACTAGAAACAAACAAGAACTTATAATAGCCACAAAAATAATTTAAAAACCTAGGAATCCATCTAATGAAGGAGGTGAAAGATCTCTACAAGAACTACAAAACACTGCTGAAAGAAATCATAGACAACATAAACAAATGGCAAAGCATTTCATGCTCATGGATTAAAGAATCAATATCATTAAAATGTCCATAGTGCCTACAGCAATCTACAGATTCAATGCTTTTTTTAAATCAAACTACCAATGTCATTTTTCACAGGATTAGGAAAAAAAACTATTCTAAAATACATGAGGAACCAAAAAACAGCCCAAATAGCCAAAGCAATCCTAAGGAAAAAGAATAAAGCTGTAGGCATCACATTACCCAACTTCAAACTATAGTACGAGGCTACAGTAACCAAACTAATGTGGTACTAGTACAAAATAGCCACATAGGCCAATGGAACATAATAGAGACCCCTGAAATAAAGCCCCACACCTACAACCAAATTATCTTCAACAAAGTTGACAAAAATAAACAATAGAGAAAGGATAACCTATTCAATAAATGGTGCTGGGAAAATGGGCTAGCCATATGCAGAAGAATGAAACTTGCTCCCTACCTCTCACCATGTACAAAAATTATCTCAAGATGGAATAAAGA
Organism: Pan paniscus; assembly: GCF_029289425.2. NCBI lineage: Eukaryota > Metazoa > Chordata > Mammalia > Primates > Hominidae > Pan > Pan paniscus. The sequence goes on along the minus strand of NC_073252.2, from coordinate 139,248,431 downwards.
CTTAAATTTAAGATTCGAACTATAAGGGTCCTAGAAGAAAACCTGGGAAACACCATTCTGGACATTGGCCTTAGGAAAAAAATTATGACCAACTTCTCAAAAGCAATTGCAAGTCAGCCTTGGGAAATAATTTATGACTAAGTCCTCAAAAGCAATTACAACAAAAACAAAGTGGAACTTAAGTAAACTAAGGAGCTTCTGCACAGCAAAAGAAACTATAAACAGAGTAAACAGGCAACCTACAGAATGGGGAAAATATTTGCAAACTACGCATCTGACAAAGTTCTAATATACAAAATCTATAAGGAACTTAAACAATTGAACAAGCAAAAAACAAGTAACCCCATTTAAAATGGGCAAAAGATATGAATAGGCACTTCTCAAAACAAGACATGCAAGCAGCCAACAAACATGAAAAAATGCTCCACATCACTAATCATTAGAGAAATGCAAATCAAAACCACAATGAAATACCATCTCACACCAGTCAGAATGGCTATTATTAAAAATCAAAAAACAACAGAGGCTGGCAAGGCTGCAAAGAAAAGGGAATGCCTATACACTGTTGGTGGGAATGTAATGTAGTTCAGCTACTGTGGAAAGCAATTTGGAGATTTCTCAAAGAACTTAAAACAGAACTGCTATTCAACCCAGCAATCCCATTACTGGGTATAATCCAAAAGAAAGCAAATCTTTCTACCAAAAAGACAAATGCACTCGCATGCTCATTGCAGCACTATACACAATAGCAAAGACATGGAATCAACCTAGGTGCCCACCAACAGTCGACTGGATAAACAAATTGTGGCATATATACAGCATGGAATACTATGCAGCCATAAAAAAGAATGAAATCACCTGGGTGTGGTGGCTCACGCCTGTAATTCCAGTACTTAGGGAGGCTGAGGTGGGCAGATCACAAGGTCAGGAGTTTGAGACCAACCTGGCCAACATGGTGAAACCCTGTCTCTACTAAAAATACAAAAAATTATCCAGGTGTGGTGGCACATGCCTGTAATCTCAGCTACCTGGGAGGCTGAGGCAGGAGAATCGCTTGAACCTGGGAGGTGGAGGTTGCAGTGAGCCGATACCGTACCACTGCACTCCAGCCTCGGTGACAGAGAAAGACTCCATCTCAAAAAAAAAAAAAAAAAGGAATTACATTGTGTCCTTTACAGCAACATGGATGCAACTAGAGGCCTGAGTGAATTAATGTAGGAACAGAAAATTAAATACCATGTGTTCTCACTTATAAGTGGGTGCTAAACATTAGGTATACACAGACACAAGATGGGAATAATATATACTGGGGATTCCAAAAGTGGGGAGGTAGGGAGGTGGACAAGTTTTGAAAACTACTTGGGCAACAGAATCATTAGAAAGTCAAAGGTCAGTGTCACACAATATACCCATGCAACAAACCTTCACATGTACCCCCTAATCTAAAATAATAATGAAGCATTTTCATAGAGAAAAAAACTATAATAATGTACAAAAAATTTTCTAGGGGATGGAATAAAGAGTGACTTTTCATTTTTCCCTTACATATTTCATAGTGATTAAGGGGATTTTTTTGGCCTATATGACTTTTAAAATAAAATACAATTTGGTGAGAAATACGCATAGGCATGGCTGCTAAGAAATAGTAGCCATCACTAAGCCTTTGGTAAGGTCCCAGGAGATCCAATGACGAGGGCAAAGGTCAGTGGAAATGGGAGGAAATTCCTCCTGTAACTTGGTGCTTTCATTTAGTGGTAGAATGAAGTAGCTCTGGAAAAAGGGGAAAAGATATATTGATAAAACTGTCAGAGTGGTATGTTTTAAAACAACTGGGGAAAGAAAATGGCTCAGATGCTTGGCTAGGAATGAAGTCGGGAAAACCTTGTCAGGAAGCAACCAAACTAATTCAAATAAACTTTAATCCATGCCAGCAACCTGGGTCACACAATAAATCAAACTGAACCTAGCCTATCACACTGAAGTCAACCACCTTATAACTATCAGATAAGGTAATAGGAGGTAAACTTGAGTTTATAAAAGGCAGAACTTATTTCTGGGGCTATGCACAAATGAAGAGAGATTTTTTTTAAATCATGTTGCAAAATATTCCCATAACTCTACAACTAATATCAGGAAATTGAATCTGGTATCTTTTTGCTCTAGGAAAAGGGAAATCTCTCATTAAAGACTCTTTCCCAAGTCCTCTAAGCTCATTGGAATATGGAATCCTGTCACCTGCTAGAGAAAAGTTTCCAAAACATGTATTTCCAAGCTTCTTATGCTTACAACATGCAAAAACATTTTTATGCCTTGGGGGGCATTTCCATCTTGGACTTGCAGAGAGAAAGCAATAATTGCACCTGCTAATGTTCACAGCATATTTAAACTTGCTGTGAAATTCTAAATAACTTGGATCACCAATAGTGAGTTAAAGGTCTATCCAACAATGCATGGTGAAGCCAGTCTTGAATCCTTGAATCTACTAATTTATTTGAAAAATTGTACATAAAATAGAAGCCAGCATGTTATTTATTTTTACTACTCAGTCAAAACAACAACAGCAACAACCCAGGTTTATTGTAGTTGGTCCACATGTCAAGTTACTTCCAGCAAAAATATGCATGGTTGAGGAAAGCCAATAACCAACATAGCTGGAAAATATCACTCCCTACAACGTTCAGTAGAAAAAAGAAAGCAGTTTTAAAGATTTATCTTCCCATTACATCCTCCAAAGAAAAAACTTTAAATATTATTTTATTTATACAAATAACATCTGTGTCAGGCAATTTTCTAAATGCTTTAGAAATATTATCTTACTTAATAGTGGTAATAAACCCAATGAAGTAGATACTATTAATATCTGCATTTAATAGATCAGGAAAATTAAAGCCCAGAGAGATTAGTTACTATCAAAAGTATACATAGTCTGCCTGGGCTCAGAATTAAAAGAAAAGCTTCAGAGAATGTGTCTGAAAGGTGTTGTTTGGGTTTCTATAGAAACAGATTCCAAGATAAGGGTTTGAGTATTTATTGGAGAGGTACTGGGAAAATCAGTAAGGGAGAGATACAAAGAAAAAAAAAGCCAATAAGAGTACATTATTAAGCCAGCTACTGCAGTGGGTCCCTGGAGTTGATTCCTGCAAGGACATTCTAAGCAATGGAGTAAAATACACATCTCAGAATTATCTCACTCAAGAGACGTGGGTACAAGAGTATTTGTACACCAACTCTCAAGAAACACTGATTGAGGATCACTTCCAGAGCATGAGGTAACATATCCCTGGAAATTCCAGTCTATCATGCACAAGGGCAAAGCAGCCTTTGGTGATTCTACAAAAAGCCCCCATGTACAGAGAGGCAGATACTAACAGAAGTTCACCAGAATACAGTAAAATAGTTAAAACCCAAAAGATGTGGGTAGGGCACTGACAATGCCTTCAACAGTTCACCCTTTGCTTTGTGCAGTTCTAACCGTGCCCCACACGTTAAATTCATTCCTATAAGTAACTGCTTTTCAATCCAGTGATCATTCAGAATTTCGAAACAAATGGGCTTAACAAAATTAGGAGGATTAATGGGACAAGCTACAAACTCAATGCTGTAATTGACCATGATCTTGATCATCTGTCCTTCTCAACTTTGGTTGGTGCTTCTGTTCATCTTGATTGCTAGCCTGTAGGGAAACCCCATATTTTATTCCTGAGGGGTCTGAGCCCATGGTTACCACTCCCTATCAGGTCACTGTTTCTCCAAAGGCCCAATTACAGCTATTACTGGACATGGAAGTATCAAGTGGAGTCCTAGTAGAGTTTCTGGTTTTTAGGAATACTCCTGCCTGCCCACTCCTCTTGATAGTCAAGTCAATTACTCAGCAATTGCTGGTCAACTGGCAGGAAGAGCCAAAGTGACTGGGTGGTAGCTAAATTTTAGTGTAGTGAAACCTTACTGTATACTCTAGTAGAAAAATCTTTCCACTTGACTTTAGAATCTCTAGACTGACAGAGGCTGCAGTTGCAGTGATGGGAAGCAAATCATCCAAGTGCATTACTAGGACTAATGGTAAGCAGGGCCACTCATACTTGTGCCCATTGACTCCTCACCTCATGCATTTTGTCTTTAGTCCAAACTATCCATCTTAAAGAGTAACAGTACTATCCCAAAAGGTGAGGGAGACAGTAGGAGTGTTCCACCACAGCAAAGAGGGGAAGTATTTAATCACCGGTGTTGTTTAGAATTGCTGGTGATAATAAAAAGGAGACCAGGGTGGAGGGGGGTTCCAAGATGGCCAAATAGGAACAGCTCCAGTCTACAGTTCCCAGCATGAGCAACGCAGAAGACAGGTGATTTCTGCATTTCCAAATGAGGTACTGGGTTCATCTCACTGGGGTTTGTCAGACAGTGGGGGCAGTACAGTGGGTGCAGGCCACTGAGCATGAACCAAAGCAGGATGAGGCATCACCTCACCCGGGAAGTACAAGGGGTCAGGGAATTCCCTTTCCTAGCCAAGGGAAGTGGTGACAGATGGCACCTGGAAAATCAGGTCACTCCTACCCTAATAATGTGCTTTTCCAATGGTCTTAGCAAAGGGCACACCAGGAGATTATATCCCATGTCTGTCTCAGAGGGTCCCATGCCCATGGAGCCCTGCCCATTGCTAGCACAGCAGTCTGAGATCGAACTGCAAGGTGGCAGCAAGGCTGGGGGAGGGGCACCTGCCATTGCTGAGGCTTGAGTAGGTAAACAAAACGGCTGGGAAGCTAGAACTGGGTGGAGCCCACCACAGCTCAAGGAAGCCTGCCTGCCACTGTAGACTCCACTTCTGGGGGTAGGGCATAGCTAAACAAAAGGCAGCAGAAACCTCTGCAGACTTAAATGTCCCTGTCTGACAGCTTTGAAGAGAGTAGTGGTTCTCCCATCACAGAGTTTGAGATCTGAGAATGGACAGACTGCCTCCTCAAGTGGGTCCCTTGACCCTTGAGTAGCATAACTTGGAGGCACCCCCCAATAGGGGCAGGCTGACACCTCACATGACCGGGTACCCCTCTTAGATGAAGCTTCCAGAGGAACAATCAGGCAGCAACATTTGCTGTTCAGCAATATTCACTGTTCTGCAGCCTCCATTGCTGATACCCAGGCAAACAGGGTCTGGAGTGGACCTGCAGCAAACTCCAACAGACCTGCAGCTCAGGGTCCTGACTGTTAGAAGGAAAACTAACAAACAGAAAGGGCATCCACACCAAAATCCCATCTGTACGTCACCGTCCTCAAAGACCAAAGGTAGACAAGACCACAAAGATGGGGAAAAAACAGAGCAGAAAAGCTGAAAATTCTAAAAAGCAGAGTGCCTCTCCCCCTCCAAAGGAAAGCAGCTCCTCGCCAGCAATGGAACAAAGCTGGATGGAGAATGACTTTGATGAGTTGAGAGAAGAAGGCTTCAGACGATCGGTAATAACAAACTTCTCCGAGCTAAAGGAGGAAGTTTCAACCCATTGCAAGGAAGCTAAAAACCTTGAAAAAAGATTAGACAAATGGCTAACTAGAATAACCAGTGTAGAGAAGTCTTTAAATGACCTGATGGAGCTGAAAACCATGGCACGAGAACTACGTGATGAATGCAAAAGCTTCAGTAGCCGATTCGATCAACTGGAAGAAAGGGTATCAGTTATTGAAGATCAAATGAATGAAATGAAGCAAGAAGAGAAGTTTAGAGAAAAAAAAGTAAAAAGAAATGAAAAAAGCCTCCAAGAAATATGGGACCACGTGAAAAGACCAACTCTACATCTGATCGGTGTACCTGAAAGAGACGGTGAGAATGGAACCAAGTTGGAAAACACTCTGCAGGATATTATCCAGAAGAACTTCTCCAACCTTGCAAGGGAGGCCAACATTCAAATTCAGGAAATACAGAGAATGCCACAAAGATACTCCTTGAGAAGAGCTCCCCCAAGACACGTCATTATCAGATTCACCAAAGTTGAAATAAAGGAAAAAATGTTAAGGGCAGCCAGAGAGAAAGGTCGAGTTACCCTCAAAGGGAAGCCCATCAGACTAACAGCTGATCTCTTGGCAGAAACACTAGAAGCCAGAAGAGAGTGGGGGCCAATATTCAACATTCTTTTTTTTTTTTTTTTTTTTTTTTGAGACGGAGGCTCGCTCTGTCGCCCAGGCTGGATTGCAGTGGCGCGATCTCGGCTTACTGCAAGCTCCGCCTCCCGGGTTCACACCATTCTCCTGCCTCAGTCTCCCAAGTAGCTAGGACTACAGGCGCCTGCTACCACACCTGGCTAATTTTTTGTATTTTTAGTAGAGACGGGGTTTCACCATGTTAGCCAGGATGGTCTCGATCTCCTGACCTCGTGATCCGCCAGCCTCGGCTTCCTGAAGTGCTGGGATTACAGGCGTGAGCCACCGCGCCAGGCCTCAACATTCTTAAAGAAAAGAATTTTCAACCCATAATTTCATATCCAGCCAAACTAAGCTTCATAAGTGAAGGAGAAATAAAATCTTTTACAGACAAGCAAATGCTGAGAGATTTTGTCACCACCAGGCCTGCCCTACAAGAGCTCCTGAAGGAAGCACTAAACATGGAAAGGAACAACCGGTACCAGCCACTGCAAAAACATGTCAAATTGTAAAGAAGAAACTGCATCAACTAATGAGCAAAATAACCAGCTAACATCATAATGACAGGATCAAATTCATACATAACAATATTAACCTTAAATGTAAATGGTTAATGTTACATGCTCCAATGGTAAATGTTAAATGCTCCAATTAAAAGACACAGACTGGCAAATTGGATAAAGAGTAAAGACCCATCAGTGTGCTGTATTCAGGAGACCCATCTCATGTGCAGAGACACACATAGGCTCAAAATAAAGGGATGGAGGAAGATCTACCAAGCAAATGGAAAACAAAAAAAAGGCAAGGGTGGCAATCCTAATCTCTGACAAAAAAGACTTTAAACCAACAAAGATCAAAGGAGACAAAGAAGGCCATTACATAATGGTAAAGGGATCAATTCAACAAGAAGAGCTAACTATCCTAAATATATATGCACCCAATACAGCAGCATCCAGATTCATAAAGCAAGTCCTTAGAGACCTACAAAGAGACTTAGACTCCCACACAATCATAATGGGAGACTTTAACACCCCACTGTCAACATTAGACAGATCAATGAGACAGAAAGTTAATAAGGATATCCAGGAATTGAACTCAGCTCTGCACCAAGTGGACCTAATAGACATCTACAGAACTCCCCACCTCAAATCAACACAATATAATTCTTCTCAGCACGACATCGCACTTATTCCAAAACTGACCACATAGTTGGAAGTAAAGCACTCCGCAGCAAGTGTAAAAGAAGAGAAATTATAACTAACTGTCTCTCAGACCACAGTGCAATCAAACTAGAATTCAAGATTAAGAAACTCACTCAAAACTGCCCAACTACATGGAAACTGAACAACCTGCTCCGGAATGACTACTGGGTACATAACAAAATGAAGGCAGAAATAAAGATGTTCTTTGAAACCAATGACAACAAAGACACAACATACCAGAATCTCTGGGACACATTTAAAGCAGTGTGTAGAGGGACATTTATAGCACTAAATGCCCACAAGAGAAAGCAGGAAAGATCTAAAATTGACACCCTAACATCACAATTAAAAGCACTAGAGAAGCAAGAGCAAACACATTCAAAAGCTAGCAGAAGGCAAGAAATAACTAAGATCAGAGCAGAACTGAAGGAGATAGAGACACAAAAACCCCTTCAAAAAATCAATGAATCCAGGAGCTGGTTTTTTGGAAGGATCAACAAAATTTATAGACCACTAGCAAGACTAAGAAAGAAGAAAAGAGAGAAGAATCAAATAGACGCAATAAAAAATGATAAAGGGGATATCACCACTGATCCCACAGAAATGCAAACTACCACTAGAGAATACTATAAACACCTCTATGCAAATAATCTAGAAAATCTAGAAGAAATGGATAAATTCCTGGACACATACACCCTCCATGACTAACCCAGGAAGAAGTTGACTCTCTGAATAGACCAATAACAGGCTCTGAAATTGAGGCAATAATTAATAGCCTACCAACCAAAAAAAGTCCAGGACCAGATGGATTCACAGCCAAATTCTATCAGAGGTACAAGGAGGAGCTGGTACCATTCCTTCTGAAACTATTCCAATCAACAGAAAAAGAGAGAATCCTCACTAACTCATTTGATGAGGCCAGCATCATCCTGATACCGAAGCCTGGCAGAGACACAACAAAAATGAGAATTTTAGACCAATATCCCTGATGTATACCGATGCAAAAATCCTCAATAAAATACTGGCAAACTGAATCCAGCAGCACAACAAAAAGCTAATCCACCATGATCAAGTGGGCTTCATCCCTGGGATGCAAGGCTGGCTCAACATACACAAATCAATAAACGTAATCCAGCATATAAACAAAACCAAAGAAAAAACCACACGATTATCTCAATAGATGCAGAAAAGGCCTTTGACAAAATTTGACAGCCCTTCATGCTAAAAACGCTCAATAAATTAGGTATTGATGGGACATATCTCAAAATAATAAGAGCTATTTATAACAAACCCACAGCCAATATAATACTGAATGGGCAAAAACTGGAAGCATTCCCTTTGAAAACTGGCACAAGACAGGGATGCCCTCTCTCACCACTCCTATTCAACATAGTGTTGGAAGTTCTGGCCAGGGCAATCAGGCAGGAGAAAGGGTATTCAATTAGAAAAAGAGGAAGTCAAATTGTCCCTGTTTGCAGATGACATAATTGTATATTTAGAAAACCCCATTGTCTCAGCCCAAAATCTCCTTAAGCTGATAAGCAACTTCAGCAAAGTCTCAGGATACAAAATCAATGTGCAAAAATCAGAAGCATTCTTAGAAACCAATAACAGACAAGCAGAGAGCCAAATCATGAGTGAATTCCCATTCACAATTGTTTCAAAGAGAATAAAATACCTAGGAATCCAACTTACAAGGGATGTGAAGGACCTCTTCAAGGAGAACTACAAACTACTGCTCAACAAAATAAAAGAGGACACAAACAAATGGAAGAACATTCCATGCTCATGGATAGGAAGAATCAACATCATGAAAATGGCCATACTGTCCAAGGTAATTTATAGATTCAACGCCATCCCCATCAAGCTACCAATGACTTTCTGCACAGAACTGGAAAAAACTCCTTTAAAGTTCATATGGAACCAAAAAGAGCCCTCACTGTCAAGTGAATCCTAAGCCAAAAGAACAAAGCTGGAGGCATCACACTACCTGACTTCAAACTATACTACAAGGCTACAGTAAAGAAAACAGCATGGTACTGGTACCAAAACAGAGATATAGACCAATAGAACAGAACAACAGAGCTCTCAGAAGTAATACCACACATCTACAACCAACTAATCTGTGACAAACCTGACAAAAACAAGAAATGGGGAAAGGATTCCCTGTTTAATACATGATGCTGGGAAAACTGGCTAGCCATATGTAGAAAGCTGAAACTGGATCCCTTCCTTACACCTTATACAAAAATTAATTCAAGATGGATTAAGGACTTAAATTTAGACCCAAAACCATAAAAACCCTAGAAGAAAACCTAGGCAATACCATTCAGGACATAGGCATGGGCAAGGACTTCATGTCTAAAACACCAAAAGCAATGGCAACAAAAACCAAAATTGACAAATGGGATCTAATTAAACTAAAGAGCTTCTGCACTGCAAAAGAAACTACCATCAGAGTGAACAGGCAACCTACAGAATGGGAGAAAATTTTCGCAATCTACTCCTCTGACAAATGGCTAATATCCAGAATCTACAATGAACTCAAACAAATTTGCAAGAAAAAAACAAACAACCACATCAAAAAGTGGGCGAAGGATATGAACAGGCACTTCTCAAAAGGAGATATTTATGCAGCCAACAGACACATGAAAAAATGCTCATCATCACAGGCCATCAGAAAAATGCAAATCAAAACCACAATGAGATACCATCTCACACCAGTTAGAATGGTGATCATTAAAAAGTCAGGAAACTACAGGTGCTGGAGAGGATGTGGAGAAATAGGAACACTTTTACACTGTTGGTGGGACTGTAACCTAGTTCAACCATTGCGGAAGACAGTGTGACGATTCCTCAAGGATCTAGAATTAGAAATACCATTTGACCCAGCCATCCCATTACTGGGTATATACCCAAAGGATTATAAATCATGCTGCTATAAAGACATATGCACACGTATGTTGATTGCGGCACTATTCACAATAGCAAAGACTTGGAACCAACCAAAATGTCCATCAACGATAGACTGGATTAAGAAAATGTGGCACATATACACCATGGAATACCATGCAGCCATAAAAAGAATGATTTCATGTCCTTTGTAGGGATATAGATGAAGCTGGAAACCATCATTCTGAGCAAACTATCGCAAGGACAGAAAACTAAACACTGCATGTTCTCACTCATCAGTGGGAATTGAATAATGAGAACACATGGACACAGGAAGGGGAACATCACACACCGGGGCCTGTCGTGGGGTGGGGGGAGGTGGGAGGGATAGCATTAGGAGATATACCTAATGTAAATGACGAGTTAATGGGTGCAGCACACCAACATGGCACATGTATACATATGTAACAAACCTGCACGTTGTGCACATGTACCCTAGAACTTAAAGTATAATTTTAAAAAAGCAGACAATAAATACTGTAGGCTTTGCAGTGCACATGGTCACTATTGCAACTATACAATATTGTTGTTGGAGCAAAGCAGCCATACACAATACATATATGGGCATAGTTGTTTTGCGATAGAACTTTATTTACAAAACAGGATTTGGATTTGCTTTAGTTTGCCAATTCCTGGATTAGGCAATGAAGATAAATGGCTACTAACATCATAGAATGATAGCCAACCAGGCAATAGTTGCCTCTTTTTTTCTTTATTTCTTCTAAAAGAAAAAAATATCAGATACATGTGCAGAACGTGCAGGTTTGTTACATAGGTATACGTGTGCCATGGTGTTCTGCTGCACTTATTGACCTCTCCACTAAGTTCCCTCCCCTCAACCCCCACCCCTGAATAGGCCCTGGTGTGTGTTGTTACCCTCTCTGTGTGTATAGGTTCTCAATGTTCAACTCCCACTTATGAGTGAGAATACACGGTGTTTGGTTTTCTGTTCCTGTGTTAGTTTGCTGAGGATGATGGTTTCCAGCTTCATCCATGTCACTGCAAAGAACATGAACCCACTCCTTTTTATGGCTGCATAGTATTCCATGGTGTATATGTACCACATTTTCTTTATCCACTCTATCATTGATGGGCATTTGGGTTGGTTCCATGTCTTTGCTATTGTAAATAGTGCTGCAATAAACATAGGTGTGCATGTGTCTTTATAGTAGAATGATTTGTATTCCTTTGGGTATATACCCAGTAATGGGATTGCTGCACCAAATGGTATTTCTGGTTCTAGATCCTTGAAGAATCATCATACTGTCTTCCACAATGGTTGAACTCATTTACATTCCCACCAACAGTGTAAAAGCATTCCTATTTCTCCACAGCCCCGCCATCATCTATTGTTTCCTGGCTTTTATTAATCACCATTCTGACTGACGTGAGATGCTCTCATTGTGGTTTTGATTTACAGTTCTCTGATCATCAGTGATGTTGAGCTGCTTTTTTCATGTTTGTTGCCCATGTAAATGTCTTCTTTTGAGAAGTGTCTCTTCATATCCTTTGCCCACTTTTTGATAGGGTTGTTTGATTTTTTTCTTGTAAATTTGTTTAAGTTCCTTGTAGAGTCTGGATATTAGACCTTTGTCAGATGAGTAGATTGGAAAATTTTTCCCTCATTCTGTAGGTTGCCTGTTCACTCTGAGGATAGTTTCCTTTGCTGTGCAGAAGGTCTTTAGTTTAATTAGATCACATTTGTCAATTTTGGCTTTTGTTGCAATTGCTTTTGGCATTTTAGTCATGAAGTCTTTCTCATGCCTATGTCCTAAATGGTATTGCCTAGGTTTTCTTCTAGGGTTTTTATGGTTTGGGATTTTACATTTAAGTCTTTAATCCATCTTGAGTTAACTTTTGTATAAGGTGTAAGAAAGGGGTCCAGTTTCAGTTTTCTGCATATGGCTAGCCAGTTTTCCCAGTATCATTTGCTGAATAGCAGATCCTTTCCCCATTGCTTTTTTCTGTCAGGTTTGTTAAAGATCAGATGGTTGTAGATGTGTGGTGTTATTTCTCAGGTCTCTGTTCTGCTCCATTGGTCTATATGTCTGTTTTGGTACCAGTACCATGCTGTTTTGGTTACTGTAGCCTTGTAGTATAGTTTGAGGTCAGGTAGTGTGATGTCTCCAGCTTTGTTCTTTTTGCTTAGGAGTGTCTTTGCTATATGAGGTCTTCTTTGATTCCATATGAAATTTAAAATGCCTACATCAGAAAGCTAGAGAGATCCCAAATCAACACCCTAACATCACAATTAAAAGAGCTAGAGAGACAAGAGCAAACTAATCCAAAAGCTAGCAGAAGATAAGAAATAACTAAGATCAGAGAAGAATTGAAGGAGATGGAGACACAAAAACCCTCCAAAAAATCAATGAATTCAGGAGGTGGTTTTTTGAAAAGATTAACAAACTAGATAGACCACTACCAAGACTAATAAAGAAGACAGACAAGAATAACATAGACACAATAAAAAATGATATAGGGGATATCACCACTGACCCCACAAAAATACAAACTACATCAGAGGATACTATAAACGCCTCTATGTAAATAAACTAGAAAATCTAGAAGAAATGGACAAATTCCTGGACGCATACACCCTACCAAGACTAAACCAGGAAGAAGTCAAATCCCTGAATAAACCAATAACAAGCTCTGAAATTGAGGCAGTTTAATTAATAGCCTACCAACCGAAAAGAAAAAAAAAGGCCCAGGATCAGACGGGATTCACAGCTGAATTCTACCAGAAATACGAAGAGATGCTGGTAGCATTCCTTCTGAAACTATTCCAAACAATTGAAAAGGAGAGATTCCTCCCTAACTCATTTCATGAAGCCAGCATCATCTTGATACCAAGCTTCATCCCTGGGATGCAAGGCTCGTTCAACATACGCAAATCAATGAACATAATCCATCACACAAACAGAACCAAAGACAAAAACCACATGATTATCTCAATAGATGCAGAAAAGGCTTTTGATAAAATTCAACATCCCTTCATGTTAAAACCTATCAATAAACTAGGTATTGATTGAACATATCTCAAAATAATAAGAGCTATTTATGACAACCCCATGGCCACTATCATATTGAATGGGCAAAAGCTGGAAGCATTCCCTTTAAAAACCGGTACAAGACAAAGATGCCCTCTCTCACCACTCCTATTCAGCATAGTATTGGAAGTTCTGGCCAAAAGTTGCATCTCAATGAAAGAGCACATCACCGCCTTCAGTCTGATCAAGTCTTGCAACCCAGCTGCCAGTTTACAGGAGATACACAGAAAGAAAGGCCACATGTTAAACAAGTTGAGTGTGAGAAACTCTACAGGTCAAACTACACAAGTTTGTCAATGTAAATTGTAAGGAAAAGATAAGAATGGAGGTGGGGAACTGCAGAAAAAAATTAAAATTTATACACAGATGAAATTATTTTAAAGGAGCAAGACATTAAATAACCAATTAAAGCACTTTTTTTTAAAAAAGAAAAGAACAAAAGTTCCTGAGCTTTCAGCGTTACCTTTAAGCTTGTGTTGGCTTTTTAGGCATAGAAAATGAGGATGCATGTTTGTCTTTAGTACAGCAATTGAGGAATAAGCATTCTGTTGATCTTACACTACCTGCAAGGTGCCCAGTCTTCATGCTGGACATTGGCTCTGGCACTAATGGAAGGTTGGTGGAATTTGTCTCTAGTGGCCTGTGGTCTCTCTTTCATTATCTCCTTCACACTTATCAAACCCTGTTTTGCTCATCATTTTCAACTGATTGTAAGATTTGATCATGATATTTCTTGAGGTTTTAGCTCTCTAAGCATACTTCTACTAAGTAAGTATAAGGAATTTTGGAAACTGAAAAGCCTGTATGATATAAATAGATTATGCTGTTCTTCCTATCTTGATAGCTAAGATGACTAAATAATATATAGTCTAAACAGGGTCACCTTTGGAAGTGAAATTTAATAATTATGTTAGGACACCAGGTACAAGACAGTAGTATCCCGACACACAGGAAAGCATAGCCACTCTAGTAGTAGTAGAAATATTTTTCGGCCGGGCGTGGTGGCTCACGCCTGTAATCCCAGCACTTCAGGAGGCCAAGTCGGGGGGACAATGAGATCACGAAGTTGAGACCATCCCGGCCAACATGGTGAAATCCCGTCTCTACTAAAAATAGAAAAATTAGCCAGGCGTGGTGGCGTGTGCCTGTAGTCCCAGCTACTCAGGAGGCTGAGGCAGGTGAATTGCTTGAACCTGGGAGGTGGAGGTTGCAGTGAGCTGAGATCACAGCACTGCACTCCATCACAACAGAGAGAGACTCCGTCTCGAAAGAAAGAAAGAAAGAGAGAAAGAGAGAAAAAGAAAGAAAGAAAGAAAGAAAGAAAGAAATTTTTGAACTGGGAAGGGCTACTCATGGTATTTAAATTCTGTCAGTCAGGTAGCACATGCTGTACTTCTCCTAGAGTTGGCTTTGCCCCTATGTTTTAAGCCGCTCTGCACTTGGTTGGTACGTAGCATTACTTCCAACAAACTACAGTACAAGCTTCTTGATGATTTCTCCACCACTTCTAAGCCAGCTCATGTGTAAATGCAAGTTTTTATAAATTGTGCAATTTTAATGCACTAAAACACATGTAGCAACTGGCTAGATATTGTACAAGATGTTTCTTCACCTGTCTGGTTATGTTTACTCATTTTTAAAATGAAGGGTTTGAACCAGAAGTGTTCAGAATACATTTTAACTTCATATTTTCAATCTGAGTGCCATGTGTAAGTGCACAAATTCATGCACATCTTTTGTTAAGAAAGTGGATTTAAAATCAAGATGAATATGTCAAAAGCAAAGACATAGCAACATTGATAATCACAAAAATGATGTTTTTCCATATGTGGTACTACAGAACTCATCTATTAATAGTCTAGCAAATGTGAGTTTGTCTACCTTATTCTTTAACATTCCTAGAGAAAGTGCTGCTGCAGCATCATTCCAGTAACAGGAGACCCTTATTGCCATAAAGTTCTAGTCCTTTTCAATTTGAGTTATTTCCTCTAAGAATAGGATACTGCTGGGAATTCAGAAAGGGACAAGTAGACTGTAACTCAAGAGTTTAAAATACCTCTTCAGGGTTAGCTATTTCTCTTAACCTTGTAGTCACTTCCCTTTACTTTTTCATTTTCCATTGCTAAGGGCCATGGCAATGTCCAAGGGGCCTACAGTTGAGAAGTTCTAATTGGCTCTTTTCTTGTAACAACACCCAAAGGAAAACAGCAATTGACTTTTCGAGAGGTTATTGGTGTGATGCTGCAAGTTCTGAGTCCCAGGATGAGAAAGTGTAAGACTCATTGATTTAAACCCATAGCTAGCATTTACTAAGTTCTGTAAAATGCAGCAGGCAGCCATCTCTGCCTTGGGTGTTGACAGGAGTCTAAATCAGACAGACAAGTGAGACCCAGAAATCTAATGAGACCAAGTGACAAATGCAGGATGAGAAACTGAAATGAAGCTTAGCATCCAATACTAACTTCAAAAACAAAAAGTAACCCAGAATAGCCTTCCCTAAAGATGCAGAAAGGCATCTGAGGCTGTAAATAAGAGCTTAGTTTCCAAACAGCATCTTCTTTGCCAGAGAAACAATATATGCATTCACATAAACTCTGCACACAGGGCCTGACTTCCCAACTGCTCAGTTCCAAGCTTTGGAGTAACTGCCTCAGGCAAGTCTTGATCACCACTATCTCCCAAAGTAAGTGACTTTGTTTGTATTGGTGGAAAAGGGGTGGAAAAAATGGGAGGAAAAAAAGAGCAGAAATTGTTTTTTGGCCTCTTTCTTACATCCTTCTTTCTCTTGTTCCTTTAGAAACAGTTTAATAAAGATAGAAGAACATTGTAAACAAATGTCTCACCATTGCACACATACTGCTTTTATAGATAGTCCTTATCACATTATATTCTAACTTGGGATCTGTGTGTCTCCTTATGGTAGCTTGAATGCATGAGTGGTTTAAGTGCCCTCCCTGAACCCACTTCCTTTGCAATATGACTTTGCATCTCCTCTCTTAAAGAGGTGAATGTATTCCCTACCTGCTCCACCCCTACCTTGCATCGAGGCCAGCCTTTTGACTCTTTATTTATTTATTTTTTTTGTCAATAGAATATGATAGAAATGATTTTGTTCCAGTTCTGAGACTATTCCTCAAGAGGTCTTGTTCACTGCCATCACTGTCTCAAAACCTCACCATCATGTGATCTAGGCCAGGATAGCCTGCTCAAGGAGGAAAGACCACATGACAAAGATTTGAGTTGTCTAATCTCTCCTTGCCAAGACCCTCCTAGACTTGCTAGTCCCCAGTCATGTTGCTTGCTGACAACAGGTGAATGAGTAACTCACACTGAGACCAGTTAGGTGTGGCCCAGACAAGGAAAACCGCTCATTTGACCCACAGACTCACAAATTAAATAAATGTTTATGATTATATGTTACTGAGGTTTTCTGGTTGTATGGCCATACATAATTAATACAACTCCCTCCCAAACTTGTTCACACAGAAGAGATCTGAATTCAGTCATGCACCACAGAATGAGATTTTGGTCAACAACGGACCACATATACAACAGTGGTCCCATAAGATTATAGTGGAGCTGAAAAATCCCTACCACCTAGCAACGTCATAGCCAGCCTAACGTTGTAGTGCAAGGCATTATTCACATGTTTGTGGTGATGCTGGTGTAAACAAACCTACTGCACTTCCAGTCATATAAAAGTATAGCACATACAATTATATACTGTACATGATACTTGACAATAATAATAAACGACTATGTTACTGGTTTATGTATTTACCATACTAAACTTTTTATTATAATTTTAGAGTGTACTCCTACTTATTAAAAAGTTAATTGTAAAACAGCCTCTGGAAAGTCCTTCAGGAGACGTTCCAGAAAAAAGGCATTGTATTGAAGACCTTCCGGTGGGACACGATGTGGAAGTGGAAGACAGTGATATTGATGATTCTGATCTTGCACAGGCCTAGACTGATGTGTGTGTTTGTGTCTTAGCTTTTAACAAAACAGTTCAAAAAGTAAAAACAAAATTTTTAATAGAAAAAGCTTACAGAATAAGTATATAAAGAAAGAAAATATTTTTGTACAGCCATACAATATGTTTCTGTTTTGAGATGTGTTATTTCAAAAGAATCAAAAACTTTTTAAAAATTAAAGTTTGTAGAGTAAAAAATTTACAGTAAGCTAGGGTTAATTTATTATTAAATAAAGAAAATATTTATTATAAATTTAGTACAGCCGCCAGCCAGGTGCTGTGGCTCGTGCCTGTAATCCCAGTACTTTGGGAGGCAGAGGTGGGCGGATCTCCAGAGGTGAGGAGTTCGAGACCAGCCTGACCAACATGGTGAAACCCCGTCTCTACTAGATATACAAAAAATTATCTGGGCGTGGTGGTGTGCACCTGTAATCCCAGCTACTCAGGAGGCTGAGGCAGGAGAATCACTTGAACCCAGGGGCAGAGGTTGCAGTGAGCCAAGATCACACCACTGCACTCCAGCCTGGGCGACAAAGCTAGACTTAGTCTCAAAAAAATAAAATTAGTACAGCATAAATGTACAATGTTTCTAAAGTATACAATAGTG
Source organism: Pan paniscus (assembly GCF_029289425.2). Lineage (NCBI taxonomy): Eukaryota > Metazoa > Chordata > Mammalia > Primates > Hominidae > Pan > Pan paniscus. Next base: position 139,230,521 of record NC_073252.2, on the reverse strand, counting down.
TACATAACAGCCTAGGCCTTCACAGTCACTCACCATTCACTCATGGACTCACCCACCATTCACTCATGGATTCACCCACAGCAACTTCCAGTTCTGCTAGGTCCATTTAGCCCAATACAGGTGTACCATCTTTTAAAATCTTTCATGCCATACTTTTACTGTACCTTTTCTATGTCTAGATACACAAATACCTAACCATTATGTTACAGTTGTCTACAGTATTCAGTTCAGGTTTGTAGTATAGGAGCACACAGCTACCTTGTAGGTTCATGTAAGTGCACTCTATGATGTTCATACAACATGCCTAACAATGCATTTCTCAGAACTTGTCTCCATCATTAAGTGACACCTAATATATCTCACAGATGAATTCACAAATCAACAATTCAGTGAATAAGTGAAAACAATACCATAAAGTGGATATGATGTTTAAATAGATTCTATGTCATAAATACAGAACAATAGTGAAATACCATCTTATGTTTTCCTAACTGGAAATTCTTCCTCTGCCTCAGCCCATCTTAGCATACTAAGTCAGTGTGTAGGCCATTCTACTGAGCCCATGCCTCTACTGAGCCAGCTGCATCCATGCCATCAGTGAGCCAAGGTCACTTACACCAACAGCACAAAAGCATGGTGCAGGGCCAAAGGGTGGCTGCCCATTACAGTGCCTGACGTGGCAACCGGATTAGCCGTGGTCATTCACTGATGCTTCTGCCAAAGTAGAGGAAAAAAATAGGTAAACAAGTACTACTTGGAATGAAAGAAGGAAAAGTTTCCTCTCCCAGTATGCGTGTGTATATGTGTGTGTTTGTGTGTGTGTAGGCAGAGAAAGAGTGAGAGAGAGAAGACACATTGCCACACAACACATAAAAATTCCAGAAAACAAATAAAACCCTGTGATGGATACAATGGAATCTACAGTCAGGGAAAGGAGATGATAGTTGAGAAAACCTGTAACAGTGGACAGCAGGTATGGCTGCGTCAGAGTGCAGGTCGAAGGCCAGAGATTTAGAGAAAGAGGCTGTGAGCTGGAGGAGCTGGAGAAGACTGTGGAGAAGGGAACTCTCCCAAACGTTAGAGGCCCAGCTCAATGTCGTTGAATCTTGAGGTGTAATTGGATGTCCAGATGGAGACACATTAAGAAGCACAGGCTTCAAGGTGAGACAACCATGGCCAATTTTCAGAGCAACTCTGTGGCTACTAAAAGATTAGAGTAGATGGTATGGACATATCTTTTTGTTCAGGGTTGAGAAGGAGTATTGGTAAAGAGGAGGATGCTGGAGTATGAATGATTGAGGCTTGAGGCTTTATTCTAAGGGTAATGTGTGTGGTGCCAGCAAGGCAAAATAAACTTAAGTGAGTCAAAAATAGGAAGTATCTAGACAGAGGCTGAATTTGTCATCCTATTTGGAGCTCAGCAAATCTTCAACAAACATGAACTAGACAAAATATTTTCCCCTTGAGATCTTAGAGTTATAGTGCATTTTCTTCCTTTTTAAACTCTCTGGAGTTGGTGAGACCTTCAAACCAATATTTACAAGGGATCACACTTTACACTTCATGACTTTGCAGGCTAGCAGCGGCAAGGGGAGGCGGCCTTTCCTTTATCCTCCCATTCCAACATAATAACTGATGTAATAGCTCAGGAGTCTTGGAGCTCACAGTTGCATTTTGGTTCACATTTCCTTCTGTCCCAGCTTGATGGTTCAAGCTTCATTCCTCCCTCCTGCCTCCCTGCTTCAAAGCACCCCCCACAAGCTAACTGCAAATGCCCACATTCCCTTTTTTTTTTTTTTTTAACAGGAAGTGGGTGGCTGGCTCACCAGAATGTTCATTGTATTACTTCATTCATGAGTTGGAAGTAAAGGCTTCCTCTTATCTCTCACTAGCTTCTAAACAAGATGGCCAAACACTGTTTAAGAGACCTCTTTCTTCCTCAGGGCTGCTCCCAGCCTTTGCTTCAATGCCTCTCGGTTTATAGCCTCCAAAGGAACTTCTTCATCAGATTTAAGGTATGCTATGTCACTCAGTGAACCAAACAAAAGCAGAATACAACTCACATTGACGTTTATGGTATTTTGTACTTAATGACTCTTAAACTACACTTCCTAAATTACTCTCATAAAAAAACTGAATTTGAAAAGCCGTTTTTCTCAACTGCCACTAATAGGCTTATCTCACTTTGCTCTGTTGCTCAATTGAGCATGACAGATTTAGCCAGTTTTTATCTTTTAAATTTTTTTTCTTTACTCCTGCTTTGCAACACAAATGTTTTGTCATTTTTTTTTTTTCATCTGAGGGCAAACTAAATTTCCAACTACCTCTGATAGTCTGATTTTTTAAATGTATCCTCCGAGTGTTTTTTGTTCTTTGTACATAGAAGCAGACTATAAGCCTGACAGTGGTTCCAAAGTTTGCAACAGATAGCTGATCTTTGGTTACTTGATCTGCCTTGATCTTCCTTGAACAAGGAAGGGCGATTTGTTCCTTTTTGCCTAAAAATGGGAACTGAATATGCTACTGATGTCAAGCAGTACTAAACCACAGCTAGAACAAGAGCAGTACATGTGTGCATATAAGATAAGGGCTTTGAGAATGCTAATATTTGGTCTATTTTCACTTAATGCCAGGAACATTCTGCAGTTAGGTATTATTCAGAAAAGTAACTCATGTAATAACTTTGCTCTGTGAGTCCTTTTATCTATAAGCCTCAGGCATTGTTCGTTAAGTCATCCAACACCAACAGCACTGACTGGACAAAGAAGCTGGGGCTTATAAGCCAAAGTACTAGTTTTATAAAAGGCTTATCCTAAGTGTACTTGTAAAACATGGTCTTCATTGAAGATCTGGGTTACATTAAAAAAAGAAAAAACAGAAAGGAAATAGAAACATTATTCTCTTAAAAAGACAAAATGGTATTTCAGAAGATGGTGAACGTTGTAGCTGAGAATTGACTCTCAAAACCAATATTCTTTAAATTTCAATCACATTTTCAAGTCCCTAAAGATGAGAACAAGCATGGCATGATGAAACACAAGACACAGACTACCCAGGGAGCTTATTCTTGCAAATCTCATAATGTAATGCATCCATTTCTTCATTTTCAAGACATTAACTGAGCAACTATCACATTTTAGGCAGTAGGCACAATGCTAAATGCTGAGGCTACTGGCATAGATGAGGCAAGATTTATATGCTCTTGGACTCACAGCCAAGCAGAGGAGATAGTCAAAAATAATTACGAGATTCAAAATGTCAACAAATGTAAATCATATATGAGTTCATTCTAGTGCTCTTTAACTTATTTAATAGTTTATTCATTCATTCAACATGTATGGAATCTGTGTTCCAAGCACTGTTCTTAAACATGAGAACATGAAGATGCATAAAAGCCTTAATCTTAAGGAGTTATCTTACAGTGAGAAACATGCCATTAACAAACATTACAGTGCAGAAACATTACAGTGCAGCATAAGATGTGCTATGAACAGTGATAGTCAGCCGAGCACGGTGGCTCACGCCTGTAATCCCAGCACTTTGGGAGGCTGAGGGGTGGATCGCCTGAGGTCAGGAGTTCGAGACCAGGCTGGCTAACATGGTGAAACCCTGTCTACTAAAAATACAAAAAAATTACCTGCGCGTGGTGACACACGCCTATTCCCAGCTACTTGGGAGGCTGAGGAGAATTGCTTGAACCCAGGAGGCGAAGGTTGCAGTGAGCCGAGATTGTGCCATTGCACTCCAGCCTGGGCAACAGAGCGAGACTCTGTCTCAAAACAAAACAAAACAAACAAACAAAAAAAACAGTGATAGTCACAGAAAGTAGAGCAAATGAGTCTGCCTGTGTGAAGTGAAAAGAACAGTAATGGCCATTCTTTTTTTCTGACGGATGGAAAACCCTAACCTGCAAAATAAATATTTTCTGCAGATGAAAAAAGGTGGGGAACTTTTATAGACCTAGCCATTCTTATTTATGAATGTGCTCATTCTCTTCCAACGTTTGATTTATAACATATTTCAGGACTAAGGTGACAATTTGGCCATACCATTCCTAATTTTGATGTTCTAAGATGTCAGTCATGGAACCAGCCAAAGATTGACTATATTTGTATAATAAGTAGATGTCAGGAAGAATGAGCCAGAGAACAGATTCAGGATTGAAATTGAGGTTTTCAATTTTAGAAATGGGATGGGCAAAGAGTTCAGTAACCATGCCTCACTTTTTTAAGGACAATGACACCAAATTACAAAAAGAAATGCATTTTATTTAGCTACTTTTATTATTTTGGGATGGGCAACCTGGTAGGAGAAAAGCCACCTTTTGAGTCTGTCACCTCCACATTAATTTGCTAAGAATATTTAGGGGTAAGGAGGCCCATCCCCTTTACTCACATTCCCTGAATGATGAGTCAAGGAGTAGCTTGTAGTAGTACAGCAGGGGGTGCAAGGGAAAGAAGGCAATTTCCTTTCTTATACAACTTTTCAGTTTATGTGGAATTTTAAATTGCTTAATTTTCAATAGTCTTATTATATAATTGATTTCTTTGTGCCTATTACTAATTATCTCCCTCAGTCTTCCAAGAGAGGTATAATACTTTTTCTGATACAGTATAACAGGATGTTGTGACATAATAAAAAATATACATTTGGTTTCTGCCTCCTGTTCCTGCCACAGATCTCCTAAATCCCTTGGAATTTCCTGGGTAATAAGAGTGCCTTTATTCTAATAAGGCAACACTTGGCGGACTGCTGGATAACCTCAACATGAGGGCTGTTTTCCAGAAACACCAAGCCATAATTCAAACTGTGAGCTGGAGACTGGGTTAATAATTGGTCATGCCTACATGATGAAACCTCTATAAAAAATCCCTAGAAGGCAGGGCTTGGAGAGCTTCCAGGTTGGTAAATACATCCACAGGACAGGAGGGTGGCACACCCTGGCATCATGGGGACAGAAGCTCCTGTGCTCAGGACCTCGCCTTCACCTGGCTGTTCATCTGCATCTTTCATCATATCCTTTGTTATAAACCAGTGAACATAAGTGAGTGTTTCCCTGAGTTTTGTGAGCCATCAGGGCAAAATATCAAACCTCAGGAGAAAGTCGTGGAAACCTTCCATTTGTAGCCAAGTTGGACAAATGTTATGGGTAATGTGGATGTCCAAGCCATGCCACTGGCATCTGAAGTGGAGGGGTTGGGGTGGGGGCCCAGTCTTGTGGGACTGAGCCTTCAACCTATGGGGTCTGCACTAACTGCAAGGTAGATAGTACCGTAACTGAATTGTAGGACACATAAGTGGCATCCAGAGAGAACTGATTGCTGTGGGAAAAAAATATCCCACACATTTGGTGTCAGAAGTGAAGTGTTGAGAGTAGAGGAAACAGTGAGTTTTTCCTCATTAACATTAAATTGGAATTTTCAGCTTTCACCACAATATATAATATATGAAATTCCAAAGAGAATTGTCAAACCAAAATGTAGATTTTCAAAGGAGCTATCAGAGAACCAGTTGGGCAGTTCCAAACCCACTGAAGAATACAAAAGGGTCCAAAGATTGGAGATGAGAACAATTTGTTAAGAGGGGTGTGTGTTTACATGTGTTGCTAGACTGAGTTTCACCTTCTCCAAGGGGAGCAATGGAGTGCTATCTTTTGCAAAAAGGGCTTCACTTGGCCAATTTGGAGAGTTTGAGATAAGTCTCCTGGAGCTTGAGAGAGGGTAAGACTGGCATCTGACACAGGCTTATTGGAGCAGGAGGGGCAGCTGGTGAGCTCTTTGGGCAGTAAAGTATTTCTGGTGGAGGAGATGAGGACCTCAGGAGAGAGCTAGCTGGGGGCCACCTTTAGCTCTGTCCAAGAAGGACTTTCTGGAAGTGTAATGAGCCTCTAACCAAAATAGAGAGTGGATAGTGGTTCCCTAAACCCAGGGGCTGAGCACTGGGCTAGAGAGCTGCAGTTGTTGCAGCCAGATGAACCCCACAGGGGGTGACCCTGCAGAGCCACCAAAGCAACCCAAAGAGGGAAAATCACCTGCAGACATCTGCCCATCTTACAGTATCAGAGCTAGCATAAACTTCCCTGCCTCCTTTGCCTTTCTAGTCTCTGACTCCATTCCCATGGCAACAGCAATGACAACTTATAAGTAGCATATAAGTGGGCAAGAGGATAGAAAAATTACCTGCCCCTCTTCCACGGGAAGCAGCTGGTCCACCTCAGGTGAGCCATTGAGATGGGATATTAAACCAAATGCAGTTTTATTTATGGTCTGGAATTGGATAGTCTATTTGACATATTGAGAGTATATCTAAGATTGAAGCCTCAAATTCAAGGGCCCAAATTTTCAGTCTTTCTCTTTTCACTTTCATTTCTGCTTTCAAAATAGCCAAGTCTTTCTTAAGCTCATCCCTTTGTAGTAAGACTTTGCTGGAAACACAAGGTAAAGCCCATGACTGACTTTCCAAACCCTTTCCCAAGCCATAGGCTGACTAGAAACATGGTTTGCCTTCCAGGTCTCCAGAGGACAGTTTTGCTAGATGTGCTGTGATGGCAGGACAATAGAAGTATACTTTTTTACCACCTGACATGCCTGTTCTTGATTCACAGTTGACTATGCTGCAAGCACCAAGCAGTGACTTAGAAACCCAGTCTCTTTCCACCTTAGGGTTCCACCATCATTAACATACAGCTTTTGGAGCCACTAGGTTCATTTCTGCATGAATCTGATAGGAGAAAAAACATGAAGCCTCTTGTATCAAGATTTGTTATGAGCCATGGCCCTGAAGTGCCATGTCATTTCCTCTTACTTGTGCATTGTCCAGAACTCAGTTACGTGGTCATGCCAAACTGCAAGAGAAGCTGGGAAACACTATGTTTGTGCAACAGAAGAAAAAGAAACAGGCTTGGTAAACAGCTAGTCTGTTTCTGCCTCCAGGGCTCTATAGCTTCTAGGAGTGAGCTCATTGGCTATGTAGACTTCTAGAAAATTTATTCATAAGAAAAATAGTAAAAAAAAATCCCACCACTGAAAAATTATAAAGGGACGATGCAAGACAAAAATAGTATTTTGATTATCTTTGATTTGTTGGAAGTATAATTTTCAGCGATCAAATGTGCAGCACTGGGTAATGTATCAGTTCTGTTTAGTTTGGAAACATACTACTTGAAGTTCTCTGGGCTAATTTTTCTGACCTGAACTGACTGTTCTCAGATTCATTACACAATTGTCATCCTGGGACTTCCCTGCACCATCGTTTAGATAGTCCCTTTATCCCTCTCCTGTCATGTAGCATCTTTTACTTGGATGCAGAGGCTTCCTCTTTTTGTTGGTCCTCTTTCTGATGAAGTACATAATAGTGTTCTGAGAAATATGAACAGAATGCACATTTTTTGAGATCCCACATATTGGAAAATATCATTCTACATTCACAGTTGATTGATAGCTTGGCTGAGCTTGTAATTCTGGGTTGTAATTCATTTCTCCTTACAAGTTTGAAGGGACTTCTCCATTGTTTGAGTACCATCTTTTGAATGTGACCTGTTATTTCTACCTGGCTACTTTTAGGGTTGTCTTTTTATCCTCACGGTTCTGAAATTTCATGTTGTTATGTGTTGATGCAGATTTTCTATCATTCATTTTTGGGCATTCAGATGGCTGTCAACCTAGAAATTCAAAGCTTTCAATACTCACAAGTTTTCCTACATTATTTCTTCAAGATTTTTTCCCCTCTCTCTCTGATTTTTATTCTCTTTCTTGAAAACATAATAGTTAAACATTTTGACCCTGATTTGGTCGACTAATTTTTTAAAAACATTTTCTTTCTTATCTGCTAGGTCTTTCTCTTTTTGTTCTAATTTTCTGGAAGAGTCTTCACTTTATCTTTTGTATTTCTATTAATTTTTTTTACTTCTGCTGAAAATATTTTTCTTATGAATTTCTTATTCTTTTATTTTTATAGCTCCCTGTTATTGCTTCAGAAATAAAATATATTTCCCGCGTTCCCTAGGATATTTATCTTATCATTTTTTTCTTCTGTTCCTACACTGTCTTTACTTCCTCTGAGTTCCTTTCATCTTGCTCTTGGCTCTGACTTTCAAATGAGATGCTTTCTTCACATGTCTAGTGGTCCCTGTCTACCTATTCAAATTTATAACCAATCAGTAGCTCTGTCTGGGTGGCAGAACATTTTAATTGGTGGGCCTCATTGTAGGGTGATTAAAACCCAGAAATCTCAGAGTATGTAGATCTTTTCCCTTTAGCCAATCAACTACTCCATAGAGAAATCCCCTAATATACTGCCCATTGGACCTAAGCCACACCTGCTCACTTTCTGTATGTTAAGAGGGAGAAAGGCTAAGGTTTATCAATGCACATTATTTAGATGTTTACTTAAGTCCTCTTTTATCAATATCACATCTTAGCTTTCATTCTACTGTTCATTCAAGATTCTTTCAAGACCAGCTTGAATGAATATGCTTTAATAAAAACACAGATTGCACTACAAAACCAAATAGTGTTAAATTTATATTATGCAACAGAATTGTCTGCAAGCTAAGTAGAAAAGGACATCTCCCCTTTATAGATGATTTTTTGGATTATAAAAATATTATGAAGTAGTAATGATATATTTGCATGCCATCATCTACATTTTTCTTTCATTAACTTTGTCAAATTCTATTTTCAAAGAGCTTCGTTTGTCCTTTGAGGACAAATTCGACTTGTCAGGAAGCCAGCTTCAGGCAATGTCTTTCCCAGTGGCCTGCTGTATTGGTCCACATGAGATATGAAACAGAGACATCTAAAGGACATTTTAGGAACTGGAACATTAATATTTACTCTCCATCCTTTATGACTGATTCCCTTGGAAATGAGGTCTGTAGTTTATTATGAAGCTGGAAAACCTCACTTTGTAAAATTAAATTCAAAGCCACAATCATATGCCTTTTCTAACAAGATTCAAGAGAAGGCTAGAATCACCAACAGTTTTAAATGAAGAGTTATTTTAACAAAAAATATCAGAATTCATCTATTTGCCCTAAAATTATTGGAAGGAAATTGACTTAGAGTAAGCTATTTCTAGTAGTGTCACATTTTGATTTTTATTATATTTGTCCATAGTGTTACGTATGATATAGGTACCTAGTAAATAAAAATAAATAAGCAAGTTATTAAATGAGCAATTAATTGATTAAAATCTGAATAAATGTAACTCAGGCATTTTTCTGACTGATTCCTCTTTAAACAGTAATTCCCAATACTCATCTTTTGGCTTGATCAGGCTTAGAGGAGTTATGACAGAATTATATGTGCAAATCTTAAATGTTAACATACACAATAATGGCATTTTTACCAGAAGCATTATTTTCCCAAATGGATAAGAAGTAATAATGTAATTTAAATCTTCTTTTCTAACAAAGGAATTGAGATAATATCTTCTTGTTCAACAGGCTCTGAGTTGTTAAAAGCTTTGGTCTAAGCCATCTAATTGCCATAAAAAATTACTTTTCCTGGAAAGCTGGGGTCTAGTTCCAAGGCCACAGGAATGTCGGCTTCTTTAATGCAAAGTTTAAAAATAAATACAAGAAACAATTGCAAACCATATGACAGATTTTTTAAGGCATGTATACTTCATCTACTTCTGTGAATATTAATTTTTCCTTGTGCCTTTTAAGTTCATAAGTACACGCTCGTCACTATCATACAAGACAGAGAAAGAGAAAGAAAGAAACGGAAGAAGAAATATTCCAGATCTCTGTGTTGCCCACCATTCTGGGTGGTAAAATCTTAATTATGACAACACAAGTCCAAGTGATAGAGGAACATATTAGAGGTCAGAGGTGCTTTGAAAACCAGCCAGTTTCACTATTCTTTTAAATTAAAGTAAGTTCAATTAATTCATGAAGCTATAATGTAAATTCAACCATCTAAGATTTCAACTAGCAAAGATGAGGAGAAAATCCCAAAATGACCACTAACATCTTGTTCAGAACTGATCTGTTTTGAGACGGCTACGTTTTCACCATGCTCTCAGGTGGCCTTTCCTCTGTGCACTCACAGAAAGAGAGAGAGCTCTGGTGTCCCTCTCTCTTCTTATAAAGACATCAATCCTACTGGATTAGTGCCCATACCTATGATCTAATTTAATCTTAATTACTCTCTTAAAAGCCCTATTTCCAAATACATACTGAGTCAGGGCTTCAACATATGAATTTTGTGGGGTTGCATTTCAGTCCATAACAAATATATAGGAGGCACAGGCTCAAACCTACAAGTACTTTTCTTCTTCTACTCCAGAAGCAACTCCTTGAATTCCTCCTCTAGAATTGCTGCCCAGATGGTTTGGTAGACCATTAGAAATGTTAATATCCTAGTCCCAGAATTTTATATTATTCTCTGGGTTTCTAAATTATCTTACACTTGTATCAAATATAATTACATATTTTAAAGAACTTCTTAAATTCTGACCAAATTTATCCCAAACTTTTAAATGGATAGGACAAATTTTATGATTAAAAATTATTTTGAAAAATTTTACCTATTAATACTAATATTAATTTTTAAAATGTTATCTGTTAATAAAACAGAACTTCTACTTAATATTAACCTAGAACTCCTAGTTCTATATAAACTTGAAATCAATAAAACTGCATTTCCTTTAAAATGTATTGTAACTCAGAATGTACACTATTTTAAGGTGACTCTTCCTAATCATTAATTTTCTTACATAATTTGTTTTGTGTGCTTTTTAAAACTATGATTGCCTATTCTGAATTAGAAACTCTTGAAAGATGTGTGATGGCCTATTTAACTCACTCTGCGTACTAACTAATAGAATTGTAGCTTAATATATGTTGTATCTAACAATTAAAGTTAATTCAAGAGATTAAAGTGAGTAAGTCATCTAATTAGACATCCAATCTGTCCCCAATCTTACTAACATTTGTTTTCTTCATGTCCCTCACATCCACTCTTTAGCATTCTTCTTTCACATCTATGATCAAGGCCCCCATTAGTTAGACAAGGCTTTATGCCAGATCCTCTGGCATGAACCCCAAGCCATCCTGCACACATGGATCAAATCTAAATCTATATTGTATAATCTTTCTTCCCCTATGTCATTACACTACATGGCAATCTTCATTGGCTCCTCATGGCCTATAGGATAAATTCATGCTCTTAAGTCTGGCATCTGTCGTTCTCAATTGTTTGATTTCTCAGTTCACCTTCTTAACTTTATCCACATACCCACAGCTAAGAGTCCCCTAACCCCCTTCTTTCTGGCTGAGTCTACATATTTCATTGTCCCCCAAAACAAATTGTAATGGTAACTCAGGTGGTTCTTGAATTAAAAAACATTGTGGATCCAATAGATTGAGAGCACTGCCTAAAAAATAACAGGATGTCAGCCCTTCTTCCTTCTCAGGTATCTATAAATATCCCAGATTTTTTAGTTCAAAGAAGGGAAGAAGTATGGAATTGCCTTATCAATCAGTAATTTCAGATGCCACCTGCATCCTGGCTTCCCTCTGCTTCAGATGTTGTGTTTACTATCTCTCTTGATTATCTTTTTAATTACTCCTTTCTGCCATGTTGAACCATTCCAAACCATCCCACCATGCCATTGGTCAAACACATTGCCTACCTTCTGTGTGGGCTCCCCACAGTTGGGACCGACCTGCTACACAGTGACGAATAACCCTGTGGTATCAGATGCCTTCATGACAGCTCCTCGGAGCTCCTCAGTGTCTCCCACCTCTTTGTCTCAGACTGGGAAAAACTCCTAGACCCCCAAGCATTCAATTTTTTACTAAGGCTAGCAAAGAAAAAAAAATCTCAGCAGAATGATTGGGATCCCTAGCTATATATTTTGTTCAGTTTTACAATATTCCCAGGGAACACAGATGCTCCAGGGGTCAGTCTCAGGGTAAGATCAAGTACAAACTGATGATATGCCCTGAATAGCTGAATGACTGTGCCACCAGTTTCCTTCTTTTCTTCCTTTCTTTCCCTCCTTCTTTTCTTCCCCCATTTCTTTTTCCTTCCTACCTTCCTTCCTTTCCTTCCTTCCTTCCTTCCTTCCTTCTTTCTTTCTTTCTGTTTCTTTTACAGGGTCTTGCTCTGCCTGGTCCCCATCAGGGCTCACTGCAACCTTGATATCCTGGCCTCAAGCAACCCTCCCACCTAAGCCCCCAAGTGCCTAGGACAAGCACATGCAACCATGCCCAGCTAATTCTTTCTTAATTTTTAAAACAGATGAAGTTTTGCTATATTGCCTAGGTTGTTCTCAAACTCCTGGCCTCAAGTGGGATTACAGATGTGAACTGCCATGCCCAGACTCTTTCTTTTATTGCAGTAAAAAATATATATAAAACTTACCATTTCAACCATTTTTAAGTGTACACTTCAGTAATATTAAGTGTATTCCCAATGTTGTGCAGCAGATCTCAAGAACTTTTTTATCTTGCAAAACTAAAACCCTATATCCACTTAACACTAATTTTCTCTCCCACTTCCCAAGCCTTTTGCAATGACCTTTCTACTTTCTGCTTCTGTGATCTTGACTTCTTTATGTACCTCATGTAAGTAGATTCATACAGTATTTGTCCTTTTGTGACTGGTATATTTTGCTTCACACAATGTCTTTGAGATTCATCACTGTTTATAACATATTTTAGAATTTCCTTCCTTTTTAAGGCTGCGCAACATTCCATTGTATGTACATATTACATTTTGTAATCCATTCATCTGTTGATAAACATTTGCGTTACTTCCATCTCTTGGCTATGGTGATGTAAGTAAAATGGCTGTTTAAACATCTCTTCAAGTTCTTGCTTTGAATTCTTTTGGATATATATCTAGAGTATAGTTGCTGTATCTATGGTAATTCTATTTTTAATGTTTTAAAGAACCTCTATACTGCTTTCCATAATGTCTTCTCTATTTTACATACCCACCAACAGGGCACAAGGATTCCAACTTCTCTGCATCCTCAGCAACATTTTTTATTTTCTATTTTTTTGATAGTGGCCATCTTAACGGGTGTGAGGTAATATCTTGTTATGGTCCTGGTTTGCATTTCTCTTATGTTAGTGATGTTGAGCATCTTTTCATATGCTTGTTAAATATTTGTATATCTTCTTTAGAGAATTGCCTATTCATATCCTTTGCCTATTTTTAAGTCAGGCTATTTGTTTTGTTGTTGTTGAGTTGTAAAAGTTCCTTATATAGTCTAGATACTAACCCCTTATCACATACATGATTGGCAAATTTTTTATCCTATTTTTTAGTAGTTTTTTCATTCCGATGTTTCCTTCACACATTTCTAATTTAAAATGATATGACAACCTAATATACCCAAAAAATATGTAAAGACATTCCTCGATCCTATGGTACAGTAAGTTAGAACCCCCAGCACAACTTTGTAAATGTTTCTTTTTTTTCTTCCATTTATATTCTTTGGTTATTTAGTTACAAGGAACAGAAACTCACTCAAATTACAGAAAAGTTCGTGAACTAGACCCCAAGAAAAATAGGATAAGATGGTGGGATGGTTTGAGGATCAAGGCAGTTCTAAGGGCTTCAGCAACAGCCATTCACAAATCTTCATTAAAACTCAGTCATTAATATGACTCTGCACTTCTCTAAGTGGTTCCTTCTTCTTATACCACGATCCACTACTCCATCATCTTCTAATCCAGTGCTTCTCAAATTATATACAGTAAAGGAACATCCTTCCCCCACATCTCAATCCATCATAGGCCAGTACTTTTATAAAACACAAAACCATGCATTTGGATGTCACAGCAATGTTAAACTTTTATGCAGTCTAAAAGCTTAGCTTCTTCTCTTTTTCTTTGCTTATTGCAGACTGGTAACTAACAGTTAACAGACCAAAACTAATGTTCATATACCACACTTTCAACAACATTGCATCTGCTTTCTTGTAGTTTCTGATTGTTCATATCTTTGGGTTGCAAGTGGCCCTTCATAGTCTCTCCACTCTTTCCTACCTTACAACCTATAAATTTTGCTCCACTTCCACCCATTAACTGCCTTCCCTCTCAGTTCGTGTTCGAGAGAAAGGAAATTGCATTGTCTTGTCACCTTTTCTGCTATGTCAATGATTTCCTTTGGTTCACTTGTCCACCCTTATCCAATAACATCTGAATGGATACATAGAATCACATGGCATGACACATGCATGACTAAGGAGCACCCCTTTGGAGATTACAGACATGGCATAAATAAATGCTCTGACGGACACATAATTTTCAGAGTTCTTAAATTTGTGTAGTATCTTACAAGAGGCTAATAAAGAGCAATAAAAAATTATGCATTACCAGATAGAGTCCTAGTTAAATAACAAGTGTGGTTTTCTCTCATTGGAAAGAATGGACTGTTCAGTGCCTTCCCTGGGCAAGCTGAGATACTGAGATGCTGTGGCCAGTAATTGTCAGAGCAATGCTTCACGGGCAATCCCTAGTGCTCACCTTAATTGGATGTGCCATTAATCCTTGTTCGCTAACATGACCTGAATCCAGGAATAAGTAAACATGTTCTTCCCAGAGGCCACAATCATTTTTTAATCTACTTTCTCTGTGGTAGGTCATGGTTCCAGAGAAACTGATTTAGAATTGGGTTTCTCATAAAATAAAAATAAGCAAAATGGGCCTCAGGGTTTTCCTCTTATTCTTATTCCTGCCTTTCTCTGGTCTGTATAGGCACAGGAAAGAAAGAAAAAGGATAGAAAGGAGACTCAATAAAAAGGGAGTGAATAATGCCAACTGAGGACAAAATACAAATACCCAAAATGTAGATACCAATTTGTAGTCAATTACTGGTTTCACAGTACAAAAGAGGCAAGGTCCTATCAGATGCAGTGAAAAGAACTTCAAGAGGCAGAAGGTTCCAGTGATTCAAAAGTGAATTGCTCTTTGGAATCACCTGATGAGATTTTTGAAGCCCATTCCAGACCAATTAAGTCATAATTTCTAGGAATTCATAGGGAGAAAATACATTCCAGTTTCCCTGGGGGAAAGTTCTATGTGAAACCTGTTATAGAACAATTGGTGGCTGTTTATTATTTTTAGCTGCCCCTTTATTCTTTAAGGACATTGGGTGGTAAATAATATGGTCATCTTGGGATGCACTGTATTTTTCTGGATATTTCCCAGTTGATTTTAATGTGTACTCAGGGTTGCAAACCGAACCTTTAATCCAAATTTCTTATCTTGTTCCAGGAAAAAGCAAAGTCCCTAGAATTTAAAAAAATCTGACTAAAGTCAGAAGTAGTTAGCAGTTCACACTCTAATATCACACTTCTGTTACCAAAACTCCAGGGGTTTGGTCTAGGTCCTGTTGCTCACTGCACAGAAAACCAATCACTAAGTCAACCAGGATTGTCAGGGAAGAAGACTTTAATTGGATGGGTGCTGCAACTGAGGAGATGGGAAATCAGTCTTAAATCCATCTATCTCCCTAATTGACTAAAGTTCGGAGTTAATGTAGCAGGGATGAAATGTAACCATGTGTGGGAAGACAGGAATTCGGAAGGGGCAAGGAAGAGGAGTTTGTCAACAGGGAGCAGGTGGTTAGGCAGTCATGATGGGTGAGGGGTTTGGCATCTCATTGTCCAAATGCTGCAATCTGGTGAGTTTCAGTTTCTTGAGGAGGCCTGATGGTTGGCTTCCTGAGAAAGAAACTCATATAAATGTAACTTTCTCAAGTTTTAAGACTGGAAGGATCAATTTCTATGTTTATTGAAAGAAACCATAAACATCAGTTCTACGGGACAATTGGGCTGGTTTCAGTCCCCCGTCCCTTCTCATTTGTCAGTTTCTCATTCATGATGAATCTGATCATGGGTCTTTCTGGCTGCTTATGCTTAGGAGAAGTGTTGTGGGCAGCTCTGTGCCATCAGTGACCTGGTGGCCACTCAGGAATCAAAGGTTAATCTATTAATAATACTATAGTTTTCTTCTGAAATACAATCTTTCTCTCTCTAGTTCCCCACCTCCACCAAAGAGAAATCACACAGGACCATCTCTTATTAATAGTACACAAAAAATTTGTTCAAATGAGATAACCGAATTTTACCCTTTTATGGTTTATTATTAATGTGAAAGCTAATTTTAACAATATAAACAAATCTATTTAACTCCAATTCTTATAAACAAATCTATTTAATTCCAATTAGTTTGACCATAAGGTAAGATTTCCATAAACCTTTTATAACCTTTACAATCTTCTATTAAAGAGTAGACCAATGCTTCAAGAAAATCCTGTTATTCCAACACAGAGGCCCAGACACTGGCCTTGTATCACTGTGCTTTTGATATTAATGTTTAATTTACAGAAAAACTCTGAACTAACTCTATCACTCAGAATCGGCCCTTATAATCTCACTTGCCCACCTCTTTTGTGATATTCCCTGGGCCTAGAGGGATTGAATAGTTTTAATTTCTGGCCTGTGTCTCATGAAAGCAGTTCATTTTGATTGTCGCCTTCTCCTAGGTTTGAAGACGAGACTTTGACTGGTATCAATGCTCAAAATTTACAGGAGTCAGTACCTTTTTCAGACCCAGGAGTAAAAGCCCTGTCACTTAACAGCACAACAATTAGTTAATAGGAAATTTATACTTTAGAAAGTCCTATCATTTTCTCTAACATGTCACAAATTAAAACACTGATTCGCTGTCTAGTCAGCACTTCAAACCATTGTATTAAAGTCATCAGGTTACTCCTTTCACATGTCTAATTGCTAGCATTCTAGTGACAGAACTGTGACCAAAAGCATAAAAAATGTGAGAGGTCCTATGCCAAACTGATCATAGTAAGACAATTACATTATTTAAAAAATGGTAAATACAAATATCAGTTCTGGAAATTCAGTATGAAGATAAATAGTCTCCTTTCATTTAAATATTATACAACAAAACAGGGATAAAGTAAGAACAAGCACACAATAATTTCTTTTCAGTGAATTACAAGTGCATCATCACAAATTTCCAACATGGATTTCTAGATACAGTACTGACAACTGGTTAGGTAACTTTTATCACTAGAATCTTCAAACCAGTGCAACCTTGTACCTATTTTATTTTCAAGTACATACACGAAGGCCTAACAGTGTTAAAAGGCTTAGGATCAAAAATCACTGGAAAGTCTTGCTTTTTAAAATTATTACTTAAATTTAGTGAATGTCACTTAATTTTAATAATGGTAAATAAAACTAATTTGAGAGAAATCCTGATTTCTCTAAGGATAAGACCAGTCTTTTCTGACCATTAAAACTTTGTAACCATATCACAGTTTTTCTTCATTACCTAAAGAAAAAGATCTGAAACTAACTCAAATTATTGATTGACTTGAATTACCTTGGAAATAAACACTATATTTAAACATATCTATTCTCACCTACTTTTCCAAATAACAAAATTAACAATGTACTATTTCTGTTCAGAACTTACAAAAATAAGTCTTTAATTTAATTTTGTGTTTTGCCAGTAACCTTAAAGCTCTTGTAGCTCTCAAGATCATCAGAGGTAAGCAAAACAAATCCAGTTTAAAATGGTTGATATGCTCTATTAATTTTTGGAGGCTTGACAAAGGTAGCTTAGAAACTTTAGACAAATAGAGCAAATGACAGACCGTTGTAAATGCATAGGAAACAAAATGACCTTTCACAGAACCAAATACAAGCTTTCCATTAGAAACTAGAAAAAAAAATCAATGTATACATACATATATATGTATAAATAAGTGAAACCTAAATAAGAACAAACAGTAAATAAATGAAAATTAAAAGCAAAAACAAACAGTAAAACAACATCAAATTCTTCTCCTATTCAGTTTACCTTGGAGGATACAGTGTTACCTAGAACCTAAAAGAAACATAATGGATATCTCACTCCTGGTATAAAAATTAATGTCCATGTATGCCACTATACATTTTATGCCATTAAGAAACTCACTTTAGTCACATGACTAGTAAGTGGTTTTGTGCTAATACTATCTATGCAGCACTATGCATATACTATCTATAGCAAAACTATCCTAATACTATCTGTATCATACTATGCAAATATGATATAAAATTTGGCTCCATGTTAAATCTGGCTTCATGCTTAACTATGTTAAAGAATTGCCAAACTGCCAGTGTATTTCTTTACAATATTTCTTAATTTACTTTCATTAAGAATAAGAACTTTATGAGCAATGTTAATTAGCTAAACTTCTCTAATTGTTTTATTAGGTTTTAAAGAATATTTTACTATCTAAATTTTGTCAACTTTCTATTTTCTCTGTATATGTGTGAAGATAGACACACAGAGAAACGGGGAAAAACTACATATGACTTACACAGACCATATATGAACTACTTGGATTTATTTGTTTCATCCTAACTTTTCTAAAAAAAAAACAAAAAAAAAGTCATTTTACTTCAGGATAAAAATTTACCATACAAGATCCTTTCTCATACAAAATTATTCTCTTATTCTCTTTTATTTATAACTTTTTTTTAACCAAAAATACATGTACATACCTATAACTTTCTTCACATCTCTCTCCCCTATTTACTGTTCCTTTCTACCTTGTTGCATACATAACCTTTTCGAGTCTATAACTTGAATTAACCTTTAGATAACTTCTGAATTAGACAGAATTATTCTTTTTCTCAGGAAGGACACATCCTCTTTGGCACATTTTATGTACAGAATTGTACATTAACTACAATTCTTACTCTTAGTCACCTTAAATTTTAGTGAAAATGGAAACCAGAAATCCTGAACTGTCAAATATTAGCATTTTATAGATGAGACCATTCCACAATTTTTAGAAACATATTTCCCTATATCATAGCCCTTTCTTAATAGTAAATAACTCAGACATCCAATGAACATCAAAAACAATTTTAAGATTTTATGTTACACAAAAAGTTCACCTACAACATTTATCCCATTTGCATGTACTCAATTCTTTCATTTTTAACAGTTTTATTACTTCTGAAAACTGAGATATTAAACAAAGCTAGTCATTATTTCAAATTATTTCCTTGTCAACCATTTTTTATAGCCTGTCACTATAAGGTGCTCACCTAACTTAAGAAACTTACAGTTAAATACATAGGTATTTTTGTTAATAATTCAGAAGATTCAGCTGTTTTTATTAAACTAACAACATCAAATTAGTCTCATTTGTCAAGGCACACAACGATCATTTTGTTTTGGCTGAGTTTATAGTTTCATAACCTTCTGTGCCAAACCATGACACCTCAAAATATCCAGCACAGACAAATATAAAACACAGACAAAAGTGTATTCTAACATATCTGAAGACACTTCTATTTTTATCTTACCAATAATTTTAAAGATAGCTTGTTTGTTAAAAATTTGCTTAAGTCACATGAACTTGAAAACTTTTTTGAGCTTATTTACTTAATTTATGAGTGCTGTTTTATTTATAAGTCAATTTGATAGATATGACATATAACATAATAAATATGCATATACATAAACATATCTAATGTATATACACACATAATAATCTAATAGCTTTTATTTCAGAACACTAGCCATGAGATAGCAATACAAACTCAACAGTTTACAAACATGTACACATGGCTAAACTTTGTTTACCCCAATAAGTAATCCAACAAATGCTGTAAACTAAAATTTTGGGTAAAGCAGTTTCCGTGGTAGTTTGATTTTTAAAGGGCAAACCTTCACAGACTCCAAAGAACACAGGGGTCAAACAGCAACACAGAACAACATCACATATTAACAAGCCTGATCCTACTTAGAACAGCAGCCTAAAAGCCTGGACAGACAGAACTCTATCCTGCTTTCTCATTCAACAGCGTGACCCATGGAGAGGCCAAATTTCCCCAGATTCCAAGGAATATTGGGGCCAAACTGTATTACAAAAGATTATCAGTTTATCAAATTCTGATTTCCCATGGCTATATCGACTATCTAAAGAGGGCCAATCAAACATCACTGTGCAAAACATCATCAACAAAACTCTGTCAACCTTTGAATGGTGGCTTCCTTCACCAAAGTTCTAACTAAATAAGGGTTGCCAGATAAAGTACAGAAGGCCCAGTTAAACTTGAAATGCATATGAACAAGAAATATATTTTAGTATGAATATGTCTCATGCAATATTTGGGACATAATTATGCTAAAGAAAGTATTCACAGTTTTTCCAACATTCAAATTGGAATGAGTGTCCTGTATTTTTATTTGCTAAAATGGGCAACCCTAAGCTGGTATCTCTACAGTTACATACACTTACCAACCCCACCCATTCATACTGGTCCAAGTTACACCCCAAAAGAGGGCAGAAACAGAATCTGAACAAGCTCAAGTTTGGAGGGCAAAAATGTTTCATTCTGCCTTCTGGATTGCTGTATGAAGACTTTTGTTGTGAAAGATATGAATAGAACCATGTGGAGGGGAAAAAGAGTGTGACTTTGAGAGTGTCCTATAAGCAGACCAGCACCCCCAAAATCCACGCTGCTTCCACTAACTTCTGTCACTGGCTTCCCACACCCAGTGAGTTCCTATTAAAATCCTTCCTTCTGTGGGATATCCTCCACTGAAGTAGTCACTTTTGTGCAATGCTTTACTACCATTATCTACCTAGAGAAATCAGGCTAAATGAATCTAGTCTCATACTTTGTAAAACTCAATTATAAATTGTTTCAAATGCTGGTTTGAAGGATGTGAACCCTCATGAAGTTCCATCTGAGGTAAATATTTCATGGGTATGATAGTTAATTTTTTCATTTAAATGATGCAATGTTATGTTATTCCCTGTTTTGTATGCAGGCACACATGTGCACATAAATAAAAACTGTTACTGATCTGTACAGCCTTTTATAGCCCTATAACCATGACTTCAGGTCTCACTTAAATACTCAGTCTCACCCAGCTTTTGTTAGTGGGTATCTTTAAAAATGGCAAAATCAGGACTTGAATCCATTCAGAGCATGTACACATAGCATATGAAAAACATTGACTTGCTGCCTGCCATTGCCTAGGAATATCTTGGACCAAGTCCCAGACACTGGCCTATGTCCCAGACACTGGTTTTCACCTTGATAGATTATCTGGTTCTAACTGCACAACATAATGTAATGTCCAGTCAATTTCACAAGATCCTCACATTCATGTGTTCTGAGACACCTCTCAAATATTGGGTAATGTACTCGAGCTTGTTGTATTCCCAGAGTTTGTTATAGCCCAAAGCCTTCTAATTAGATATATAGAACTTGCTAATAATCACTTCTGTATTCATCATTATTAATATAGTATTCAACTGTGGTGTTGTCTTAATGAGTAGAAGTTCATACACTGAGCAGAAAATTGCTCACCTTTTATAAAGATCCTGAGACGTGACAGCGTGCTGGCAGTCCTCACAGCCCTCGCTCGCTCTGGGCGCCTCCTCTGTCTGGGCTCCCACTTTGGCGGCACTTGAGGAGCCCCCTTCAGCTCACCGCTGCACTGTGGGAGCCCCTTTCTGGGCTGGCCAAGGCCAGAGCCGGCTCCCTCAGCTTGCAGGGAGGTGTGGAGGGAGAGGCGCGAGCGGGAACCGGGGCTGCGCCCGGCGCTTGCGGGCCAGCTGGAGTTCCGGGTGGGCGTGGGCTTGGCGGGCCCTGCACTCGGAGCAGCCGGCCGGCCCTGCACTCGGAGCAGCCGGCCGGCCCTGCACTCGGAGCAGCCGGCCGGCCCTGCACTCGGAGCAGCCGGCCGGCCCTGCACTCGGAGCAGCCGGCCGGCCCTGCACTCGGAGCAGCCGGCCGGCCCTGCACTCGGAGCAGCCGGCCGGCCCTGCACTCGGAGCAGCCGGCCGGCCCTGCACTCGGAGCAGCCGGCCGGCCCTGCACTCGGAGCAGCCGGCCGGCCCTGCCGGACCCGGGCAATGAGGGGCTTAGCACCCGGGCCAGCGGCTGTGGAGAGTGTACTGGGTCCCCCAGCAGTGCCAGCCCACCGGCGCTGCGCTCGATTTCTCGCCGGGCCTTAGCTGCCTTCCCGTGAGGCAGGGCTCGGGACCTGCAGCCCGCCATGCCTGAGCCTCCCACTCCCTCAGTGGGCTCCTGTGCGGCCCGAGCCTCCTCGACGAGCGCCACCCCCTGCTCCACGGCGCCCAGTCCCATCAACCACCCAAGGGCTGAGGAGTGCGGGCGCAGGGCGCGGGACTGGCAGGCAGCTCCATCTGCAGCCCGGCTGCGGGATCCACTGGGTGAAGCCAACTGGGCTCCTGAGTCTGGTGGGGACGTGGAGAACCTTTATGTCTAGCCCGGGGATTGTAAATACACCAATCGGCACTCAGTATCTAGCTCAAGGTTTGTAAACACATCAATCAGCACCCTGTGTCTAGCTCAGGGTTTGTGAATGCACCAATGGACACTCTGTATCTAGCTACTCTGGTGGGGACGTGGAGAACCTTTGTGTCTAGCTCAGGGATTATAAACGCACCAATCAGCACCCTGTCAAAACAGACCACTAGGCTCTACCAATCAGCAGGATGTGGGTGGGGGGGCCAGATAAGAGAATAAACGCAGGCTGCCTGAGACAGCAGTGGCAACCCGCTCGGGTGTCCTTCCACACTGTGGGGGCTCTGTTGTTTCGCTCTTTGCAATAAATTTTTCTACTGCTTACTCTTCGGGTCCACACTGCTTTTATGAGCTGTAACACTCACCCTGAAGGTCTGCAACTTGACTCCTGAAGCCAGCAAGACCACGAGCCCCAGGGAGGAACGAACAACTCCAGACTCGCTGCCTTAAGAGCTGTAACACTCACCGAGAAGGTCTGCAGCTTCACTCCTGAGCCAGCGAGACCACGAACCCACCAGAAGGAAGAAACTCTGAACACATCCGAACATCAGAAGGAACAAACTCCAGATGTGCCACCTTAAGAGCTGTAACACTCACCGCGAGGGTCCGCGGCTTCATTCTTGAAGTCAGTGAGACCAAGCACCAACCAATTCGGGACACAATACCAACTCTTTCATGCCATGAGAAGCCTCCTTAAAAAATTTCTGTGATGAACAGGTAAATATCATTTACCACCTGTGCTAAACTTACCAGTTATTACATATACTACAGGATAATTCTGCTGAAAATATGGGCAAATATAGGTGTGTAAAAAGTCCCAGTATTAGTGGGGTGGGGAACAGAGAATCTATGGCTGGTGATCACACCTGAAGCTACTCTGTGCTCATTCCTGCTGGCTGACGTTTGCTGTGCGGCAAGTGCCTCTGTCCCTAAACACCATACTCTTCCCGAAATCTCTAACATGCCTACATCCGATTTCCAGGTAGAAGGAGTTAGGCATGCAAGCATCATGATTTTCATCAGCTAAGTGTTGACATCTTCCTAAAGTCTTCAGACAATTTTCTGTTCCTGTAAATGTTCCTCACCTATTACTCATATGACAACTGTCCTCCTTTCATCCTCTTTAAGCTCTGCTCAAAGAAACTACTCAAAAAAAATTTTCATGAAATCAACTCACCAGGCAGAGAGTACCAGAGTACACTGTGAGCTGGATTGGGGACAGCCTGTTTTGTCACCATTGTTTCATTAGCATCTAGTAGAGTTCTCGGTGCATATGTGCTCTAGGCACACTTAAGAGAGAAAAAAGAAATATATGCTCAGACCCTATTACACACACTCAAATAAAACAAATTTCTTTATTCATTTTAATAGTTTCTAAACATCATTATACTCTTCTGTTAGTAGGATAATCTTCAGAAAATCAGAGAACTAAAAAGGCATTATTAGGATTTATTTTTAGAGTTTATAGTATGAGTGTTTTTTAAATTTCTCATTCTCTCTCCTTTGCTTTCTATTTACTGTTTGTTGAGTACTTATTATATGTAAGAAAAACTATACTAAGTGTTGTGGATTTCATAAATTTAGTATTTACATTTCCTGAAGATTCCAATAAAGGCTTTCTCTTTTCTTTGAACAAACGCACTTAACCACCCCCTAAAAATCCACTGAGTAGTGTTTATACTGTCTTAATCTTTTCAGATGCTAAAAGCAACATATTCCTAAGCTGAGACATTCTCTACAGTAAAACATAATTTTTCCCAATTATAAGAAATTTAAGAGATGTTAGGGAAGAAACTATAAAGATGTATTTTATATCCAGAAAAGCTAGATGTTTTCCATTTTAGTTGATGTTATATATTCTGGGCACATTCCTGGACTGAAAAACAGAAGTATACTACATTTCTAAGGCACATTCCCCAAAACAGCTTTACATAGAAGTTCATGTGATCCTAATTACAACCCTATCAAGTAGGTGGGTGGGTATTAATAGATCACTTGGGGGTATGAAAATCATAGTGCAGACATACTGAATGACTTCTCCAGCATCAACAGGGAAGTAACAACAGCCTCTTTGGAAGGCAGCCCAGTACAAAGGATTTGAGAGTCATAAAACCTGGGTTTGAAACTGTGTGATTTGGTGAAATTACTTAATATCTCTCTCTCCTTCTTTCCCCATAAAAAAGAAATTAGGTTGAACCATTTGAAATTTCCAATATGCAACATTTTCGACCTACAAAAATGGCAATTTCATGAGGTTCAACCTCATAATAATGTTAACACTTAAAAGAGTTGTTCTAAATGTAAAACCCAATACTCTATTTAAAGCATCTAGCACGGAGCCTGGAATAGAGAGTGCTAGACAAATGCTAGTTCTTTTTGTCCTTCCAGTGTCAGTCCTACGGCATCAGCACAGTTCTGTCACTCACGTCTCAGCCATTCCTTGTAAGATTTTAGACAATGTAAAATACATTAAGTGTATTTTATTTTATAATATATTCACTAAAATATCAATACATTTTGAAATTTCAGGAGGTAAGAGAAAAACAAGCAGGTGTGTAATTACTGCTGATTTTGTAGCTTAATTCA
Source organism: Pan paniscus (assembly GCF_029289425.2). NCBI lineage: Eukaryota > Metazoa > Chordata > Mammalia > Primates > Hominidae > Pan > Pan paniscus. The sequence continues at coordinate 139,205,597 of NC_073252.2, read as the reverse complement.
GCAGTGTAAAGATTTTCCTGTCTACTTCCAAGCAGGGACATACCTGTCTTGAGCTTACACATTCACAATAGTCTCAAAACCTAAACCAGGAGACTCTAGGCTTGCTTTTGGTTGCAGTTTAATAATACTGTGGATTAGTAGCCAAACATTTCTTTGAAACATTCAGTAAGAGCTAGGCAATACAGATCTGGTGTCTGGGTCTTCCAGGAAACTGACAATTTTAGGAAAGCCATGGGGGGCGGGAAATGAAACAAGGTAAAGAGAAAGCTGTAAAATGAAGTTGCTGCAGTACTGGACAAACCCAACACCCAAAATTTTCAGTTTCCATGTTCCTGCATTGTCCCTACCTTCATCCTTAAGAGTTTCAAGAGACCAAATGATCCAAAGAGCTAAGGACCCTGGATCCAAGAATACTGTTTTCTGTCTGGTAAGGACACATTTTTTTTTTTTAAATCTGTGAGCTCAACTTCCAAAGGGCATTTAAATCAATGAGAAAAGAAACAGACTATCCAGGGAAATCAATTCTAATAATCAATCGGGTAACAAAGGTCTAGCCATTTATATTCATAAAAGTAATTAGGAGTCTTGAGCGTTTAAGAACATGAATGTTTTTGTTAAAGGAAATGTACATTAATTTTCATATTAATTCATCTAAAACACAGATCTTGCTTTTGTTGAAATTATTTTCCCTCTTTCACTTTTTACCTCCTTTCTCCATGAGCGTTCATTCCTATGGACTTGCTACAGCATACTAGTCACAGAGCCATTGGTCATTAAATAACTATTTACTGATTCTCCTACTTGTACTCACTATTTTACAGGCCAGATAAACATTAAAGAAATCTTTTGTAATGCTTCCTGATGTCTTTTTTATCCCCTTCCGTTAAACAAGAATCTCAGGGTTTTATAAGCTTGCAATATCCTCCAACAACGGTTGCCTAATCATCTGTTGCTAAATCAAAGCTTGATGAGATGAGCAGATAAAAATACAATCAGGGTGTGGTCATATTTCCCTCAGCAGAGGCCTCATATTGCACCACATTTGAAGAAGTAATAGACAGTGATTTTGTAGGCTGTCTCAGGCTCAGCTCATGTTCTGTTTGTGATAATTAGAACTTGTGAACCTCAAGAATGAGCAAGAGTTCTTTTTGCTTACTTCTGCTGTCCACACAACCAAAGGTCTATCTTCTTATCATATACGAATAGCAAGGAGAGCAGCCTTTGGAGACTGTGTGAAGCCAATCAAATAGGAAAGGCTCATTTATAGCATAGTTTTCAGCATGCTTCTAAACTAGTAGCTGTTCAGAACCTGGAAAAATATGAATCAAATTGCATATTTTGAATTGTACTAGTCTGAATCGACTCATTACTATGAATCTTGCAAATGTTCCCTTAAGCAATGAGGAAGGAGGAAATATAGAAAGTAAATCTACTTAGTAATATAAAAGGCAATACTAGCAAGGCCACACTCTCAAAGAAATTAATCGGTAAGTATTGATTTTTTACACTGTGTGAAGTTCCCATCCATGCAAATGACAACAAGGCCCTGTTGTTTGACAAACCATTTATTCAGGATCGTTGGTATTGACTTGTAGTGAGTCAACAAAAGTAGGGAGTTCACATATTTCTTCTTCATTCAATAGAAAATACTGTGTCTCCTTGGCAACTGAGATTGCTTGGTTGACTTTTCCCTTTGCTTTCTACTTATAAGGTACAAACAATGAAGGAGTCCCACCACCTGTGACTTGGGTTCAGAAACAGATTTCTCTGCCTCAAATCACTGAAATAACCCATTTTGTGTGAGGGCACAATTCTGTGCTTTATTAGATTTATATAGCATCTTTATGGTCAAGTCTCAGACAAATGATAAAAAGTAATTCAAATATAGAAAGTAGTTTTTAATGCCTGAGTTATGATTTTCTCATTCGGAGGCTCCTGAAATGCAAGTGAATAAGAATTATCACTCTTAACTAGCAAACAATACACTTTATTTTCAAACATAATCAACTTATGTAACGAAACAACTGAGTAAAAACATAAACACTTTTTCCCCATTAGGTAGAGTTTTCTCAGAACTCTGGAGTTGTGAAAATGACCCTAAGCTCAAGCAAAGAGGTGTAGAGTTACATCTCTCTTTCTACATTGGCATTGGTGATTAAAAGAAATCAGGATGAGCAGATGGTGCCTAAGGTACAAATCTTGAATATCCACTTTTCTGGAGATAGAATATCAAGTGCTGGTGTCGTCTCCCACCTCACCATTGCTACTTTTCTCCCACTTCATTGATCTATCTCCTCCATGTCAGGCCCATGTGAGAGCTGAGGGCTTGGTTTCCTCTGATAGAAGACAAATACAGTTGACCTGGGGCTGTAGAACCAGAGGATTTGCAAAGGCATTATTGCAATCAATATCCAATCACATCAGTTTCCTTGTATATGTGCTACAGAGCAGTTCCCACTCTGTAGGTCTTTTGCTGGGTCACAATTTGACGTTTCATCTTTATACTCTAGGAAACAAGTGGACTCATGAATTTGAAGGGTTTTGTCTTCCTCTCTTAGAGCGGTCCTCTTAATCCTCTTCTCATTGACCCCTAATTTTATTCCACCTGTGGAGACACTCCAGAATCAAGCCTCGGGTTATACTGGGTAGCTGACTGTGCAGCTAGGACACATCATGATTTGTAATCTTCCTTCACTGGTACCCTGCTCAAATACCAACACTCTTGTGCTTCCTATTGTTGAAGGTTTCACTCTATAATACTAAGGGCAGTATTTGCTCCTGTACTAAGTTCAACAGTGTCCTTCAAAAATTCATGTGCACCCTAAACCTGAGAATGGGATCTTATTTGGAAATAAGAGTCTTTGTGTATGCAGTTAGTTAAATATAAGTTTACTCTGGATTAGAGTCAACCTATTAAGGACCTTATAAGAGGAGAGGACACACAGAGACACAGAAAAGAAAACAGTGTGACAACTGAGACAGAAACTGGAGTGACGCTGCCGCAACCACTTTCTTGCTAGGAAGAGGAAAGAAAGGATTCTTCCCTAGCATCTTTAGAGGGGAGACAGCTCTGCCAACACCTTAATTTTGAACTTCTCATTTCCAGAATAGTGAAAAAATTAATTTATGTTGTTTAAGCCATTCAATTTTTTGTTTGTTTTACTTTCATTTACTTAATCTATTTATTCATACTACATAGATAATTATTTACTTTTTCTTTTTATTAGTGATGTCCTCTCACAAGAATTTAAGCTTCAGGAAAGCAAGGATATTTGTGTGTGTGTATGTGAGTGTGTGTGTGTATGTGTGTGTGTGGTTTATTTCTATACTCTCAGTGCCTAGAATAGTGCCTGTCATGTTAGATGCTTAATTAACGTTTTGAAATGAATGGAAGGACAGGTAGATTACCTATATCAAAGCTCTTCATAGAACATTCAATTCCAGAAGATAATGGATAAATAAGGGGAAATATGGGACCCAATAATTTTATCCTCAGCCCATTCATGTATAAAAGCAATAGGAAAAGATTGTTAGATGTGAATGATCTCAGAAAATATAACATGCATGACCATGTTTTGAAAACCTTCCTGATAACAAAATTTACCCAACTAAGATGTGGTTCACAGTACAGAGCTTAAGAATGTGGAAGCTGCTTTCTGAAAAAACTAATAAAGTAAACATTAATTCCCTTCTAATTATGGCTAAGGCAAAAAAAAGAACTATTAATATGGCTTTAAATTTATAAAAAAGAATGCAAATGTTATAAATTATTAAGAAAAGCTGTACAATAGAAAAAGCAATAAGTATTATAAATTTGGTCAGTAGTTTTAGAACATAATAGTAAAAATCAGAAGGAACAAGATTGTCCTGTGTTCGTAATTTTTCACTCTGGGAGACTAACTTTTGTTGCCAAAAATCCTCTCATACAACATTGGTAGTAGTGAAAATTGGTTAAATCCTGTGAGAGGGCAATTTGGCAATATCCATAAACTGTTAAAATATATACGAAAATTGATTGCAAAAATTATTCTAGTTTTTCACACTGACGCTAAATGCCCTACCACACATACCTTGGATTCAAGTTTGCTGGGGCCAATGGAATAGTAGCAAAAGACACAAGAGACTTGAAGAAACATTTACATGTTCCACCTCCTTTCCGTGGCCCTCAGTCTCACCATGAAAACATGCCCAGGATGGGCTTCTAGGAGAAATCCTGAGGCTTTCTAGGCCAGCCAACAGTTAGTCAACCCCCAAATGTATGGGAGAACCCAGCTAAGATCAGCAGCAACACCTAGCCAACCCACAGCTTACTTACAGCAGACATGTGAATCAATCTAGCCAAGACTAAAAGAATCACTAAACCAATATGTCATCCTATGAATAATAGTAAACGTTTGTCTTAAACTATCATATTATAGGAAAAAAACCTGATATATGAAATTACCCTGTGAGTTTATATTAAAGATACACTTACCTTCTCCAACAAGAGTTGTAACAATTTTTTTCTTATTGCAAACAATGCTATGGGGATACTTATAGTAGCATTTCTGCTCAACGTAATATTTTATTGTAGCACTGTTTGCAATAAGAAAATAATTGGAAACTGCAGAAACGATCACTAATGAGGTATGGGTTAAAAATCTTTTAAGCTGAAAGCAACAAATGTGACAATTAAAAGGCATAAATTAGATTTACATATTTTACATTATCACAACTTGTATTACTAAATGATAAAAATGAGTTGCAAAATAATATATAGACCTTTATATTTTATAAATATGCACATGAAAAAATGTTTGTAAGTATGCACAAACTGTTAACAGTTATTACTTCAGAGGAGTGAAAAATAGGGTGAAAATGAGAATGACTTCCATTTTTAGTATACTTAAGTACATTTTCAATTTTCAATTATATGCAGTGATTTTGTCCTTTAAAAAATAGGATGGACTTTTTTAAATATAAGGAAGACATTTTCTGTGAAACAATAAACAACTCAGTATATACTTAATGTGCATGAAGTATGAGGTAGGAATACATCCATTGACATTCTTGCATTTGCATACCACTTCCCCAAATATGAACTCACTTCTCTGACTTTGCTAGGGCTGAGGAATCATCATTACAATATCTGTAAAACTGGATTTATTAAGTGCATCCATATTGTTTATGAGTCATAGAAAATATGTTCATTTTCCTATCCATGTTAAAGGCTGCTTGGAGGATTGACGGAGCATTGCTTAGAAAATGTTCTGGAATTCAGATGAAGCTGTGTTAGTATAAATCATTACTGGTTACCATATACTCACACATACTTAGGGGATAAAGATCAGAAATTACTTAAATGTACTTTGTCTTCTTCAATCTTTCCGTAGCAGCACATGGGTCAAAATCTCCTGAAAGTTGAGCAGGGGAGCTGTAGAAGAATTCCTCCTTTTCTTGCAGATGAAATCTTATGATATAGCAGGGGTTACCTGGCCAAGAAGGTAAGTCTGTCATCCAGCAGTGCTTGCAGAGGGACTAAAATGAATTAGGATGTTCAGAGTTGTATGTTAGGTGCTGCAGAAAGGAAGAAAAGATCTCATCCATAAAGGGGTCTTTGACCCTGGGGAATGGCAGTTGGCGATTACGCTGCTTCTCAGTTCCATCCTGTGTTGCCCCAGGTTTACTTCATGGTCATCCAAACTTTCTTTGCCATGTCTTTTGTGAGACTTCTACTTATTACTCTGTGTCATCATCTTTTGGTAAATATAAATTCTGGCTAGGAGAACTAAGACAGACAGGGGAGCTGTCTGCACACTGTGATTAGGCATGCATCAATTCAGAGCTCCATGCTGCTAGCTCCTGTATTCTGCTGAGCTCCCAGGGAGGAAATAGGAAAAGGGAGGAGAACTCACCTGTCCAATTACAACCTACTCTGCAGTACAAAGTACTGCAAATTCCACACAGTGGATCTCTGTGATTGAAGGAGCACTTGTAAAATCTGAGACATCCTAGTTTTTGATTTGGTATCCAAAACAAATCTGAACTTTTAATTAAATATTGTTCTTTTTCCTTCTTGTTTCCAAATGAATAGTTACACCAGCAAACTTATTGGCTGAAAAGTTGTTTCCTACATTTGCACTTTGAAGTGCATCAGACAGTGGTGTGTTTGGATGTGGGTCTTGTTGAGTTTGGTTAGTGAGTTATTATTGGTCGGGATTGCAGTGGTCCTGCCAATTGAAGAGAAGTAGGTGTGCCGAGTACTGTCATGTTCACCTCCGCCTTTCACAGAGGCATATTTAGCCCTCAGTTGGTAAGTGAACTTTTTGACAAGGGTTTAAGAGGTCGTAGAGTCTGTGTAAAAGACAAAAGTCCAAAAGTGAAGCAGAAGGAATCCAGCTTCTTATTTATGTCTGGCATGGGAAGCTTCTGGATTTGATAGTGGGTGCACCGAAATTTGCATCCCAAGTCATAGCCTTTGCTCTGCCCTACCTTCTGGTATGTTGTTTTTCAAGTTACTTAACCTCTCAGGGCCGCAACTTACTTATTTGAAAAATGAATTCTAGAATCACAGAGTTGGATACAATCTTAAGGGCCAATTAGTCAAACTTTCTTTCCAGAGGTATTCTGCATGATCTCAAATGTGTCTCTGAACTATAGCTTCCTGAAATTTCATTATTCTTGTAGGAACACAGAGGAAAACAAAGAAAATTCAAGGAACTAAATTCCCTCTCCACCTCAACCACCAGCATTGATACTCCATCACTTATGTACTGCATCAAGCTGTCCTCAGAGGTGAGGAATGTGCTGTCAAGACTAGAAGCATGTGTCCCTCTCTCCATTGCAAGATGGGACATAGAGAGGAGAAAAGTGGCAGACAGAAGGTTGGTAGAAAGCAGGTGTCACCATACTGCTGTACACACAAACTGTTAGGCCTAGATTTTGCTTTCTCCTTCTTGCTTTAAGCCTCTATCTAGTTTCCCAAATCCTGCTGCTTTTGCATCAATGGTAGGAAAATATTAGCCATGATAACCCTTCAAACACCCTTATAAGGCTGTGAATTGAATGTACCAAGGGAGGTAACTTTATTGGAGTTGTCTCTGATAAGGGACAACTCCAATAAAATTAAGTAAAAATATTAAGATTATTGTTGATCTTGAGCCAAGAAAATGCAGGGGAAACAATGGAAAAATACCTTTAAATAATGAAAACAAAAATAAAATAAGAGCTGGTCTATGCACTACTTCATCCCATCTCGTCTGTAAAATAATACCATCAGAAAAGTGTTCAAAATTCTCTGTAGTCAAGGACTTCTCCTGCTGGTTAGAATGCAAAATAATATGAAAGACTTTTGATCCTCTAGTAATATACAAGTGTATATATATTTTTTGAGACAGGGTCTTGCTTTGTTGTCTAAACTGGAATGCAGTGGCATGATATTGTCTCACTGCAGTCTCTGCCTCCTAGGCTCAAGCAATCCTCCTGCCTCAGCCTCCCAAGTAGCTGGCACTATAGGCATGTGCCACCATGCCTGGCTAATTTTTGTATTTTTTTGTAAAAACAGAGTTTTGCCATGTTGCCCAGGCTGGTCTTGAGTTCTTGGGCTCAAGTGATCCACCTGCCTTGGTCTCCCAAAGTGCTGGGATTACAAGCATGAGCCACCACATTCAGCCTATATTTTTCAATATGCATGAAATTATATGGTTTGGATGTGCTCATTTTACTATATTAAAGTATATTTCAATAAAAAGCCAGTAGGCATGAAAACATAATATTCTTTCATTTTTGTCTTCATCTGAAGTTTCAAGTTAAAAAGCAGGTTATTCAGTAAAAGGAATTGCAATGTTCTTCTCCAGTGCCAATTAACCAATCTCCTCAGACAGAAATATCTTCAGATGGTGCTAATGCAAATCTCAATTTAAAATCACTTTAGAAGACTGAGACCATGCCCACAAATGCTTCAGAATGGGAGGTGCCAAGACTTTCAATCACACAAAACCCTGGCACTTACTTTGTTGTGTTATAATCCAGTCTTTCTGCACCTAAGCCTCCTTCATAAAAGACAGTCCAGCATCATGGTTAAAACACAGACTTTCTACCACTACTACTTACATTCTTGGTGACAGTGGGCAATTTAGCAGACTTCTCTGTGTTTGAGTTTCCTCAACTTTAAAATGGGCACTGTTATAATTGTGTCCTACAAAAAGATGTTGAAGTCCTAACCTCCAATACATGTGAATATGACCTTATTTAGAAATAGAGTCTTTACAGATGATCAATTTAAGATGGGGTCATTAGGGCAGGTCCTAATCCAATATGACTAGTGTCCTTATAACAAGGGAAATTTGGACTCCAGAGACAGATATATGCCAATGAGAGACAATGTGACACAGGGACCACACCTACAAATCAAGGAACATCTGAGGCTACCAGAAGTTAGGAGAGAGGTCCAGAACAGTGTCACATAGCCCTCAGAAGGAATCAACTCTACCAGCACCTTGACTTTGGGCTTTTAGCCTCCAGAACTGTGAGGCAATAAATTTCCATTCTTTAAGCCACCCAGTTGTTGGTACTTTGTTATGGCAGCCCTAGGAAATTAACATAGGGAATGATATGGTTTGGCTGTGTCCCCACCCAAATCTCATCTTGAATTATAGCTCCCATAATTCCCACATGTTGTGCGAGGGACCCAGTAGGAGAAAATTGAATCATGGGGGCAGTTTCCCCCATACTGTTCTCGTGGTAGTGAATAAGTCTCACAAGGTCTGATGGTTTTATAAGGGGAAACACCTTTGGCTTAGCTCTCTGATTCTCTCTTGCTGCCTCCATGTAAGAAATGCCTTTCACCTTCCACCATGATTGTAAGGTCTCCCCAGCCACATGGAACTGAGTCCATTAAACATATTTTTCTTCCCAGTCTCAGGTATGTCTTTATCAGCAGCATGAAAATGGACTAATACAGGGACAAATGATAGCATCTACCTCATGGACTTTTTATGAGAATTGAATGATTTAATAAATGTAAAAGACTTAGAACACTGCCTCATCTATTGTAAACAGTCAATAAATATTAGTATCAATTTTCATTGAATCCTAATCAGTATAACTATAATGTTACATTCATGAATAAGACAAAGGCTGGGACAAAATAAATGAGACACTTCACTCAGACCTCTTCATTATTTTCCCAGTTGTCATCCTTTGCACCTAGTTCTGTAATTAAGAGAGTCTTCTCAGCTTTTTCTTAAATCATGTCTTTTCCTTTAGTATGGCAAATTTATAATATGTTTACCCCACTTGAAAATGTTTCCTCCTTTTCCCCACAGTCCAATCCCCCCATTAACCCAACCATCTCTCACATACATACCAATTTTAGGTCCCAAATCTCTCAGATCTCACCCTATTCACAAATCAAAACTTTATCAGAAAGATCTAAAACACTTCCCCCAAAGGCATTTTTAATCACCAATAAGGTGTTATCACTTTCAAGGATAGTATAATGTGAATGGACATCAAAGTCTTAAGATCAAGAATATACTCTACTATTAAAGAGTTTTAACCATAAGCTAGTGGTTAATACAGTTTTAGAGGGAAGAGGGTAAGGAAAGCAGACATTGTCTTTCCTCTTTCCTAAACTTTTCCCAGGTCTAGATCTACCTTCTATCAATTTTGCTACTTTGGTAAACAAACTCTTGGCATAAATTCTACCAAAGCACACTTTGGTCTTTAACTTTCATAGTAGAAGGGATAGAACAAGTGTCTCTCACCTAACAGAAATCCACTTAATGGAACTTAAAATCAAAGAATGTGATTGAGCCACCAATTATTTAAATACCAACTTGAGTATACTGAATGTAAACTTCCAGTGCTGCCATGTGGACTCTGCCATCTTGTCCCTACTGCAGGTCCCTTATCTATCAATGGCTTAGAAATGACCAAACTCTTAACAATCAGAGCTTTGCAAATCTTAAATAAAAACTGTTTTAAAAACACCCCAAGAGACATTACAAATCAAGAAAACTGAAAATCATTTTATAGAATGCATAACCCTCATGGTCCCAGCAGAAAACAGGTGGCATGCTAAAATTGGGCAATTTAAGGAGGATTTAATTAAAGAACTATTTGTAAAGATGTGGGCAAGATATACGGGAAACATGAAGGATGATGCAGAGCCAGGGGTTAGTAACTATGAAGTGCTTCTACCACCTGTAGCCTGAGGGGCAAGGTAAGAGAATGTTTATCAGAAACCAGATGGAGAGAATTGTGTAGACAGGATTCCCTTACCGACACTATGATCTTCAGTCAGGATGCAATAAGCTCCTGGAAACTCCAAAGGTAAGATAAACATCCTGACCTCTGTCTCCTCCCTACTCACTATGAAGTATATCCCGTAGGCTAATCTCAACTGGAAACCAGAAGGCTAGAAATCTTACTGATGTGATGTCCAGGGATACAGAGCATATGAAGGATGCGGAGAGTGGGTCAAATGGAAGGAATGTAGCAAAACATGTAAACTTGAGTAAGTATTTGATCTCTTTGAGCCTATGTTTTTCAATATTTGGATTCCAACAGCCAGCTCAGTGCTGACAGAGTCAGCAAGTTCTTGTTGAGTGGGATTGTGTCCATAAAATAATGTATATAAAATAGACAAGCTCTATAGCTCCTTTCAATTATGACCTTCTCTGATTACTATTTTGTTGATTGTCCTCAAATATTATTAAATAATCATGCCCTGACCATAATAAAGAAGACTTCATCATTGCTAAGGATGAATTTCACACCCCAATCTTTAACTCTATGCTCTGCTATCTCTTCCATCTAAAAATACAAAAACTAATTGTTCAGGTGTTACACAATGAGATGTCTAAAGAGAAGAAAGACTAAAATATTTAGGTAAGGACATGAATGCAGGATAGTAGGGGAGAAAAATCGCTTTGATTGTAAACTTGGGCACACTGAGGATATTTGAAGGTCATAAAAGTTTAACCTGTGATATACCATAATAAGGAGAGATGGGAATAACTTCTGGAAATATTCCTTTAATTTTTCAGTTCTTTATTTCAGTAAATTTTTTGTGTACTGCTCTTGGTACTCAAAATGGTACTCACAGTAGATGCTCACAACTGTTTATTAAATTGAAAATTACTGCAAATATTTTAACAGAAATACATGATTTTGCATTTACCTATATAATTTGAAAAAATTTGCTACTTATTTTCCCTCAAGGTTTAACTTAGACATTTTCAATATCTCCCTTAATAAAAGATTGTATTTTTCTAGCAATAATGTCTTTTCTTAGCAATTGTTACAAACATATGTACAAACTGTATTGCATAGTGTTGTTACAGAAAGTAAGCCAACAAGAGCCCTGTACTTCTTTCCAGAGAGTTATTTCAAAACAGCTTTCTCCTCCTTAAGCTCCTTCATTGGTAAAGAAACATCACAAAAACGTTTTGAGTCATTCAATTCACTTTGTAATCAGGTCTCCAGTGCCATAAACTGTGAGTACTTGCTAATTTGCCCCTGAAGATTTATTCATGAGATATTTTTCCTGAATTTACCCCATTTGATCTTGTCCTTTTTTTCCTCGACAAGCCAAATACATCTGTTCTCTTAAAGTGCCTGTACCTGTTAAGTGTTTGTATTTTGGGGAAAATCCTCCCTTAAGACTCCTTCAATTAATACATCTATGACTACTTTTCTGCTTTTTTGTTCCCCTTTCCTATTCTTCTTTCCATTGATTTATTTTTATTCTTTAAATAAATTTTCTCTCTGCAAGTCCTCAAGGCAGTACTCAATAACATAAAGGGTATATAATTAATTGGTAGGCCTGTCAGAATTTAACAAATTTCTTCCAATATTTTCTTCCATAGAATACTCTTCTCTTCCTCACTCTTTAAACTCTTACTTCCAGGAACTCCCTTCTGATGGGAAAACGATGTTCCAAGAAACCTAAAATGACTTTCTCTGGCTCTCACTGCTATTTCAGTTGCACAGCTGGGATTAGATCTCTGGAGCTCTGATTTACAATTAGGCAATTTAACCTCAATTCTATCCCTTGTAGTAAACAGTAAATAAGACCCATATTTCACTTAAATATTCTAATCTGAAAAGAATAACATGCCTGATATTCTTTCCTTGAAACACTTGGTTTATAAAAACATGGAAAGGATTTTCTATTCTGAGTGAGTGTGTCAGCAGCTCTGAGATGACAGCTGATAAATTGTCCTTTGAAATCATTAAAAATGCTGTTAAAAATGTATATTTGACATCTTAATATGAAAATGACAAAATAAAATGTCGTGTTCCTGCTTGTCTACCTAAGGCTCTGTACGGCACACTCTAAATGATGGTGACTAACACCTGCTGTCAGGCATTGCCTTTATATGCTACAAAAATAACTTCTCTAAATATTCTTAAGAAAGTCAGAAGTGTGTGTCAGCCATCTGTCTGCCTTAATTGGTTTTTCATTAGAATCCTACCATTTCTTTGAGTTGTTATTCCAATTTTTTCCCTCCATTTCCTTAAACTGACCTTTGGGTAGGTTGGGAGGGCCAGCCATGGGAACACATCTAGTGCACTGCTAGCAATTGCAGCCAGGCCCAAAGTTAATGCCCCTTTCATGTGCACATTCAGAGTCCCTGTGTGGTGCCTTGCACACTTTGTTTCTCCAGAGTTTTGCAAAAGAACCGGCAAGGGTCAGATTCAACTAGCACCTCCTGGCTAATCAAGCATCAGACCCCCTGCTAGGTGTTTCCCATGAGATGCCATCACACTCAACTTAAATGGAAAGAGGAGGTTGAGCAGCAGCAAACTCTTGAGCCCTGTATCCAAGGGAGTCGAAACGGCAATCCATAGGAAGTATCACCTGGCTGTGCAAATATAAGGTCTATTTCTCATTTCTCCTCCTGGCTTGCAAAAGTACTTTCAAACCTCTGCATCCTTAGTGCAGAAAAGATCAAAGATACTCAGATTCAGAAGATCCCTGATAATCTGAAAAGTGAAAACAGACTTAAGAGAAATAATGAAGTTAGTAATCAAGAACTTAAAACTATCCACATTTGATATAAGGTTCCTAAAGTAGAACCACATCACGTGCAACAGGAACAGTGTGAAACAGTGCAAGGATTCACAACAGCTAAAAAGTAGATCCTTAGCCATACTGCCAAAGGATGTGTCATCATCAGTTTCCTACTGAAGAGGAATAAGAAACTGATATCCCAACCCATTGTGTTTCCTTTGTAGTTTGGTCTATATAAGCATACATAGTTCTCTTGAAAGGCTGATATTCCATTGTTCTCAATAAATCCTTCAGTGGTCCTTGTTAAGTTCATTATAAAAGATTCTCTTAGTATTGTTACAAAGAGATACTTGCTATTGGAAGAACTAACCTGAATATCTTACCTGAGTATTAGACATAAAATTCAGGTGACCAGTGTGGACCAATCCAGGCCAACAGCCTCAAAACTGTCTAGATGCTACACATTTATGCCACTGTACTGAAGGAAATCAGGGATAGAACCAGGCTACTTTTGTCTAAACAATGTTTCTTCTCTAGTACCAAAGAGAGGAAAAAAACAGCACATCTCTCATTGCATGGCTCTTCCCGGCCAAGACACTCTGGTAAGATGGGATAATTAAAAATGGAGAGAGGGAGAGAAAGGGAGAGGGAGGCTGAAGGGGTCTAAAAGTAAGCAGTCTGGTTTATGAGCAATTTTTAAAGATAATGAGAGGGATTCTTGATGAAAAGAGAGATGAGAGGCATTTTATGCTTTTAAGTGTTTGAACTTAAAGAAAAGATATTTAAGTAATAAATACATGATGGAGTATAATCCAAACCTAAGAGACTGCAATGTTCTGGGACAATTCACCCTCATAAATGAATATATATTGCATTTTAAAGTGTCTTACCAAGGCCTACAGACTAATATATTACAAGTTAAATGTGCAATTGTATGAATTTCAAAATAGCCATAAATAGGAGAAATGGATTTTGACTTAAGTTTTATGGCAGTGAGGGGAATTGATCTAGCCTAACACATCAATACCCTTTTCCTTTTGCATTATACAAAGAATGGATTACATCCATCTGCTGAAAAGCAATGGCAGTATCAAGAGTCAGACAGGACTGCATTCCAAAACTCTACTACCTATTAGCTGTAAGCATTGAACAGGTAATTTATCATTTGTAAATAAAAATATCTACTTTCTAGGAAGAATTAAAGCATTAATAATTAAGAATTAATTCTTTAATAAAATAAAGAATTAATATATGACATGGCTCATGACACCATGCCCAAACATGGTAGTTCAATACATGTTTTTCCTTTTCCTTTTAATCTCAGAAATTCTTAAAAGAGAGAGAGAGAGACTAGTCAAGGAGTGAGCAATGCCTTATGTTTCTATAAACTCCAATTCACCAATTACTTACTGAGCTCTCAGGAGGTGCCATGCTGTGGGACTCTAGCGACTAAAGAGTAATGTTAAGTGTAACAAATAGGATCCTCTTACTAGCTTGGGTTACAAATATGGTTGGCTTGAGCCCATATACCCACATTGGCAGGATGCCCAGTAACTCCCTCTGGAGAATTCTCCTCAGTGCCAACCTAAATTGCACAAACATCCTAGAGACTTACTGATTTCAAAAGTGGTTAGCCCAGCTTCCAAGCCAAGAAAACCACTGAAATGCCTGATCAAATCACTGATAACTATTGATCAATGGTCCTACACAACCCAAAGGATGGGCATCATTTTTGGTAGTCATGCCAATGCTGCCAGACTTCGGCACAGCCCATCACACCTACACCCCAAGGTTACAGTCCTCTCTCATACATGAACAGAAGCCAATGTTTCTCAAAATACAACACCATGCCAAGGAGGATTGGATTCATAAGCACTCTGTGTGCGCTGCAAAAAGTCCCTCTCTCAACCTTCAGAACCCTTGGGCTATCTTCTATTTCAGAGATCAAAGGTTTATAGCAAGGTCAACAAACAACCAAGTTGGTAGGCCAATTCCGGCTCACCGTATGCTTCTTTATGACCATGAGCTTAGAATGATTTTTACATTTTTTAATGATTTTTTTAAATATCAAAAGAAAAATATTTTGTGACACATGAAAATTATATGAATTTTGGTGTCCATAAATAATGCCATATTGGAATACAGTAATACTTAAGAATTGTTTATAGCAGCTTTGGTGCTACAATGGCAAAGTTGGGTTTTGAGTTATTGTGACAGAGATCATATGGCCCACAAGTCTAAAATATTTACTACCTGGCTCTTTAAAGAAAACGTTTGCTGACCGACCTCTAGGTTAGATACTTAGTCCCTTTCCTTTCTAAAGGCCCCTAGGCCCCTTATTCAAACTAGCTCATCACTCTCTCCTGAGAGTTCTGCAAACCTAGGGAAGATAGAGATTTTGATAGGCATGAACATCACAGAAGTAGGAATGTTACACTCTTTGCCCAAGACAGACATACCAATCCACCTCACATTTGCAGAACAAAGAGAGTCAGCAGTAGAGACTATAGAAGTGTTTCAAGGGTGCTTACAATCTGCTTACCTAAAGAAGCAGACAGCAGCTTCCTTGAAAAAAAAAATGTTTTAAGTGTTCCCTTGTATTAGATCCCTGCCACTTCTCATATCCAAACATGAAGTATGAATTACATGTAGACTAACGATACTAGAAAGTGCCCTGAGCCCACCCATAGAGAAAAGCTGGGCTAGCCAGCAGGAAGACCCTTAAAGATCCTTCAGTTTAATATAATCCTAAGTTAAAAAAGAAAAGATTAAAATAAAAATATGTTCATCATAAAGTTTATCACTAAGTCCTGTTGCTGATGCTCAGTAAATCTCAGTTGAATTCGGGAGGTCTCACTCATTAATTCCTTCAGCAAATGTATTTGAGAAACTACTCATGTCAGACACTTTACTAAATCCTGAAACTCTAGCAGTTACTCAAACAGATTAAGCAGCAGAAGAAATCACTGCCCTCAGAGCTCATGTTTAAGTTGAGGAGCACAATTTTATATATAATATATAAATTATATATAATGTGTGTGTGCATGTGTGTGTGTATATATACGTGTGTGTGTGTATATATATGTATATATAAAAAATATAAAATATGTTAAATGGTGACCAGTGCTAAGAAGAACAATAAAGGAAGAAAGGGGAAGAGGAGTGAGAAGAGTGGGTGCAGCTTTAGAGCGAGAAGCCTATATCTGAATAAGGGCATGAAGGGGGCAGGGATGAATGGAGAGGATACCTCAAGGAGAAGCATTCCAGGCAGAGGAAAGAGCAAGGATAGAGACCGGGGCAGAAGCTCGCCTGGTGGGAATCTTCTAGTGGAAATGTGTGTTCCTATTCTATAAACAGCAGAGGCCAATGCAGCTACAGCAGAGCCAGGGAGGCATAGAATCAGTATATGATCTTAGAGAGTTGGGATGGAGGAAGTAGGAGAGAGAATAGTTCAGTCCCTGTGAACCACTGGAGGATTTTAGAAAAAAAGAGTAGGGACATTATGTGAATTATATTTAACAGGATCTTTCTGGCTGCAGCCGACTGTGAGAGAACCAAGGGTGAAAGCAAAAAGATCAACTGGGAGACTCCTGAAATAATCTAGACAATGCCTGAGGGTGGCTTAGACCAAAGTAGAAGCAGTGAAGATAACTGAAAGTTGTTGAATTGTGGACAGATTTCAAAGGTAAAATGGATAAGATTTGCTAACATGTTAAATGTAGTACGAGTGAAAGAGAGAATTCAAAGATGACTCTAAGATTTTTTTGCCTGAACAACTGGGAGAATGGAATTCCCAGGGAATGAGATGGAAAAAACTTGAGGTTTGGGGTAACATTGAGTTTAATTTTGGACATAATAAGTTTGAAATGTCTATTAGCCATCTGTGAAGAAATATCAAATACACAGCTGTATATACAAACCTGTGATTCTGGGAATAGTTCCATCCTGAGGGTATACATTTGGGAGTCAGCTACATGGAGGTGGCATGAAATTCTTGAGATCAGAAGAGATTATCCAGGGAGTGAGCACAGATAGAGAAAGGAGAGGCCACAGGTCTATGTCCCAGTTTTCCGGCAGAACACGGTGCAACGTTAAACCATTGCCACACCTCACCAATGAAACTAGACCACACTTACCCAACAGCCCAATTATTTGGAAAATTCTTGAAATACAGAAAGGAGTAGAGCAGCCCCAGGAGCTGTTAAGGTGTCTCAAAATTTATTCACTGTAACTCCCAGGAAAGTTCCATGGGACATCACCCAGGGCTGGCTGCAGCCTCTCAGAAGCACGTGCAATGACAGCAGCTAAATGCGACTGACAAAAGTAAATCAGACACAGCTTAAATAACCATGAAGGCTAAAGTTTGGACTCCCTGGTGCTTAGCCCATTTCTCTTTCTGATAAATAACTCTACCACCTAATTATTGAGGTAGCAAATAGTTGTAGCCCCATCTGGGCTAGCCTGAACTGTGGGTCTGTTAGTGCTCCTTAAAACTACTATTTTGTTCAGGGTGTATTTAGGAGGACTGAGCACTCAGTGGGGAAAGTTGCTAGAGGCAATACTCAGCTTCTCCTCAACTACCCAAGCAAATCTGCGCCAGCACCAAGCTCACACACTGGTTCAGGACCACCAGCACTCTGCAGGAAACCCTCTTCCCCAAAGATGGTTCAGTGACCACTTAATGTTATTTCAGCATGACCCTTACATATGATGACCATGTGATTAAGTGTCCAACCTGGGATACTTTCTAGTGTCAAAGGGGGTGCTATTACAACAGGTATCAACTGGGACTGTGTAGGCAGGAAAGGATTTGTAGTCCTAGCAATTCACACCCTCACTTACTCCACTCCCATTCCAGGAAGCTTATGAAAGAACTTCTTCCAAAAACATAAAATACTGCCTGAGATGACTTCTGGTAAAAACAATTTTGTCTGAGACCATTTTCAGAAATAGTTTAGCATGTCTTACAGATGTGAGGTCCTGTACAAGTTACTGACCAGCCATTCTTTCATCTATCTCTGCCTATCTTTTACGGAGCACCTGTTCTGTCCCAGGAACAAGGGACACAGATTTATACAAGGGAATCAGTATTGGTTAAGTTCATGTTTAAGTATGTTAACTCACTTAATTCTCACAAAACCAGTGAGAAGTTAACCCTGCTTGACCAGTGAATTCATGAATGCTTAGGGAGGTTATGGAATGTGGCTAAAGTCACACAGCTAGCGGGTGGCAGCAGCAGGATTTTATTTCATCACTGGCTGATAAGCTTGTTCCTCTTTCCTTGTACTACACTGAGGGGAAGGATGGTGAAAGACTCATGAAGGACATGAAAGGAGCTCATGAAAGATGATGAAAGACTCTTGAAAGACAGGAGTCCATGTCCCACAAGATGGCTCAGGCTTTGGCACAGTGTTTCTTGCCACTTTGGGAGGCTGAGGCAGAAAAACTGCTTGAGGCCAAGAGTTCGAGACCAGCCTGGGCAGCAAAGCAAGAACCATCTCTACAAAAAGGAAAATCTTACTTTAAAAAAATATGGTTGAGTCCACGTGAGAGACTACAGTACTTCCTCTTTCCTATTTCCATAACAAATCATTTCAACATACAATCAGATTAAGAAAACTGCTGTGAAAATTCACCATGTGACCCCTTCCCCACCACCCCACTAAAAATACAGGAAACCCTCCCAGTGCCTCCTAAATATTCACGGAGGAATCTTTCAGATGGCACCATAGGCAGTTTGATCTGCAAAGACAAACCCACAGTCACTAATATTACCTTTTAACAGCCAGTAGTTTCTTCCCTAATTAAGAATGTACTCTCCCCACCACCAGATTTCTTCTTAGTCTAAGGTTTCATCATCAGCCAGCATTTGCCAGTGCTGCCCTAAGGCGGCTGGCCATCAGAGCCACGTGGGAGCATCACTCCTCAGGCTTCACTGCCAGAAAGGCTGGCACCAGAGTTCTGGGATTGGACTAGGGAATCAATATTTTTAACAGGTCCCCAAAGTGATTCTGATGCAGTCAGACCACAAACATTTGGCTTTTGGAAATTAATAAGTACCATTAGAGAGAAAGTTTGTATGAAAAAAAAAATACATCACAAGTGTGGTTCTTGCTACTTCTGCCAAACTGCCATTTTCTCCAAGGTACTTCTTTCTGGTAATGGAGGAAGAGAGCTAAATCCAATTAAAACTTTCTGTGATGCTACTGAAGCTCAGTGTGATGGTTAATTTTATGTATCAACTTGCCTGGGCTGAGGGATGTCCAGGTGGCTGGTAAGATATTATTTCCAGGTTTGTCCATGAGAATGTTTCTAGAAGAGATTAGCATGTGAATCAGTAGACTGCATAGATTCCCTCACCAATGCAGGTGAGCATCATTCAATCTCTTGGGGGTCTGAATAAAAATGTGCTCTCTCTCTTTGAGCTGGGACATTCAGCTTCTTCTGCCCTCAGACATTGGCACTTCTGGCTCTCAGGCCTTTAGTCTCAGACTGAATTATACCACCAGCTTTCCTGGTTCTCTGGCTTACAGACAACAGATTGTGAACTTCTTGGCCCCTGTAATATCATAAGCAATTTATATAATAAATATCTATATCAATACAGATATAGATAGTTTTATTTCTCTAGAGAACCTTAATACATCCATTGATATTAAAATCATTATCAACCTGATATGTATTGGTAAATTAGAGTATGTCTCATCATATTATAGCATAATGATAAAGTCTTAATGCATTTTCTACTTTTGCAATTTGGGGTCTAGCTAGCCTTCTCAACTCGATGTAGGACATAGTTTAGATTCTTGTGTGTAGATAAGCCCTTGTCACCTTTTGAAAAAGTATTCTTTATAGCATTAAGTAACAGATGACCTAAATATTTTTAAAGTTTATAATTTACCTTTAAATCTGTAATTTGTACATTAAAAAGTTCAGGAATTATAAAGGCCCTGGAATTAACATAAAAACAAATATATTTTTAGTATAGGGAACAATCTCTTAGTTATGATTAAAGGCAACCTTATTTTTATCTCTCACCATTTGATTGCACCTTGAATTTATGTGGGATCTTTAAAGATGTTAATGCCTAGACCCTACCCTCAATGGTTGTGATTTATTTGGACTGTAGCATAGCCCAGGCATTGGGATTTTTGAAAGTTTCCCAGGTGACATTAATACACAGCCAAGATTGAGAAGTGTGCTTTGCACATGATGGAGTGGGAGTACTCTGCAACTGAACCAAGGCTTGGGCAAGTCCCTAACTTCCCAGCAACTCTCAGAGGATGCAACCTTCTGCTCACCTGTGTAAAGCACAGTCTCAATGAGGAAGTTTGACAGTCCAGTCTCTTGGAGAAACCCAGCCTCTAAATTTCTCTATTTATTTTTGCTTTTAATGTCCTCTCCAGCTCACATGACTCGGGAGGTGGAGGGGTGGCCAGTGAGCCCAGTCCTCCTGCTGTCTGCTCTCCCTGCTCATCTGCTCCCACAATACAGAATCAGTATTCTGCTTTGTGAAGGCTGGGCTGGGAGATAAAGAGGTGTGCATAAAGAGAAAGAGTTAGCAAAGTTACTTGGCTGGGAAGTTTCTTTGGGCTTTGGGGGCCTACCAGATGGTTAAAGCTGAAGTCCTGGCTGAGTAGACAGATGTTAAGCTATCCCCTTCCTAAATGAGGCTCTTTCAAGGTCTCTTCAGAGATTTCCTTGTTGGGACTTCCCTCACCTGCAGTTTCCTTGGTTGCAACTCCTTTCCTGGCTACTTTGCATGTCCACACTAGCAGTCCCTACTGGCCTCTTTTTTCTGTGGTCTATTTTCCTCCCTGTTGGTCCCCAGGTAAAATCTCTTCCCCCGGCACACATCTGGCCCAGGGAAACACTGGCGCAGCCCTTAGAGCATGCTCTCAGGGCTCTACCTCAGGAACACTTAGCCCTCTCATTGTTCTTCCCAGTTCCTGGCCCCAATCAGATTCAGTGCATTCTGTTAGATTTATCAGGCTTCCCAAAGTAGAGGGCACATTTCAGAGCCCTCCGGGACATCTACTTGAAGTCCCTTCACTTTCTCAGGTTGGTGTATTTAGAGCCAAAATGAAGCCAGTGGGCTGAGAGGTGAGGGTTGGGGCAGGAAGAACAAGACAGCCTAGTTGGATATGATGTCTCAGGGGAAGAGGTCAGAGTGTAAAGGGGCCTAATAAGCCAAGGTACCTGCACGGGTGCCCACTAGAAGGCTTTCTGCAGAATGCGATGTGATCTAATTATGATTCGAAGAATAGTGTGGACAGTAGGCAGACGAGCAGAATCAGATATGAGGCATCACAGATAAGACCTGCTCTCATGGCCCCTGCTGATGTGTAAGGCATTTCCCCCGAACCTCTTCTGCAGGTCAAGAAGACACTTTGCTCCTTCCTTTATCCTAACCCTCTGCCCAAACCTGAGAAAAATATGACAGAGGCCCATTGCAGTTTAGAAGGTCTTTATACTAACCCCAAGATTCTCATTTAGGAAAGAGTCCATAATGGTTTCACTACAGTGAAGCAAAGGCAACTGTACAAATATAATCAGCCCACTGAAGGTTCTGGCCTACAACCTAAGAGTTTCTTCTGTTTAGCACCATCAAACACTCTCATGACTGCACATATCAATAACCTTAAGAAGTTGCCTTCTCCCCACTTGGACACAGGGTGGGGAACATCACACACCAGGGCCTGTCGTGGGGTTGGGGGAGGGGGCAGGGATAGCATTAGGAGATATACCTAATGTAAATGACAAGTTAATGGGTGCAGCACACCAACATGGCACATGTATACATATGTAACAAACCTGCACGTTGTGCACATGTACCCTAGAACTTATAGTAAAAATAAATAAATAGAAGTTACCTTCTCCCTTTTTGGAGGGCAATTTGACCACATCTATTAAAACTTTAAGTGCTCATAAAATTTGACCTTGCAATTTTCCATCTGGCATCCATCCTACAGAAACACTGAAGTCTGTGCACAGAGTTACAAACACAAGAACATTCACTTTGCATTATTTGTAATAGTGAAAATTGAAAACCTTAATGTTTCATCAGTATAATGGTTAATTAATTCATGATAATCCATATTACAGATAGTTATGCAAAAGAAGACCAATTTGAACTCATGGAAACAGTGACACGATTTATGGTTAAGTGGGGGGGAAAACTAGTTTCAGGATAATATGTATGGCAAGATCCCACTCTTGGAGAGAAAAAAAGATATATGTGTACAGTGTATGCACCTGTGTCTGTAAAGGCCCACAACAAAGTCATCAAACTATTAACAGCAGTGGCCTTTGAGAAAGGGAGTGTGAGTGGAATGAAGAGGCCAAAGAGAGAATACAGATTGCTCAGCACTTCATAGTGTGATTTAATCTTTTGTAATAATAATGCATTTGTACATTTCCTACGTGACTTTTTTTAACTAGAAAAAATAAACAACAACAACAACAAAAAAAACAAGAAATACAGAAATGTGGTTGGCCTAAAAATCTTGGGTATTACTTCTTAATTTTAACAAAAATGTTCTTACAATCCTAGTCTGGTTGCTATTCCAGCCTTTCTAAATTCCTGACCTTCACTGCTCATCAAATTCTAATTAACCTTGTGGTTCCCCAGAGCCTTGCAGGTGTCCAGACCGGCTGGTGTCTCCTGGAGCAAACCAGCCCTCCTTCTTGTGGTAGGCAACTGCCTGGGTGCTAACTCCTCGGTGACAGCAGTGTAAATGATTCCATTGGTCTTCTAGGAGGCAGGAACTTCACAGACCTCAGTGCATAATAACAAATTCAATGCTTAACAGGACTTGTCGTGCATGGAAGGAGCTGAGGTCGCCACCACAGTGGTCACAGGACCACAAGTGTGAAGTGAAGGGCTGGCTCTGACAGTGATTGCTCTCTCTAAACAGGTCAGGGTTTGTTCTGCCTCAGTACAAACAAACAGTGCCCTCTTCTGCCCAGCAGCAGAACTTCTCTTCAAAACCATCACCTTGTCAGAGTATCTGGAACTTTCACCCTGTTAGGTTGTTCACTGCAAAATGAGCCAAAGAAACTGGAAAATAACAGTGATGAGGGAGAGGTCATCTGTCGGAAAGCTGTCACTCTGATTCTGCCCTAAATTCATGTCCCAATTTTACAAGCATTCTATTTTAACCACAGAGAAGATGAAAAGATTTAAATAATAGAGTAAGTTACATCTATCAAACTGGCCAAAAAAAAAAAAAATTTTAAGTGCTTAAACTTTGTATTGCTATGATAAAATATTATCCATGGTATGGAATATCAGTTCAAGCTTTCTGAGAAACAGTCTGGCAGCTGGTTACCATTTTAAAAATATCCTTTATTACATTTTAGTTCAATAATTATTTATTTGGGAATATTTCATGAAAAAAATAGACACAAAGACAATGAAGTAATTTACATAAAGATGCTTAGAGCCGTGTCATATTTCATTATTATATACTGAAAAACTGGAAAAACTCAAGTACAAATGGCAAGCAGTAAATAAATTTTTATATGAAGTACAATATAGTATTACAATGCTTTACTATAAAGCCATTATTAATTGTAATTTCAGGCCAGGCATAGTGGCTCATGCCTGTAATCCCAGCACTTTGGGAAGCCGAGGCACGTGGGCTGCTTGAACTCAGGAGTTTGAAACCAGCCTGAGCAACATGGCAAAACCTCGTCTCTACAAAAAATACAAAAATTGGCCACGTGTGGCGATGCACGCCTGTGGTCCCAGCTACTCAGGAAGCTGAGGTGGGATGATTGCTTAAGCCCAGGAGGTTGGGCTGCAGTGAACCTAGATAGCACAAATGCACTCCAGCCTGGGCGGCAGAGTGATACCCTATCTCAAAACAAACAAAAAATGGTAATTTCAGGGACTGACATAATAGATTTACTGTGTATATGATACTGGAAAAACATAGAATACAAAATGATGCTCATACTCTTACTATAATGCAAGTGTATACAATGGTAAAGGATTTCAGAGTAAACAGAGTTTAGTATTCACTCTTATATCTAAAGATAGTTCAGTATGAAGCAATAAAGAAAGGTAGGAGAGGGAAAGAAAGCAAGACAGAAAACAAAATCTATTAGCTATTGTTTCATGCCTCATTTCTAACTGCCTCATCTCAAAGTATCATTTTCTCTGTTTTGGAAGCCAGAGAAATCTATTTTACTTCACTAATAGTTTGTAAAGAGAGAGCATATCACTTATTAATGTATAAAAAAGCAAAAATAGCTTTAGAAAGAGTTGCCAAACTCCCTTTGTCCTTTCTTAAGCACACTTCACACTTTTGGCTCATACAGATAGAAGCTTTAAAATATTCTAGGTTCAATTATTAGTATTTATAATCTCTAATCTAAAGCTAAAATACAAGTTTACTCAGAAGGTTCAGGAATATGAAAATCAATGTAAAATGACAAAAAGTTTCATGAAACCCCTGATAAGGCTAAAATCTGACAGCTTGATGGAGACATCTCATATTGAGAGTTCAGGCAAAAACAGTGAGCTTTTGTAATTCTCACTGTTAAATTCACAATATAGTCTCAGTTCTAGCCTGGAGATATTTAAAGTATGGACTTGAAATGTCTAACAAGACACAAACCTTTACAAGAGCTCAGCACTCTCTTCCATAAGGACCAGGATCAAAATTTATCCCATATTAAGAACCACACAAGGAGTTTGTTAAAACCTCATATTCCTGGGCCTCCTTTGCCAGAGATTCTATGTAGGTCTGTGACAAGGCCCTGGAATCTTTTTTTTTTTTTTTTTTTTAACAAAAGCCGTGGGAGCTTCTGATGCAGCTGGCCCCTGTACTTGGATAACTATTAGTGTAGTAAACAGTAGGGTTCCTTAATTAACCTCCTTGAAAATTTGTCAGTCAGTCCCTTTGGAGCTGGGATCCAGACACTATGTTAGAAAACACAGAATTCAACCAATTCTTAACATCCCTGTTACCAGATCACTAGTCCATGCCCCACTGCCTCTTGCCTGGCCCTTTAGAGGCCCTCCTCACTGGCCTCTGGTTCCTTACTCTTGCTCTTCACACAACAGTCAGAGTGGCCATCTCAAAGCCCAAGTCAGACCATGTTACTCTTACGGATTCCTAATTGTTATTTACAAGGCCCTGCATAATCTTATCTCTAGCTACTTTCCTAACCTCATTGCCTCTTCCCTTTTCCTTCTCTACTCCAGCCGCAGTGATCTTCCTGCATTACTTCAACATATTAAGTGTGCCCCAGACTCAGGGACTTTGCACTTTCTGATCCCTTTGACTGGAATGCTCTCCCACTCCTGCTTGGGCTTTCTTCTCATTGGCACCCTGAAGAGAGGCCCTCCTAGTCCCCTAGTCCATTATCCTTTGTCCTCTTATTTTTCTTTTAGGCACTTGCCACATGACGCACGATATTTTTAATTGTATCTTTGTGAGAGGTGACTTTATCCATTTTATGCATGACTCAGTCTCAGCAGGTAAAGTGGTGTGTGCCATGTAAAAGGTGCTCAATAAATATCTGATGAATGAATAAATGTAGGAATTTCACATGTAGAGTCTTTGGGAAATAAAATATAGGTAGAATCTTTTGGAGTCTACTTGTAGAATCCAACTTTATATAAAAATAAGAAAGGCATAATTTGTCTGATCTGCTACATTTCTAGATTCCCCAGTGGGATTTTCATTTTAAAAAGGAGGTACTCACTCTGGGCTACAGAAATTGACATTCACATAACCCTATTCCTGTTCTGAGTCATCTTGTTGTGCTGGAAACTCAAGTGACACATATTAAAAAGAAGAAAAATTGTCCAGCCTCTTTTTCATTATTGCTGTAGTTTGAATGATTGTGTCCCCTCCAAATTTTATGTTGAAACTTAATCCCTAATGTAACAATAGTAAGAGGTGTTACCTTTGAGAGGTGATTAGGGGACTCTGCCCTCATGAATGAGGTGGGCACCCTTGTGAAAAGGCTCAGGTTTGGCCAGGCGCGGTGGCTCACGCCTGTAATCCCAGCAGTTTGGGGGGCCAAGGCGGGAGGATCACCTGAGGTCAGCAGTTTTGAGACCAACCTAACACGGTGAAACCCCTTTTCTACTAAAAATACAAAAAATTAGCCAGACGTGGTGGTGTGCGCCTGTAATCCCAGCTTCTTGGGAGGCTGAGGCAGGAGAATCTCTTGAACCCAGAAGACAGAGATTGCAGTGAGCCGATATCACACCGTCGCATTCCAGCTTGGGCAACAAGAACTCTGTCTCGAAAAAAAAAAAAAAAGAAAGAAAGAAAGAAAGAAAAGAAAAGAAAAGGCTCAGGGTTGTAGGGAGTGCTCTCTTGACCTTCTATCCCTTCTCCACCTTGTGAGGCAACAGTATTCCTCCCCTCTGGAGGATGCAGCAACAAGGCGCCATCTTGGAAGCAGAGAACAGCCCTCGCCAGACATCAATTCTGCAAGTGCCTCGATCATGGAATTCTAAGCCTCCAGAACCATGAGAGATAGATTTCTACTGTTTATAAATTACCCAGACTGTGATATTTTGCCATAGCAGCATAAAAAGACTAAGACAATTATACATCCTCACTCTCCAGGTTTAAAATAGATAAATTCAGAAAGAATTTCAAATATGATGATTTTTTTTTAATGTTTAACAGGTTTCTTGATGCTGCTGGTTTTTTACAGTTCTCTTGATGACTATTACGAAGGTATATGAAGAGGCAGTTGCCTTGGGAAGCTAGTGAAGCCAAAACCCCAGAGCTTCTCGCTTGCGTAGACTCCTGTGAGGGCTGGGAATTTCTGTCATGGAATGTTCCAGATGAGGAGGGGAAGCCCAGCTGCACTCAGGACACACTTCTATGTAAGCAATTCTAGTACATTGTGCAGAAATATCTAGAAGCAAGGCACCCAAATCTCCCAGCTTCCAATAATTTATCAGAATTTTTCTTCTGATGGTGAGTATTTACTCTTGTCCCCAATTTTGTATTTGTAGTTTTTAAATTCATTTTTCTAAAGGGGGCTTGTGTTATATACAGTTTTTATGTGGCAGTTGATCTTGCCGTCTCACTAAAGTTGGAAAGTCCTTTGGGACTGAAATTGTGTTTTATACTTTCTCTGTTTCCCATGCCTGGGATACAACTGAGCTCATGGAGGAAGCCAAGCTAATGTTCTGGCCTTCAGTTCCCTGCATGGATCAAAACTGGTTTGGGAGGTTGTAAAGCTTTTTGGGAAATTACTTGTCCCTTTGTGGTACTTGAGGATTTAGAGTGCCATACCCAACATACTGCTTTAAAACTAAAAGAAGGTTTTTTTTTCTTAATTGTCAGTATTTGCATTATAATATTTATTTTGAAAGATTCTGTACTTTTATTTCAATTAAGGATTAAAAGTGTGGTTCTTCTGATTCCACAGGCATTTATTTTGAGTAAATATTTATCTACAAGGTAAATTATAGAAAAATATCCAGGGGCTGGGCACAGTGGCTCATGCCTATAATCCCAGCACTTTGGGAGGCCTAGGCAGGCAGATCACTTGAAGTCAGGAGTTCACGCCCAGCCTGGCCAGCATGGAGAAAACCTGTCTCTGTTAAAAATTCAAAAATTAGCCAGGCATGGTGGTGGGCACCTGTAATCCCAGCTACTAGAGAGGCTGAGGCACGAGAATCACTTGAACCCTGGAGTGAGCCGAAATCACACCACTGCACTCCAGCCTGGGTGACAGAGTGAAACTGTCTCAAAAAAAAAAAAAAAAAAAAAGGAAAAATATCCCGGAAGATTCATTTTTTAAGAAGTGAGAAAAAATCAGGAATTTTTAATGAAGACCTAATTTGCACTTAGTTCTTTATAATGGAGACTTATTGGCTTACATCTCTTATTTTATATAATTTTACTTACCAGTAATAAAATACTGTAAAGCATTGTTTTGATTCCAAAGGAGTATGAAGCTGTTTAGAATCAAATTTGGAAGAAAAAGGTACCGAGTCTGTCTCTGACCATTCATGAGAGGTTCAGTCTATGCTATTAAGATGCAGTTCTGGAGCAGTTGTGATGGCTCATGCCTGTAATCCCAGCACTTTGGGAAGCTGAGGCAGGAGAATTGCTTAAGCCCAGGAGATTGAGACTAGCTTGGATAACATGGCAAAACTCCATCTCTACAAAAAATACAAAAATTAACCAGGCCTGGTGGCACACACCTGTAGTCCCACCTACTTGGGAGGTTGAGGTGGGAGGATCACCTGAACACCTAGGGAGGTCAAGGCTACAGTGAGCTGTGATCACAGCACTGCACTCCAGCTTGGGCAATGTAGTGAGACCCTGTCTCAAAAAAAAAAAAAAAGATCCTGTTATGTAGAAGCATTAGTAACTCAGTGTCAATTAGAAGTTTAGAAGTTCATGAGACTTAGACCTTGTGTATACAATCCACAAAGTCAAAGGCTCTGTAAACATCAATAAATGCTGCAGACAATCTTGTGTCAATCAGTCCTGCTAGATTTCTCCTGCTAGATTTCTCTACCAGGAGAAATCTAGCAGAGAAATCACAAGGAGATAAGTGCCATAGAAATGATCAGTAGTGAAAGAATAGTGACTAAAATTCTCTATACTTCTCATGCAGACTACCAATACAAAAAGCACATACTTGCAATTTCTCAAGGAGGACAGTGGCATAGGTTGTTGACTAAAAGCTAGAAATTAATAGATCAGTAATATGGAAACTTGGAGATAGATTCCACAGATTCCATCCAGATGGAGCCATACACAACAAGAAACTGATAAGAGAAAAAAAATTGTAAGAATTAGAAAACTCCAGTCAGAGATATGGTGGCATGAAATCTTCCCTGATTGTTTTACTGGAGCTCAGTGTTTCCATCAGCTGTTCCACATGACAGCATATTACTAAGAGATAATTTGAGAGGGCCTGGATCAAAGAAGCTTGCGGCAATTGCTGTTGGCAGTCTCTATTGGCATTTTGAAATGACAGCCTCTCTGGTAACTGTCAAAACCTGGGTTCATGTCTACATTGTTATGTTTAAGCCAAAGGCATTCTTAACCCAGACTTGGCCCTTGTCACCATCTCTATTACCAAGGCCTCCCACAAGTTTTATTTTACTGAAGGGTTTGGAAAGGCATTCACAAACTTATAAAAACATTAGTGTTTCATAAGCTACCTGGTGGCTTCCATAATATTTCCATCTGCCATCTACCTCAGTAACCTGGCCAAGGAATTTTCACCTAATTGCCTTTTCAAACAAGGAATTCTAAAAAGCAATGATTGTAACTGTTTAATATACAACTGACAAAAAAGTAGCTTTCATTTTTTGTCATTCCACTGATATGAAATGAGAAGTGCATGTATGTGTATGTGTGTGTACGCAAGCATACACACATGTATATTTCTCAGGAACAAAGTCACTAATGAAATTTGACTACCTCCATTCCACCCTGCTGTTTTCAATTACACAAACTCATTAGCTAAATTATAAGGACAAGATAGCTCTAGAATTGCTACAACGATGATTAAAGTGAAGGTGAAAGATTATTTTTTACCCAGCTCAAAATATTCACCTTGAAATTGCTAGTGGGTAAGAGAAGCTAACTATCATACTATACTCTTTTTTTTTTTTGAGACATTGTTTCACTCTGTCGCCCAGGCTAATGTGCAGTGGTGCAATCTCCGCTCACTGCAAGCCCCGCCTCCTGGGTTCACGCCATTCTCCTGCCTCAGCCTCCCCAGTAGCTGGGACTACAGGCGCCTGCCACCACGCCCAGCTAATTTTTTGTGTAGAGACGGGGTTTCACCGAGTTAGCCATGATGGTCTCGATCTCCTGACCTCGTGATCCACCCGCCTCGGCCTCCCAAAGTGCTGGGATTACAGACGTGAGCCACCACGCCCGGCCATAACACACTATACTGTCTTAAAGGTTGCCCTGAATAAAAACCATAATGTAAGGAGTCCACATAACTAACTGGGGAAAGTGGTATTTTTGGGATGAGAAGCTTCCTCAAATTTTGCTATGTAGTGATAAGAATTTGGCTCTTTCTGGCCACCTTCTGTGTCATCCTGTCATTCACCACCATAAGTAATTGGCTACTTTCCTCCACTGTCTCTCGTTATTTTCCTCCTCCCACCTCTTTCCTTTTCCTAACTCAGTTCCCTTGCTTTGATTTTTCCTTTCCCCTCTGCCTTGTCCATACCATAGCATTAACATAATCACCTAGGATTCACACTGGGTTCTAGTGTTCAAGGTTCTGAAACGGCTGGGTCAGCCATTTCTGATCCTTTTCTATCCCCAGACACATAAGGGATGTAGCAGGCAGTGCCATCAAAATCCATGGCTCTCTACAGCACTAATTTTAAGAGGTGGAGAAAGGCATATCAGATTCTCCAACGAAAAAGAAACTTTGTAGGTTGAAAACTTTTAAATGCTTCCAATGAAGATCTGATCAGCATGTTTCCCTACATTCCTTCTATGTCGTGTCAGCATCACTGGAAAGAGCCTCGCCTAATGTGGTGGCTTACGGACCAGCATCACCAACATCACCTGGGAACTTGTTAGAAATGCAGAATCTCAGGCCTCCACCCCAGACCTACTGAATCAGAATCTGTGTTTTAACTAGATGCTCACATTAAAGTTTGAGAATCACTGTGCTCTCATGGTAGGAATATAGTAAAACCCAACATATCTAATGGTGTAAATGGCATTCAACTACTGATAACAACATATGTAATAGAATATTATGATCTTTAGAGTAAAGCAAGCTGCTTTTTATTTCTAGCATTTAATAACTGAATCTTCAACAAATCATTTAACCTTCCAGAACTTTGGTTAACTCATGTATAAAATGGAGATTATATCTATCTTACAGAGACCATGCACATACAGTTTTTAGGAGAATGCCAGGCTTAGAGTGTGCGTGCAATAATTTTTTACTACTTATGGTTAAAACTGTTATTATTGTCATCATTATTTAATCAAATTGGCTTTATGTGCTAAAAAAAAAAAAACTATTTAGATCAAGTTACACAAGCATGCTTCTCATCTTCCCAAAGCTTACAACATAAAATGAGCAATAACTATATGGGCAATTGCACAAAAAAAGCAATATGCTGACAAGATAACATATTCATTCAAATCTGTTTATGCTGAAATTTTAGTGAGCGTGAGCTTGGGTTTATTAGTCTGACCCACTGATTAAATAGCATTATTTGAGTCATAAACTACAAAATCAGAAAACCACTAAGAGATGATGAGATTAAAACATTCACCAAACAAGAAATATGTCAAGGAAGAGTCAAAAACTTTGGTACCAGAGAGGCTTTATGCTGCTAGATATACTTTTTTTTTAAATCAAAATACCAACTTAATTGTTAATGGAATTTTTAATTATCTATTACAATCCGAACTGGCTAAAACACATAGTTCCTTATAAGCTCAAACCAAACATTTAATTAAACCTACCAAGCATAAGTGGCATATTTTTTATCCTGTCCCTTAAGCGGAAGTGTCAGAAAAGGCCTTTTACTCTTTGTTAATTGAAAAATAAATAGGTTTCCAGAACAGAGTCATCTCTTTAGAACAATTCATCCACCATGCAATTGTACAATTTATATCTATTCTAGGTACCAACCCTTGCCATTGCTTAGTCTGATAATTAGGAGTAGAAACTAGAAATAAATAAAAGCATTATTTTTAAAAGTATTTCAAAGTCTTGTTTTTAGTACTTTGCATTCAACCCCAATCCCCAACATAACTTCATTATGTTTAAAAATATAATTTTAAGAAAAGATTATTTATATTGTTTTCAGATAGTCCTTTTGAACTGTCTTACCAGTAATTAAGAGATAACTATGAGGCCTTGCACACTGGCTCACACCTGTAATCCCAGCACTTTGGGCGGCCAAGGCAGGAAGATCACTTGAGGTCAGGAGTTCAAGACCAGCCTGGCCAACATGGCAAAACCCCATCTCTACCAAAAATACAAAAATTGAGCAGATGTGGTGGCTCATGCATGTAGTCCCAGCTACTGGTGAAGTTGAGGTGGGAGAGTCACTTGAACCCAGAAGGCAGAGGTTCCAGTGAGCTAAGATCATGCCACAGCACACCAGCCTGGGTGAAAGAGTGAGACCCTGTCTCAATTTAAAAAAAAGAAAAAAGAAAAAAGAAAGAAAGAAAGAGAGAGATAACTGTGAGTCTTTTCCTAAATTTCATCTGCCCCCTTTCTAATTTGTTTGCATTCATTGAACTTAGATGTCCAAATAATCAAAACCCATTACTAACTGGCTTTTACTAAAATCACTTCTTCACTTTCTCAATAGTTATATTAAAATGACCAACATTCTCTATCTGTTTATTAATGTTTAAATATTAACAAATTTCATTAAATTAGCTCAACCAAATAACGTTCTGGTACATAAAAATTAATTTGAAATATATAGTAATATGATCCTTTTGTAGTTCATGAGCATGATGATTGGGTGTTCGCATACATGTGTGAGATGTGCCACCCTCTGAACCTGGTTACAATGTGGGGATATTACCTGTCTGACCTGAAAAAAAAGAAATATATATTAATTAAGTAGTTAATCATTTGAGGTTTGAAATAGGCTTTCACAGAAATTCAGTTGGAAATTCACAGATTGTATAACAGAAACAAGATGTGTAGTTTACAATACAGAAATCCCCTAACACATTATTTATTTAGAACAGCACTGCCAGGTCACAAGTAGTGTCTAGATAACCTGGAAAGCCAAGAATTGGCTAGAAACCCAGTCATGGATAAAGCTCTGAAGTTGAATTAATTTATAAAATAGAATGTGATTCACTTTGAGTTATCAAACAAACATAATTTATGAGCTTCCTCTTTACCTTTGTTTTTGTTTTGTTTTTCTGGGGGTTTTTAATCAGCTTTCAGTCTAGAGGTTGGGGGTATATTCTTATCAGCTGACCAGAGACTATAAATAGAATAGACAATGGAAAGAGCCTCCATTCATCCATTCATTCATTCATTCATTCATTCATTCTCCAGAATTCTAGTATATACAAATTTGTTTCTAATGCCTAGAAATTAGAAAAAAAGAAGGTCACTGCTCTGCTGGTCAAAAGGGCAAGTAAAATATATTTTCTTTAAGAAGGGCAAAAAGATATTAACCACAGGTGATATAATTAAATTATTTCATTATTTTAAAATTATGGTTTCCAGGCCCTACACCTACTTGTTCAGAAGCTATGATATGCCAGTCACTGGCTGGTACTGAGCAGGACAGCAGGATCCCTGCCTTCATGGATCTGAAAGTCTAGTGAAGCAGAAAGAGAAGTAAATTGGTGATTACAAGTGGTACTTAAAGTACAAAATTCTATGGCATAATAGGAAAGGGGGCCAACCCAGAATGCAGGCATTAGAACCTCTTTCCAGGTGAAAGAAGGGTATCTAAGTTGAAATCTGCAGGGTGTTGACAAATATTTGCTGTTAATTATCAAAGCAATAAAAAGTAACATAATAATATATAACTTTTTACATATTAATACTTGCAATTTTTTTTTTATTCCTGTGTTCACAAGGGTTTGGGGTAGCAGGAAATGGCCTGATAGAGTACTGGTGAGAATAAAAAAATTGGTATTATCACTTTCAGTACAATGTGGCAATATACATCAAAAAATATAGAAATATGTGTACATTTGACTTACCTAAAATACCAATTCTCAATATTTGCTTTAAAGAAAAATATATGGACAAACTATCTACATTAACATCTAAATGTCTAACTATATAGTGACAATTAAATAACTAATAGTACATTCATATAATGAAACAGCACTAAGTTATTACAACATTGGTATAAAGAAATATTTATTAACATGTATACAATCATGATATATTAAGTAAAATGAGAAGATTACAAATATATGCATAATAGAAACCCTTTTTATTTAAACACACACACAGAGTTCTGAAAGATATAAAAAGTGTGTTAAAGTTATCTTTGGGTAAGAAGATTATACTTTCTTTTTTGGGAGGACTTTGTGTGTGCCTCTATTACTAATTTTTTACATTAAAAACATGCTGCTTTTATAATTACGGAAACAAAAGTGATGGGATCAGGACAAATACATTAAATCCTAAATATTTTTAATCCCACCCTTCTTTCAGCTCCTAAGGAGAAGCAATAATAAAAAAGAGGTGCCATGTAAGAAAAGAATCTAGAGAGGCCCACCCAGCAGGAGCACAGCTAGGTGTGGAGCCCACGGCAGAGCAGATCACCAAAGGCTTTGCAGGCCCAGAAAGAGGAGCCTTGACTTTCAAAGAGTCATGGGACCCTTCATAAGCTATTCTAAGCCTTCCACATCCAGGGAAAGCATTTGTTACAGAGGAACAAGATAACAAAAGAGCTCAAGGAAAAGAGGTCTTGAGGAAGTAAAACTCTACATTAAAGATGAGGCTGTCCTCAACACAGCCAAAAATGATTTTTTAAGACATCATATTAGATTATGTCACTCTTCCATTCTAATCTCTCTAACAGCTCGTCTTTCAACCACAGTGAGCCAAATTCTTTACATGGTCCCACAAGGTCTGACACCTGACAATCTTTCTGACTTTTTCTTCTTCTGCGATCCCTGTCTCTTACCGCACTCCAGACTAGCCTCCTTGGTATTCCTCTAATATACCAAGCACAATCTCACCTTGGAGTTTGTGCTGGCTGTTCCCTCATCAAGAATGTTGTTCCACCCACTTCCATTTGGTTAACTTCCTCCCTGCCTTCAGATCTTTGCTTAAATGTCACCTTTAACAAGTCCCACTTTTACCACCACATTTAAAGATGCAACCGTCTTTCATATTAACCCCATCCCGTACTTCCAATTGCCCCATCCTGCTCTATTTTTTTTCATAGCATAATCACTTTCTATCTTCCAACTTATTTATTATGTTGATTATTATTTGTCTGTGTCCTTGCTACCAGGCCAGAGCTTTTTGTTATATAAGCACTGACATATCATAAATATCTAGAACAATGCCTAGTACTCCATTGTTCTTAAAAGATAATTTTCAATAAATAAATGAGTGAATAAAGCTTCATGCTTATTTCATGCTTCAACTTTGAGTTAACTTAGAGTCTGGTTACCTTTAGGGAACCATGTAAATTAAGTATAAGAAAATCTAAAATAATTATAAAGCCTTAGAAAGGTTCTGCTGGGGTATTTGGAGTTATAATATCAAATAAATATTCAAACTGTTGTATGCTATCTATTAGTGTCATTCTTAAGCTCTCATCTCTAAGATCTTATGTTGTAAAAAATAGCTTTTAATTTGATGTCTAGGTTTTGGTTTCATCACCTGTAAGATGAGGAGATTGCACTAAATCATCATTTTGATTTCTTCTAAAGGTTTGGAATTTCACACTTAAGAATGTCAGGTATTTGTCCCAGTATTGTGGACTGAAATATTGCCAGTCATAGCCCCTCACAAAATATGTTGACTAGCCTTTTTTGATATAAAACTGCCTTTAATTCATATTCTCCTTTTCTGGATTCTTCTAGAAAACATGAAAATTCAAACGTATGTTTATAAATACACAAAAGCAAGAAAAGAAAAATTGAGACATTTCTCTTAATCTGAAAAAACCTCTGAATTTTGGAAATTATTAAAAATGCTAACAGGACAAAACACATTCTTTTCTTAACACCATTTGAAAACAAGACTGTTTAGAAATATTTCATATGACAACATTTGCATGTAGTGATTTTGAAAGAGGAGGGATTCTCCTTTTTTTCCCTCTCCATCAACTTCTCTTCTGAAAAAAATTAGTACTTTCACTATTGCATAACCTGGTAGAGTTTATGAAAGTACAGCTTCCATCATTTTTTCCTGTTTTTTACTATTACTTTGAAGGTTTCTTCTATTTTCAGCTTTTGATGGCGTCACAGTTTCATAAAAATGTGAAGACATATTAAATTCCTAAGTTCAACAGCATTTAAATCCTTTCAGAATCATTGCAAATTCATTAAAACTAGAGAAAGCAAGTGACTAATCTGTAAATTCAGCATTGTTTGAATTTACAAAGATTATACTTTTAAATTTAATATATGAGAAAATATGATTTTATGAGCAAACCATACATAGATAATATGCCTTCAATTTTCCTAAACTATGAAGGTAAACATGTCAAAAAATGAGTTAAGTTTTACATATTTTAGTATTAATCTTCCTCTGTCTTTGCCACTCACTCTAACTAGGAAAAATACTTTTATGCCTTCAAAATTCGATGAAATATTACATCTTTAAATATGAACACTTCAGTGTTACTGCTTCATCAGTGAACAATTAGATGTTTAATATGTTACAATGATCTTCACATTAATTTGCCTGGAGTGAAAACAGGAGCTCCACACAGGATTGATCAAATGACTTTTAAGTTCCCCAATGCTAAATTGTTTCAGAATACAAATGGAAGTGCATTATAGCCACATGAGCACTCAATGAATTCCTAATGAGCAGATGCCATCAGAGTGATTGCAATATATAATGACATTACCTGCAGATGAAAGAAGCACCCAGCACTCTGCATTTGAAACCTGGCATTGCAATGACATTCTTTGCTGGATCAATTCAAGTCTCATTCAGACTGCAAATGAATGTGCTCTAGAAGAAGGTATTTTATAAATGGATTAAATGGATGGCTTTTTTTTTTTCCAAAATTCTTAAATGTCCCTTACTTTCCCTCAGAAATCATCTTTTCTTTAACTGGGGAATGCCAGACTAAGATTTCCAAAAACCTGATAAATGTTTACATCAAATGAACCACCATGCCCCCTCTTCCTCCATAAAGCGCCTTGAATTTCTTCTTTCAGGGGTCACATTAGTACAAGGGTTATAATGGCATAAAATAAGCCCTGAGAGAGAGAGAATTTCAAGGAAGTGTCCACATCAAAACAAAAACTGCTTCATTCACTGCATTTTTTCAAGAACAGGGATTTCTAGAGTAGAGACAATGTCAAATCTTCAGTCATTGTTTATCAAAATTGGACACACATATTTACTAATGTTTATTGGTTTTTTTGTTTGTTTGTTTGTTTGTTTTTGAGACGGAGTCTCGCTGTCGCCCAGGCTGGAGTGCAGTGGCGCGATCTCGGCTCACTGCAAGCTCTGCCTCCCGGGTTCACGCCATTCTCCTGCCTCAGCCTCCCGAGTAGCTGGGACTACAGGCGCCCGCCACTATGCCCGGCTAAATTTTTTGTATTTTTAATAGAGGCGGGGTTTCACCGTGTTAGCCATGATGGTCTCGATCTCCTGACCTCGTGATCCGCCCGTTTAGGCCTCCCAAAGTGCTGGGATTACAGGCGTGAGCCACCGCGCCCGGCCGGTTTTCAATTTTTATAGCAGCTAGAAAGTCCTCTTCTGCTGTGCAGTTGGGATCCCATTCACTCCTTCTATGGTGTACTGTGTTCACCCATAAAATCAAACAAATGGAAAAATGTCCTCCTTATGCTTCAAAAAATTATCTTTTTGGAGCCAGGACAAGTAGATTAGAACCCAGACATTATGTCCAGTGCATTTCATCTGAGATGGCGCAAGTGAAAAAGGGGAAAGGTGCCAAAGCTTCACAGTGCTTAGAAAAAAAAAAGAGAGTTAATTACCAAAAGGCAGTGCAGTCAAAAACATGTGTGGAAGGCAAAACAGAGTGACTGCCTGTTAAAGTACAACGTAATTAGAAACAAAAGTGGTATGCATGGATATCTGTCAGAACTGGTTGGTTTATGCTGTAGTAACAAAAAACACCACCATAATATCAGAGATTTAGTGCAAAAAACTGTTGTTTCTCAGTCACCCAAAGTCCTTCATACCCCCTGAAAATGTCTGTCCTGAAGGCATGGGCTCTGCTTCGATTAGCTGCATTGATTACATGGCACTATCCTTGTAATAGTGCTCCCGAGGTCACCACAGCAAAGGCGTGTGCTGGGCAGTCTCATGTGGATAGTAAGTACTTCCGCACCAAAGCATTGTTTGTCACTTCTACTCACATTTTGTTGGCTAAATTGAGTCACGGTATCACGTCAATCTTCAAGAAAGAGTGGAAATACAATCCCTTTCCCACCAATATCCCCCAACACTGTGTGCCTAAAAAGAGTAAAACCGGAAACACTGGTGAGCAACCCAAACATCTTCCCCACCATGGAAAACCAAATGAATCAAAATTTCCTTCTAGATGTCAAGCTACATATTCCCCAACCTACACTGACTTTGTCCTAATCATTTCTTTACAAATAAACTTATGTGGAATTATGGAATATAAATTCTCATGGAAATATGGATGGAGCAGTTAAGTAAATTAATATTAGTGGAATTAATCATTACATAAAAGATGGTTAAGAGTATTTTATCCTTAATGTCAAAGCAGATAAAACAAATAAGAGATATTTATTTTGAACAAATTTTGATAGGTAAAATTATACTCGTTTATTAAAGTGAACTAAAGAATGACTACATTGATAATCAGACCACTGCAGCCACTGCCAACACCAGCACAGACCACTTGGAAGCCAATATATTATCTTGCCAGTGCCACAGCCATTGACCGCACCATGCCTGCTGCCCAGGGGCCCAAAAACCCGCCCACCCACCTGGCTCACTGCGGCCATTGCCAGCACATGAGCAAGCTGCCTGGAGACCTAAGAATTGGCCTCCCCAGACCTGCTAATACCAATGCCAGTATACGTCACTCTGGGGCCCAGTTCACCACTCAGTACAACTTCAGTCCACAACTGCCACATCCCCATCCCCAGAAAAACTTCACAACAGCCTCCACTAAAAACTTCACTCTAAGCTACCGAGGAAGTCATGGACACTACCGAAGCTGTCTGTGGGTTAAAAAATTATACAAAGACTACACTACTGCATGCCCCCAGAATTAAGGCCAAAGTACCCTATCCAAAACATCATAGATATATCTTAAGGAAAAAGTCCTCCCCTATGAAAGCAAATTCAAAAACCTGGAAAAATTGACTTTACAACAGATGTGCAGATATCAACTTAAGGACACACAAAAAAATTAATAAGCAAAGAAATATGACATTTCCAAAGGAACACAATAATTTTCCAGCAACAGATTCCAATTTTTAAAATTATGAAATCCTGAATGAAGAATTAAAAATAAGTATATTAAAGAAGCTCAATGACATACAAAACAATTTAGATAAACAATACAAAGAAATCAGAAAAAATAATTCAGGATACAATTGAGAAATTTACCAAAATAATAGATGCCATTAAAAAAAAGAAATCTGAGAACTAATTAATTCACTAAATAAATGCAAAATATATTTGAAAGCTTCAGCAATAGACTGGATTACACAGAAGGAAGAATTTTAGAACTTGAAGACAAGTCTTTTGAAATAACCCAGACACAAATAAAGACAAATGAATAAAAAGAATGAACAAAGTCTGCATGACATATGATACACAATAAAGTGATGAAATATTTGAATTATCAGTGTTCCAGGAGGCAAAGAAAAAAATGAAAGAGATAGACACCTATTTAATTAAACAATATCTGAAAACTTTCCAAATCTAGCAAAAGATATAGACATCCAGGTACAGGAAGCTCATAAATCTCCAAACAGATACAATTCAAAAATGTCTTCTCCATAGCACATTATAGTCAAATTGTTATAAGTCAAAGACAAAGAAAGAATTCTAAAAACAAGAAAAAAAGCATCTAGTCACATTTAAGGGAACTCCAATCAGACAAGCAGTATATTTTTCATCAGAAAACTTACAAGCCAGAGAAAATTGGATGATGTATTCTAAGTGCTAAAAGAAAAAACTGCCAGCAGCAATGTCCTTCATAAATGAAAGAGAAATAAAATATTTTCCAGATGAACAAAAGCTAAGGTAATTCACAACCACTAGATTGGCCCTATAAGAAATGCTGAAGGGAGTTCTACATGTGAAAGCAAAAGGACAGTATCTACCATAATGAAAACACATGACTGTATAAAGCCCACTGGTAGAGCAAACATACAAATGAGGATGAGAAGGGACTTAAATGTTACCGCTATAGAAAACCACTAAATGACAATGATAAACAATAACAGAGAACAAAAAGAACAAGGGATATACAAAACAACCAGGAATCAATAAATAAAATGACAGAAGTAAGCCCTTACATATAAATAATAATCTTGAATATAAATGGACTACTCTTTGCAGGTAAAAGATATGAACTTTCTGAATGTTATTTTATTTTATTTTATTTCATTTTATTTTATTTTTTGAGAGGGAGTCTCACTCCTTGCCCAGGCTGGAGTGCTGTGGCACAATCTTGGCTCACCACAACCTCCACCTCCTAGGTTAAAGCAATTCTCCTGCCTCAGCCTCCTGAGTAGCTAGGACTAAAGGCATGCACCACCATGTGCAGCTAATTTTTGTATTTTTAGTAGAGACAGGGTTTCACCATGTTGGCCAGGCTGTTCTCAATCTCCTGATGTCATGATTCACCAACCTCAGCCTCCCAAAGTGCTGGGATTACGGGCGTGAGCCACTGCACCCAGACCTGAACGTATTTTTTAAATCCAACCCAACTATATGCTGCTTACAAGAAATTCATCTTACCTGTAAAGACACATGTAAACTGAAAGTAAAGGGATGAAAAAAAAAATTCCATGCAAATAGAAACTAAAAATGAGCAGGAGTAACTGTACTTATATCCAAAAACAACAGACTTTAAGTCAAAAACAGTACGATTAGACAAAGAAGGTCATAAGATAATAATATAGTGATCAATTCTGCAAAAGGATATAACAATTCTAAACATATATGCACCCAACACTGGAACACCCAGATATATAAAGCAAATATTTTAGATCTAAAGAGAGAGATGGAGTCCAACACAATAGTAATTGGGAACTTTAACATCCTACTCTCAGCATTAGACAGATCATCTAGACAGAAGATTAACAAAGAAACATTGGATTTAAACTGCACTTTAGACAAAATGGACCTAAAAGACATCTACAGAACATTTTATCCAACAGCTTCAAAATATATATTCTCCTCAGCACGTGGAACATTCTCCAAGATAGACTATATGTTAGAACCCAAAACAAGTCTCAACAAATTTTTGAAAAATAAAAATTATACCAAGTATCTTCTCAGACTATAATGGAATGAAACTAAATATCAATAAAAAATAAACTTGGGAAAAATATGTAAATATAAGGAAATTAAACAACATGCTCCTGAATGACATTGGGTCCAATTTCTAGGAACAAATGAAAATTGAAACACAACATACCAAAACTAATGGGATGCAAAATCAGTGCTAACATGGAAGTTTATAGCACTAAAATCTACATCAAAAAAGTAGAAATATTTTAAATAAGCAATCTAATGATCCACCTCAAGGAACTATAAACATAATAACAAACCAAACCCAAAATTAGTAAAAGGAAAGAAATGACATAGACTAGAGCAGAAATAAACAAAATAGAGACTAAAGAATACCACAAAGGGTCAACAAAACAAAAGGGAAAATAAACTAAATTCATAAACCACTAGCTAAACTAACTGTGAAAAAAGAGAGAAGACCCAAATAAATTAAATAACAAATGAAAAAGAGGACATTATAACTGACATCACAGAAATATAAGAGATCAGCAGAGACTACTATGAACAACTACACATTAACAAACTAGAAAACCCAGAGGAAATGAATAAATTCCTAGAAACACACAGCCTACCAAGGTTGAATCAGAAATAAATAGAAAACCTGAGCAGACCAATAATGAGTAAAGAGATTGAATCAGTAATAGTAAAAATAAAATCTCCCATCAAAGTAGTTCAGGATCAGATGTGTTTACTGCCAAATTCTGCCAAATTTAAACTTCCAAAGAAGAACTAACAGCAATTATCTTCACACTATTCCAATAAATGAAAAGGAATGAATTTTTCCTAAGTCATTCTGCAAGGCCCTACTACCCTGATACCCAAACCAGATAAAGACACAACAACAACAAAAGAAAACTACAGGCCAATATTCATGATGAACATAGATGCAAAAATCCCCATCAAAATGTCAGCAAACTGAATGCAGCAGTACATCAAAAATATCATATGTCGTGATCAAGTGGTATTTATCCCATTGATACAAGGATGGTACAACATATGCAAATTAATAAATGTGATACATTGCACAACAGAATGAAGGGCAAAAACCATATGATTATCTCAACAGATGCAGAAAAAGTATTTCACAAAATTTAATATCCCTTCATGATAAACTCTCAACAAATTAGGCATAGAAGGAACATACCTCAATATAATAAAAGCCATATATGATAAGCCCACAGCTAACATCCACTGAATGGGGAAAAGCTGAAAGCCTTCCATCTAAGAACTGGAACAAGACAAAGATACTTTTATCACTCCTAATCCATATAGTGCTAGATGTCCTAGCCAGCCCAATTAGGCAAGAAGAAGAAATAAAAGCCTCCAAATTGAAAAAGAGGAAATCAAACTGCCCCTTTTGGCAGACAACTTGATATTATATCTAGAAAAACCTGAAGATTCCACCAATTAAAAAACCCATCTTACATATGGCAAATATACTCAATGAAGTGGCAGGATACAATATCAACATCCAAAAATCAGTAGCATTTCTATAACCCAATAATGAACTAGCTGAGAAATAAATCAATAATGCAATACCATTTACAATGGCTACCAAAAAAATTACCTAGGAACAAATTTAGCCAAGGAGCTGAAAAACCTCTACAATACTGGTATAAAAACAAACACATAGACCAATGGAACAGAATGGAGAACCTAGAAACAAATCCAAATATTTATAGCCAGCTGATTTTCTACAAAGTTGCCAAAAACATACATTAAGGAAAAAAACACCCTCTTCAATAAGTGGTGCTGGGAAATTGGGTATCCACATACAGAAGAATGAAACTGGACCATATCTATAAACTTATACAAAAATCAACTCAATGCATTAAACACTTAAACCTAAGATGCAAAAGTGTAGAACTGCTACAAGAACACATCAGGGAAATATTTCAGGACATTGGTCTAGGCAATGATTTTATAGCTAAGACCTCAAAAATATAGGAAACAAAAACAAAATTAGACAGATGGGATTACATTAAACTAAAAAACTCCTGCTCTGCAAAGGAAACAATCAACAGAGTGAAGAGATAACTTGGTGAACAAAGAAAATATTTGCAAACTATCTGACGACGATAAACACAAGGAACTCAAACAACTCAACAGTTAAAAAAAAACCCACAAATAATCCCATTAAAAAATGGGCAAAGGACATAAATACATATTTCTCAAAGAAAGACATACAATGGCCTATGAGTCTATGATTAAAAAGGTTTGACATTGGTAATTACCAAGGAAATACCAATCAAAACCACAAAAATATCATCTCACTCTGCTTAAAATGGCTATTATTTTTTTAAGAAACGATGATGGTGAGAATACAGAGAAAAGAAAACTCTTAAATATTTTTGGTGGGAATGTAAATTAGTGCAGCCATCATAGAAAACAATATGGGGGTTCCTCAAAAAACTAAAAGTACAACTACCATGTGATGCAGCAATCACACTACTGGGTATTTATCCAAAGGAAAAGAAATCGATATATCAAAAACATACCTGCACCCTCATGTTTATTGCAGCACTATTCACAATGGCAAAGACACAAGATCAACCTAACAAACATTTATTAAAAACAAATGGATAAAGAAAATGTGGTATATGTACACAGTGGAATACTACTCATTAAAAAGAATGAAATTATGTCATTTGCAGCAACATGGATGGAGCTAGAGGTCTTTATTTTAAGTGAAATAAACCACACACCAAAAGACAAATATCGCATATACTCATTCATAGTGGGAGCTTTCAAAGTTGATCTCATGAAGGTAGGAGAGTACAATGTAGATATCAGAGACTAAGAAGGGTGTGTGGGTTGGTTGGGGGTGGGAGCTGAAAGAGGCTGGTTAATGGGTACAAACATACAGTTAGGTAGAACGAATAAATTCTATTGTTTAGTAGCAGAATAGAATGGCTATAGCTAAAAACAATGTATGTTACATTTCAAAATAGCTGGAAAGGAGGGCTTGAAATGTTTCTAATACATAGATACGATAAATACTCCAGGTGATGGATACCCTAAATAAACTGACTTGATCATTACACATTCTATGCATGTAACAAAATATCACATGTACCCAGTAAATACATACAAATATTATGTATCAATTAAAAATGAAAGACTGCATTGAAAAGTGTATGGAAATAAAACTTTTAAATAAGTATATGTTTCTATTTCTATATCCAAAGTTCTTATGATTTTTGCTAAAGTTCTTAACTCAATGTCAGACACTCATAAGAATGCCTGACAACAAGATCATTTGTAATAAAAATCTAAAGTATATAATTTCACCACTAGAGCTAGCTGGATGCACAAAAATTTTTTAAAGCATAATTGACAACAAAAACCCTTTCACATATTCTCTATATCATCCAATATACTACAATTTGTTGCTTGTATTATTCAGTGAGTAGTCTTAGGGGATATAAACATTATTCATCTCATAAGTAGGTTTAGCAGATGAAAGCATTAGTTGCTCAATATAGTGTGAAAACATAAGGTTAAATCAAAAACCAAAACATTTCACTGTGTAGTGTGACAAAAATACCTATAAGAATTAGAAAAGTTTGAATTGTAGCTTCTGTTGCTTTCTAAGGCAACAATGTTAAAGAAATCTACAATTGCCATAAAAGTGGGCAGAGAAAGAACGAAAAACAAAAAGCTCGAATGGGACAAGAAGGTAATAATTTGTTTGAATTTATGATTGATAAAAATTAAAAAATAATTAGACAATAAAGAGAGAAAATGAGAAAATTTAAAACAGAAATACAAGCTATACCTACAAATTGA
This sequence comes from Pan paniscus, assembly GCF_029289425.2. Lineage (NCBI taxonomy): Eukaryota > Metazoa > Chordata > Mammalia > Primates > Hominidae > Pan > Pan paniscus. Next base: position 139,160,650 of record NC_073252.2, on the reverse strand, counting down.
TTATTTTAATATACTAGTTCTATTTATCCCAGTGAGTGTTTATTCTCTTGCAGCTGTCACATTGAGGGCTAGTATATTCATACCAGAAGCCTCGATTTCTCAGAGCCCTTCTGGATTTCTTCTTTTGAAAAATGTCAAGTGCAGTGGAAGCAGAGATATTACTGGGCCTGAAAATCCCACATTTTCCTCAGTCCTGATTTCATCACATTAAGAAGGGCATTACTAAGCTGGAGCTCATGGAGACCAGGTAGAATGGGAAAACAGAGGATTAAGAAGTATGCTCTTAAGAAGAATGGATAAAGATCCTGGGGATATTTAACCTAGAAAAGAAAAGCCATAGGAACGACATGATAGCTCCCTTGCAATATTTGAAGAGCTATATTCTACAAAGGGGATTTGATTTATCCTCTGTAGTTAAAAAACACAGAATGTTACAGGAACGACATGATAGCTCCCTTGCAATATTTGAAGAGCTATATTCTACAAAGGGGATTTGATTTATCCTCTGTAGTTAAAAAACACAGACTGTTACAGGAATATTGATAAATATAAAAAATATTGGTAACAATTACAACTGACCAAAAAGGTATTATTTGGTAGTAAACTTCCCTTTATAGAACAAATTCCAAAAAAAAAAAAAAATCAGATACTTATCTTTTGGGAATGGTATGAAAGAACATTTATATTGAATAGGAAGTTAGATAAAAATAAACCCCAGTATTCTTTCCAATGTTCTGATTATTATAATCTATGCATTTAGGGCTTGGACACATTTCTTAGATATAAATTTGATTTTAGGGAAACAGTCATTAACTGTCAAATCTGGTGATTTAAGTGGGCAACCAAACTAAGTTATGCCAAAATAAATATTTTATTGTTTATTGTATTTTTTGAATGAAGTGATACCTTAAAAATAATAAATGAACTTTCACATTTGCTTTAAACTGACTCTGACTAGAAAGCCCAATGTAGTTTTCGTGCAGGTTTTGTTGGTTTTCTAGATGTATTGTATTTCTAAAATGTATTTTTTAACCATAGAGATATTATTCTGTTCTTAAACGTTTGAAAATTAATGTAAAGATGAAAAAACTCACAGTCCTGTCAGTATAGTAGCACCACTGTTATTTTGAGTGGTCATTTTTCCAATATTTTCCTTTTGTATGCAGTGCTTACATACAGTCTATTCTCATTATTCATGATAGCTATTTTCTATAAAGTTACCACAAACACTGATTTAGCGAAAAATGAGCCACTGTTCCTAGGAGAAATGTAGTATTAGGCTCCTGTGAGCCTCTGTTCACATCTTCATCAATTAATCCATATATAACCTTGCTTTTTGTATGTTTCTATTCAAAAACGCTTTATTTTTATATATTGTTGATTGTTTCATTAGCATTGAACTGACAGCCAACACCACTATAACTAACTCATGCCTGAACAAAGCTTATCTAACACATTTATTTTCTCCATAAGGCATATCACAGCCTTTTTGTGCTTAGGAACACAAGGCAGCATGTTAGAGACACATCTGGAGACTATTTCAAATAGTAAAATCATCAACAAGAAGCTGAAAAAAAAGTCATAAAATAGACAGCCAAAGGACACTCATTGATAGTATCGGAGCCAAAACCAAAATGCAGAGTACAACCTTGTTTAACTGCAGTCAGGAAATATGCACATCAGGTGACTGAAATGCTTGCTGCATTGCATATGGCTGCAAGTGACTGAAAAAGTGCCGTGGTATTAATTTGGGGGTGCACAAACAAATTTTAGCAAATGGGAGAATTTGCAAATATGGAATATGCAAATAATGAGGCTCAATTGTATTTTGTATCCCGTCTCTTACTACATAGCTTTCATAATAATGACTTTTAATGACTACCTTCTAGCCTATGAGTAGTTCCACCAAAGTTTATTATCTCATTCTTAGATTGTTGCACTCTTAGCTCTCTTGAGTTAGGAGCCTGGAGTTGCAAGTGACAGACAACCCTTCATAAACAGATCAACAAAAAGAAAATCTCTTAATTTACAGAAACTGAAAAGCCCAGAAATACCTCTTGCTGTCTTCAAACATGGTAAACTTGAAAGTTGAAGCAATGCCACTGTAACTGTTTTCTATCACTTGTCTCTTCCCTCTCCTGTGTGGCTTCTGTCTTAGGCTTCTCATGGTAGATGATGGCAGCAGTTCCAGACCCTAGTCTCTCCACTTTACATAAAGCATGGAAGAGAGATGGCCCTTCCCAGAAATCCTACTAAAATTCTTACTGCATATTTTCGGCTATGATTAAGTCATATGCCCGCTTCTGAGGCAATCACTGTGGGAATTAGGTGTTCTGATCACCTAAGCATGGGTCATGTGCAGTATCTCTAGAGTTATGGAAGGTGTGGTCCCCAGGCCACATAAATTCAGAAGGGGAAGGTAAGCAGATGGTGAATGTGTGCTGGGAAGCAAAGCAGGAGAGATCCACGAAAAGAGGATTATTTTTCACTCTTTTTTTTTTTTTTGAGACGGAGTCTCGCTCTGTCACCCAGGCTGGAGTGCAGCGGGTGCGAACTCAGCTCACTGCAAGCTCCACCTCCCGGGTTCACGCCATTCTCCCGCCTCTGCCTCCCCAGTAGCTGGGACTACAGGTGCCGGCCACCACGCCCGGCTAATTTTGGTTTCGTAGAGATGGGGTTTCACCGTGTTAGCCAGGATGGCCTCGATCTCGTGACCTCGTGATCCACCCACCTCGGCCTCCCAAAGTGCTGGGATTACAGGAGTGAGCTACTGCACCCGGCCTTTTTTCACTCTTAAAAGTAACACTACTGGCAGGTCGCAGTGGCTCACATCTGTAATCCCAGCACTTTGGAAGGCCGAGGTGGGCAGATCACCTGAGGTCAGGAGTTCGAGACCAGCCTGGTCAACATAGTGAAAGCCTGTCTCTATTTAAAACACAAAAAATTAGCCGGGCGTGGTGGTGGGCACCTGTAATCCCAGCTACTTGGGCGGCTGAGGCAGGAGAATTGCTTGAACCCGGGAGGTGGAGGCTGCCCTGAGCCCAGATCATGCCACTGCACTCCAGCCTGGGAGGCAGAGTGAAACTATGTCTCAAAAAAAAAAAAAAAAAAAAAAGTAACACTACTATGTTCATCTTTCTGCGAATAACCCCAAACATAATTTTAGTAATAAAATCCCAATTTCAAATACTATTATAAAATATTGAGACTGGGAGACCCCAAGGGCTTCCTCTAATCCATCTACCAATCCAGTGAGGAATTCCCCTACACAATTTTCCTAGCTAAAAGTTTCCAGATTTGTTTGGAAATCTTCAAAGACTGTAAAATCCACCTTCTGACTGTAGTTCACCCTGGTGCAACAAGACAATCCTTTGCATAAATTCTGTTGCCATTGTGTCCTCAAGGCTTCTTTTCTTCAGGACAAATGTGCAAGTTTTCAATCTTTCCGCAAATGCTATTTCAGGCTCCCTACTATCCTTGAAATAATTTTTATTTAACTCATATTCCTTTTAAAAGGTGAGGCCCCAGATATTTTGGTAATTAAAGTGGACCCTCAAGCTGGTAAGAACATTTCATATACATGCTCTCCAACAAAGAACTGAGTGCAGCTATTTCAGTTTCCCAACTGGATCCTGGATTCCTATTTAGTGGGCTCATTTTCCTGCTAGAACGCTGTCACCATCATCTCCACCTGAATAAACCCTACCCATCCTTCAAGACCTGTCTCATTCGCCTCTCTCCTCCAGCAAGTCTTTTCTAGTTAAATCGAACTGGGTCTCTCTCACCTTTTAAACGCCTATCTGGTTTGTTGTTAATGCTGTTGTTTATTGTTTGTGTGTTTGTTTTGTTCCTCTCTTGTGGAATATACCATATATTATTGTCTTCAGCAATCTTATCTCTTATACCAGACTGTAAGATTCTCTTCTGAGGATGCTTGTATTTTATTTTTCCTACCCGTGCCTAACACTGCTGGGTATTTAATGGGTATCATCTTCTAAAAGGAACTATGAGCATAGCCTAAGGCTGTGCTAATAGACATTCAGTAACATAGGAGTTGATTAGTTCTACCATAACTCTGCCTTACCTTATTATTAACACTGTCTTTCTCCAAGCAGTGGACTGAGCCCTTCCTTCAGAAGAGAATCCCATTTTATTGATCCCATTTTATTAGATTTCATAATTTTGCAAATTCTAGCTGCAGTTTTCCTGATAAATTTACAAGTTCCTGTTTGTAAAATGCAAGATTCATGAAAAAAGATATTGGGTAGATTTTATTCACCACTTCATCTACCATACTTAGAACAATGCCTGATACACAGTAAATTTGCAAAAAAAATTGTTGAATTAATTGTATTTATAATTGGAACTTATAAACCTACTCTTTTATATTTAGACTTGATTATGTGCTCTCCCTTAAATGTTTTATGCATCTTATGTATCAAACTCTAGATGCAAACACTTTTTTTCTAGAGACTTACATAGAATAATAATGTACTTATAATAAAATGTGCTATACTATTCAAATATAGAAATAATGGTAATTAATTGCTAATGTCTTCATTTGCAAGAAACTAGATTTTTTTAAAAAGGACACCTTTGCATATATAATGTAATATATAACTTTGTAAAAGTTTCAGGCATTTAAGTTTTGATATTTTCATCCTTCTTTCTCTACCTATTTATATAAACTTTTAAGGTGCATAATGAGAAGAGATGAAGTAGGTGTTTCATCTATAACATTTAGTACCACACAAATGTGAGTGCTCCACTCACTTTGTAGATGAGTTACTGCATATTCAAAGACATATTGTAACTTGCTCAAGGTCACACAGCTAGGGTATGACGGAATCAAATATTTAAGCCTGAACCAAGATCTCTCTGACTACAAAACATAGGCCACGTCCCCTCTGACACACACCTCTTATGTTGCCAGGACTTCAGCCTTTTTATGGGGACTTTATACAAGTTAAGACATTAATGGACATGGTTTAAGGCTGCTTTATCTCTTCTTACTATATATTTTTGAGGTTGAGTAAATATGCATAGACTAAAATGTAGACGTCTTATCAAAGTCCAAATAATATTATCAGAAAATTACTGACATTTTTTAAAAAGTTACATAAAACATAAATGTTCTGATTAGTCTATTGTTTAGAATTCATTGTCAAAAGGCAAAATTACATTTTAAAAGCTCTGCTTCACAGGCAAGATTATACAAAAATTTTTGAATCACACACTTTTAGCAGTTTTAAAAGAATACTGGAAAACAGATTGGTTGGCTCGTTGGTAAATTCTCTCAATTCCATCTATATAAACATCTGAATAGTTTAAAACAAACGGATCCCAAAGGAAGATTCAAATCAAACCTCACTAAACTTGTCATCTGTTTTTTATACATCTTTTGTCACAACACAGCACACAATTTCTTTTCCATGGGCAACATATGGATGCTCATTTTCTTCCACTTCCTTCCACATTTAACCACTATGATAACAGTCATTAGAGGCTCATTATGGTACTCCACGCTTCGCAGTCCCACAGTTCAGGAGGCTACATACACAACCCTGTAATTTACCTAAGGCTCGCAGTTCTGGTCAAGAGAGATACAACAAAATGAGATTTAAGAATGTTTATTAAGGTGGACAGTTTAGGCTCTGACACCAGAGTGTATCATTAATTGAATGGTTAGCATTACCTTCACTGACATAACATTCAGCATTGAAAAAAATGGTTCTATTACTAGCTTGGTTGGTGCATCTCAACTTACTGAGATATATACATGAAAGTAGTGTAATGTGCCAGGAGTCCACCAACTCAGCTCTGCAGCAACATACCCTCAGTGGGCTAGTTTATGGGCATCTCAGTGTGCTTCCATAATTTTTCAGTGATTTTAAATAATTATGACAATTTCATTTTAGTAAAAAGAGGTCATTTTCTCCATTTCAGAACTTCAATCCATCTTATGGACCCTGCTTCCCTGGCTGCTGGAGGTCCTTTATGAGACTTGGTTGCAATTTCTAAGCCCTATAGCTCTTTGTCTCACGTTAGTGTAGGCCGCTTGCAGTCTTATGTATCCTCTGTGGCCTCCCAACTCAGGCCCTTCACGCTCAAGCAGGCTCTGTGCTTTCTTCCCCTTGAAAAAGAAAACTAAGGAAGGCACCCTTCTCTCTCTGTCAGCCTAACTGTGCTACCCTATGCTCTCTCCCCAGTACTTTTTGTTGGGATTCACTCAGGATGGTGGCAGAAATATTAAAGGGAAATATTACGGAAAGTTATAGGGAATGGTCACAAACCTTTTTGGAAGGCCGAAAGGTTACATAGCTTGTAATAATTGAACAGGCTGAAGGCAACTGGTTCTTACCTTAGAGCATTAGGTCGTAGGGTAAATACTAGGGACAACAGAGGCTTCCCAGTTAAGTCTGTTTACCCTACCTCCATTAACTAACCTTTAAGCCAGATGGCCCTCTCACGGGGGTCGACCAGGGATATTGCCCCTTAAACCATTATTTACTTTAAACTGTGGTACCTGAGCTCTAATCATTCATAGAACTATTCTCTTAACCATGTTAATTATCCACAAGTGTGTTAACTCAGAACTTCTGTTGTTAATTGTATACTAAATAAATGCCTGGAGTGCAAACTGCTCAGGGCTGGTCGGCAGTCAGTAGTAACAAACCTCTCTTGGTGGGCAGGCGGTCGGACGCTCAGCAGGACTGGCAAAACAGAATATCTGTGTGTCAGTGTACGTTTTATTCATCTGTCGTTTGGGTCAGGGTCTGCGGGGCAGACCCCTGCAGCTAATGCCTTCTTGTGAGCAGCAATACCTCACTTTTTATCAGCCTCTGGCTGCAGAAGAGCAGGACCACAATCCTGGAGGCTCAGCAAACATCCCATCAACGGTGGAAAATGTTTCCTCTTTGTCCCACATGGAGTTTACAGATGATGGGTTTCCAACTTCCAGAAGAGGACCCAGCTGAAGAGAACATCCCACTCCCCGCTCCCCACCACAAAAAAAGGTATCCTCCTCCTCACCCCCTGCATAGGTTTTCTATTGCTGCTCTAACAAAATTAATACAAACTTAGAGGCTTAAAGCAACACGAATGTGTTATAGTTCTGGAGGTGAAAAGACTGAAACGGGTCTCGTGGGGCTGAAACCAAGGTGTCAGCAGAGCCGTGTTCCTTCTGAAGACTCTAGGGGGGAATCGAATTCTTGATGTTTCCAGTTTCTAAAGGCTGTCTGTATTCCTGGCTGCTGGCCCTGCATCAGTCAGACCTAGGCTTCCGTTGCCACATCTCTAATGATCTCTTCTGCCTCTCTGATATAAAGACCTTTGTGATTATATTAGGCCTACCCAGATAATCCAGGATAATCCCCCTCTCAAGATTCTTGACTTAACATCTGCAATGTCACTTTTGCCATGCAAGGCAATATATTCACAAGTTCTGGGAATTAGGACATGGACATGTTGGGCAGGGGGTCGTAATTCTGCTTCACACTCCCATTCTCCCCCTTGTATCAAAGGCCATCCGACAAATTTGGACTCTAGTCCAGAACCTCAGGCAACTAGAGTTCTTATACCAATAATCAGACCTCTCCAACTCAGCCTTGGAGACTTGCCTAGGTCACTGTGGCATCCTGCTCCAGGGTGACCCCCAGTGATCCTTACCCCTGCATACCTTTGTGTGTATCCCTGCCTTTCTGTGTGGGTTTTCCTGCATTGAATCAGAGTATCTGTGTAACTAGTAGGATACAAGAATTGCCACTGCTCTCTTGGTCTTATGCTAGCTCTAGGGGAAACCCAGAGGACACTTGAGGAGCCCTGTGGGAGGCCCACATGGAAGGGAACTGAGGCCTCCTACCAACAGTCAGCACCATTTTGCCAGCCATATAAATGAGACACCTTTGATGTAGATCCTGCAGGCCCAGTCAAGACTTCAGATTCTGCAGCCCCAACTGAAATCTCAAAATCATGAGAAATACTGATCTAGAACTACCCAGGTGAGCCACTCCAGGATTCTTGACCCACAAACACTGAGATAAATATTTATAGTTTTAAGCCACTAGGTTTTGGATTATTTGTTATTCAGCAATAGATAACATGGTCATTCTCTCCACTGTAATCTCAGATCATCAGAGTCAACTCCTCAGGTCAGGAGAAAAGCCCAACCAGTACTGAACTTTGTTCTATTACAGGTGATAATGCCATAGCATTTTTATCATGTCAAAATGCTTTCCTTCTGTTTGCTCTGCCACCTCCATCATAATTACGGAATTAAAAAGAACCAATCAGATGCATGTATTTTGCTCACTCTTTTTTATACTTCAGCAGTAAATAACTGGCTTTTGGAGACTGTGAACTTGACCCCTTGCCAGTGCATAATGGCAACTACAGTATATGTGATTTTGGAGGCCTGGAGATTTGCTTGCTGGAGGTACACAGGTCTCCACAGTCTGCAAGACCAAGTGGTCACAACTCTCTACCATATTCATACTCTTAAGTGGAGCCTCCCAAAAACAGGTACTTTGCAAAATGAAGAAGATGGGGTGGAGGGACACAGTGCTACAGCACTTCCCTTTATCTTTGCCAGGCCTTAATATTTGTTGTTTCCAATACAGAAGGTTAGCTAAGAAGGTCAGTTAAACCACTGATTTGTGATTTCTTAAAGTAAGGTATGAGGCGCTCTTGGTGTATGGTACAGGGTTCTTTGTTGTATGAGGCTGTTCTCTTTACTGCGGGATGATAAGCATCCCCGACCCTACATAGTACACATCAGGTTCCTGCGCGCGCGCGTGCGCGCACACACACACACACACACACACACACACACATATCCAAACATCCTTTTAGAAGAGTGACGTTGCCCCCACTTGAGAACTATTGATAAAATGTGGACTATAGTTCTTGTTACCCGAGATTGCTAGACTGCAAGATACATTCATTTATTTAAAAAATATTTATTATTTGCCAGGCACCGTGCTAGGCAGACACTAGGGATCATTTGATAAGCAAAACAAATAGACCACTTTCATTGAGCTTATATTGAAAAGATGAAGAGAGAGAATAAATAAAAATAATCAAGATTGAGAATAGATATAAATGCTTTGAAGGTGGAGAATACATGTTACTATTGGCTAGAATCATAGGTAGATTTGAACTAATTTGGATGATTAAAAAAAACTTACCTGAAGAAGACAGAGCTAAATAAGGAGGAGAGGAAAGAGAATCCTGAGAAGAGGAAACAGCCTGGGCAACAGCCCCAATGTGTGAGGGACTATGGCCTAGATAAGAGGCAAACAAAACACAGCTGCTGTGACTGAAGGGGGAAAAATAAGGGAGAGAAGAATGTAAGATGAGAATGGAGAAGTATGTAGGGCTTGACAGTAGCATGGATTTGCGGTTATGTCCTAAAAGCAAAAAAATGCATGTAAAGCTAGGAGAATGTGGGGTGTCATTAGAAAAGAAGGAAAGAGAATGTTTCTATGTGGAAAAGAGTTAACTGCATCACTGCTGCTAAGGAGTCGAGTCAGATGATGCACTGGCCAAAGTGACTCACTTCTAAAAAGAATACAAAAGGAGTGACACTGTATGACTTCCAGCAGCAGATTATAAAGGAAGGTCCCAAGAGAAAAGCTGTGCAAGAAATCATGCTGTAAGGAAGCCAAGGAACTGCCTAGGAAGGCCACAGGTAGCTGTTCTAGCAACCGATCCAACTGAGGTCTCAGCCCACAGCCAACACCAACCTCCAGAGGCAGGAAGGAATGGGTCTTTGGGTGATTCTAGCCCTCAGCCTTGGAGCTTCTGCAGCAGCAGCTAAGTGGAGCAGAGAAAAACTTTATCTATAAATCTTTTTTCAAACTACAGATATATGAAGAAAATAAATGTTGACATTGTTTTAAGCCACTGAAGTTATGGGCAGTTTATGCAGCAGTATATAACTAGAACACACATATTCCATATGGCATAGCCACATGGAAGGAGTCATCTGACCAACATCAGACTGTACATTTGAGACAGGAAATTTTATTGTCTTATGCCACTGATGTTTAGACTTCTGTATGTTGTGGAAGTTTGCATTAACTACCTTGACTGGTACAGACGGAAACTGGAAAACAGAAACAGGGCTTAGCAACATAAAAGTCACTGGTGAGCTTAGGGAGAGTTATTTCAGTGGAGAGATGAATTAGGAAGCCAGAGGATGAGGAAATTAGGACAGGATTCTGGACAACTATTTCTGGTAATTTGGTTGTGGAGAGTAGAAGGGAAATAGAGTGGAATTGGGTGGGGATCAAGAATCTAGTGAAGCTTTCAGGGCTTTCTTGTATATCTAAACAGGAAAGAATTGGTCTGGTTAAAGCCAATGGGAAGAGCCTGCTGAGAGAGAGGGGTTGAAAGGAAAAGAGAGTAATGGGATTCCTGTAAGGCTTGAAGGGATGGGGAGCAGGAATTAATCTTACATAGATGACACAAATTTTCATTTCTATTGAAGAAAGAGGAACAGACAGGTACATATATGGGTAGGTTCATATGTTTCATGTTAAAATATGAGACTTATTTTTCTCTGTAAAATAAGAGCAAGTTTATCTGTTGCGAGTGAGATGGAGAAAAGTGTACAAATTTTAAGGACTGAAGACAAGGAAGGGGAGCAACACAGTTTCCTGCACCTACAATTATGACAATTTTTCTCCCTGGCACAATTCTAAAACCAGGGCATCTGAGTTCACCTGAATGAACTCTGAATTGTTCATTTTTCCCAATAGGAGAAAACTTTCTCCTTCATTCACACCTCTATCCCAGCCTCAAATTATCTAAATCTCCCATGTCAAAATCCTTCACAGGCTACAAACCACTTCCCCTCCCACAAACGTCAGTGTGCACACCCTTTAAATCCAGGACAGGCAGCCTTCACAGACCTTCAGCTGACAATGTTTGCCTGAAGTTTCTGACAACAAGGAAACACTTCTATATGAATTTTGTACATATCTATCTCTTTGTTAGAGTATAAAATTCTTTTTTTAACTTTTATTTTAGATTCAGAGGGTACATACGCAGGTTTGTTACCCGAGTAGACTTCCTGATGCTGAGGTTTGGAGTACAACTGATGCCGTCACTCAGGTACAGAGCAAAACAGGTATTACCCCTTTTTCATTTTGTGTCTTCCATGATTCCCAGTATTTAGTAGGCTCACAATTGCCTACTTGAAAATGTTCATTAGCTGCTTTTAAGCTATTAGATACTCAAAATACTAAAAATCCATTCTTTCAGTATTTCATTGAAATGTTACGACTATGTTTTATTCCCATCAATAGTCCCAAAGAGGCAGAAGAGGCATCAATAACAGATTGGCTACAAAAGCCATTCATGTTCTACTCATGAAAAGAGAGGCAATTTCTTTTCTGGTTGTGTAGTCAAAGCCAGTCCAGCTGAATAGTAAAGCAGATGAAAACAGGGACTCTGAAAACAAGGAGCTCTGGGTTGGAATCTCAGATACAAAATTACTATCTGTGTGTTTCTTCAAATATCTTATCCTGTGTTTTCTAATCTGTAAAATAGAGAAAACACTATATACATTTCAGAGTTACTGTGGGATATGGAAAAAAAAATGCATATGGTATCCAACAGCTAGTAGGGACTTATAAATCATAGCTATTAGTACTCATTCAACAAGCATCTAAATGAGAATCAATAGGACTCAAGTCAATGTGCAATCCAATATTAAGGAAAAGATTCTCATCTGGGTATTTAATTATATTTGCCCCAAGGGCATAATAATTATGTAAAAACTTAGAAGTTAAAGAGAAATTATTTCTTTAAAACTTAAATGTATTTTGTAAACACCATATAAATAATGAAAAAACTGTGGGAAGAATTGCTAGTTCTGTCATTTGTGTTTGTATTCTCATGGTGATAAACCACACACTTGCTCTCTTTTGCACTGTATATGTTTGTTTGATTCAAATTTATATTAGAGTTCTTATTGAAGAAGCACTGCCCTAAGGCTTCTAGGAAAAAAATTGCTCAGGACCACAGCTCTGCAAGTTTTAAGACAGCCTCTGAGATAACCCTGGGCTATGTTATTCATTAAATTCACTCTGATCTTGATAGCCAGTGACCTGTGCAGGTTGGTAATCACCATGAAGATAGATGTCTTGGGGCACAGTGTTGCCAAATGCATTCATATTTTAAAAGTAGACAAAATGAAGTATGTACATTTATTACCAACTTTCAGTTAACTGAAGTAATTTGGGGTACAGAAAAACAGTCTATCCCAATTCTTCTAACCCTACCCACTTGTGTTAATAAACTGAGCATCCTTAGGACTCGGTTTTTTAAAAACTAGACTCCTTTTTAGCTAGAAACAGTGATCATGTCAGTAGCAGCAAGCATCACTACCTCCCAGATTGTGGTTTCAAAATATTCCTTCTCACTAGAAGGTTTCTTGGAGAACTGGGTATTCTAGGTCCAAGGCAGGAAACGTATTAGAAAAGCCTGGAACATCTTATTCCACATAGCAAGGAAGCTATCAAAGAAAATTAGGGTTGTATCCAAAGGATTCAGGAGCCAAATTAAAGAAGTCTGCACTGACCAAAGATGGGACTACTTGAACTTCAAAAAGAATAAGAAATGCAATGAATTTAAACCTATAACATGTTTAAATCCAAAAGTTCACAGTGGGGTTTTTAAAAAGAAGTAAACTAACTGATTAAAGGATAACAGGGAATTAACTACTGATTTTGAAAATTAGACAATAATCAGCTTAAGGAGATTTTGGGCTGAGACAATGGGGTTTTCTAGATATACAATCATGTCATCTGCAAACAGGGACAATTTGACTTCCTCTTTTCCTAATTGAATACCCTTTCTTTCCTTCTCCTGCCTAATTGCCCCGGCCAGAACTTCCAACACTATGTTGAATAGGAGTGGTGAGAGAGGGCATCCCTGTCTTGTGCCAGTTTTCAAAGGGAATGCTTCCACTTTTTGCCCATTCAGTATGATATTGGCTGTGGGTTTGTCATAGATAGCTCTTGTTATTTTGAGATACGTCCCATCAATACCTAATTTACTGAGAGTTTTTAGCAAGAAGCGCTGTTGAATTTTGTCAAAGGCCTTTTCTGCATCTATTGAGATAATCGTGTGGTTTTTGTCTTTGGTTCTGTTTATATGCTGGATTACATTTATTGATTTGCATATATTGAACCAGCCTTGCATCCCAGGGATGAAACGCACTTGATCATGGTAGATAAGCTTTTTGATGTGCTGCTGGATTCGGTTTGCCAGTATTTTGTTGAGGATTTTTGCATCAATGTTCATCAAGGATATTGGTCTAAAATTCTCTTTTTTTGTTGTGTCTCTGACCAGCTTTGGTATGAGGATTATGCTGGCCTCATAAAATGAGTTAGGGAGGATTCCCTCTTTTTCTATTGATTGGAATAGTTTCAGAAGGAATGGTACCAGTTCCTCCTTGTACCTCTGGTAGAATTCGGCTGTGAATCCATCTGGTCCTGGACTCTTTTTGGTTGGTAAGCTATTGATTATTGCCACAATTTCAGATCCTGTTATTGGTCTATTCAGAGATTCAACTTCTTCCTGGTTTAGTCTTAGGAGGGTGTATGTGTCGAGGAATTTATCCATTTCTTCTAGATTTTCTAGTTTGTTTGTGTAGAGGTGTTTGTAGTATTCTCTGTTAGTAGTTTGTATTTCTGTGGGATCGGTGGTGATATCCCCTTTATCTTTTTTTTTTTTTTTTTGCGTCTATTTGATTCTTCTCTCTTTTCTTCTTAGTCTTGCTAGCAGTCTATCAATTTTGTTGATCCTTTCAAAAAACCAGCTCCTGGATTCATTAATTTTTTGAAGGGTTTTTTGTGTCTCTATTTCCTTCAGTTCTGTTCTGATTTTAGTTATTTCTTGCCTTCTGCTAGCTTTTGAACGTTTTTGCTCTTGCTTTTCTGGTTCTTTTAATTGTGATGTTAGGTTGTCAATTTTGGATCTTCCCTGCTTTCTCTTGTGGGCATTTAGTGCAAAGTCTGAGGATACAAAATCAATGTACAAAAATCACAAGCATTCCTATACACAAATAACAGACAAAGAGAGAGCCAAATCATGAGTGAACTCCCATTCACAATTGCTTCAAAGAGAATAAAATACCTAGGAATCCAACTTACAAGGGACATGAAGGACCTTTTCAAGGAGAACTTCAAACCACTGCTCAATGAAATAAAAGAGGATACAAACAAATGGAAGAACATTCCATGCTCAGGGGTAGGAAGAATCAATATTGTGAAAATGGCCATACTGCCCAAGGTAATTTATAGATTCAATGCCATCCCCATCAAGCTACCAATGACTTTCTTCACAGAATTGGAAAAAACTACTTTAAAGTTCATATGGAACCAAAAAAGAGCCCGCATCACCAAGTCAATCCTAAGCCAAAGGAACAAAGCTGGAGGCATCACGCTACCTGACTTCAAACTATACTACAAGGCTACAGTAACCAAAACAGCATGGTACTGGTACCAAAACAGAGATATAGATCAATGGAACAGAACAGAACCCTCAGAAATAACGCCGCATATCTACAACTATCTGATCTTTGACAAACCTGAGAAAAACAAGCAATGGGGAAAGGATTCCCTATTTAATAAATGGTGCTGGGAAAACTGGCTAGCCATATGTAGAAAGCTGAAACTAGATCCCTTCCTTACACCTTATACAAAAATTAATTCAAGATGGATTAAAGACTTAAACATTAAACCTAAAACCATAAAAACCCTAGAAGAAAACCTAGGCATTACCATTCAGGACATAGGCATGGGCAAGGACTTCATGTCGAAAACACCAAAAGCAATGGCAACAAAAGCCAAAATTGACAAATGGGATCTAATTAAACTAAAGAGCTTCTGCACAGCAGAAGAAACTACCATCAGAGTGAACAGGCAAACTACAAAATGGGAGAAAATTTTCACAACCTACTCATCTGACAAAGGGCTAATATCCAGAATCTACAATGAACTCAAACAAATTTACAAGAAAAAAACAAACAACCCCATCAAAAAGTAGGCGAAGGACATGAACAGACACTTCTCAAAAGAGGACATTTATGCAGCCAAAAAACACATGAAAAAATGCTCACCATCACTGGCCATCAGAGAAATGCAAATCAAAACCACAGTGAGATACCATCTCACACCAGTTAGAATGATGATCATTAAAAAGTCAGGAAACAACAGGTGCTGGAGAGGATATGGAGAAATAGGAACACTTTTACACTGTTGGTAGGACTGTAAACTAGTCCAACCATTGTGGAAGTCAGTGTGGTGATTCCTCAGGGATCTAGAACTAGAAATACAATTTGACCCAGCCATCCCATTACTGGGTATATACCCAAAGGACTATAAATCATGCTGCTATAAAGACACATGCACACGTATGTTTATTGCAGCACTGTTCACAATAGCAAAGACTTGGAACCAACCCAAATGTCCAACAATGATAGATTGGATTAAGAAAACGTGGCACATATACACCATGGAATACTATGCAGCCATAAAAAATGATGAGTTCATGTCCTTTGTAGGGACATGGATAAAATTGGAAATCATCATTCTCAGTAAACTATCGCAAGGACAAAAAACCAAACACTGCATGTTCTCACTCATAGGTGGGAATTGAGCAATGAGAGCACATGGACACAGGAAGGGGAACATCACACTCTGCGGACTGTTGTGTGGTGGGGGGAGGGGGGAGGGATAGCATTAGGAGATATACCTAATGCTAAATGATGAGTTAATGGGTGCAGCACACCTGCATGGCACATGTATACATATGTAACTAACCTGCACATTGTGCACATGTACCCTAAAACTTAAAGTATAATAATAATAAAATTAAAAAAAGAAAAAAAAGAAAATTAGAAAATAATAGGAAAGAATCAACAATTTATCATATATTTCTTGTATGAACTTTACTGTTAGATAGCCTATACTAGAAGACAGAAGTATCACTTTATGAATCTATTTCAGTAAACTTAAAAAAGAATTGCAACTTCCAATGAATTGATAGACCTAGGCCATGTGTATGGCTGCTAACATCACCAAAAGAGAAACCACTGGATCTTATGTGTTTCCTGCTGAGAGAACATAAAATCACCCACAGTTTTGCAACAGGTATTAAATATTAGTCTGATCAAGACTTTGGATCCAGCTACCAATTTCAGGATGTATCAAGGACATAGGAAAACAATGAGTATGAAATGTAAGTATAAGATCAGAAAAATTTAGACTCTGTGAAACTCTACATGTCACATTGTATGAGTTCTTCATAGATAAGGGATCAGCAAATAAAATTAATGGTGAGGGGTCCTAGAGACTAAAAGACAATTAAAAGACATATCAAAGATTTTTTAAAAAGGGTCAAGCTAAAATATATTATGGAGGCATGCATACTGAGATAATAAAATTAATCTTAAAAACACTAGTATTAGCCGGGTGCGGTGGCGGGCGCCTGTAGTCCCAGCTACTCAGGAGGCTGAGGCAGGAGAATGGCGTGAACCCGGGAGGCGGATTTTGCAGTGAGCCGAGATCGCGCCACTGCACTCCAGCCTAGGCGATAGAGCAAGACTCCGTCTCAAAAAAGAAAAAAAAAAACACTAGTGATTGCTCTAAAAGTCATGACAATGGTTATTTGGAAGGATGGGAGCAAGTTGCAATTAGAATGTGATACATAGGGGAGGACCTCTGGGGTGCTAGGAAAATGCTGCTTTTTGACGTGGTCGTTTGGTTGATAATAATCCACTATTCTGTATATTTTACCTGTGTGGTATTCTCCATGTTATTTTAGATTTTTTATCTTTTTTCCATACATATTCTGCTTATGTGTCAATATGTTTTATTTTAAAATAATGAAGTTGGGTTTTTTTCTTTTCAAAGAGAGAAAAAAATAACAGATATAAGTGATGAAGAAGGAGATAGTCTCTAACCCTGGGTCCTTGAGTTAGATACTCTCAAGAAATACCCATTCTCCCTCAGGGCTTTGCAGACTACATGCTGTGTATTCAAATAAGAGACTGAGACTCAAACTTATCCCTCAGCTGAAGATAAACTTCTTGGACTGTCAAGCTACAGTATAAGAAACTCTGTAAGAATGGATTGGTGGCCAAATACATTCATTCTGAAAGATGAACACCTTTTATTTGCTTATTTATTCATTCATTCACCCATTTTAGACATTGTTAGAATTCCCTGTATGTTCTATGCACTAGAGATGTAAAGATTAAAACTCAACAATTTAAACAGATAACAAAATCATGAGTTACACCACCATAATTAATGCACGCACACACACACACACGAGTCTAAGGAAACACAGAAAAGTTGTAATTTATTCAAATAAGGAAACAAGTCATGGAAGACATCTTAGAGAAAGTGATGCTTCAGTTTCACTTTTAAAACTGAGCACAAGGTAGTCCCGTGGCTGAGGAGGGAAAGAAATTCCAGACAGAGGAAACCTCTGGAGCAAACTCAAATATGTGAGAAATCATAGCGTAGTTGAGGAACTATACCTAGTTCAATTTACCTGAAGGCCATTTAAAGATAGGGTGGTGGGAAAACTGAGGGAGTAGAAAAACTTAAGGATGAATAAGGTTTTATAGATAGAAAAAAAAAGCAATATGATGAAATGTCCAGTAGGTAGCAGGAGCTATTTGTTAGATGGATGCAGGATGGCTGGAAGAAAGAATGGATTATGAACGCGTAGATGAGAAGGCCTTGCTAGGAAGTTCGAATGTCATCCTGACAGTTTTCTACAGCTATAAAAAGATTTTAAGCAGAGGGATATGAGCAGATTTGCATTTTAAGAAATACCTCTTTGGCAGATGTGTGGAATGCAGAGTGGAATTGGAAGGTTGTAGAGAAGAGCAAACGTTCAAGTGAGAAAAATATCCTAACCTGAACTAAGGCAATGGCGGTGACAATGCAAACGATAGAATGAATTTGAGATCAATGATAGATTCAAGAGAGGTGACTTTTGATATAGGAAAAGTTGATTTAAAAGGCAGATTTATTTTCAGGTTTCTGCCTTGGAGTGATGTCATTAATATGATCTTAAAATTATAAAGCAGAGTGAAAAAAATAACTGATAACGATTATCTCCTTGGCCAAACTTTGTTCAGGTTCTTCTCAGCCTTCTTTTTGACTAGGCCCAACTTTAGGCTACGTGTCCTTCCTTGTGAAGTTCAGCCCTTAATGTTTCTCTAAGTAACTTCCCATCCACTGACTCCCACACTGCTCCTGGGCTATAATTTGCTATAATTTCCCACTTCTCCTTGTTGTATTAGAAGTTGAGCCTAATCTCTCCTACTACACAACCACACTTTAGTAGCCACCGGAATAAAGCCTACCTTAGCATCTTTAACAAGTGTCGTGAATAATTTTTTCTTTAACAAATCAAGAAAGGTGACAATTTTAATATGGGGAAAGTTGATTAAAAAGGCAGATTTATTTTCAGGTATCTGCCTTGAAATGGTGTCATTAACATGATCTTGAAACTGTAAAAACAGAGTGAGAAAAATATTTAAAGTATATGCAGGACCAATCAGATGACAATTAAATATATCAGGAAGCAAAGAGAGAAAAAACTCCACTTCATGCAGAAAAGAAAATTGGCTGAAAATACTGTGAGGGGTTAGCCAATTCATCAGATATGAGAACTAGGTAATTCAGGAAAAGGCACTTCAAGATGACCCCATGTGGAGAGCGTTAACATCAAAACTCAAAAGTTTGAACTGGCAGGTAGTAATATAACAAAAAATTCACCTTCCGTATTTACAATATAAGACATCACATCCAGGCAAACCGCTTTTTGATATTCAACCTCTGTCAGCTGAGAAGTTCATCACACAAATCACTTGGGGTGATAAGCTCAAAACTGTATGAGATGACATAATTATATTCTCAACTCCAGGAAGTGTTAAATGAAGTATCAAAATTATGAAGTCAATAAAATCTATAATACTAATTTTTAAAAATTTTTGTGGATACATAGTGTGTGTATATACATATATATTCATATATGTTTATGCATATTCATATATGTGTGTATACATATATATTCGTGTGTATACATATATATTCATATATAAGTGTTTATATATAAATTCATATATATGTATAAATATGTGTGTGTGTGTATATATAGGATACATGATATGCTTTTTTATTTCTTTAAGACAGAGTCTCCCTCTGTCGCCCAGGCTGGAGTGCAGTGGCGCAACCTCCTCTCACTGCAACCTCTGCCTCCCGGGTTTAAGCGATTCTCCTGCCTCATTCTCCCCAGTAGCTGGGATTACAGGTGCCCACCACCGCGCCTGGCTAATTTTTGTATTTTTAATAGAGACAGAGTTTTGCCATGTTAGCCAGACTGGCCTCGAACTCCTGACCTCAGGTGATCTGCCCACCTCAGCCTCCCAAAGTGCTGGGATTACAGGCGTGAGCCACCGCACCCAGCCCATAATATGTTTTAATACAAGCATACAATGCGTAATAATCACATCAGGATAAATGCAGTATCCATCACGTTGAGTATTTATCCTTTGTTTGTGTTGCAAATAATCCAATTATACTCTTACAGTTATTTTTAAATGTATAATAAATTACTGTTGATGGTAGGCACACGGTTGTGCTATCAAATAGTAGATCTAATTCATTGTATCTAACTATACTTTTGTACCCGTTAGCAAACCCCTTTCTCCTCCCAACTACCCATTAGCCATCCGCACTCCATCCCCCCACTACCCCTCACAGCCTCTAGTAACCATCATTCTACTCCCTATCTCCACAAGTTCAATTGTTTTAATTTTTAGCTCCCACAAATAAGTAAGAACATGTGAAGTTTGTCTTTCTGTGCCTGGCTTATGTCACTTAACAAAATGTCCTTAAGTTTCATCCATGCTGTTGCAAAAGACAGGATCTTATTCTTTTTTATGCTTGACTAG
Source organism: Pan paniscus (assembly GCF_029289425.2). Taxonomy (NCBI): domain Eukaryota; kingdom Metazoa; phylum Chordata; class Mammalia; order Primates; family Hominidae; genus Pan; species Pan paniscus. Next base: position 139,140,663 of record NC_073252.2, on the reverse strand, counting down.
TACTCCATTGTGTATATATATCACATTTTCTTTATCCATTAATGTTGATAGACATTTAGGTTGCTTCCAAATCTTGGCTATTGTGAACAGTGCTTCAGTAAATGTGGGAGTGTAGATTCTTGTTAATATACTGATTTCCTTCCTTTGGGATATATATCTAGCAGTGGGGATTGCTGGAACATGTGATACTTCAATTTTTAGGTTTTTAAGGAAACTCCAAACTGTTCTCCATAGTAGTTTTACTAGTTTACATTCCCAAAAACAGAGTATACATGTTGCCTTTTCTCCACATCCTCACCAGCATTTGTTATTGCCTGTCTTTTGGCTATAAGCCATTTTAACTGGGTGAGATGATGTTTCACTGTAGTTTTGATTTGCATTTCTCTGTTGACCAATGGTGTTGAGCACCTTTTCATATACCTGTTTGCCATTTGTATGTCTTCTTTTGAAAAATGTCTATTACAATCTTTTGCCCATATTTAAATCTTGATTATTAGATTTACTTTCCTATTGAGTTGTTTGAGCTCCTTACATTCTGGTTATTAATCCCTTGTCAAATGGGTAGTTTGCAAATATTTTCCCTCATTCTGTGGGTTATGTCTCCACTTTGTTGATTGTTTCCTTTGTTGTGCAGAAGCTTTTTAACTTGATGTAATCCCATTTGTCCATTTTTGCTTTGGTTTACTCAAGAAATCTTTGCCCCATTCAATGTTCTGTTTTCTTTTACTAGTTTTATAGCTTTAGGTCTTGCATTTAGGTCTTTGATCCATTTTGATTTTCTGTATGGCAAGAGATAGGGGTCTAGTCTCATTCTTCTTACGGATACCCAGTTTTCCCATCATCTTTCCTCATTGCATGTTCTTAGCATCTTTGAAAAAATGAGTTCACTGTAGATTTATGGATTTGCTTTTGGGTTCTCTATTCTGTTCCACTGATCTATGTGTCTGATTTTATGCCACTATCATGCTGTTTTGGTTACTATAGGTCTGTAGTATAATTTGAAGTCAGGTAGTGTGATTCCTTCAGTTCTGTTATTTTTGCTCAGAATAGTTTTGGCTATTTTGGGGTCTTTTGTGGTTCCATATAAATTTTAGGATTTTTTTCTATTTCTATGAAGAATGTCACTGGTATTTTGATAGAAATTGCATTGAATCTGTAAATTACAGTAAGTAATGTGGATATTTTAATAATATTGATTTTTCCAATCAATGAACATGAAATATCTTTCCATTTTTTGTGTGCCTTTTTAAATTTCTTCCATCAATGTTTCATAGTCTTCATCTCAGAGATCTTTCACTTCTTTGATTAAGTTTATTCCTAGGTGTTTTTTTTTTGTAGCTATTATAAATTGGATTATTTTATTGATTTCCTTTTCAGATTGTTCACTGTTGGCATATAGGAATCCTACTAATTTTTGTATGTTGATTTCATATCCTGGAATTTTACTAAATTTGCTTATCATTTCTAATAGTTTTTTTCATTGAGAATTAAGGTTTTTCCAAATATAAGACTGTGTAATCTGCAAACAAGGATAATTTGACTTCTTCCTTTTCAATATGGATGCCCTTTATTTATTTATCTTATCTCACTACTCTAGATTGGACTTCCAGTACTATGTTGAATAACAGTGGTGAAAGTGGGCATCTTTGTCCTTTTCCAGATCTTAGAGAAAAGACTTTCAGCTTTTCCTAGCTGTGGGTCTGTCATATATGGCTTTTATTGTACTGAGGTGTGTTTCTTCTATACCCAGTTTCTTGAGTTTTTTTTTTTTTTTTTTTTTTTTTTACCATGAAGGGATATTGAATTTTATCAAATGCTTTTTCAGTATCGATTGAAATAATTATATGGTTCTTGTCCTTCATTCTGTTGATATGATGTATGGCATTGATTTGCATATGTTGAACCATACTTGCATACCTAGGATAAATCGCACTTGGTCATGATGATGACCTTTTTAATGTGTGGTTGAATTTGGTTTGCTAGTATTTTATTGAGCATTTTGCATCAGTGGTCATCAGGGATATTGGCCTGCAATTTTCTTTTTTAAATGTGTCTGTAGTTTCAATGTCAAAGTAATACAGGCCTTGTAGAATGAGTTTGGAAATATTCCCTTGTTTTCTATTTTCTGGAATAGTTTGAGTAGGATTGGTATTAGCTCTTTAAATATTTGGCATAATTCAGCAGTGAAGCCCTTAGATCCTGGGCTTTACTTTCCTGGAAGACTTTTTATTATGGCTTCAATTTCATTACTTGTTATTGGTCTGTTCAGGTTTTGGATTTCTTCATGGCTCAATCTTGGTGGGTTGCATGTGTCTAAGAATTTATCCATATCTTCTAGGTTTTCAAATTTAATGGCATATAGTTGCTTATAGTAACCTTGAATGATCCTTTGAATCCCTGTGTTATCAGTTGTAATGTTTCCTTTTTCATCTCTGATTTTATTTATTTGGATCTTTCTTTGTCTGAAGGTGTGTCCATTTTGTTTATCTTTTCAAAATTCCAACTTTTAATTTCATTAATCTTTTGTAGTTTTATTTCAATTTTATTTTTTCTGCTCTAATTTTGTATTGCTTATTTTCTTCCACTAATTTTGAGTTTGGTTTGCTCCTGCTTTTCTAATTCTTCAAGTTGTATTATTAAGTTATTTATTTGAAGCTTTTTTTTTGACATAAATGCTTATTGCTATAAACTTTCCTCTTAGTCCTGCTTTTGCTGTACCCCATAGGTTTTGGTATGTTGTGTTTCCATTTTCATTTGTTTTAACACATTTTTAAAATTTCCTATTAATTTATTTATTGACCCACTGGCCATTCAATAGCATATTATGTAATTTATGTATATTTGCCTAGTTTCCAAAATTCCTTTTGTTAGTATTTCCAGTTTTATTCCATTGTGTTGACAGAAGACACTTGAAATAATTTCTTTTTTTTTGAATTTTTAAATACTTGTTTTGTGGCCTAACATATGGTTTATCCTTGAGGGTAATCCATGTGTTCAGGAGAAGAATGCATATTCTGTAGCTCTTGGATGAAATGTTACATAAATATCTATTAGGTCCACTTTGCCTGTAGTGCAGGTTAAGTCTGATTTTTTGTTTGTGGGTTGATTTTCTGTCTATTAAATGCTGATAATGGGATGTTGAAGTCTCCAGCTGTTATTGTATTGTGGTCTGTCTCTATCTTCAACTCCAATAATATTTACTGTATGTATCTGGGTGCTCCAGTGTTGGGTGCATATATATTTACAATTGTTATAACTTTTTGCTAAATTGACCCTTTAATTATTATAAAATTATCTTATTTTACTATTTTTTTGAAGACTATTTTGTCTGCTATAAGCATAATTATTCTTGCTGATTTTGTTTTCTATTTGCAAGGAATATCTTTTTCCATCCCTTTTAGTCTATGTGTGTCTTTATAGGTGAAGTGTGGTTTTTGTAGGCAACAGATTATTGGGTCTTATTTTTTAACCCATTGAGTCACTCTATGTCTTTTGATTGGAGACTTTAGTTCATTTACATTCACTGTTATTATTGATAAGTAAGGACTTACTCCTAACATTTTGTTATTTGCTTTCTGGTTGTTTTGTCTTCTTCTCTTCTTTCCTTCCTTCCTTCCTGTCTTTCTTTTAGTGAAGGTGATTTTCTCTGGTGGTATGTTTTAATTTCTTTTTTTGTTTGTTTGGTTTTCGTGTATCTGTTGTATGCTTTTTTTTTTAATTTGAGGTTACCATGAGGCTTGCAAATGATATCATATAACCCATTATTTTAAACTGATGATGACTTAACACTGATAGCATAAACAAGCAAACAAACTAGCAAACATCCAAAGAGAAAACTAGTAAAAACTCTATACTTTAACTCCATCTTCCCACTTGTTAACTTATTTCTTGTTTCTATTTACATCTTACTTTACTGTCTATGTCTTGAAAAGTTGTTGTCATTATTATTGATAGCTTCAGTTTTTAGTCTTTCTACTCTAGATGTGAGTAGTTTACAAACCACAATTACAGTGTTATTATGTTCTGTTTTCCTGTGTATTTACTCTTACAAGTGAGTTTGGTACCATTAGATGATTTCTTATTGCTCATTAATGTCCTTTTCTTTCAGATTGAAGAATTCCCTTTAGCATTTATTGTAGGACAAGTCAGGTAATGAAATCCTTTCGCTTTTGTTTTTCTGGGAAAATCTTTATTCCTCCTTCATATTTGAGGGATATTTCCACTGGATAAACTATGCTAGAGTAAAAGTTTTTATCCTTCAGCACATTGAATATGTAATGCCACTCTCTCCTGGTCTATAAGGCTTCCACCAAGAAGTCTGCTGCCAATCATATTGGAGCTCCTTTCTATGTTATTTGTTTCCTTTCTCTTCCTGCTTTTATGATCCTTTCTTTATTCTTGACCTTTAGGAGTTCGATTATTAAATGCCTTGCTGTAGTCTTATTTGAGTTAAATCTACTTGGTGTTCTATAACCTTCTTGTAGTTAAATATTGGCATCTTTCTCTAAGTTTGGGAAGTTCTCTGTTACTATCCTTTTGAATAAACTTTATACATCTGTCTCTCTTTTTTACCTCCCCTTAAAGGCCAATAACTCTTAGATTTGCCCTTTTGAGGTTATTTTCTTAATTTGTAAACATGTTTCATTCTTTTTTATTTTTTCCTTTTGTCTTCTCTGACTGTGTATCTCAAATATCCTGTCTTCAAGCTCACTAATTGTTTCTTCTGCTTGATCAATTCTGCTCTTAAAAGACTCTGATGCATTATTAGTATGTCAACTGCATTGTTCAACTCTGGATTTTCTTCTTGATTCCTTTTAATTATTTTAATCTGTTTGTTAAATTAATCTGAGAGGACTGAATTCCTTCTCTGTGTCATCCTGAATTTCACTGAGTTTCCTCAACACAGCTATTTTGAATTCTCTGTCTCTCCATAATTGGTCACTGGTGCCTTATTAAGGTTTTTTGGGGAGGTCATGTTTTCCTGGATGGTCTTCATGCTTGTGGATGTCCATCAGTGTCTGGACATTTAAGAGTTAGCTATGTATTGTAGTCTTCACAGTCTGGGCTTGTTTGTATTTATCCTTCTTTTGAAGGCTTTCCAGTTATTCGAAGGCATTTGGGTGTTGCAATCTAAGGTTTGGGTTACTGCAGTTATATCTATATTAGGGAGCACCCCAAGCCCAGCTGTGGCTCTTACAGACTCATAGAGGTATCAACATGGTGGTCTTGGATAAAATCCAGAGGAATTCTCTGGATTACCAGGCAGAGACTTTTGTTCTCTCCCAAGTAGAGTCTCTCTCTGTGTGTTGAGCTGCCTGAAGCTGGAGGAGAGGTGACACAAGCACCCCTGTGACCACCACCACTGGGACAGCGTTGGGTCAGATCTGAACCCAGCACAGCTCTGGGTCTCACCCAAGGTCTGCAGTAACCACTGCCTGGTTATCACTTGTGTTCACTCATGGTCCTAGAGCTCTACAATCAGCATGTGGTAAAGCTGGGTGGGCTTATGTCCTTTCTTTCAGGACAGTGAGTTTCCCTGGGCCCCAGGTGGATCAAGAGATGCTGTCCAAGAGTCAGGGCCAGGGTTCAGAAAACTTTGACATCTTCCTGGTGCTCTATCCCACTGCAGCTGAACTGACACCCAAGCCAAAAGACCAAGTCCTTCCCACTTTTCTATTGTCTTTCCACAAGCAGAGGAGTCTCTCCTTGTGGCCTCCACTGCTCCAGGCCTGTAGTGAGTACTGCCTGGCTACCACTAATGTTCATTCCAGGCCCATTCCTCAGTCAGCCTGTGGTGAATGCTGCCAGGCCTGGGACTCTCTCTTCAAGGCAGTGGGCTCCCTTTTGACCCAGGGCAAGTGCAGAAATGCCCTCCAGGAGCTAAGGCCTGTAATCAGGGACCCAGGAGCCTACTTCATGCTCTATCCCACTGTTACCAAGCAGATACCCAGCTGCAAAACCAAATTCTCTTTACTCTTCCATACTATTTCCTCAAGCAGAAGGAGTCTCTACCCACAGAGCCACCACAGCTGGGAATATGCTGGGTCACACCTGAAGCTAGCACATCTCTGAGTCTCACCCAAAGTTTATGGTGAGTACTGCCTGGGGACTGCTGCTGATTATTCAGGGCCCATGTTCTCTTTAGTTAGCAAGTGATGAATCCTGCCATGATTGGTTCCCTCCCTTCAAGGTAGCAACTTCCCTTCTGGCCCAGGGTATGTCTAGAAATGTTGTCTGGGAGCTAGGTCCTGGAATAGGGCCTCAACACTCTGCCTAGTGCCCTTTTCTACTGTGGCAGAGTTGATATCCAAGTTTCAAGACAAAGCCCTCTTTACTCTCCTCTCTCCTTTCCTGAAGCAGAAGAAAGAAGTTGCTCCTGCAGCTGTGAGCTGTGCTGCCTGGGGTCAGATGAAGGTTGACACAAACACTCCCTTGTCCACCCTGGCTGGTGTCTCACTAGGTCATGTGTACCTCAAGTCCACTGACTCTGAGCCCAGCACAGTACCAGGACTTGTTCAGGAATTGCGGTCCTTGTGTCCTAGACTGCCTTTCAAGTTTATTTAAGACCCCCTAGCACTTTAGTCTGTGGTGGCAGGGCTTGCCAGAACTCATGTTCTGACCACTGGAATGGGTCATTCTCCTTTGACTAGGGCTGGTCTAAATGCTCCCTCTGTTGGTGCTGGCTGAGTTCTGCCCCATGTTCCTTTCTGCTGTAATGGGGCAGCATTGAGTTCTAATGCAAAGTCCCACAATCACTGTGTTCTCCCTCCCCTAAGTGCACAGATTCTCTGTGTCACACAGCCACGGCCAGTGGATGGGGCAGGGTGATGCAGATGATTCCAGACTGTCTTTCCTACCCTCTTCAGTGCCTCTTTCCTTAATATGATATTAAAACCAGGTACTGTGATTGCTCACTTGATTTTTGGTTCTTCTGAAGGTACCTTTTTGTGTGGATAGTTGTTCAATGTGGTGTTCTTGTGGGAAGAAACGACTGCTGGAGACTTCTATTCAGCCTTATTGCTCCAGTTCCCGCCTCAATATTAATATTTTTGTGTAAAGAGAACAAAACTGTTCATATTAGTTATTTTAGGTTTATGAGAATTTTTTCCCTTTGATTATTTTCTATTTCTAGTAGAAAGTATAAAAATTATAGTTGATTTAAACTTTTTATTTTAAAGTAAAATTTTATTAGGTATATGAACAATACTGCAACATTTCAGAGAATGTAAGACTCAGCATATGCATAAGTTTAATTTACTAGATTTTTAAGAATTTATTAAGTAATTCTGATGGTGTTATTTGTTAGTGAGTCACATAAAGTGATTCTAAAACAAATCTTAAGTACAATAGATATAAAAATGAAATATAAGTAACTGGTTAAAACAAATTTAAAGGTGACTTAACTTGGCATATTAATAAATATAATCAAATTCATAGGATCAAATCAAATTCACACATCAAAGAAAATGTAGTCTCTGAATAATCTTTTCTGGACCTGTAAGTCACCTATGAGAGCATTAAAATAAATCACATGGACAGGTGATGATAGTCTTTGTCATAGGGGATACAGAAAAAAGAGTAATTATGGAATTAAATAATGAGGTGCCTATGGGACATGTGGATGAAATTATCAATAGATATTTGGAGAGCTAGATTATATTCTGAATGTTTGTTCTTTTAAAAAAATACATTAAATATATCATATCCCATAAGCCCTGGAAATACAGTAGTGAACAAAATAGGCATGATCTGTACATATTATTGGAAAAGCCATACAGTGATCACAAAAAATATATAAGTATTGAGAAATGCAATGGACAGAATTAAAATAATGTGAAATGATAGAGGGCAGCAAGGGGTACCTTACACTGAAATTTTAATTATTCAAAAAGAGTCAGCCTTCCTACAATTAGAGGAAACGGTGTTCTATTCAGAGGGAAGGGCTAGAGCAAAATCCCTGTGACAGAAATAAGCTCAGTGAGTTTGAAATAAAAAAGCTCTCTGACCAGTGTCTAGTGAGTAAGGAAGGGGCTAGGTGATGAGGTCAAATAATTCACAAAGATCATATCTTGTAAAAAAAAAATAGGTAATAAGTTTGGATTTTATTCTGAGTGGTAAGAAAATTTTAGAGAGTTTTGGGGAGGGAAGAACATCTGATTTCAATTTTAACAAAATCACTTCATGAAGAATGGATGACAGAAGAGCAGGAGCGGAAGCAGCGAGATCAGTTGAAGATATGTTGAAATTGTCCTGCTGAGAGATGATGGTGAGTTGGATGGAGTGACTCAGGGTACTTTTATAGGCAGAGGCAACAGAACTTAATGATGGGGTAGATGGAACAGGAGGAATGGGCAAGCAAAAGAGAGGAATCAAGAATAACTCCTAGATTATTGGCCTGAGTACATGAATGAATATTCATGCTTTGGTACTGTCATGAGAAAGATGTAAGGAGGAAGAGATTAAAGAAGTGGGTGCAAAATTCAATAGTTCAATTTTGTCCGTGATTGCTTGAGATACTTATTAGATATGTAAGTAGAAATGTCTAGTAGAAGACTGGAAATAAAACTCTAGAATTCAGGAAAGTAATTGGGGTTAAAGATATATATTTGAGGGCCACTGGCATATGTCATATATACCTAAAAATAACATTGTATGTTTTCTTCTTGAGAATGATCCCTTAGAAAAGAAGGAGTTCATATACTTGAGTGTCTCCTGCAATGTGGCATAATAGCAATTATATCAGTAGACTGACCTTATAGGTTGTTATTATAAGTTACTCAAGAACATAAGAAATATGTAGGATTCAGCTGATAAAAATATCCATAAGAATTCAAGGATCCTGAAATTATAGGTAGGAATAAAAAGATTTCATCAAATTCAAAGATCTTTAAAGTTAAAGAGAATTCCTATTTCTATTCCTCAGGATTCTGAAAAGGCAAAGAAATGAAAAATTTAGTCAAGTGACAAAGCTGAGTAGGATGTGCTAACTTCCATGACTACAAAAAAGAATTGTATAGTATGTATAATATGAATCCAAAGAAAAAGGCTATGTGTCTTAGATTTACAGTTATTGACAGAGCAACTATAAATAAAGTTCAATGTAACCTATTATAGTGACTGACAAGAATTCAGTCAACTTCATGACTGGGATTCCCTAGTTGTATATAAATTCAGTTAATTAGGATGGTAATTGTCTTCCTTAATGAGTAGCATCTTTTGCTGGTATATTTATATCTGTAATTTATTTAAAATTGTTGAATATATCTAATGTGATATAAATTGTTAGCTCATTTCAGTCTATACATAGGAGAAGCCAGTTACCTAAATCAGGAATTTACGTTTCTGGTATAATTAGCTAGCATTTAATTGGAAAGGTCACACTTATGGGGTGGCTAATAAATACGCTTCAACTATGTTTAGCTTTTGGCAACAGTTGGGGCTTTCATAATGCACATAATGAGTGTAAGAAATAGGTTTCTCATTGGCAAAAATTAGTGATACCCAGGATAAGTTTAGAGTTGTTTAAAATATTATTTAGATTGTTAGAATTTCAGAGAGGCATTTCCTCATATTTGGACAAATGAACATTTAGAGTTCTGTGGCCTGTATTTTTAAGTATAGCACCCTAGGCTGTATCCTTAAATGATCCTATGTTCAACTGCTGGTTCTGAGAATTCTTAGTTGACTGTTTCCAGTAGATAATTGACCAAATTCTGACACAAGAATAATGGTGAATTTGCCTTAGATAAATCTTTCATATGAGAGGCTGTTGAGCATCTAAAAGAACAGAGAGCTGTAACTTCAATAGGCTTAGGGAATGGGTTACATCTCTGTGATATGGTTGCTCATTGGTGTGGCAGGCAACATCTAGCCTGACACATGTTTGCTTTGCTTCCTGGTTATGAGGACATGCAAGCTTGCACCTACTTATTAACTATAAGTGGCAATAAACATTTACCAAAAATAATAAATTAGCTTCTGTCAGTTCACAAACCCAGGTAAAAATTCATGAACCAGGACCAGTGTGAGAGGGGTATAAACTACCTCCAGGATACACACCACCACTGGGAAACCCAGTAACCCTGGCCACAGAGGAAGGCCTTAACCCTACCCAGTGCTGGAGCTGATTTAGCTCCAGTGGGGAGTGTACGAGAAGACCAGCACTAGAAAGTGCTTTGTGTGCAATCCCAGTCTCCAGTGAGGACGGAGGGAAGCTATTTCTGATTCTACCTCACAGATGACCACACAGATGTCTGTCAGCTGACTCAGGCAGCAGTCACAGGTTAAAAGAAGTTCCCAACTGAGATTTGCAATATAATCTCAATCGAAGACAAACTCCCTTGGCCAGAACCAAGGGGCAACTGGGAAGTGTGCTGCAGCCACAAGCATAGGAGCTGTTTGCAGGTGGACTGGGAGGGACATGGCCTGAAAGTCATCGTCGCTGTCTCCCTGGGAAGTTTTGAGTTCTGAGCACAGGCTGACTGGAACCAAGCTAGCTGTTGCTAGTGGAACGCTGTAGGTGTGAGACCTGCCTTGCCAAGTGCATGGGAATTGGCTTGGGCTTACTGCTGCCTGCTACTCCCCACTTCCCAGGCAGACTCTTCTGTGCAGCAGAAGCAGCTGTGCTCCTCCCTGGAACATTACTCCAATGGCCAGATAACCACCTTTTGACCCCAACTGGGCCTCCTGCATGCCCCACAAGTGGACAGCTAGAGCACAGACATTCAAGACCCAGCCCCCACTGACTTTGCACCTCCACCCCTCCTGGTATCTGAACAAAAAGGACAGAAACTTTTAGGGACCCTATGGCCCCACTCATTGCCAGAGACACCAGAGTACCTCCCCTGGATAACATAAGGCAAGCACAAATCCCACCACTGCCACTGCAGCTGATGCTTTTTGCAAGCACCACCTGCTGGCTGGAAGCGAGCCGACACAGTCCATTATAGCATTGCCAGGTAGAATAACATAACACCAATGAAGGAGAAAACTTACGTGTGACCTCAGCTATCAGAATGCCTGCAGCATCCTGGCTAGCTAGGAGGTCCTGAGTCTGTCCATGTGACCAGTTCATCATTACTGCAACCAGTATTGGAGAAAGCCAACACACTAAGACTATTCATAACCAAGGAAATCTCACAGTCTGTGTCACTCTTCTGCCACCCCCATCAGAGCTAGTGCTGGTGCCCACTGCTGGGAGACTTGAGGACAAGGCATATCACTGGATCCCTTGCAGACATTCTCCAGAACCAGCCTGGAATGTGGCAGCCCACTGGGCAGCTGGACCCAGAGGAGCAGCAGCACACACAGTAGTCTGGCTCTCAGAGGCTCCTTTTCCTAGGGGAAGGGGGATGGCGCCACATCAAGGAAACAACCTGTGGGACAAAAGAATCCAGACAGCAAGGCTTGAGTCTCAGAACTTTCTGCTTGTGGGAAGTTTATTTCAACAGAGGCACAGATGCAGTGCTGGGCTCAGAGAGGAAAGTCTGTGGCTCTACCCCAACAGGCAAGCAGCCCTTGTACTTGTGAAGGATCTTGGAGAAGGGGACTTCTTTTTCCCTTCATCTACCACTGCAGACACAGCTGAGGCTTCTCCCATGTGAGCTCAGCATGAGTATACCTGTAGACAGCCTTTCTGGAACACTTCAAAGTGACTGCATCCTCACGGCAGGAGTGCCCTCCAGGTCTGTCTTGCATGAAGGGTAGAGTCATGATCCCTCTTTATATGGAACATCAAAATAAAAATAAATACCTGTCTGATCTGAATAGCTGAAACACAGGGTCAGGAGTGTGACTGGGAGATAGTTCACTTTCCTACTAGCCTGGCAGGGGAGCTGAGGTGGCTCCCACCCTACCCCCTGATAAGACCTCAGCACATTTCACCAAGAGGTCCCCAATCACCTCTGTCCAGGCTGGGACCTCAGTGCCCCATTAGGTATTGCATCGACCCACCTGCTTTAGCCACAGCCAGTTTTAACCCATGGACTCCTTCCTTATTCATCTGAAGCCTGAACTATTCAACCCAGAAAATAAAATACTAGGGCATAAATAAATAAGTGCATACCACAGAGGACTGAGATAAGTTTTAAGAGACCTCTGCCATTCCAACCTCATAGGAGTCAGTGAACTTGCTCACACACTGAGTACATTGCTACTATAGCCAGCTTCTAAGAAAGCTATTATACAGAGACTTATAACCAAGGAACTCATATAGAGCCTTCACCCCTGAAAGCACCAAACCCAAATTAGGTAACAATGAACTGTAAACATTGAAGCCACATCCTTCAAGGGGAAAGAAAAAATAAATAAAAAATAAAAAACACAGTTGAATCAAAAATAAATTCAAGAATAGTTAGGAAAAAATGAGAAAGAACCAGAAAAATAATTCTGGCAATATGACAAAACAGGGTTCTACAACATCCCCCAAAAGATCACAGTACATCTCCAGCAATGGATCCAAAGCAAGATGAAATCTTTGAAATACCAGATAAAGAATTCAAAGAGTTGATTATTATGCTACTCAAGGAGATATAAGAGAAAGGTGAAAACCAACATAAAGAAATGTAAAAAACAATTCAGGATATGAATCAAAAGTTTTCTAAACAGATATTTTAAAGAAAAATCAATCATAACTTCTGGAAATGTAAAATACATTTAGGGCATTACAAACTGCAGTGTAAAGTTTTGTTTGTTTGCTTGTTTTTTTTTGTTTTTTGTTTTTTGGGTTTTTTTTTTTGACAGTCTCACTCTGTTGCCCAGGCTAGAGTATAGTGATGCAATCTTGACTTACTGCAACCTTCACCTCCCAGATTCAAGCAATTCTCCTGCCTCAGCCTCCCGAGTAGCTGGGATTATAGGCGCCTGCCACCACGCACAGCTAATTTTTGTATTTTAGTAGAGACAGGGTTTCCTATGTTGGCCAGGCTAGTCTCGAACTCCTGATCTGAAGTGATTGGCCTTCCTTGGCCTCCCAAAGTGTTGGGATTACAGGCGTGAGTCAACTCGCCACTCGGCCAATACAGTGTAAAATTTTAACAATAGACTGGAATAAGTAAAGAAATAATTTCAAAGCTCAAAGATAAGGCTTTTGAGCTAACCCAATCAGACAAAAATAAAGAAAAAAGAATCAAAAGAAATGAACAACGTCTCCAAGAAATATGGGATTATGTAAAATGTCCAAACCTAAGAATCACTGGTGTTCCTGAGGGAAAAGAGAAACAAAAAGTCTGGAAAACTTCTTTGAGGAAATAATTGAGGAAAACTTCCCAGGTGTTACTAGAGATTTAGGTTAACAAATACAAGAAGCCCAAAGAACTCCTGGGAGATTCACTGCACAAAGGACATCATCAAGGAATACAGTCACGAGGCTATCTAAAGTCAATAGAAAGGAAATACTTCTCAGAGCAGTGAGATAAAAGCATCAGGTAACCTATAAAGGAAAACCTATCAGACTAACAGAAGACTTCACAGCAGAAACCTTACAAGCCAGAAGGGATTGGGGTCTTATATTTAGCCTCCTTAAACAGAATCACTTTTAGCCAAGAATTTTGTATCCAGCAAAACTAAGTTTCATAAATGAAGAAGAAATAAAGTCTTCTCCAGACAGCAAATGCTGAGTGAATTTAGCACTGCTAGAGCAGTCCTACAAAAAATGCTAAAAGAAGTTCTAAGTCTTGAAACAAAAGATCAATATGCACTGAAATAGAACCTCTTGAAAGCATAAAATTCACAGTTTATAAAAACAATAACATGGCCGGGCACAGTGGCTCACGCCTGTAATCCCAGCACTTTGGGAGGCTGAGGCAGGTGGATCACCTGAGGTCAGAAGTTTGAGATTAGCCTGACCAACATGGTGAAACCTCATCTCTACTAAAAATACAAAAATTAGCTGGGCGTGGTGGTGGGCTCCTGTAATCCCAACTACTCCGGAGGCTGAGGCAGGAGAATCACTTGAACCTGGGAGGTGAAGGTTGCAGTGAGCCAAGATTGTGCCATTGCACTCTAGCCTGGGCAACAGAGTAAGACTCTGTCTCAAAAACAAAAACAAACAAACAAGAACAATGAAGAAAACAAAGTATCTAGGTAACAATCAACATGATGACTGGAACAATATCTCACATCTCAATATTAACACTGAAGGTAAATGGTCTAAATGTTCCACTTAAAAATTACAGATTGGCAGAACGGATAAAAAAAAATCACAAATCAAACATCTGCTGTCTTCAGAAGACCTAACATGTAAGGATTCTTTTTTTTTTTTTTTTTTTTTCTGAGACCGAGTCTTGCTCTGTCACCCAGGCTGGAGTGCAGTGGCGCGATCTCCACTCACTGCAAGCCCCGCCTCCTGGGTTCATGCCATTCTCCTGCCTCAGCCTCCCGAGTAGCTGGGACTACAGGTGCCCGCCACCATGCCTGGCTAATTTTTTGTATTTTTAGTAGAGACGGAGTTTCACCGTGTTAGCCAGGATGATCTCGATCTCCTGACCTCGAGATCCGTCCGCCTCAGCCTCCCAAAGTGCTGGGATTACAGGTGTGAGCCACTGCACCCGGCCCATGTAAGGATTCTTACAGACTCAAGGCAAAGGGGTGGACAAAGATACTCCACACGAATGGAAAACAAAAGCAAGCAGGAATAGCTATCCTTATATCAGATAAAACTGTCTTTAAAAGTTAAAAACAAGACAAAAAAAAGGTCAAAATATATGATAACAGGATCAACGTAACAAGAAGATATTACAATTCTAAAAATATGTGCACCTAACTCTGTAGCTCCCAGATTCATAAAACAATTACTACTAGACCTAAGGAAAGAGATAGACGGCAACACAATAATAGCAAAAGACTTGAGCACTTCAGCACTCCACTGACAACACTAGACAGATCATTAAGGCAGAAAGTTAACAAAGAAACACTTTCCTTAAACTGCACTCTAGAACAAATGGACCTAATAGATATTTTCAGAACATTCTACCTAAGACCTGCAGAATATACATTCTTCTCAGCACATAGAACACTCTCCAAGACAGCATATATGAGAGGCCACAAAAAAAGTATCAATAAATTTTTAAAAATAGAAATCATATCAGGTATATTCTCAGAGCACAGTGATAAAACCTGAAATCAACTCCTAAAGAAAGCTCCAAAAGTATACAAATACGTGGAAATTAAACAGTCTGCTCCTGAATGATTTTTGGGTTAACAGTGAAATCAGGATGGAAATTTAAATTTATTCAAAATGAGTGATAATAGTTACACACAAGTTATCAGAACTTCTGGGATACAGCAGAAGCAATGCTAAGAGGAAAGTTTATAGCACTAAATGCCTACATTAAAGTCTGAAAGATCACAAATTGACAGTGTAAAGCCACACCTCAAGAAGCTAACGAAACAAGAACAAACTAAACCCAAAGTTAGCAGTTGAAAAGAAATAACAAAGATTAGAGTAGAACTAAATGAAATTAAAATGAAAAACTATATAAAAGATTAATGAAACAAAAAGGTGGTTATTTGGAAAGATAAAATTTATAGACCATTAACTAGATTAACCAAGGAAAGAAGAAAGAAGATTCAAATAAACTCAATTAGAAATAAAAATGGAGGGCTGGGCATGGTTGCTCGCACCTCTAATCCCAGCCCTTCGGACGGCCAAAGCAGAAGGATTGCTTGCAGCCAGGAGTTTGAGAAATGAAAATGGAGACATTACAACAACACCACAGTAATGCAAAAGATCATTTAAGACTACTATGAGCACCTCTATGCACACAAACTAAAAATTTTGAGGAAATGAATAAATTCCTGGGAACATACAACCCTCCTAGATTGAATCAGGAAGAAGTAGAAATTCTGAACAGACTAATAGCAAGCAGTGAGATTGAATCTGTAATTTTAAAATTGCTAACAACAAAAAGAAGCCAAGGCCCAGATGGATTCACATCCCAAATTCTACCAGACCTTTAAATAAGAATTGGTGCCAGTTCTACTAAAACGATTTGGTTACAAGAACCCAGGGCACTAGTAGCAAGTTCATGTAGGTAGAAAGTGCACAATCACACATTTGGTTGCACCATTTAGATTCAGCATTTAAAGTAGAGAAAGGAAGTGAAGCCAGCAAAGTTCTCTAAGAAGGAATGGCCAGTGAGGTAAAAGGAAAGCTGGAAGAGTGTGATTTGGTGGAAACCAAAGGAAATATGTTTGAGGGAAAAGATAGTAGCAACCTGTGTAAAATACTGAGGAGAGGGTATGATACTTGGGGGCTGATCCTTGGATGTGGCAGCATGGAGACCACTGGTAATCTTGATGAAAGTAGTGTTTGAGTGAGTGGCCTGGTCAGGTAGAAGCCAGAAGAATAGATGGAAAGGTGACTGTGCAGACTCTAAGCCCTCTTTCAAGTATGTGCTACTGCTCCCAAAAGCTGCATGTGTGTCTGCAGCTCTACCAACCATTTCTGCATAGGATTCAAGCTTCATCTTGCAGCCCTCCTAGTGGTGCAAGGAGCCCTGCAGGAATCCTTCTCTTCCTCTTCTTGTGGGTGGCAGACACTTCTCACTCTCTGCCACAGCCATGTTGGTTTTCTTTGTTCTCCCATATCTGTTAAGACCAAGATCTCTTTACTTTTCCTTAAAAAATACTTTATCATATAGTTTGCTCATAAAGTAGTGGGCTCAATGGGTGCTATGAGGTCTATTTTTAGACTTAACTCATAGTTGAAATATAAATGAAGGTCACTGCACTCCAACATTCTGATATTAGAAGACATCAACATACTGAGGAATCAGGAATTCTCTGAAGGCCAGCCAAATTAAGTGCCTTTTTAAAATGGAAACTGAGTGAATGACAAATTCCAGGAAAAAAAAGATCTGGCTTTTATTATTTATGCTGTATTATACAAGATGTAGTCTAAAGTGATATACAAATGCATTTATTTGACCACACACAATTATATTATTACTTATTAATGGCTATCTTAGTAGCTAATACATCTTTCCTAATGATGACTTTTCAGTTAGCGTAAAGCAGAAGCTCATAGATTAAGTTGTCTGATTTAAAATCAGAATATTCTCACTTCTCTTCGTGTGTGTGTGAAACAGGGTCTGGCTGTGTCACCCAGGCTGGAGTGTAGTGGCGCAATCTTGGCTCACTGCAACTTCCACCTCTCAGGCTCAAGCTGTCCTCCCACCTCAGCCTTCCAAGGAGCTGGGACTACAAGTTCTCACCACCATGTTGCCCAAGCTGATCTTGAACTCCTGAACTCTCGCCATCTGCCTGCCTTGGCCTCCCAAAGCACTGGGATTACAAATATGAGTCACCATTGCAGGCCAGAATAGTCTCACTTCTATTTTAACAAAAATTAAGGGAATGTCAGAGGCCTGCTATTTAAAGTTAATCCCAGAGTCAGCAAAGGTTACTTACAAAGATTCAATTATCCTTGTCATTTTATGTAGACTCACATGACACATTTTAATAAGCTATATTTCTTAATTATTCTCCATTGTGACTAGAGATAATTTGTGTTCTCTATTATGTCTCCTCTTACCCCCATCTATACATCCTACTTTCATGGAAAAGAAAGGCTGAGTGGGCATTTCAGGTTGGAAGCACTTAGGAAAGAGTTTTTCTCAGGTTTCAGCCTAGGTCACTAGGGTCCTGCATTGGATTAAAGCAAAATCATCATCTATTGATAAAGTATAAGTTTGCCCTTTTTCTGTATATTTATTTCATGCAATAAGGAGTAGTTATAGAGCTGGAATCTGGTATCCTTTGGTCATTTGACCAAATAACATCATTTGACAACAAGTATGGGTTTTTGTTTCATTACAAATATATTTTGTAATCCATGGATGACTTTTAAGTTTCTTAAGTATCAAACACATAACTTAGTCACGCTGGCTGTGTCAGTTAATCTTTTAATGAGTATTAACCATCACCATGCATAAGGGCATCAATGCATATTTGTTCAATGAAATGAAATGTTACCTTTAAGTATTTAAGCCTCTAAGTGAAAAAAGTAAATCCAACACTTTCTTCTATTACTTCCAAACCACTATAGGACAAGTAAGATTTTAATGAGAAATATTTTTTGGATGTCAACTTGGTGGGGTAGATACTTAAGAGGATGTTCAAAGGTTAAACAAAAAAAGACTCGTGTCATACTTCTAAGAGATTTACCTTTATAAAACACATTGACAAGCTCACTTAAAACAAAAAGGGGGATTTCAAAAAAGAAGAACATTTTGTCAAGTTGAAAGACAAAGAAGATCAAATATTTTCTTTAGACTCAAGTTCAAAGCTAGATTGAGAGGCCTGGGTGGCATTCCAGACCGAAATTTGGAGGAAAAAAAATATTTTTTAAACTTTGCTTTTATTCAACAACAAGAGTTTCCAGGCAAACAAAACTTTAATAACACTAGTCTTTTTTTATTATGATGATTGTCTGATAGCATTAAGTACATTTCTTTTTTGAAACAGAGAAATACTATCAGCAAAGTAAGATAATTTGATGAGCTCATCAGGTATGTTACATAGTAATGGGCTGACAAAGCACTTGGCACCAGATGCTTAAAGGTCAAAACCATATAGATGATTCAAACCTTGCTTTCATTGTGTTTTCTTCTCTTGGAGGCTAAGAAAAATTTGCATCATATAAAAAGAGGACTCTTTATACTAAATTTGTATAATAAGGAATATATATATAGCATATATATTACATATATATATTCTTACAGAAATGTTACACAGCATACATGTAAATCTCAAAATGTAAAATAACAATGTGTGTGTCTGCCCTTCATATTTATAATTGTGATTCTACTCTACCGTAGTCATTTCCTTGCATTAACGATGTAAAAATTATTTTTGCTTCAGAGTTGCATGAGCTATTTAAAGAGTCTGTTGCTATTTTTACTCTGACTTTTATACCTCTGTTGAACTCATAGGTTTTTCTCAAAAAAAGCTATGCCCTCTTAACCAGTACATCCTGTGGAATCCCAGGAATTCACAGTTGCTTACTCAAGACTGTGCAAGCTTTCAAATTTGAAACACAGTTACAGAGCATTTCTTCTCTCTCTTTACAGTTTCTTACATTAACTCAAATGTGAAATCCTTAGTCTTCATCTAGTCCAGGAAAGTTGCACTCTAAAGAAATTTTACTGTTTCAATGTTTAGAATAAGTTTGCTCTGAGGTTCCATTAATGACTTGGTCCTCACTGATATAAAAAGCTTGTAGGCAATGTTGAATAAAGAAACCAAGAGACCAAATATAACATTTATGATGACTTCCAGTAACAATTATTTGGCATCTTTTAATTATAGCCTAGTGACAATATCCCAAAGACTATAGAGTTTCACATTTCATGAGTCAGTTTAAATTTCTTCATTAATACCAACACTATCGGACAATGTGCTAAGTACTAATATTGTGAGACTCTGTTAGTTCACTTTCTACTTTTTCTCTTTGAGAAGTTATAATGCGATAAATTTCTGTACCTCACTTATGGCTTAGCTAATACATACTTCACCATAAACTGGCAGCATTTCAATTTTGTATTGAAATAATAACTGTTTTATGTAAAAGCATTCGATCCTATAGTCATATGAAACATGCCAAAGTGTTTACACTTTCATTTAAGTTTTGGGAGATAACTAAGTGTATTCATTTCCTATTGCTGTTATAACAAATTATCACAAATTTAGTGCTTAAAACAATGCACATTTACTATCTACAGTTTTGTAGGTTAGTAGTCTGACACAGGCTTCATTGGGCTAAAATCAAGGTGTTGGAAGGCTTCTATGCCTTTCTGAAGCCTCTAAGGGAGAATTTGTTTCCTTGCCTTTTCCACCTTCTAGAGGCTGCTGTATTCCTTGGCTCATCATCCCCTTACTTCATGTTCAAAGAAGTCCTAGTCATATTGGGAAGGTAAAGACCCAATTCCTCACATCTCATCACTTCAGTCTTCTCTTCTGTCTGTCTGCCACCTTTAAAAACCTTTGTGATTTAAGGTCAGGTCCTACATTAGTCCGTTTTGACACTGCTGATAAAGACACCTAAGACTGGGTAGAAAAAGAGATTTAATTGGACTTACAGTTTCTCATGGCTAGGGAGGCCTCAGAATCATGGCGGGAGGTGAAAGGCACTTTTTACATGGCTGTGGCAAGAGAAAATGGGGAAGAAGCAAAAGCAGAAACCCCTGATAAACCCATCAGATCTCATGAGTCTTATTCACTATTGTGAGAATAGCAAGGAAAGACTGTTCCCCGTGATTCAATTACCTCCCCCTAGGTCCATCCCACAACACGTGGAAATTCTGGGAGATACAATTCAAGTTGAGATTTGGGTGGGGACACAACCAAACCATATCAGGTACTTAGCAAATTTAATTCCATCTGCTACTTTAATTCCCCTTTGTGATATAACATAACACATTTGCAGTTTCCTGGAATTGGGACATGAACACCCTTGGGAAGCCATTATTCTACCTACTACACTAAGATAAAAATTTCCCCCAGCTTTATTCTGTTATAAGTAACAAATAAAAACTGAATATATTTAGTGTTCAACATGACATTTTAATATATGTATACTTGTGAAATGATTAAATCAAGATAGATATTTAATACTGCCAAAAATCTCTGTCCATGAGCCAGGATCTCATAAGCCTATCAATTTAAACCCTAGGTACATATGATCTAGTTTATAGAGTTTATTCAGTACAATAAGCTTCATTTCCTGTTAAGATGCAACTATATGCAGTTATAGAAAAACAAGAAGCACAGCATATGAACAGTTTGGATAAGCTGAGTCAGCAATATACAGAAGACCCCTGAATTAGGTAGATAACTAAACCAGATGATACTCAGCATTTTCAAACTTTGCAAATCTGCTAAGGACCTGCAGAGATCTATTCTTTCCGTTTATACCTTCTCAGTCACCATGAAGCAATAGAGGCTTAACTTTTATTAGGGTACAGATATTAGTAGGAATAAAATGTTTTCTCATCAAAACTATAAGAGTCTTACAAGTTAGCCTTGAACTTCTCTGAATATAAAACTGTAACTTTTAAAAATTAAGAAAAAAGAAGGATCACTGATTGCCCTGGTTTCTCCTGACAAGCAAAATCTATACTTACATTAAACCTTCAATAACAATAATTTTTTAAACTTATAAATATCTACTAAATGTAAGGGCGGTAATAAGAATTATTTTTAGTTTACTGATGGAAAACCACTGACAAGATTTTTTAAGGCAAGTTTACTAATATTACTAAGTTTACTTTGTTAGGAATAGATACACACTGTACTGCAAGTAGTTTATTGCCATGCATTTTTTTCTTTGGTGGATTAAAAATACTAAAAGAATCTTTATAAACGTGTATGAAAAATAATATTCCAAAGGAAAGTCATGTCTAATGGACTAGTTTCTATGCATTAAAATATATCTGGATCACAGCTGTCACCTCAGCCAGAATAAAGTAGCATGGGTAAGATTTACTCTCCCACTTGAAAGAAATTTAAAAACACACAAAATATAAGAAATAACAATTTTTAAGATACTGGGTATCAAGTAAAGAGACAATAACTTCTAAAAGATGAAAAACAAATAGAGTTAGTCTTATAATTACCCAAACTACTTACTACCTTAAGAGATTTTGCAGGCCACAGTGTAGGGTGGCGAAACCCAGGTGGAGCCCAGTGGACTCCCTGAAGAGAAAGAACGGAGTCTGGGTGGACTTGCAGCTAGGCTTATTAATGTAGTGTGGAGTTTATAATTTATGTAAAACGTAAAGCA
Source organism: Pan paniscus (assembly GCF_029289425.2). Classification (NCBI taxonomy): domain Eukaryota; kingdom Metazoa; phylum Chordata; class Mammalia; order Primates; family Hominidae; genus Pan; species Pan paniscus. Next base: position 139,118,882 of record NC_073252.2, on the reverse strand, counting down.
CATGACAATAGCACGAATATCCAGAGGCGAGAAATGGGAGAAAAAAATTATAAATTTACAAGAATTAAGAATATATAAGGCTCTTGTACAGTACATGAGATGTTAAAATATCACTTGAAGAAAGGTTGTGATAGGTTAAAGATGTGTGTACTATAAACTCTAAAGCAACCACTAAAACAATAAAACAACGAACTATAGCTTATAGGCCAACCAAGGATATAACATGAAATCATAAAAAAATTTAGTTAATCCAAACAAATTTTTTTTAAAAACAGGAGAATATAGGAAACACAGACAATATGGGACAAACAGAAAACAATAGCAGGATGATAACTATAAGCCAAACTATAGATAGTCATATTAAATGTAAATGACCTAAACACTCCAATTAGAAGACAGATTGTCAGATTGGATAAAAATGCAAGGCCTAACTACACGCTGCCTATAAGAAACTTACTTTGAGTATATAGGCATGAACGATTAAAAGTAAAAGGCTAGAAAAATATAAACCACATTTAAACTAATCATAAGATAGCTGGAGTGGCTATAAAAATATCCGATAAAATAAATTTCAGAACAAAGAATATTATTGGGGATCAGGGTGAGGGAGTTATTTCATAATGATTAAAGGCTCAATCATAATATAACAATCCTAAATGTTTATTGCCTAATAGCACACCCATTAGAGCTAAAATTGAAAAGATTGCATATCATGTGCTGGCAAGAATAAAGAGAAGTTGGCTGGAAATGTAACAAGATACAGTCATCTTAAAAAACAGTTTGGCAGTTTTTAAAAATATGTTCTAGCCTTTCCACACCTATATGTTCAACCTAAAGAAATGAAAGCATATGTTAATACCAAAACTTGTATGTGAATATAAACAGTAGTTTTATTTGTAATAGCCAAAAACTGGAAACAACCCAAATGTCAAGAAACAAGCAAATGGATAAACAACTTGTGGTATATCTATACAATGGAATGCCACTCAGCAAAAAAGGGAACGAACTACATGGTAAATCTCAAAATAATTAAGCTCAGTTAAAAAAAAAATCCAAAACAATAATGAGTACACACTGCATGATTCCGTTAATATAAAATTCTAGAAATACAAACTAATTTGTAGTGACAAGAAACAGATTAATTGTTGCCTGGGTCCAGAGTAGATGGGAGTTGAGAGAAGAGACTGGAGAGAGGGATTGCAAAAGAAAATTTTTGGAGTGATGTTTATTGTGGTGATGATTTCATGGATATATACATATATCAAAACTTGTCAAATTGTACATTGAATACATCAATTATACCTCAATATAGCTATTAAAAAAAAGAGTGAAGGCCAGGGATAATAATTTCAGTAGACAGCATAGACTACAGGAAGCTATAATAATTGAGCTGTCTGGCAGCCAAAGCATATATACAGAGAGATAAAATTCAAACCATTCCTCTCTTGTAAAACCACCACCACAAACACACTGGCCAAATTTCCACGTGTATTAAAATAGCAGTACCATCTTAGGCTAAAATCATTACCCTCACACACGGACACCCATAGCATAGCATGATTTTCGCTGACTCATTGGTTAAGTTCTAAGTTTCTGCCCTATCAGAGATTTAACTATGAGCTATGATGTATTATGCCTAAAATAGTGCTAAAGAATTCAGACGCACTTATCTAATTTAATCATCAAAATAGCCTTCTGAGATATTACCCTCTCCTTATAGATGAGGAAACTTAGGAAAAGATCTCAATATTTAAGAAGTGATAAACTCAGAACTTGAAGCTGTATTTGATCCCAAAATTAAAAATGAATCAGTAAAATACATGCAAACATATCAGTAATTTTATATCGAAAATATATGCTGCTCCTTTGAAATCAGTTGGGAAAATGATTAATTTATTCTAAAGGTTCTGCGAGTACTTTTGAAAAGTATTCTTTTAGAATTACACACATGTATCTTCAAAATGTAATAAATCCTGATTTTTCAAACATTCCTACATTTAAGTAGGAAAGCTAGGAATCGTTTGGAGCCAGTGATGCTGAGCTAACAAAGTAAAATCAATTTTGAACCAAAATTACGGTATGCCTACAAAAGTCAAATAGCTTCTAAAGAAAATATTGAATAACATAAATTTCATCAAAAAATATAAATCACCTTCAAGATTATTTATTGATTTAAAGAACACATTCTAGGTTTGTTTATTTGAAAAAATGTTTCCTTTGTTTAGTGTGGTTCATACATAGCAAGTTCCTCCCCATGTAGAATATCTTTTTTTTTTTTTTTCTTGTCTCTCTCTGTCACCCAGGTTGGAGTGCAGTGGCGCGATCTTGGCTCACTGAAACCTCTGACTCCTGGATTCAAGCAATTCTCCTGCCTCAGCCTCCAGAGTAGCTGGGATTACAAGAGCCCACCACCATGCCTGGCTAATTTTTGTTTTTTAGTAGAAATGGGGTTTTGCCATGTTGGCCAGGCTGGTCTCGAATTCCTGAGCTCAGGTGATCCACCTGCCTTGACTTCCCAAAGTGCTGGGATTACAGGCGGGAGCCCTCGGTGTCCAGCCTAGAATATCCTTAAATCCTTCCACAGTGACCCCAGTTTTTATTTCTACCTTTCTGCATTCTACATTTTCTTTGTACTTTTCTTGAGCCCACATTCAGTCTGGTATTAGTACCTTCCACCTGCATTAGCCCAGTTTCTTCAGAAAATACTAAATGTGCAGTCCCACAGAAGCAGGAGTAAGTGAAAGAGAAACAAAGTGGTGAAGAGGGGAGAGAAACCTCACAGGGTAGGTTCCTGTATGGCCAGAGTCTGTGACAAGCCAATTTCGTGATTTCACAGGACGCCTTCAGAGAGAACATTTGAAGTTACCGTGAAAGGGGAGAAGAGGGAATAAGTTTATCCACTAATTTCTGTTTCCCATTAGTTAGAGGTCACTCCCATGAGGCTTTACGATGCCTGCACTTCTCCATTACACAAAAGTGGACCCAAAGCAAATCCAACTGTATGGCATACCTCAGTGGCAATAAAAAAGCCCCAGGACATGTGACCAGAGATGCCGTCAGGTTGTACCCACAAGTGACAAGAGGCAGTGGTCTCCACTGGTGCAGCGGATCCTTTAGTTTGTAGTGACAGCAACAGCAGCAACAGTGCTCTGGTTCCATGACCACAGGAGGAGCACAGGCAGTTTGCTTCTAGAAGAGCTCTAGACAGAGCGGGGTGAGGAGACTGGCCTGGCTTGCTTAGGGAGCTAAATACTGTACCCTACCTCTGTTGTGAGAATTCAAAGTGCCTATGCAGGTAAAGCAGCTTGGGCAGTACAGAGAACACATAGCAAATGTTAGCTACTATTAACCTTGTATTGCATCTTATTTTCTCAAATAAAATTTAAGCTTTAACGGCTTACATAATACTGTATTTACCTTTAAATCTTTCATCTATCCTAGTATTCTAGTATTTTGATGATAGGTGTGTAGCAAGTGCTAACTGAATTTTTACCTGAATTTAATGTAAAAGTGCTGCTGTTTAGTGGCTAAATTGAGTTATACAAATTAGCAAATTGCAGTTAGTATATTATTTTGCTTTCCCACCAAAGCTCTTTATCAAAAATTCCCAGGCCGGGCATGGTGGCTCATGCCTGTAATCACAGCACTTTGGGAGGTCAAAGCGGGCAAATCACCTCAGGTCAGGAGTCCCGGACCAGCCTGGCCAAAATGGTGAAACCCCATCTCTACTAAAAATATAAAAGTTAGCCAGGCGTGGTGGTGCATGCCTGTAATCCCAGCTGTTTGGGAGGCTAAGGCAGGAGAATCACTTGACCCCGGAGGCGGAGGTTTCAGTGAGCCGAGTTCAGGCCACTACACTCCAGCTTCGGCAACAGACTGGGACGCCATCTCAAAAAAGAAAAAAAAAAAAAGCTCTTGCCTCCATCTACATTGTATTTCTTATTTAAAATGCTTCCATATGCCTGATTTAGCATTGTGCTATGTCTGGTTCCACAAAATACTATTAAGGCTTAATATATTAAGCTTCATTCTTTGAATTATTCCCATTAGGCAAATAAGTAACCAGTCATTCTCTAAAGCACAGGTGAGCATGCTATATGGTCTATTCACTTTCGAAAATGGACTAATATATTTTGCATGAGTAGAAGCTTGTAGGTGACTTATAAAGGTCAACCTTACATACATCATTACAATATTCCAACAAGGAGTTTGCCAAACCATGACCAAAATGCAGAGGAAGAAGCGTATATACCCCCATATTCTTAAGTGTCAGCTATTAGATTCTGTATAGAGATAGTAACTTCATAGCTATTTGTCATGATGGGCCGTGTTGAGCTAAATTAGCCAGACCAGTCACTTGGTCACCAGATGCATGCTCTGCTCTGGGAAGGATTTGATTTCAGCCAAGGCAGCTCTCTGAAGCTGGGGCAGGTCCTAAACTTACCTGACAACTACTACCTCTGCTAGTCTTGGTAATTATCTGGTGGCATGACCCAAACCCTCATCTGGAACCATCTAGTCATTATGCCCTCCATAGCCTGGGGCTGTTGGCTATGTCCATATATGTTCATTTATCACCACAAGTGGGCAAAGGAGCACCTAAAAAACTCAAGTGAGTTGCCTGGATTCCACTTATAATCCTCCCTATCCCCATCATGTAAGAGCAGCCCTACCTCCTTCTGATGAAGAAAGGCACATATCTCTGCCAAGACAGTGATTTCTCTTCTTGGCTTTTAGTCCCTAGACATAAAAAGTCACAAATACCAAGGTGGCAAGCATAGTTTATAATCCAATGGTGGCAATTATTGGGTCCCCTGAAGAAAGGTATCCCCTCTGAGGACATAGAATTCTAGTCATTCAGAACCCAGGAGTGTAGAGATGGGAAGCATAATGTTCCCCAGTGAATCACTGGAAGCGACGGCAACTCCTGCTTCCACCCCTAATTCCCATGGCATATTAGCTTCCTAGGGTTGCTATAACAAATTATCACAAACTGGATGACTTAAAACAACAGAAAATGTATTCTCTCGCCATTCAGGAGGCCAGACGTTCAATATCAAGGTGTTGGCAGGGTTTATCACTTTTAGAGGGTCTGAGGGATAATCTGTTCTATGCTTCTCTTCTCACTTCTGGTGGTTGCGGGCAATGCTTAGCATTCCTTGGCTTGTAGATGAATCACACCAATCTCTGACTCCATCTTCTCATGGCTTTTTTCCTTGTGTGTCTTGTGTGTCCTCTCATCATCTTTGGATATGAGCCTACCCTAACCCAGCGTGACTACATCTTAGCTAATTACATCTGCAGAGACCGTACTTCCAAATAAGGTCACATTCTGACATTCCAGAAGAACATGACTTTTGGGGTGACACTATTCAACCTACCACACATGCGTTTTATCTATTGGAAACACATTGGAATAGAAATACCTGTGAGTCAATGCATATCTGTAACTTGAAGGATGGTATGAAATTCTTATAGAGTATTGCCTCTGAACTGCTGCTTCAGTGTGTTTTCAGCACACCACTGCATCACATCATCAGGGAGGAAGTTTCTGGGTGGTGCACTATAGGATACAGTGAATCCCATGGTCACAGGCCTATTACTCCAACCTTCTTTACTTTAAAGATGATTCCATGGCCTGACACATATTATGTGGGATTTCATGCCAGTGAATCAAACATTCCATAAGCCCCCAGGTACCAATGCTGGATGAGGCCCTGCAGGAAGGAAAGGTAAGCCCATTTCAAGAATGTGGATCTATTCCACTGATAATGAACCACTAGCCTTTCTGGGGTGGCCGCTCTGATTTGTCTCCCAAAGTGATGATACCCCATCAACGGTGCAGCAGTTGCCCCTGCTGCTGACAGGTGACATTTGGCAGTGGTGGTAACTAGATAGGCCTTGGTAAGTTGGAAACCATTCTGTCTGCCTCTGGGAGTATATGAATCTCTAAATGCAGATGGCGTAAGCTTCCTCTATATCCCAGAGATGAGCATTGTGACTCTCCTACTGCGGCTTGCTACAACACAACTTATCTCATCACTAATATCTCCAATATAATAGCATCTACTCTATGGCCCAGAAAGCAGAGCTACTTCCACTGCAACCTAGACCAGCTGCAGAACTCTTTCCTGCTGGGGGCTCCACTTAAAACAGGCAGCCTTTTGCATCAACTGTTACACTGGCCAGGACACTATCCTCAGGTGTGACATATGCTGCCTCCAGAACTCAGGATGGCTCACCAGGCATTGTTCTTCCTTCCTCAGAGTAAGAGAATGCATGTAGTCATTTGCTTTATACTTTAGAGCGGATGCACCAAACTGTCCCTCACCATTGGAACCCTGAAAATTTTATGAGTATGGCAAAAAATTTATAAGGTTTATCCACTGAAAGTTCGTAAAATTTATCTCCTCCCTCTGGAACACGTCTCCTACCAAGTTCTCAATGTTCTAGCCACTTGTTCATCCAGCCTCAACATAGTCATTGTAACAGATCTATGTTCTTTAGGATAAAGTGGCATAGTTTACAAAACTGTAAATATATATTGTTGCCCATTCTGTGTAAATGCAAATTGTTTCTGATTCCCTTCTCTTATTGAAAGAGAAGAATACATTTGCATGAACCAAGATGATATTCCATACACTTGGGTCATGTGTATCTGCTCTAACAAAGATATCACATCTAGCATAGAAGTTGCAATCAAGGATATTACTTCGTTGAGCTTGTTTGTAGCCATCTTCTAGGATCCATAAAGTTTCTGCAGGGGCCAAAATGGTGAATTAACAGATGTGATGAGACGATCATCTCTGCATCTTTTAGATCCCTAAGGTGGTACTGCGTCCTGCCAAGTGATACTATTGTGTATTACTATCTGGCTGAAGTGAGAAGATACAAGGGTAGGCAGTGTCAGAGGCTTCACTTGGCCCTCCACACATGCTGTGAAACCACTGTAAGCTTAAACTTGCCCAGGACTCCTGGTATAACCCAACTCCTCCCTCACCCCCTACAAAGGAGCAACAGGGACACTGAGTATCTGGATATCAATGTCAATTCAGATTCTATGTTCAACAATCCTTGAAATCCCTTATACTTCCCCTTTCCTAAGCTTAGAATTACCAGAGCAAATGGCTGTGGGTCCCTTTGAGTTAACACCAAAAGGAATCATTACCTTGTACAAATGCCATGGTGTCCTGTCTTTCCTCCTGGGACCCAGCCACCTCTTCAGTCTGGGCTCCAGGTCTGAAAAGTGACTCAGGTCCAGAAACTGAGCAACGGATGCTTTATTTTTATTGGGGTGACTACCCTTAGCTTCCATGTAATCCATCCTTAATTTTATCTAATGGGAAAAACTGAGTAGTATTCTTGTTGGCTACCCATTTGTTTTGTCCCTAAAGTGCTGTGTTACATTAGCCTTCTCCATAACTCTTTGCAGGTTAGGACCCCTTGACTACCACTCTCACTTTCTCATTAACTGTAACCCCCTGACTTTTGGCAGTTGGGCACTGCCACTTTAGCCACTATTTTTCAGAATCTTGTCATACATTGCCATCAGCAAGCTGAACTCTGTTTTCTTTTCCTACTGTCTGATATGGCCTACCATGAGCTACCACACGTTTTTAGAGATGCTTATACCCCATCATCAGTGCACATTTCTATGGCACTGTTAAATGGTGTGTCCACTGAGCCTTCCCATGGAACATAATCATCTCATCTTCCAATCCATTCCAGCATACCCAATTCCCTTAACCTTTTAAATCCATTCTTCCACCATGTCACAGTAATCCCAGTGTTTCAACTTTGCTCAGAAAGGACCAATACTTTTTCCATATTTCAAGAAGCCATCCTGGTAATGAGTTCACACCATCTCACAGGATCCTAGCCGGGTTATTAAAACCCTCTAATTTAACTCTTAGCAATCCAAAGATCCAGTGTCAGGGCTGCCATCAAACTCCTAATTTTATGTTTTGACCCTCTTAAGCACTGATTCCAATCTCAAGCATATTCCTCCAACTCTTCCTAATTCTTGCAGTTCTTTTGGGGCATAGTCTTGTTTCCTCCCACTTCAGTTCCAGCACCTCAACTGAGTTTTGCTTAACTTTATCGTCACTTAACCCTAATTTTAGGCCTGGAGATACTAACTATAATGGCCTAGAGATAGGGCAAGTCTTGAAGAGAGCATGTTTCCTGAGGAAAAAAGCCTCTGCGTTGTCATCCAGCCTGAGAATGAAGTGGGGAGTGCTTGCCCTTAACATGGAGGGGCGGGCTATGACTGCAAACTCAGAAATGCAGGAGTCTGGGGAGTAAAAATCTCCAGCACCATCGATTCAGATGTCTCCATCTAATTTGTCAGGGTCACAGGTTTTCCCAAGCAGTTTGCTGATGCTGGCATAATAGACTTGCCTTGGCTGGCAACTGTCTTTAAAGTTTATCCTTTGAAACTATTAAGTCTTGGGCTTGCTCCTCGGTTTTTTCAAGCTGTCCTACTGCAAAAGGTGAAAAGCTTTTTCACATGCCACCAGAGGCCCTCTAACTTTGACACCTGGCTTTCCATTGCCTGTTATTGTTCTTGGCTGTTAAGTATGCTTCTATAGAACAAAAATGGCTTAACAATGGCCATCCAACCCTGTTATCCTCATAGCTACAATTTTCTCCATACATCTAAAATGTCAGGCAATCAGATATTGTCTCTCCTTCTACAACTACCCAATCCCTATTAAATGCCAGTGTTAAGTTGAAACAACTGGGTCTTGTGATAGGACTGTCCTCCACCTATCAATGATGGGGTCTGGGCTGCTTATCTTTAAGTGTATACCACACAGTCTCTATTACCTGTTTCCATATATGTGAAAACTGAAGCAGTTTGTAAAAAAATTAGAATGCTTTCCAAAACAAACTGAAAATACAGAACAAAAAATTAAATATAATGTCAAAAGTATTTAAGTGAAATAATAGATTTATTCAAAGGAAATAAAATGTCCTGGGTAAAGCTTCTGTAATAATACGATTTCTGATACTGTATCTCTGAAAAATGGCTAACTAGTCACCTTATCAATACATTTAAGGCATCAATAATAGGTACCACTCAGGACATACATTGTGAAGAAAGAGAAGAATAAGTCAAATACTAAAACATACTTATCATGACAACTCAAGGTGACATGAATATTTAATGAAAATTTAGAATATAACAACATATGACTCTCATTCTGTGGACATAAAAGGAAAAATACAGTAATTCATTTTACTCATTACATTTTACAAAATCAGACAAATGAATGAAGCAGTATTTTTTAATAAAAACAGTAATTTAATTTCAAACAAATATATTACCATCCTATTCCTTTATCTTGTATATATGTATCTAATTGGCAAAACATACTTTACTGAAATCAGTAACAATCCAATCCATGATACTTCAATTGCTTCGATCAATAAACATCTTAAATTTGAAACTCATTTTTCTTATGCCATAAGCCTGATTATCAGTTCTATAAAAACGCTACACCCTATTGCTTGGCCCATTAAGTGTAACTAGTCTTCTGCACAAGGCTAAGTGGCTAAGGTACTTTTGAACAACCACATACAATTCATCAAGCACACATACTCACTCCTGCTCCCCTCACACACGGCCACCAGAGCAGCTCCCCTAGTTCTCTTGTTCCTCATAGTGAGCATAGCCACTAGCATAGGTCCTTCCTAAATTCAAATTAGTAAACAAATCTGATGACTCAGTGTCTGAATCCTTTCTGCCTTCATCTTCTTCCTCTTCATCATCCTCTGCTTCATACTCATCCTCCTCCTCATCGTGGTAGCTGGTATCACCATACTTATCAGATGAAAGGTTCTTCCAATAAGCATCATACCCAGAAGCTCCATCTCCCTCTTCACCTCCAGTCTGCCTGCCAAATTTCAGGGAGCGTGCTATAGAAGACAGACAAGTACAAGGCATTTTGTTAGTTCCAGTTCTCTACATTCTCATCTTCCTCTATAAAATTTCATGGATTTCATTGGCTGCTTCAATCCCAAATGAAAAAATAGGTCACATTTTCCTAATTTTTTCACCTGAGTCTATATACAACACCATAAAAAATAAAAATTACAGTGTCATTTCATTAAATCTAGAAAACAAATTAGACCAACAGACCACTCCAAAGGTATTAAGGCATGTTTAAAACGAAAATACCTTCCGTTTGGCCACTGACAGTTTATTTTCAAATCACATAAATCACAGAATACAGTTGATTTCGTATCAGTACATTTTTCTTAAGACAGCTATTTTACAACGCAGATGCCCTTAAAAACAAAGCCTGTCATTTCTTCTGCCTTAGTAGTGACACAAAGTTCAGTGCAGAAGATCAGCAAAATCATCAGTCTCACCTCACCATGCAACTACATCTGTGATTAAACAAAGCAGTCAGTCACTTAGAATTATGGTTCCATTCTGATATGTTTGGTTAAGAGTCAAACTTCTCTTTAACAAAATTGGGAGCTGCATTACTATAAGCATGCTTATTCCTTCACAAAAAAAGTTACATAAAAACCATAAAATAATTTCCTATAGTAGTGCTATATTACATAAATAAACATAGGTGCTCAAATACCACACACCTAAGATAGCTTCAGAGTGAATTTGACTTCTAGGTACTTAAGATTACCACCACTTTAATATTAAGGAATTATAGCTACTCAACTATTTAACAAGGAAGCCTCAACAAAAATAAAAAAAAAATCACTCTTTATCTTAAATTTCAGTATTTGCTGTCATTAACTAAGGCAAATACAAATATCAAAATGAATATTGGTATATTCAAGTAAAACTGAAAAACTTTACCCACATATTTTCCTAAGCTGTAAAATTCCACTTGCTTAAAAGAACACATTCATCTTTTCAAATAAGAAGAGGCAATAAGAAAAACAGACCAAAAAAAAAAAAAAGATAAACTTTGTCTAAGTATGAAAGCAAAAATCACTTCCTTAGTATCTTAAGGGCCTTACTTGACATGCTAAGGTCCTTAGTCTCCTGAGTTTCATGCCCACATTTAGGACAAGGAGGCTGTTTTCCTTTTTCTTGCTTAAACACTTTGCTCCTTGTATGATCATCACAGAAACAAGCCTGTATAGGAGAAGCAAAATAAAGTAAATAAATAAAAGTGTAAAAATATACAAAAAGACAGTATTCAGTGTTTTAAAGATATAGCTTTCTTAAGGCAGTGAGATTAACAATTTTGTTGGGAGCAGTCACACTTCTCATTTCATTTTCTTAACAGAAATGGTTTTTGTCAGGACCCTTCTGAACAATGATCTAACAAAAGGCAGACTAACTATATTGAGTATGACATGTAAGTACATTTAGCTGTTCACAAATATTTCAGTACTCATAAGGTCCCTGATGAAATGAAATAATGGTGAACAGCCTATTTACTCTCCACAGTGTATGGTCTAACTAGGGATGGAGACAGTGAAAAGGCAATTACAAGACACTAAGCACTGAACGGGAAGTGCAGAGGGAAGGGCACTAAAGCAGACATGGGATTTGGGAAAGGCATCTTAGAGACACGAAGTCTTAATCGCCATATGAAGAATGGGAGCGCAATAGGGTAAGCCAAGATGGAAAAGTATTCCAGACAAAGAAAACACAGATAATGCCTGAACGCCATTTGGTAAAACCAGAACAGAGTTGGAAGATAAATAAGACATAGGGTTAGGAATATAAGAACTAGAGAAACGCTTCTGAGAGGAAGGGCATCGGCTGCATCTGTTTAGTAATCTTTGACGAACGAATGCTAGAGACTAGGCCTAAGGACACAGAAAAATTTGGAAATCTTTACCCAAACTCTTCTAAGCAGGTATATTTTGACATTAATTAAAATAGACTCTCATCATCTTGGTCAGAATGTTCTCCACTAAAAACACAGAGCCAGGATTCCAGAGAAATGTGCACTAGCCACAACTCTACTACAAGGTGACTGGATGACCATTGGAAAGTCATGTAAGCTTTCTCAACTTCAATTCCACAGTCTCAAAAATAAAAGAATTAGACTACATAATTTTAAGGTCCCTTATAAATTAATTATAGCTGCATATAATCCAAGGACTGGTGGAGGGGTATAGAGATTAAAAACAAAATCTAAAAAGAAAAAAATGCATTGGTATACCTTACAACGGAGACATGAGTGCTGACCAAGCCGATTGCATGAAACACCTGTGGGAAATGGATTAATTTTAAAATCCCGTTATTGGTTCTTAGAATTTTCTTTTGTCTTTTATCAAATCACTAAAAGCTTGCAATGGAAATATAGCCTTATAGACAGCTGCCTGTCTTTTGGGTTCAAATGCTATAAAACACACAAAGCTCCCATGCTGCAAATAAAATAATTAAATTTATTATTATACATTCTGCAAAAGGCGACGAAAGGCTCAAAAATGCTATATACTTCGAGATGCTCTTTGAATCTTTGAGAATTTTATATATAAATATTGCAAGAATTATATACACATGCATACACATTGTGTGTCTATGTGTGTGTAGTATGTATGTCGTATGTATATCACAGAGATGACTTATCTACTTTAAATTTATAAATAAGTATAATAATTAGGATTTCATACCAGAACAAGAACCAAATTAAAGGAAGAGAATACCTGGGGAATTTCAGTCTTTTTCCTATAATAGTAACTACTATTTAAAAAGGGCTTTTTAAATGCCAAGTACCACATACTATTGTTTTATATGGTGTCTCATTTCAATGAACCTTCCAAGAAAGAAACTATGTGTAAAGATGATACTATTACCCAGTCAGCAATGCTGGCTCTCAACTGGAAAATACGTGAGAATTTTGTGTATAGGTTAAATACAGGTGCCTGGCACCCACCACGGACTTAAAAGATAGAATCTCCAGGGATGAGGCCTGGACATCTACATTATTTTTAAAACCTCCACAGGTATTTTTTGATATACGGTCCTGTCTAAGAATCACTAGAACCAACTAGCAGAAACAAACAGGGTGGTATCTCTTACGGGAGGGCATTTGGAAATGGGAAGGAAGAAGGGTGAGGTTTGGTTTTTTATAATAATTTGAAGGTAAAAATGACATGTGGTACTCTGAACCACGGAAGGTGTAAGTCCTGCAATGCCTAATCAAATCAAGCCTACAAAATGAAGAACTGGCCCAACCAATATGCCACTGGCATCCCTGCTGAAAAATTTACAACTATATTCTGACTGTTTTGTTTTCTAGAAACAGAAAATAGAGACTGAGTTAAATTACAGTTCATGAGAAACAGTATAAAAAAACTTGATTCCTTTTTCATTAAGATTAATAATTATACTATTCAGAATCTTGGGTATAAAGAACATCTAATATTTAAAAACTTACATTTAAATGTTTCTGCCTCTAAAACCTGGCAGCTGGCTTGATGCTCAAATTGATCATCTTCACAGAGAAAGTTATGGCAAAAAGAACAACTGAATATTCTGCCTCCTATTGGATTAAAAAAACACAAATGTAATTAAGATCAACTTTAATTTAAAAAAACTCGTATCTATAATACTGCTTAGAAGAGATGGTAAGTTACTTTGGAGATACACCAAAATTGTTCAGCCATTTTTATTCTGATAAAAGCTAAAATGAAAACTGTTGAAGTCCTTGAAACTGAACTGAAACTGAGAAAAGGGGGCTCTTACTCTCCACTAGCTACCCATATAACACTCACAATGCTCAAAGAGGCTACCTGCTCCACCACAACTTCCCTCCATGTTTAGGTAAACAATACTAGCATTGACAATAACTGACAGTATAGATCCCTTCTGTAACTACACTGATAATCAAAACAGTACCAGTAGTTAGGATTGACAGTATCCTGAAAAAAATCTCGAAAACAGCATTCAAAATGTTTCAAAGTCAACCTTCACCTATAACAAAGCTCATTACTTATGTCTAATGACTCACCATGGTCCCACACGCCTCGTTCACATTCAACACACTCAGCATCGGTAAGAGGGCAGGCACAGGCATGTGTACTGAGACATTTCCTACCATGGCAAACCCAAGCTTCACAGAAGTCACATATTGCACCCTGTAACCAAGGAACAAGAATACATAATCATTATCACCTGACCACCTGCAACCATTGTTTAACCATGGCAACCATCAAAATTGTATACATTTAGCAATTTATCAACCCTCAATGATAGTAGGCAGCTTCATTTAAACATTTTACTACTCACTCTAAGGCAAAAATAAAAAGGGTTCTCTGAAAAACAACAGCTATCCACAATATACAAAACTCAGTTACATATCAAAAGAAAAAAAGGTAAACTGTACACTTATCCTAATATTATTTAATTAAGCCAAAGAGATGGAAGTATTTTCCTCAAAATGAATTTAATTCAAATGAAGTTTGAAGGAACCAACAGCTTAAGCTTTCTTGTCTATAATAATTCCTGTAACTACATTGAATTTTTAAATACTACCATTTCTGATTTTTAAAATACCTTATCTATATAATATATTTGCATAGCTTTTCTAGAATTACTGAGAAATACGAAACTTCTGCCAGCTTCTTTTTTTCTCTTATGACAACTTATGTTTTAATAATAATTACACTTCTTTGTGGAAAAAATTTAAAGTAAAATATATAGAACTAAAATACAGGGTAAGATTCTCCAATTCTATATCAAGAAAAGACAATAACAATATGTTTCAATAAAACATTGACACCTACCGAATATTAAAAGCTAGAAAGAATCTTAAGAGAGTAGGATCAGATAATCTTTCCTTTATAAAGGAAAAGCATGGGGCCCAAGACTAAATCCAAGTCCCCGAGTTGGATTACAGGTGAGGTGAGATTTAAAGCCAGGATTTCAGAATCTCAATTCAGTATTCTATTATTCAAGGCTCTGAAACAAATGTAGTAAACAACAAATAGGAAGAATGTTTTTTGACTTGCAAAAATGGGTTATCAGTATAGCTAGCAAATCATCAACTATATCTCTTGGATCAGCCAGGGTTCTTGCAAAAAAGAGATGGTACTCTCAAACTAGGTAATCTAGAAGAGTTTTAAAGAGATAATTTGTAGAGGACAGGGAAGTTCTTAGGACAAACAGGAGAGGACTACCTGGCCATATAGGGAGAACTGTGGTCCTTAGAGAAAGGATAAAACCAAACCAGGATAACCTGGTAGGGAGTGAGATGAAGGAATAAACACCCAGATCTTATTCTCCTGATGTTCTCAGGGGGAATCTGGGGAGGCAAATAGAAGATATCCAGAAAATCACTTTTCTAGAATTTACAACTAATGATATATGACTCTATTTAAATGTTTTCTTTATGTAAGAAGAAATTATTCACATTCAAAAAACACAGTGATTTTAAAAAATGAATTTGGCTGAACTTAAGCTACCAAGGAAGACTGAAAGTGTTTTTGAATAAAGATAACTTGACAATCCTATACTTAAAGAGCAATTCACAAGATGATAATTCTCACTCCTTGCTTCTATAATATATGCACATATGAAATATATCATAGGTCTCCCTCATAATAGAAATTTACATGTTCTTGGAAATTTACCATAAATAAAATATTCCATTTGACATAAATATAGTATCATTTTCCTCATGGATTAAAATTTGAACAAAATTTTATTTGAACATAAAATCATACTACAATACAGTAAAACTGGTTAACTCATATTTAAAAGGAAAACATGTTTCAGGAAAAAGAGCAAAATACATCACATAATCCAATTGGTTTTATTATTCAAAAAGCTGAATTTACTTTAAAAAATCCTATATGTAATCAGAGGTATGTTAAATATACACACTTTTTTGAAATGTAAAGTTTTAAAGAACACTATTATCCTAGGTTCATTTGGAACTAAGTTGCTTATTTAACCAAAGGCTTAAACGTTGGTTAAGCAGGGCTTTCGGTACACTAAATACTGTTTTGTGAAGTCTGGTTAAGAGATATTAGAAAGGTACCACTGAGTATATACCCAAAGGATTATAAATCATGCTGCTATAAAGACACATGCACACGTATGTTTATTGTGGCAATATTCACAATAGCAAAGACTTGGAACCAACCCAAATGTCCAACAATGATAGACTGGATTAAGAAAATGTGGCACATATACACCATGGAATACTATGCAGCCATAAAAAATGATGAGTTCATGTCCTTTGTAGGGACACGGATGAAGCTGGAATCCATCATTCTTAGCAAACTATCGCAAGGACAAAAAACCAAACACCGCATGTTCTCACTCATAGGTGGGAATTGAACAATGAGAACACATGGACACAGGAAGGGGAACATCACACACCACAAACCGGGGACTGTTGTGGGGTGGGGGGAGGGGGGAGGGATAGCATTAGGAGATATACCTAATGCTAAATGACGAGTTAATGGGTGCAGCACACCAACATGGCACATGTATACATATGTAACAAACCTGCATGTTGTGCACATGTACCCTAAAACTTAAAGTACAGTAATAATAATAATAATAATAAAATTTTAAAAAGGTACCACTGAGAAATGAAATTCTGTTTAGATCAGCATGAAAAGTTTCCATGCCTTGTATGTTTCCTAATAAGAAAGAAAGAAGCAGCTAGAAACAAGTGGGTACTAAGGGAAAATCATACAAAAAGAATGCCACTGATAATCCAGATAACTACAGATTGATTGAAACAAGGGACAAAGCAATGATATTTAGAAAAAAATAATCACTGATCAGAATGACATTTTCTTATCCTTGAAAACGTACTAGTCTAAGAGATAATAAGAAGCTTACCACCATTGCAAGGCCAGTACTGTATACACCAGCATGCTTTATGACACAGTCTGAAGACTTCATCATGCACTTTGTTTTCCCTAATGAAGAAAAACATTTGCACTGTTAGTCTCGCAAAGGAATACATACCAGTACTCACGAATTCCTCCTTTTATCCAGCCCAAGTTCCTGAGGAAATAATTTAAAAACTAATGAAATTGAATCAGTATTTACTGCTTACATAACTAAAAAGAGAAAATGGATATAACTGAGACTTCATTACTCAAATCAGACTTTTCAGATTACACATTTACTAATAAATCTGTAAAATGAACTATACAATAATATATATGCTAATTTGCTTGTACTAAATCAGAAATTGCAGGTTATGCTTTGTAATCTAATGATCATTTTAACAGTTTAAAAACTTATCAATCTTCAGATTATTCAAAACAATTTTTAAAGGAATGCTTTTTATAATAAATTTTACATTTTATAATTCACAATAAAAACTGTGGTTTGAAGTTATTTCTTTCCACAGAATAATACCTCAAACCAAACCAAATAATGATTATGTAACTTATCGAGTTAATGTAATTTTATCCAAACATAAAAATTTACAACAAAGCCCCCAGTTAAACATTTTCCCAACAAAATTTTGAAATAGTGCCCAAATAAGCACAATAAACAATACGGTGATACAGCTACAAATCACCACACAGCCACTAAACCTCTGATCTAGAAGCAAATTAAATTACCAACTCAAAACACTATCAGGAAATTTGCTTATCAGATATTATGTGAGAGTTAATGATGACATTAATCATCCATCTGAGACTCCACAAAATGGAACACAAAAGAAACAATTTTCCATTATCTTGATTTCCTAAGGAACAAAGTTAGTAGGAAATGGGAAGAGAAACTGGAAATGAGAGGCAGCAGCTACCCAACTGTTCCATGTCCAACACTAAGAATCAGTAAATGAGAAATGTATCCATCTAACAACACTACAAAATTTAAGCCCAGAGACATTGAAAATATGGGTAAGTCCTAGCAAGAACTTACCTATTAATCTTCCACAAACTCTATTTCCTCACTCTACATTCATTACTTTTTGCAACACAAGGCTATAAAAACTACCATATGAGTGTTCCATATAGGCCAGTTTTCTCTTTTTCATTAATTGTGGAATTGAAAAGATCTTCTTTGAAAGCTAGAACTACATTAGAAATATTCAGGGATATAGCCCTAAACACTACTAACTTTCTGGAATATTATTACATATAAACACACTTAAATGAGCATACCCCAAATTGTTCTACCTGAAATTATTATCTCATAAATAAAAGCGATATTTGTTCATCGAAAGTTGGGGGGGATGTAAATCTAGAGTAATAAAGTTAATTGGGTTTCTTTGTTGCAAGTCTTCAGAACTTCTAACATATAAATATATAATAGAAATCTCCCAGATGAGAATGAAAGGAGGATGCATGCAGTATTTCTCAAATGTATATCCATATATATTTTTCAAGAAATATCCATTAATATTTCAGGAAGTCTGTGGAAGACTATTTGGGAAACACCCATCTTGCTAACATTTAGTTTTATTTTGTATAATCATTTTGGGGTACAAGTCTCCACCTATACTTAAGAACCGGGCACATGACTTAAGAACTCTATTTAAATCACCTGGGAATACATGTGAGGAAACTCATGAATCATATGGTAAGCATCAAACACAAAAACTACTGATCACAAAATAAGTACCAGGTAAATGTGGAATAAAATTATTCCCAATGGTCTAACACACTGCAGGTAATATCAGCAGGAATCAAAATGTAGATAAGTAAACAAACAGATACTGACAAGACTAAGGTAGTATAACTAAAAGTTCAGGATCACCAAATGTTATGTCTGAAATCTGATCTTTCACTGTTTAAAAACACTTATTGGTAACCTGTATCTAAATTGTACCTTAATTATTTTCCAGCATTACATCAAAGAGACAAAACCAAGGCTTGATAGTTTTTTGGTAGGCAAAATAACATGTTTTGTTATTTTGTTAATGGTAAGGCATAATATTATCAACAATTGTAAGCACTGTAACCAATAGCAACAAACCCACCCAAGTTCAAAGTGTTGAACTACCAGTTGATAAAAAGCATATGTCCTTAATTATTACATACTTACCACACTGTGCACAAATTGGTAACTTCTGTACAGAATTACAAAAGTAGCAAAATGCTCTATTCTTCTGCCGCCTTGTCATGTAAAATAAAATTTTAAAATATGGTCAATGTCAGATAAAAGGTCAGAGGGACAATTTTATTAAAGGTAGATAGAAAAATAAATAAAATTTACCTCTGACACTTGTCACATTCCTGTAACATATAAAAATATCACATTAATTTTTCTGCTGACTGAAAACTGCAAATTTACTTGTATTACAAAGAATAACCTGCTTTTCACGTTAAAATTTAAGTGACACTACACCAAAGCCCCAGCTCCACCCATGTATACAAGCACCTACCCATGCTTAAATAACAAAGGTATGCAAGAGAGAGATACTCCAGGTATATGACTCCCTAAAGAAGTGGCATTATCACAAAGGAGGCTAAATACATTGGTAGTTTGTTTTTCAATTGTTTGTAAGGAATAAAATACCACAGAATGAACACAAGAACTATCCTTTTGATAGTTAAGCACATTCTAAGCCTTATGAAACGTTAAGCACATATTATTCCAAATGAAGTGGGTGACCCTTAAAATAATGCATTTATCTAATGCACCGTTCCAAAGAGAATACAAAATAATAGAGTTCACAGAAAATCCAGATTCCTAAACATGGTTTTAAAAGCTCTCCACAATCTGGCCCCTAATCACTTTCCAAACCTTCTTGGCCTATTCTTTTTAGACTCAAGTCACTAATGGTCAGCCATTCCCCAAATATGTCTTATATTCTCTCTTCTCCATGTCTTTACTTATTCTAATACTTTTCCCTGAAAAGTGCCTCCTACCTGTTGAAAGTTCTGGTGAAAATCCCACCTCCTCTGTGAAGTGTACCCCTTCCACACACAGCCAACTTTATCACCTCTTAGTCCTAATAAATACATTGTACCTTTATTGAAGCACTTCCAAAATCTAGCTGTCATTATATATATTTAGGCATGCTAGTCATTCAGAACCTCTCTTCTCTGGAAAGGACTCTTAAACACAGAAGACAGCCTCACTGTCACATCTGCGCTATGTAATCTGTCCTCACCCAACCAACCCCAATAAATGTTAGCCCTGGGACAGGCACTGGGTGAAGTCCAGCCTTTCAGAGTTCTTTCCTTCTCTGAGGCACAATATGTGATGTGAGACATGCAAGCTACCTGTAACTATGAAACCCAACAAATGGAGTAAGACAATACGAAAAAATGGAACTAATAAGGAAGAAGAAACAAAAGCAAAAGATAGAACTACAAGTTGTTCCAGGTTCCAATTTTCCCTGAGTCCCAGGTATATCCTTCCCCTTCCCAGCAATATGAGTTATTCCATTATCCATTCAATAAACTATTTTTCCCTAAGATTAATTTAAGTTAGATTTCTGTCATTTTATAAACAAACAAATCCTAATATACAACATAACTGAGCTATAAACTTCTGGAAATAGGGACCATGTAATTCATCTATGTATCGCTACCCACAGTGTCTGAAATAATACCTGGCACAGAGTAGATGCACAATAAACATTTGCTAAACTAAGCTACATTAAACAATTCATATGTTTGACAAAACAAAAGGAGAAGGAAAAAACAGGAACAGTGGGAAAAGAAAAACAAAGAAAAGCGTGGAAATAGAACTGGAATAACTCTACAGTCAATGAAAGAGGTAATGATGACCTAATTGTTTGCTTTTTTGCATATTTCAAAAAGCATATTTCAAAAGCAGCAACCATTCAAAGCAGCCCAGAAATTATCAGGACTAACCCACTTAGCACAAGCAGATAAGGTAATAGAACAGGAACCCAACAGATGTTAAGTAGGAAGTTCAGAAAAGAGAAATGAAAGAATTGCTACGAAAATATGATGAAAACCCAATAAGACTAAGGCATTAAAGAAACTGGAAAATGAAAGTTTCTATTATCTATTCTTGTCCAATATCTACCTTTATCACCAACAGTATGTAAAGTAATATGCTAGGTTTTATAAATAATATAAAATCCAACAACAATCACTGCCACTCAGTGAAATCAACAGACGTGCCAGAGATACTAAATTCAGCAACAAAATTTATGCAAAAACACTGTCTTCACTAAAATTTTATTCAGGTGTACTTCAGATAAAATAGTATATAGTTTTTCCAACTACCAACTGATATCAAAAAAAGCTGATACCATTGAGGCATTACATGGATGTTTAGCTAAATCTATAGTGCTTCTTGATGCTCTTAGTTGTTTTTCACGTTCTCGGCGGTTCTCAGCCTTCTTCCTCGCACCAGTCTTTTTTTTAGGCATTTTCCCCTATTTTGACACAAGAGAACAGAAAAGATATAATTGACTGACTGCATTTACTATTTTAATAAACTAAGAAATAGTATAACAAAGTGTCCTTTTTCTTGTTAAATGTTAAACTCTATCCTTTCGATAGTTAAGCACATTCTAAGCCTTATGAAACGTTAAGCACATATTATTCCAAATGAAGCGGGTGATCCTTAACGCATTTATTGGCACTAACGATTCTAAAAATGTAAACGTCAAAAAAATTTACCCTAAAAGACAAACTAGTTTTCTTTTCCCACTAAGAAAAAAGTTTCTCCAATGATAAAGTATTCTGCACCTCATTAAAACAAATGAATCATGTATCATTAGCAAAAACAATCATTAATAAGAGCATTATTTAGCCAGTTTATATCACTTTTTTGAGCTATATATTCAGATGACCTGACGCTGCCAACACCTTAAGTATAACAAGTTTAATTTTTCCTATGTAATATGTAAACAAAACATCTAACAGTCAACAAATAACACTATTTATTAACTACAAAGTCAAAACATTCTGAAGATATTTAAGGTATTATTGCTCTGACTCTTTAACAAATGCTCTTCCCTCTACACGCAGTGAGCATGTAATTTTAATGGGGTTCAAATTTACGTTTAAGAGTATGTTTAATTTTCATCATTTAGTTGAAATACAAGATTTTTCTAAACTGAAGTTTTCTGAACTGAATGCTCAATTAAAAAAAAAAAAACAGGTGGTAAGCAGTACGGTAGCAACTGAAAATTAGCCAGATTTAATAGGTGGTTACTTCGGTAACGTAACGCCCAGACCACTAACGCACCATTCCAATATGTAAAATGACAAAATCTAGAGGGCGTGCTGCCCTGGCCAAAGAACCTCAGAAAATAATCACGAGGTGATCATGCGGATTAACTTTCTGCGTCCTCAGAGATATCCTCTGAATCCTCTGATAAAGTTAAATCTCATTTTTTTTTCCTCCAGTTTGTTCTGCACGCTCAAAAGAGTGAATCTTCTTCTCAGCCTTATACGGGTTCAAGCCCTTTTCCGGTAACACTCCAACTTCTTGCATGCACTGAGTGTGTCACCAAATGAGGAAACAGGCACGGGGCACTGCGGCTTTAGGAGTCCAGCCTGGAGCTGGAGGACCCAGTGGGGCGGAGGGGCGTCCAAGGGGAGAAGCGGCGGAGGTGCCAGGCGGCTCGGGGACCCGCAACGGGGACCCGCAACCGTCACCCGCCCGCGGGACACCCTACCTCGTGCGCGCTCCGGGCAAACCTCGCTCACTTTCGCCGGGAGACCGGACTCACTCAGGGGGCCGAGGGACAGGGAATGGCGTGAGGCCCACCCGCGACAGCAGTAAATCCAACTCGTGGACCAGGACTCCGGGAAAGAAGGTACTAACAGCCAGAGAGGCTGACAGCCGGTTCCGGACACTAGGAGACGGACCGGACGTCCTTTTACGACAGCAGCGCCTTACGGCTGACGTCATAGGACGGGACCCGCCCACCTCTGTTCGCTCCGCCCCTTCCCCGCCCACTCCTGCGGGGGCCAATGCCCCAATCCTAAGCAGAGGATCTGCAGAAAAGGAAGGGAATGCGAGGGAAAATAGGGAAGCAGAAGGAGGGAAAGCAGGGGAAGGCCCCCTCAGTTTTACTTTTTTAGAAAAAGGAGAAATCTAAAAGGAAGAGGAAAATGAACTCACAGACTTGGTACTGGATCAATTGACTCAAACAGCAAATTCATGCTTAATTCTGTTGGAAACCTTTCCCCACCTCTACATCTTCTGTGCCTCACATCCCACCTTTTCTTGGTTGCTGCGCAAACTGTGCCTTCAGTTGCCTGATGAACTTCCGTACCAGCCTCCCCTGTCTCTTATTTCTGTTATGCCCTCTGGATTCCATTCCTTTGTGAACAAATCATCCCACATTCTCTACCTCTAATGTGTAATCTGCCTGCTTTTAACTGAAACCTGATGATCCTCCCCCTGCATCAGAATCTCCTTCCAATCAAGCACCTCGACCTTTGCATAGCCGACCAAGCTGGGTTTCCTAATCACTTTCGGAGCTCTGCCGCACTTAGGATTCAGTACCAGGCCTATTCCTGTGCTTTTCCTGCCCTCCCCCTGCAGGAGATAAAAGCCTCTTTATATGGACCAAAGAGGCCTTCTGGAATTTACTCTTAGATTTTGATAGCCAATTAACCATCTCAGCCTTTTGCTATTTTCAAAGAATCAATTTTACTTAGCAATAACAGTCAATGCCACTGTCATTAAGGTTACTATTTCCCTCATAGTTCTCAAATGCCTGATATATTTTACCTACTCGTATATAAATTAGAATACCACCCCAGTTACATTAGAATACCACCCCAGTTTCATTACTGATGAAAGCTTTAACTATTGCACTGTTACTTTGTGCCGAGGTCTGTGTGTCCTACACCTACCACCGAGGGGGTCCTCATTGATAGTCACATGGCCTGTGATTCAAATCATAAATCCCATCTTAGCCTACTATCTTGAACCACTCCTGACACCAACTGTTTTAGGTTGGCTTCCCCAGGAAGCATACTCTGAGTCAGAGAAGAGTATAATGAGTATGTTAGGGAATGCTTTGGGGAACAACATCTGCAGAAGAAATGGAAGCAGGATTGAGCAGAGGGAAGAGTTGA
This sequence comes from Pan paniscus, assembly GCF_029289425.2. Lineage (NCBI taxonomy): Eukaryota > Metazoa > Chordata > Mammalia > Primates > Hominidae > Pan > Pan paniscus. Next base: position 139,094,939 of record NC_073252.2, on the reverse strand, counting down.
CCTGCAGTGACGTCTCAGTGAAGGCCTCGTTTTGAATCTGGGATATCCCTTCAGAGCTGTCTTGAGTTAGGGGAACTGGGCTGGGCCTTTATACACCTATGACATTTAGTCACTGGATGAACGCTGCCAAAGGAGAAGAGTGCAACCTTGGGTTAAAGGACTCCTGAAGATGGCCAAGAGCTGGATTGTGTTGGCTTGCTGCACTCTCAGCAGCTCAGGAAATAAGTCTTTCATTGAGGAAGAGGGATCTGGGTAGTGCCTGCCAGTATTCACTACCAAGAGTGATGGCAAAATAAATATTCTGACAAAGACAAAGAACCTTTACTATTCACAGATACTCAGTGAAAGAATTTCAAAGGGCGGTCTTCACAAGATGAAAATGAAATTTAAAAGGCAGGAGGGAATACAAAAAGTAATAACAATCAATTTATTTAATATATAGGGTAAATCTAAAACATTATATAAAACAACAAAATTATAATAAGCAATTTGGGATATGAAAATTATAAGGAACTGAAATATTCTATAAATTCAATGCAATTCAAATCAAATTCTCATATAGTTTTTTTAATGGAATTTGGTTAATTGCTCTCTCAAATTCATAGGAACAATTAAAGATTGAAAAGCCCAGACCATTTTAGTTATACAAGCAGAAAGATACTTTTATTTATTATAAAGCTCTAGTAATTAAAACAATATTGCATAGTTTCAGGTGTCAGCAAATAGACAAATGCAACTGAATAGAAAGCCTAGATACAGACTCACATACATTTGGATATTTGGCAAATGGTATGGGTTGCATTAGCATCAGTAAGAAGACAGGTATTATTCAATAAATGAGGCAAAGACTATTGGCGATCCATATGGAGGAAGATAAAATTAGATCCCTATTAACAGCACATATTTAATAAGTCCCAGGTGGAAGGACCTAAATATACAAAGCAAAAATAAAACTATTATAAGAAAACATAGGAGAATGCCTTTATGATATTAAAGTAGAATGATTTATTAAGACACACACAAAAAAACAAAAAATTTAATGAACAATGAATTCAATAAAACTTAAAAACTTCAGGATGATTAAAGACATAAAGTAAAAACGCAAATGAAAATGAGGGGAATGAATTTTGACACCCATGTAACTGACAAAAGATTTATATACAGAATAAATGACACCCATAAGATTGTCCAAAATGTAAAAACCTGGCAGATCAAAGTATTGGTGAAAGGCGGATAAACAAATTTTAAGCAATTCTACTGGGAGTATAAATGTTAAACCTGTTTTGGAGAACCACATGGCAATGTTAAGTAAACGTAAATATGTGCAAAACTAAGGATTCAACCATTGTCCTTCTAGGTCTCTACCATAAGAAATTTGCGTACAAATATACAATGATACCATAGCACAGTTCAACAGCAAAAATTTGTAAGCAACCTATCTTTTATTAGGAAAAGGAACAAATTGCATGCTATCTATATAGCAATTAAAATTCATAGACTTTATAAGTATCAATATGGACTAATTCCTAAATCTGGGGGAGATATTTGGTGAAAAATCAAATTGGAATGCCGCATATGTAAAATTGTAAAGCAAAAATCAGTTGTATACATTATCATTTACGAATATATATACACACACACACACGCACACCACACACCTTGTAAAAGTACCAAAAGATGCCTGGAAATGTTACTAACTTCAGATTATGGTTACCTCTGGAGAGGGAAAAAAAGATGTATGATGTGGAGTGTTAGCCATACTTTTAGTTTTCAGAACAATACTAATTTTAAAACATATATATTAATAATCCTCAACAGCCACCAGAATGGCTAATATTAAAAGACTGGCAATACCAGCGACCAAGTATTTATTGGTAAAGACGTGGAGTTACTGGAACTCTCATCCAGTTTTGGGGGTTGTAAATGGACTACCACTTTGAAAATTATTTAGCTTCATGTGTTAAAGGATATATATATATATATATATATATATATCTCCAAAATGCATACCTGTATTTACTACAATATATGTAAAATAGGCCAGGCATGGTGGCTCATGCCTGTAATCCCAGCACTTTGGGAGGTGGAGGCAGGTGGATCACCTGAGGTCAGGAGTTCGAGACTAGCCTGGCCAATATGGTGAAACCCGTCTCAACTGAAAATACAAAAATTAGTCAGGTGTGGTGGCAGGTGCCTATAATCCCAGCTACTTGAGAGGCTGAGACAGGAGAATTGCTTGAACCTGGGAGGCTGAGGTTGCAGTGAGCCGAGATCCTGCCATTGCACTCCAGCCTGGGCAACATGAGCAAAACTCTGTCTCAAATAAAATAAAATAAAAAATATATACGTAAAATAGTGTTTATGGTAGCACTATTTGCAACATCTCCAAAACTATAAACAACCCAATTATCCCTTAACAGGAGAATGAATGAATGAATGGTGACATATTCATATAATAAAATATTAATATTATACACTAGCAAGAGTGTACAAACTACAGTCTCACATAACAATATGGATGAATGTCACTAACATAATGTTAAGCAAACAAATCTCACAAAGAAAAAAAACACCATGATTTAATTAAATAAAGTTTAAATATAGTCAAAATTAATCTGATTAGAAGTCAGGATAGAGGTTACCTTTGGGTGAAGGTAGTGACTTCAAAGGCTCACAAGCAGAGTTTCTAGAGTAAAGGTAATGAAAACATCCTACTTATGATGACTGTGTTCAATCTGTGACCTTTCAGCAATCTGTATTATAATTTATGTAATTTATGCATGTTTCATTTTGCTACAAGGTTTTAAAAGAAATATTAAAATAGAGGCAGGAAAGTATGGATGACAGTCTTAAAATAAGCCATCTATAGCAGTTCTTCCCAAACACTTACTTGCTGTGACATAAATAGAAAATAATACTTACAGGTCACACAGGGAAAAACAGGACAGGTCTGTTTATTATGAAAGGTGACTCTGTAATTTTCTTCCCCTTTTCATTTTTTTTCTTTTTGTGGAAAGGTAAAATCTTTGTTCATTTATCTTTCTGAAAAGTATTCTTTACTTGACAGGCACTTCTCACATATTATTCTTAGAAGCAAGAGGATTTTTTTCATTTCTGGGCCCTGACTCAGGTCCAGCCACACTTGTGACCTACTGGCAGCACACAAATGTTCCAGGACATTTTGGAGAGCTCTGGAATATAGGACTCTTTAACTTGCCCATTTAAATGTATCTCAGTTTGGCTTTCTTTCAGGAATTAAAGTTTGTTTATTTCTGCAAATAATTCCTTTTCTAATGTTATCTGCTGTGTGTGTGTTTGTGTGTGTGTATACACATATGTATATGTATATATAATGCAATATTCTTCAGCCTCTAAAAAGGAGGAATTTCTTCTTTTTATTAAATAAATAATTCCTGACATGCACAACAACCTGAAGAACACTTAAGAACATTATGCTGAGGGAAATAAGCCAGACACAGGACAAATACTACAAGCTTCCACTTATATGTGGGTATCTAAAATAGTCAAACTCATAGGAGCAGAGAGTGGAATGGTGGTTTCCAGGGTCTGGGAGTAAAGGGGAAATAGAGAGGTGCTAATCGGCAAAAAAATTCAGTTACGCAAGATAAATAAGTTCTACAGACCTACAGCATTGTGCCTAGAGATAACAATACTGTGCTGTGCACTTAAAAATCTGTTTAGAGGGCAGCCCTTCTGTTAAGCATTCTTGCCACAATAAAATTTTTAAAAACTTTTAGCTCATAAAAGCACTTCATAAATCCAGACACCTATGTTGTCCATCTTTTGAGCACTCCACAAATAATAATTGTGGTTCGTAAAATAACTGCATAATAGATTTCACCTCAGTACCTTTAAAGCATCACGTTTAGACTGATAAATGATCTTTTAACAAATGATTTGTATATTTTGGGAAAACCTTATATTGCTCATAACTGTCTAGAAACTTATTTCTCCTTTTTATCCTAGTTATCACACCCTATTATCCACTGGACCTATGTATCATAAGGAAGACTCTGAGTACCTCTTTTTACCAATTAGCTTTGGGGAAAGGAGAAGGATTTCTAAGTTTCCAATACCTGCATAGCCCTTTATAGATTACTAAGGTTTTCACATTCATTACTACATTTAATATCAATAGAAACTCTATTGTAAAATAGTTATTTCTTCACTTTACAAATAGAAAGCTGAAAATTAGTTTCATCTGTTGACAAAATGGGTTTTCAAAACTGAATTCATCATCATTCCCCCAAAACTGATGCCTCTTTCTTGGTGTCTTAACTCAATGAACAAAGGGCACTAATTCATCTGTTGAAGCCAGAAATCCTGGAGTCAATCCAGACACTTTCACCTTTCTAACCTATCAGTCTAATCCCTAAGTCTTCGTAATATGACCTCCAAATTATCTGTCAAGTACATTTCCTCAACAAAGTCCAGATCTCTATTTCTGGTAAGATGTCTGGAGAAATTCTGTAACAATAGAGCACACATAAGACTGGATAAAACAAAACAAAAAGAGATCAAAGACAGTTTCCAGTGCATGACCAAAGTGGCAGGAAAATGGTAAAAGTTCAAGGAGACCAGAACGACTCAGTAAGTAGGAATCCACACAGTAAGCAAGCTCTGGAGCTGGCATTTGGCTGGGACCATCTGAAAATCCCCAGTGAACTAGAACTTGGATTCTACTGAGAAATTTGTACACTGGTAATATTGTGTCCGGAATTGGTGGGTTCTTGGACTCGCTGCTGACTTCAACTATGAAACTGCGGACCCTCGCAGTGAGTGTTACAGTTATTAAAGACGGTGTGTCCAGAGTTTGTTCTTTCTGATGTTCGGACATGTTCGGAGTTTCTTCCTTCTGGTGGGTTCGTGGTCTCACTGGCTTCAGGAGTGAAGCTGCAGACCTTTGCTGTGAGTTTTACAGCTCTTAAGGCAGCGCGTCTGGAGTTGTTCATTCCTCCCGGTGGCTTCGTGGTCTTGCACCTTCACAGTGAGTGTTACAGCTACAGCTCATAAAAGCAGTGCGGACCCAAAGAGTGTGCAGCAGCAAGATTTATTGCAAAGAGCAAAAGAACAAACCTCCCACAGCGTGCAAAGGACCCCAGCAGGTTGCCACTGCTGGCTCAGGCAGCCTGCTTTTATTCCCTTATCTAACCCCACCCACATCCTGCTGATGGGCCCATTTTACAGAGAGCTGATTGGTCCGTTTTACAGAAAGCTGATTGGTCCGTTTTGACAGGGTGCTGATTGGTGCATTTGCAATCCTCTAGCTAGACATAAAAGCTCTCCAAGTCCTCAGCAGATTAACTAGACACAGAGCACTGATTGATGCGTTTACAAACCTTGAGCGAGACACAGGGTGCTGATTGGTGTGTTTACAAACCTTGAGCTAGACACAGAGTGCTGATTGGTGTATTTACAATCCTTTAGCTAGACATAAAGGTTCTCCAAATCCCTACTAGATTAGCTAGATACAGAGTGCTGATTGGTGCATTTACAATCCTTTAGCTAGACACAAAAGTTCTCCATGTCCCCACTAGATTAGCTAGACACAGAGCACTGATTGGTGCATTTACAAACCTTGAGCTAGACACAGAGTGCTGATTGGTGCCTCTACAATCCTCCAGCTAGACATAAAAGTTCTCCAAGTCCCCACCCGACTCAGGAGCCCAGCTGGCTTCCCTAGTGGATCCCACGCTGGGGCCGCGGGTGGAGCTGCCCATCAGTCTTGAGCTGAGTGCCTGCACTCTTCAGCCCTTGGGCGGTGGATGGGACTGGAGACCGCGGAGCATGGGGTGGCGCCTGTCAGGGAGGCTAGGGCTGTGTGGGAGCCCACCGCAGGGGGCTCAGGCATGGCAGGCTGCAGGTCCCGAGCACTGCCCCGGGGGAGGTGGCTGATGCCTGGTGAGAATTTGAGCTCTTCACAGGCCGTCCGGCAGTGTTGGGGGACCCAGCGCCTCCTCCGCAGCTGCTGGCCAGGGTGCTAAGCCCCTCACTGCCCGGGGCGGTGGCGCCAGCCTGCGGCTCCGAGTGCCCTGCCTGCCAGGTGGGCCGGTGGGCCTGCCAAGCCAGCGCCCACCCAGAACTTGCACTGGCCCGTGATCGCCAGGCGCAGCCCCAGTTCCCGCCCGCGCCTCTCCCTCCACACCTCCCTGCAAGCAGAGGGAGCAGGTTCTGGCCTCAGCCAGCCCAGATTGGGGCTCCCATAGGGCAGCGGCCGGCTGAAGGGCTCCTCCACGAGGCCAAGGAGGCGTTGAGAGAGAGCAAGGGCTGCCAGCATGTTTTCACCTCTCAATATAGCTTGGCTCTGTGTCCTCACCCAAATCTCATGTTGAATTGTAATTCCCAATGTTCCAGAAGGGAGGTGATTGGATTATGGGGTCGGATTTTCCCCTTGCTGGTCTCATGATAGTGAGTGAGTTTTCATGAGATCTGATTGTTTAAAAGTGTGTAGCTGGCCAGGCACGGTGGCTCACACCTGTAATCCTAGCACTTTGGGAGGTCAAGGTGGGCGGATCACTTGAGGTCAGAAATTCATAACCAGCTTGGCCATCATGGTGAAATCCCTTCTGTACTAAAAATACAAAAAATTAGCTGGGCATGGTGGTGCATGCCTGTAATCCCAGCTACTTGGGAGGCTGACACAGGAGAATCCCTTGAACCCGGGAGGTGGCAGTTGCAGTGAGCCAAGATCATCCCACCACACTCCAGCCTGAGCGACAGAGTGAGACTCTGTCTCAAAAAAAAAAAAAAAGTGTGTAGCACTTCCTCCTTCACTCTCTCTCTCCCGCTCGGCCATGTGAAGATTGTGCTTGCTTTCCTTCCATCCCTTAGCCATAATTGCCTGTTTCCTGAGACCTCCTGTACAGCCTATGGAACTGTGAGTCAATTAAACCTCTTTTCTTTATAAATTACCTAGTCTCAGGTAGTTCTATATAGCAGTGTTAGAACAGACTAGAACAGCTGGAGACAGAGGCCCTGTGGCCAAGAAGAGTAGGAGGCTGTGTTGGAGACTCTTGTATAAAGCTGGGACCAACAGTGAACAATAGCCTCAGTGTAGAAACAAAGTTAGAAAAAAATCTTGCCACACAGAAGAAGCTAGTAGGGATGGTTTTCTGTGTTGTCTTTGTATCTAAGTAGGGTGGGAAAAATCAAAGATAAAAAACACCACAAGCGAATTCCTACCCACAAGCCCACCTTCAAGCATATGTTTAGTTTGTTTGATCTGAAGGTCTTCACTGCTGTATTCTGCAGTGGAATAAGAACAACAGATAACAGGAAGCTGAAGAGGCTCAAGAATATCCATAAAGTTTGATGTCTTCGGTATGCAGTTACTAAGTCCCTTCTTCCTAGGTTTACTGAGAGGATTAAGTATGATGATACATATAAAACACCTAGCACAGTGCCTGGCACATGGGAAACATTAAGTGCTAAGTTCCTTTTGTTGCTACCCGGCTGTTGGAGATCCACAGCCCCCTGCTCATGGTTTAGCCTACTATTATTTACCTTTTAATCCTGCCTGCCTGCTCCTTGAGCCTATAGTCATCCAGTGGTCTCCAGTGGGTCCTCCAGGTTATTCAGTGAGATATTGTCTTGGTAGCACCTGGAACTCTGGAAGCACTGAAGGGAGACATTTAAATCAGATTGAGTAGTTCAAGCATCCACTTTTTTCTAGTTTCCTCTTCCATTTATTTCTTTTAGTTAAATTCTATTCTTCTATTAAATTCTTTCCTTCACTTTAGGAATGATTATTACAACTCTGCCTGAGGATAGAACTTGAGATGGAATGAGGTTTTTTCAGTTGATTAAAATATTGACAGTAAAGATTATATAGCAAAGTCAAACTGCCCTATCTTCCAAACCTGAAAAGTCATTTACTGTTAATTTTGAATATGGAATGTGAGTTTTATCCAGTATGGCCATCTGGATGACAATAGTTACCAGATCTCCAAAAAAAAACAAAGTAAGTTAAAATAAATGAAATAGTTAAGGGATAGTCAATTCTATTACTTTCCTTCTTAGCAACAAGTGGAAAAACAATGTATAAATAACCCTTAGTGCTTTTAAAGCAGACTCAATATAATACGAATTAAAGTACATTAATGATTGTACTTGGAAGAAATAATAGGGCATTATTATAAATTGAATCAGATCATTTTCTAACTGGGAATGTAAGATGTGTTCATCCTGAAAAATATCTACTATCAGATAATAATTATTGACTTAAATTATACTTTCATTTTCCTTAGAATGAGATCAAATTATAGCTTCAATGAGGTTTTCTTGAAATAGCAAGCGTAGGTGTATCTAATACCATCTGCTTCTGTAATTAACCACAATAAAGCCAAACACTTTAAATTACCAAACATATAAAATGAATGTGATTTGCTACTGTGATTTTTTTTGAAAACCTACTTAAAGATATTTAGACACTAAGTAAACATTACATCAAAATCAGATACCAAATATATCAGTCAGAAAAGGCATCCAAATATATGTAACTGAAAACCTAATTAATGATGGATTCAACAAGGTGGTTTTTCTTTCATATACAAGAAGTCCAAGACAAGGACAGTGATGCAAGAACTTTACTACTGAAGTCTTTGGGATTTTTTTTTACCATGCTCTCAATCATAATCACAGTTAACTAACCTTTTAGGCAAGAAAATTGAGGAAGGGAAGAAAGGACAAAAGGACACACAAAAACAAAGTCAACCTCTGTCAAGAAGTTTTCCTGAAACTTCAGGCAAAGGACTATGGCCTCAGATAATTGACCAGAAATGAGTTACATGAGCATGCCTAGCTGCCAGAAAGACTGGCAAATGGAGGTTTTTTTTAGCTGGACACTTCAAGCCAGAATAAAATTGGAGTTCTGTTATTAGGAAGAAATGGAAAAATGGATATTAAGTAGGAAACCAGAAGTGCTGGCCACACCTTGATTTTTGGTAGTCCACAAGACAAGAAATTTCAAACTGTAAGGGTGACTTTAAAAAAAACAATGGGGCCAAATGAAAAACAATGTTTTTAAAAAATCCCTTCCAATACAAAGCAATTAGATTCTGTATAAAACATACTTTTTAACATGTTGCTTAGCTAATAGGAAGTAAGAAAAATCTCTTATCACCACTACCCTCTCCCTGGAAAAAAAAAAAAAAAAGCTGAAACTGCAACCAGCACATTAAATGTAAGCTAACATGTAAGGAGTGTGTTGTCTGAGGGCAAAATCAACGTCAGCATTGCAAAAAGAAAACTAAGCCTCTTGCCAGCAACCACTTCAAGGAGCTTAATCAGTGGTTCAGGTTCTAACCTGAAACCCCGAAGGTAACTAAAGTGGTCCCGGATCTGTAGTGTTCCCTGACTCCAGTGAGAAGCAAATATAAATACTCACTGGTGGAAAGAATTATCAACTTAGGCCTCCAGAGTGTCCACAGATTAAAACCAGCTAAGCATGAGAGATCACAATAAAAGATCATCAAATACACATAGAAGTGGTCTCATAGAAAAACAAAACAAAAAAACTACAAATGTGATTCATCTTACCATTTCTAATAATTTTTACACAAATAATTTTGGCTTTTATAATTAGACAATTATATCATTTGTGACTAATGACCATTTTCGTTCTACTTTCTCTCTCCTTATATCTTATTTGAATTTCTTGCCTTATTGATGTGGGTAAGACTTCCAATACAATAGTTAATAGAAACCATGACACAGAGCATCCTTGTTTGGTCCCTTTAAAGAAAATGCTTTTATTATATTGCCATTAAAATAATATTAGAAATTATAGGGTTCTTTTTTGTCTTTTAGGGATGGGGTCTTGCTATATTGCCCCAGCTATTCTCAAACTCCTGTCCTCAAGAAATTAGAATTTTTTTATAGATACCCCCCCATTTTGGGTGGATGGGGAATTAAAAGTGTTACTTTCTATTACTAAGAGATTTGGTTTTAACTATGAATCCATGATGAAATTATGAGCTCTTAATAAATTTAAAAAGGCAAGCAACCCAATCAAAAAATGGGCAAAGGATATGAATGGGGAATTCACAGACAAGAAAACATAAATTGTGAGTAAATACATAGTTATTTTTAGCCTCAATAATCAAGTAATTTCACACCTAATCACATACTCTAGGGAAACTTCTAAACATAGGTAGCAGGAAATATATGCAAAAATATTTGTAGTAGCATAATGGAAAAAGACTGCAAACCAGCTCAACTGTTCGGCAGAAGACTGGATTAATAAACTGTTACATATTCACCTAATGCAATGCTATATAGTAGTGAAAAGTGAACTATAACAACATGCAGACTTGTAGACAAATTTCAGAAATAGAATAGCATGTACATATAGCATGTACAATAGTATATTAAACATACTATTTTGCATGTAGTAAATATGAAATACTTTTAATTATAACTTTTAATTATAACTCCAGTCCTCCCTTTCTTGGTGGGTGTCGGGAGATGCAATTTGCCTTTGTCCTTCAGCTGCATATTCTTGCTGTTATGCCAAGAATGCAAGGCCCTTTAGTTGGGCCATTGCTGAGATTTATATTTGCAGTGAGCAACCTTGAGGATTGAGGTAAGGTGTCTCACCAGACAAAGAACAAGCTTGCTTCCATTTGCTGGAAAAAAACAGTTAATTATTCAAATTTACTGTTCCCTGACTGTGATGCAAACCTACAGGATGTATAGTATCTGCTCTGGCCACTGTTGTCCCATGAGTACTGAAGTCCTTTGTCTCTGACCCAAGAGTCTTGTGTCTTCTGCCAGTATCCACAAAACAGTAGCAGGCTAACTTCAATCCCATGAGTGCTGAAGTCTTTTGTCTCTGACCCAAGAGTCCTGTGTCTTCTGCCAGTATCCACAAAACAGTAGCAGGCTAACTTGTTAGTCTGCAAGTAGTATCAAATCTCAGACTCTGTAGACCTTGACAGTGAGTTGGGAAATGAGAAAGACTTCAAAAGACCTTAACCTTGTTTAGTTACTAACTAGCTATCTTGACTTGGAGTATTCAGTAACCTCAATAGACTTTCCATTCCTTTGTAAAAAGAGCAAAATTGAAAAGGAAAGAATTAAGGTATAGCTGCTAGCATTCCATGATTCTGTATAAACACAGAAAAAATATCCTGACAGGGTGATGGCACTCATCCAGGTAGGATGGAGCTTGCAAAGAAGAATTGAAACTCTTTTGCAATTTCACTTTGTAAATGTCTGAATCTGAAATCGCTAAGTGCTTTGGTGGCTAGTGTTCCTTTTCTTTTCTTGCCTTTTCTTTTTCCTTGCTTAATTTTCTGCCTATGGGTATCGATGCAATGGAAACAATGAGATAGAGGAATATGCTAGCCCCTCGGGGCCATATTTCTCCTTCTGTGCTCTTCTCTGTAGTACAGGGGCTGGAAGCCTGGGATCTGAGTTAGCTTCCACCAGTGAGAGGCAGTCACATGAGATATGGAAAGCAGAACAGAGGAAGAAGCCATTATTATTCTTCCCGCAGGGCAAGGCAGGAATACCGCAGACATGAAATTTTACCAGTGGCTTCCAGACATTCTGCAGATGATCACTCATTGTGATGCCACAGATAACTGAGATCATCAGTGGTGATTCCCTGTGATTCTTTCAACTTCCATATTTTGTGAGGCAGTTTTCCTGACTTTTGTTACCTCAACCCTTTTTTTTGTTTTCTGTTTATAAAGTACCTAGTATGTTGAGTTAAATCTTTCCTGCTTGAAATACCTGCAATGGTTTCTTTTGTCCTGACTAAACCCTCCTGATAAAAAGAAAGTAAAACGTTGAGAAAAGGCTACCCCAAGTATGTTTTAACCTTTAGTGGTAAAAATAGAACTTCTGATTAGAATCCATATCTCTATATGTTACTTTTCTATGCTGCCAAAACAAATTACCACAAACTTAATGGCTTAAAACAACCCAAAATGTTTTATCTCACAGCTTCCGTAGGTTGGAAGTCTGGGTAGGCTTTCTCTTCTTTGGATTCCACAAAACCCAAATTATGATGTCAGGAGGGCTGCGTCCCTGATTGGATGCCGTGGAGAAGAATCCTCTCCGAAGTTCATATAGGTGGATTGTTCAATTCAGTACCTTGTGGTTGAGGGCTGAGTCTCTCGTTTCTGTGCTGACTGTCATCCAGGGGCTGATCTTTGCTCTCAGAGGCTGTCCACATTTCTCCTCCTGCTTTCCATTTGACCCCCTCCAGGAACAGACTCATGGGGTCAAGTCTCTCCCACATTTCTTATCCCTCTGATTTTTTTCCTTCTGCTGCATCTCTCTAATTCCAGCCAGAGAGAGTACTCTGCTTTTAAGGGCTCATGCAATTAGATTGGGCCCAGATAAATAATCCAGTATAACCTCTCTATTTTAATTTATCTCTAATTAATCTGTGTGATGGTTAATATTAGGTGTCAACTTGATTGGATTGAAGGATGCCTAGATAACTGGTAAAGTATTGTTTCTGGGTGTGTCTGTGAGGGTGTTGTCAGAGGAGATTGACATTTGAGTCATGGGTGGGGAGAGGAAGACCCACCCTCAATGTGGGTGAGTACCATCCAACAGGCTGCCAGCATGGCTAGAACAAAGCAGACAGAAGAAGATGAGACTGGCTGGCTGCCTTCTTCTTACCATGCTGGACACTTGCTTCCACTCTTCCTGCCCTTGGACATCAGACTCCAGGTTCTTCCACCTTTAGGACTTGCACCAGCAGCTTCTCGGGGGTTCTCAGGCCTTCAATCACAGACTAAAGGCTGCACTACTGGCTTCCTTGGTTTTGAGGTTTTCGGCCTCCAACAGAACCACTTACTGGCTTCTCTCTTACCTGCTGGCAGACAGCCTACTGGGGGACTTTGCCTTGTAATCATGTGAGCCAGTTCTCCCAAATAAACTCACTTTCATATATACATATATCCTATTCGTTCTGTCCCTCTGGAGAACCCTAACTAATACAACCTGCAAAGTCCCTTTGCCAGGTCATGTAACACAGTCACAGGTTTCCAGGATTAGGGCAGTCACACAACTGGGGGGGCATTCTGACTACCTATTATCTATTAAATTTTGAATCTACTGGTATCTAATTTATTTGTTATATTTTCTTAATCTGACATCCTCATCTGAAACCTTTATGACCTGTCCTTGACTATGGCGGCAATCTTTTTGAACTTGGTGTTTTGGTTTGGGAACACTCTTTTTTTTGTTTGTTTGTTTTTTTGTTTTTTGAGATTGAGTCTCATTGTTGTCACCTGGGCTGGAGTGCAATGCTGCGATCTTGGCTCACTGTAATCTCTGCCTCCCAGGTTCCAGCAATTCTCCTGTCTCAGCCTCCCAAGTAGCTGAGTTTGCAGGCACCTGCCACCATGCCTGGCTAATTTTTGTATTTTTAGTAGAGATGAGGTTTCACCACATTGGCCAGACTGGTCCGAACTCCTGACCTCAGGTAATCCACCTGCCTCGGCCTCCCAAAGTGCTAGGATTATAGGTGTGAGCCACCACGCCCGGACAGGAACACTCTTTTAAATAAAAGAAGGAGAGAAAAGATGGAAGGAACTGCCAGTGCAAAGAGAGCAACGACAGCAAAGCAGACCCCAAGGTGGCTTTAGGAAGCAGGCACTGCAAGAGTGATCATGAGTGAATTTCGAAAAAGAGTGGATCATCTTATAGAGGGATCATCTTAATTATTTCATTTCAGAAACTGAAGATGCTAGATCCACTTTGCCCCTTATTCAAGCAATCATACGTGTTAACTCTTTTTAATTGAACAACCTCCCTTCTAACACAGGTGTGCGCACACATACACAAACACACATGCACTGACCAAAACTAGGAAATAGTTTATTAAAATTAATTTTAGCCAAATCCTCCTCTGAGATAGAGAGAAAATTTGGGATTGCCCCTTAGAAGCTAGAAACTAAGAGATTATTCTGTGGGATATGAAGGTATTGCCAGCTCTCTTTAAATAAACAAAATATGGGTTTAGCTTTAAATTGAGATAAATTGTATTCCCTGCTATTTGGCACCCAAGAAGAAATATCTCTCATCATAATGAATACCCACTCATGCACGAACCCTGGAACATATTTGTGCTTTGATGTGGAACAAAAATATTCATTAGAAGAATGACTGGATCTTTTGTCCTGCCTCTGTAAATCCATCATCTATCTCAATAATAAAAACCATTTTTCCTCTCTAATTTTGCCTTTCCAAACCCAATTCTCATTCTCTTTGTTTCCTTTATTACCTGTGAAGCACAGTATAGAAAAGAAAGTATGAAACATGCAGAGATTTATAATAGCCTGAAAGAATCTTCTGTTTTATCATCTTAGGTCCTCAAGTTTATTTTTAAAAATGGGATATGAAAAACATCTTATAAGCATTGTATGTGAATAGCTTATGTACCTGTACTAGATGCTTAGGGTATAACAATGACTATGAAAACTCAAAATGACTTAATATGATTTCTTAATACTTGAGATTTATATAATAAAATGAATGCAGTGAATTTTAATTCTAGTTATTGGTGAAAACACATGCATCAATATTCTGTTAATATTCTAGCCTTGTGTCAAATGACCTTAAAAAGCGTGTCAATATTTATTTGATGTAAGACCATTTTATTTTAAGAATGTTTATCCCAAATGGGTTAACTATGCTCAGAAAAAGACCTCAAGGCATGCATTTATAGAAATAGATGATCTTGACAAAATTTTACACTCAAAAATACTCCTGAGTTTTGCTTATATGAAAAAGGTCCTTTAAAATAATGAACAGTCTTAGATTGCAGTTATGCTGAGATAAGATTTGCATATCTGACCCTCAAAATACTTATTAACATTCGACCAAAGACTGAGAACCAACTCAGCAAGTGTAAAATGTGCAAAAAAGCATAAAAATAATTTTTATATTTGTATCAAAATGTATAGCTTATTGAGAATTTTATCTTAGCTATCTTATTTGGATAATGTACATCAAGGTTGGCACTGTGAGTCCCAAATGCTGCTTCCAGCTCTGCCCCTGACAATAACCTCAGTTTGTCTTCTTTAAAATCCCTCTCCACCCTCAAGGGGCAAAATAGCTCAACTTAAATGGCACATACTCATAGGAAAGGGAGGAGATGGGATGCAAAATATTTGTACTTCTTTAGTGTCTACTATATAATAAGTACTAGAGATGCAAAGGTAGATAAGGAATTTTATCTTTTTGTCTAAGAAGAACATGAAGGCAATGAAGGCATTTTAAGCAAGGTGAGTGGATTATCATAACTACCTTTTGCAAAGATTTTTCTTGGTACAATATGAAGAACTCCTCCTTCTCTCTCAATTCTCACTTCCAATAGATTATGACAACTTTTGTTCTGTTCTCACTGCTCCTGCATAAGCTCAACTCTCCTGCTTTTCTCATGTGGAATATTGCTGGCTCTCCCTGCTTCTGATCACATCTGCCCATATCTATACTCTAACTCCAAGACTGATTCTTCAAAACTGCAGCCTATTCATATCAATTATCTATTTCAAATGGACTCTATAATTTACATTGTGAAATCCAAATTCCTTTACAAACCAGGAAATTTCCTAGCCCAACACCCCAGTCTTTATCCACAATGAGCTGCTTTCAGTTCCTGAATGGCTGCATTTTACACAGTGTTACCCTGGCTTGGATTTCTTATCTCTCTGCTCTCACCTGACCTTCTGCTGGGTCCTACTCATCCTTCCAAAATTCTTAACAGAAACATTACCCCTCTGGGAAGGTCTAGAGAAGAACTTTTTTTTTTCTTCACTGTGCTTGGGAGGGCATATTTCTGTTACTCTCCTTACCAAAAGCCAAGAAGACATGAGCTGACTAGATGCTGTTGCTGCTGTTGTTTTTGTGCCCAAACCCATGCCTTTCCTTCTCAGGGGGACTTTTCTCTATCCGCCTCAGAACCCAAACAGCACTGTTGGCAAAAATGAAGACGAAACAAAACAACTTCCTTGAAGGTTGTCCTAAGCTAATTAGCAAAGACACAAAAAAAGACCCTGAAAATTACAGGAAGGTTGAGAATAACTTCCCCAGACCTGGTGCCTTTGGGGTATCTAGTAAACTAAGTTGAAGTAATCCTTGTCTATCTAAAGGCTGAAGGAGGAGGAAATGGTGACCAGAGCACATTACTTCCCAGTCACACAGAAGGATCAAAGTCCACATTTTTTGTTATAATCGAGTATTTTTGCCTGCATAAATATGACACATATATATATATAAAATCTCCAAGATTATATATCTCCAAGATATATATATCATCTCCAAGATTATATATCTCCAAGATATATATATCATCTCCAAGATTATATATCTCCAAGATATATATATCATCTCCAAGATTATATATCTCATATATGTGTAATATATATATATACAAAATCTCCAAGAGGACACCCAACTCATTGGTCATGTAGTCAAAATATATATCTTAAAACAAAATTGAAAATAAATCTTTCAGCATTTTCACAAAAAACATAAATTTTATTTTGAAATGTGTGCCAAATCTCATACTCTTAAGGATTTATTGCCACTCTATTCTTTATAGCAAGTATTCCATTTAATGGAATTGCATGCAGTTACAGAGTAAAATATTGTTTGTTAATTTTGTACTGATCTGACCCCTAAAGACTTTTGAAATTTTTTGTCTCTATATATTGAATAACTTTCCATTTTTCCTGTTAAGACAAATGCTAATGATAAAACATTTGACCACAGACAATAAAATTTATTATGATTTTATAAATTAATAAGAATAATTCTATTGTAAAACTCACAAACTGGTTTTGAAAGCATTTATATACAAAATTCCAAAAGGCTTTTAAATATTTGAAGACTATTTTACATTAGAGTGTGACTTCCTCTTCCAAAAAAAAATTTGAAAAATAATCATTCTATGTTAACTTGGTGTAATTTTTTTAAAGGTCTTACTTTAAACTCACACCTAGTAAAACATGGATAAAAGTGTCTATAAGAATATACCAATTAACAAAATACTAGGATTCTGACTGAACTCTGGTTATGTTTAAAACAAGAATGATTCAGATGTTTTGGTGAACTGAGCTATTTTTTTTAGCAGTCCAGGAAGTTCTCCTAGCTCTCTTCCTAAATAAAGAAACTTGCTCCCCTGATTTCATTTGATCCCAGACTTGAATTCTGTAACAACAGTGAGATGGTACAGGAGCCAGACAGGGAACATTAAGATTTTTCCTTGGATTCTGAGACGGAAACAAACAAATAAAAAATAATTCTATTTACTGGAGTGTCATCCTCCATTTGGGCTGTTATAACAAATACCTTAGACTGGGTAATTTGCAAACAACAGAAACTTATTTTGAAGGCTGGGAAATCCAAGCTCAAGGTACTATCAGATTCAGTGTCTGGTGAGAGCCAATTTCTCATAGATGGCACCATCTTGCTGTGTCCTCACATGGCTGAAAGGGCAAGCAAGCTCCCACTAGCCCTTTTATAAGGGCATTAATCCCATTCATGAGAGTGGAAACCTTCATGGCCTAATTATCACCTGAAAGTCCTGCTTCTAATAGTATCACATTGGGGATTCTGTTCCAACATATGGATTTGGGGGAAATGCCAACATTCAGACCATAGCACAAGGTTTCTAAAGTCAAGCTGTTTGTTGGTAGCCATTTTCCAAACTATAAGGAAGGAACATTGGCAAAATGAAGACAAGCAGAGATTGAGATATAGAAAGGATGAGAAAGAAAGAAAAAGAAAGAAACTTCTTGGTGAAATGGAGTCCCTGATTTAAGAGGTCCTTGAGGCTTTGGTTCCAAGAAGAAAATAGCTGCAAGACTACACCCATTCTCTCCTTTTCATGGAGACAATGAGGAGGTGGCACATCCAGAGAGAAAAATGAGAAAGGTGACCTGGAAAAATTTCTTTGTAAACCCTTGAATGGCTGACCTTCTGGAAGACACACCAATAAAAATTACAAGGAGAATTGTCATTCATACAGTGTCTTCAGAAAGATATACCTGGTCTGTGTAGAATCACTTATAATAAACAAACCTGGAATCTATGGATTTATGAGGCATGGCTCTCTGGAAAGCCTCATGTAAACCATATAACTTATAACTTAAAACTTCATTTTGTATTTGGGTATAAAATGAAAATGCTTCATAACCAAACAACATTCTTCTGTGTGAGTAATGTGGCCTCATGCATTGTTTATAGTAATTGTATATCAATTTGGGCCAGAATGCATCCAGATATAAGAAAAGATGTGTGGACCTACATTGGTGGTCCCAGAACATTCGTCTGCTTCACCTATGTCTCATATTAGTTATGTCTCTGAAATTATTGGTAAAGATTGACAGAGTAAGGTAACTAATTCATGTGAGTCTGAAATAATAATCTGATCTATTGTATTGTCTCAGTTTCCTACACCTTCCTTTTTCTGTCATCCTCTGGTTTCTGTGGGCCAGTGAATTACCCTACTGTTTAATCTAGTTGAGATTGGGTTTCTGCTGTTTGCAACCAAAGGAGTCCTAACTAGTAAAATAGATCTGATTTATTGGGAATTCCCAATACATATGGTACTGGAACTTTTAGTGCCTACTTTTTTCAACTTATTTGAGGGTCAATGGTAAGCCAGAACTGAAAACGAAGGTTCTTCTTTAAAACCAAAAGGCAAGATTTACTTTCTCACCATTTGTAGATTTTTCTTGATGATGCTTTTGTACCTCCATGTGAGTTACCCTTAATCTTTATTTTCATACATTTTTTTGCAGAAGAGCCTGCAATGGACTGAATGTTTGTGTTTTCTCCCAACACACACACCAAATTCATAAAATGAAGCCCTAATTCCCAATGTGATAGTATTAGGAGGTGGAGTCTTTGGGAGGCAATTAGGTCATGAGGATGGAATCCTCATCAATGGGATTAGTGCCCTTATAAAAGAGACCTTAGAGAGCTCTCTCACCTTTTCCACTATATGAGAATATAGCAGGAAGATGAAAGTCTGTATCCCAAAAGATGACAGTCTGTATCCCAATGTGATAGTATTAGGAGGTGGAGTCTTTGGGAGGCAATTATAGACAGAAGATGACAGTCTGTATCCCGATGTGATAGTATTAGGAGGTAGAGTCTTTGGGAAGCAATTAGGTCATGAGGATGGAATCCTCATCAATGGGATTAGTGCCCTTATAAAAGAGACCCTAGAGAACTCTCTCACCTTTTCCACTATATGAGAATACGGCAAGAAGATGACAGTCTGTAACCCAAAAAAGGGCCCTCACCAGAGTCCACCCATGCCAGCACCCTGATCTCAGACTTCCTGCCTCCAGAACTGTGAGAAATAAATTTATCTTGTTTATATAAGCTATTCAGTCTCCAGTATCTTGTTACAGTAGCCCAAACTAAGCCTTATCAGTAATTTAATTAATTTAAAATTGATTTTCTCTGTTCAATCTTCTGTACTTCAACTGGTCAACCTGGATTTAGCACTTGTCAATATGTATATATGCATGTATATATGTATAACTAAATAGTCCATACTCTTATTTACCCACTATAAATATTGAGGGCATTCTACTAAAAATTGAGTTTATTTCCTTATGTATAATTTGGGGAAAGACACGAGAATGTAGAAATTCTACTGTTTTCATTTTTAAAATTTATATGCAGTAAAATGTAATTTCTGTTGTATATAGTCCTATGGTTTTGATAAAACATAGTCATATTTCTCATTATAATTGTAATACAGAACAGTCCGTCAATCTGAAAATCCCCATTGTGCTGTATCTTTGTAGTCAGCCCTCTGCCAATCCTCTGTTCTGTCCCTATAATTTTGCTTTTCCTAGAATGATGCATAAATGAGATCATACATTATGAAGATTTGGGGGTCTGACTTCTTTACTTAGCAAAATGCATTTGAGAGTCATCCACATTATTGAGTGTACCAGTAGCGTGTTTCTATTGCTGAGTACTGTTTCACTATATGGATGTCTCAGAGTTAGATTATCCAGTCATCAGTTGAAGGACATTTGGATAGTCTCCACCTTTGGACATTGTGAATCAATGTATAAACATTCATATAAAGGTTTTTATGTAAAATAAGTTTTTGTTCTCTTGGATAAAAAGTAGATTGATGGGTCATATGGTAAGTGTGTCCTAATAAGAAACTGACAAACTACTTTCCAAATTGGCTGTAAAATTTTGCAATCCCACCAGCAATGTGTGACAGTTCTAATTGCACTATATCCACACTAGCACTCAGTATTGTTGGTTTGTGTTTTTTTAGACATTCTAATAGGTGTGTAGTGGTGTCTCAGGTTTTAATGTGCATTTCTCTAAATGATTAATTATGTTGAGCATCTTTTCAAGTGTTTGTTTGCTATTCATACTTCTTTGGTAAAGTGTCTGTTCAAATCTGTTGCTCATTTTTTATTGAGTTGTTTGTTTTCTTATTGTTAAGTTTCAAAATTTCTTTGTGTCTTCTGAATCTGAGAATATTTGCCAGATAATATGATTTGCAAATATTTTCTTCCAGTCTGTAAATTGTCTTTTCATTCTCTTAACAGAGAAAAAGTTTTAACTTTGATAAGTCTAATTTATCTTTTTTATTTGATGAATTATGCTTTTGGTGTTGTAAAAGCCTACTTTTGTTTAGCTACTTAATTGTTCTACTTTAGCCTTATCTGATAAGATTTATTTTGAAGGCAGAGACAAGTATGCTTGAGATGCTCTTAGCCCCAAACTGAGCAATAAAACTTTTACTGACTTTTTAAACTTTCTAAAAATCAGTGAGCTCATCTTCTGTGAATCTTTTTCTAACCCCAAAACCTTCCTGAAGTATACTTCTGTTTAGTCCTGGTCCTCTGAACGTACCATTAATTGCACTTATCATTATTCGCTCTTATCATCATCTGTTCATTATTCAACTCTCTCAAGCTCCTTGAAGGCAGGAATCATATGTTCACCTTTTAGGTCAGCCCAATGTCCAATGCATAATAGATGTGCAACAAAACTTTATATAGTGAATGAATCTGACTTCATGTAAACACTTTAGAAAAACTGAAAGCATTTCTGGAAACAGACATAACTGAAAAATCTATGAATTAATCTCTCAGGATCTATGAAAAGAGACAAATAAAGAAGAGTGGTCTAGGCTGGGCATGGTGGCTCATGGCTGTAATCCCTGCACTTTGGGAGGCCGAGGCAGGTGGATCACCTGAGGTCAGAAGTTCGAGACCAGCCTGGCCAACATGGTGAAACCGCATCTCTACTAAAAATATAAAAAATTATCTGGGATTAGTGGTGCACACCTGTAATCCCAGCTACTCAGGAGGCTGAGGCAGGAGAATCACTTGAACCAGGAGGCGGAGGTTGCAGTGAGCCAAGATTGCACCACTGCTCTCCAGCCTGGGCAACAAGAACAAAACTCCAAAAAAAAAAAAAAAAAGGAGTGGTCTAATACTTTGCAAGATAGTTCGTAGTGAATAAAGGCAATCAAATTGCCTTGTTAATTGATAAAATAAATATTTAACTAAGCACTTACTATGTGCTGAGCACTCTGCTTATTGAGGCCATTTCTTTTTTATTTATTTATTTATTTTTTGAGACAGAATCTTGCTCTGTCAACCAGGCTGGAGTGCAGTGGTGCCATCTTGGCTCTCTGCAAGCTCCACCTCCCGGGTTCACACCATTCTCCTGCCTCAGCCTCCCAAGTAGCTGGGACTACAGGTACCCACCACCATACATGGCTAATTTTTTGTATTTTTAGTAGAGATGGGGTTTCACCATGTTAGCCAGGATGGTCTCGATCTCCTGACCTCGTGATCTGCCCACCTTGGCCTCCCAAAGTGCTGGGATTACAGACGTGAGCCACCGCACCCAGCCAAGGTCATTTCTAAGTATTTGATTACTTGACTTTAGAAAATACAAATTGTAAAAGGTGATGAAAGTAAATTTGGAGAGAAAATACAAAATGTGTTTTAGCTTAATTTTCTTTGTTATTCTGAAAATGGTTTATCTTAAAATACAATAAGTTACAAATAAAAACTATTAAGAATTTCAAAATAAATACATTAAGTGCCATTTATCTTCTCTCATACTATATGTTGAAATACTAAGATAATCTACTACAAAAAATGGAGGAAATAGATACACTCAAAATTAAGAAATTATGTACCTAACATGTAAAACTAAATTTGTTATTGCATAACTCAAAACAACACTAACATATATTCAAGTTACATTTTTTACAAATACCAAATGAAGACATTCGAAATTGAATTGTAATTCTGAATTCACTAAAATTTTGAGATTAATTATTTGTAATAAAATAAAAATTTCAGCCTGGCATTTGTACAGCAAACAAAAGCTACAACTCAGATAAAAGGAAATAGCACAAAGGAGTAAAAAAAAATTGTTAAAACACTTTTTCTTTGGGACAAAATTAATCCAGATCTTGACATCAAACACTGATCAAAAGATTAATTTATGTTCATGTTTTCTTAACTGGATATGAGCAAAACTTCACCTTGGCACTTACTGAGATAGATGGACCACCGTTTAATTGATCAGATTTTGGATCAGCTGGCCACCTTTCTGGGACTTGTCTCTAAGGCAGATTCTGGGAGATGGGAAATTAAAGGAATCAGTCACTTGTGCTGAGGCAGGGGAAGGGTGAGTCATCTCTTATTAAAAGGGTCAATCTTTAAAGCTAAAGGGGATACTAAAATGCATATCTTAGCAAGAAGTCAAGGCCAACTACAACTGCAATTCACCACTAGTTCCTCAATCCAAAGCTATGCACAGTGGGATGGTAAAATAGTTACTAGAACTGATAGTTTTATGCGTTGTAACAAGAAATACCAACTCTTTCTAACTTTGTATTTATACCAAAAGCCTTCCTGACTTGAGAAACAATGTAGTGGAAGCATAATGGAGCAATTCTCAAAATCAAAGGCAAACCCAAAGAGCTGGACTTGCAAAGGGCAGAACCCAAGGCAGCTCTGAGTATCTAGGTGGCAGGAACAAATTACTGCTGACACTGGGGCAATCAAATCCAACAGCTGCTTGGTATTTGCATCATCCCTCTCAAGAATCAAAGTCCTAAAAGGGGGAACCTAACTGATGTAGTGTGGGTCATTTGCCCTCCACCCTTTGCTATAGAAAGACAGGAAAACTTGACCAACAGTTTCATCAAGTCTCCTCAAATGGAGGAGACAGAAATCCCCTTAAGGGGATCAGGGTTTTTTTAACAGAAGAAAGAGTAAGAACTGCAGCATGGTAAAAACACCTGCCAGAACCATCATACCTCTTTATTTTGTGTACATCAAATTCATTTCTATTTTGAGCCCCATCCAACCAGACAAGAGGAAAGCTTTACCTGTTGTTTCTTGGGGTTTCTTCACCATAGGCATTTTGCTACACTTCCAAAACTTTAAGCATTGCCAAAGTACAGTGAAGGAGCACTTTGGATTTTGGTTTACTGTCCACATAGATTACTTGGAGAAGCCCATAATCTTTGTCCACATGCCCCCTTTCTGCTGTTCTTTATCACTTCCAACCTGAGCTTTGCACATGGAAATCTTTAATGAGGCGCCTATAACTCTAGTTTCCCAGACTACTTCACAGCCAATCCTCTCTAGAATCGTGATGCATGTTTCGACTTTATCAATGAACAATAATCAAGTCTCTTTTACTGATAAAACCCTCAGATTGCAAACCTTGTCACATAAAAATAGAACCTTTTTAAACATTGCATAAAATCTTTCTCCCCTTGTGTTTTTCTAAACTATCCTACTCCCATAAATTGACTTAACCTTTCTACCAATTTTACCACCCCTATAATTAATTATCTTGTGGGCTTAGATTTTTAGCAAAGAAAGTAGGTCATTTTGCAGATTACTGATGCTTTCTACCATAACAACATCCCCCAACCTTCTACCCACCTCCACCAGTCACTGAAGCCAGAGAGCTGAGATCAAGGTTCAACTTGAATGGAGGTGGGGAAAGGAGAAAGAGGGAGAGGAAGGTAGTCAGGGGCATTGAAAAAGAAAAGATACAGGGAGAAAGCCACATAAATTAATATCTGAAAAGATTTTCTAGTCACACCAAGATCAAGGATTAGCATTACTAGCAGATGGAAAGTGACCTGGAATAATTCCAGAAATGGAGTCTGGAGGCCTTCCAGGGGCTTTTTACATAATCCTAGCTCAGGTTTAGGAGGGCAGGCCAAGTTCATTTAAAGGGGCAGACACTACATCAGGATCTCCAGTGGGTAATCGAGTATTTTTCCTCGTAGCCTGTGAGGAACTTCTCTTTTTAGTTTTATGAGGGGTTTATGCTTGTGCACAGGTGTGTGTGTGTGTGTGTGTGTGTGTGTGTATTCATGTATCTGGAAAGGGGATGTGTAGGGGAAAGTGTAGAAAGGCCTTAATAGCCTTATATTTCATGTTTCCTTTTTGAAGATCTGTACTTATCTTACATAACAGTAGCTACTATTATTGTATCCTTACCATGTGCCAGGCAGTGCTGTAAATCTTTTACATGTTTTAATTAACTCATTTAATCCTCATGACCAGCCTATGAGGTAGATACCACTATTATCCCATTTTTCCGAGCAGGCAACTGAAGCACAAGATGAAGTAAGTAGCAGAGTTAGGATTTGAACTCGGGCAGTCTGGCTCCATGTTTATGCAATTTACCTTTTAAGTGAATAGTGTGAAGATTAACTCCTCACACCTCTGTTTCTCTAAGCCAACCTATTTATATGCCAGTTCTTTCATTAGTTCTACTCATATTGAGTACCTTCTATATATGAGGTTATGGGCCTGGTACTCTAGCATTGTGTGAGGAAAAACAAGCATGGATAACAGCCCATCCCTACCCTGAAAGAGCCTGCAGTTGTAACACTGTAATAGGCAGTATGCTAGCATGTATTTTTTTCAAATCAACCTAAAAACAGTCTGAGATTCTCCATTTACGCTAAAAGTTGATATTATTATGGAAAACATCTGGCATTCACAAGGCAAGAATTCTATATGGCCTAACATAAAATATGAAAATGATATTAGCTATTAAGATTCAGTTATGTGTGAAAATACTGTATAGTTCTTTAAAATGTAATGCCTAAGTAACTAGATACTGTAATATAAAGTTTATAATCCTTTGTCCTTAGCTACAATGTTAGTAAAAATTAATTTTCCCCAGAATACTTTAGCTATCTTTCAACACTTTGAATGTGTATAATACTATATCTCCAGTTGTATTCATAGTAATTGTTTCAATACATCAGAAATCCCTACAGAAAGACATTAGTGCAAGCAATGGGTACCTGTCAGATTTTTTCCATCGATGATTCCAGTTAACTTTCTGTGGGTATTTGCCATTGGAAATGTATAGTTTGTCGTATACAATATATGTGTTTCAAATGGCATGTTCAAATGTGAGCAGTCAAGTTTTATAAAACCATGTGCATATGAGAATCGAAATGACAACGCTTCATTGCTTTTTATAGCCCACACAGATGTAGTCATTCTTCCTCAGTGGCCATTCTAATTTACTTAAGAACAAAATTAGAATAAAATAATCCTCCTTATCATGTAATTAGGAAGATAAACAGTAGTGGGAAATTGGATAGCCAGCTTGTGCTTATCCATAAATAGAGAATTCACTGACCCCTCCCAGCTAAATAATTTCTTCTGCAGGGCGCTTGCTAAGCATCTCTGTGTCCTTCTGGAAGATTTGTATCAGACAGGCTTCTCTCTCATTTCTTGCTCCACATCCTGCTCTATTGTGCCACATTTGGTGAAGCTGGCTGCTGTCGTTCCTGTTGCATTGTGGCAGGTGAAGGCAGAAGATGTTTTTGTCACAAGATAGAATCTCTGGGAAAAAAAAAAACTTGGCTTAAAATCTAAGTGCCATAAAGAGAGGGATATTGTCTTTCTTGCTACCATATCCCCAGTGCCCAGAATAGTGCCTGGTACATAATAAGTGCTCCACAAATAACTGTTAAAGATGTGAAGAAAGGAATACAATTTGAATCAACAGCTAAAAACCCAAGAGATGTTTCAGATTGCTGGAGAATCTCACGCAGAGAGACTGGAATGACATGGACTAGGTTAAGCCCAAGATTGGGCACAAAAGGACTGAGGGAGAAGAAACTCCACAGTGCAGGGAAGAAAGCAAATCAACTGGACCACAAACCAAACAGATGTGTCCATCATTATTCATTCAGCAAACATTTTTTGAATGCTTATTATGTGCTAGGCACTATTCTAATTGCTAAGATACAGTAGTGAATGACATTGACAAAATCCCTTGTCCTTACAGCTTACATTACATTACATGGGAGACAGGCAATAAATAAGATATATGAATGAAACATGTATTATATTAGATAAAGATAAGTGCTAAGAAGAAAACTAAAAGCAGGGAAGAGTGACATAAAATGACAGATCAGAAGGAAATGGAGTTTTAGAGAAGGTGGCCAAGACAGGTCTTATGAAGAGATTGAATTTTTTGAAAGAACGTGAAGAATGTGAGAAGTGATCTTTCCAGCTACCTGGCAAAAGTGCCTTCTAGCCAGAAAAAAGTGGCATGTGCAAAGGCCCTGAGTTGGAAGCTTGCCTGGCATGCTTGAGGAACATCAAGTGAGCAAGTATGGCTAATTCAGACAGAATGAAGAGTAAAGAAGTAGAGGATGAGGTCAGAGATATAAAAGAGCACAAGAGCATTAGGTTGGCAAGCCAATGAGGGATTATACCCTGGCAGGGTGTTGTTGGTGATAGGACTTTTGCTTCTGCGTTGTGTGGGATATGAAGGCACATAGGCCTTTTCTTACCCTTTTCCATCTTAGAACTCTCCTACATGTCTTCCCCCTATGCTTTGGCCAACATCCACTCATCTGAGAGTCTCTGTTGTGTCTCAGATAGACCTTTCCTGATGTTCCTGTCTAAACTATTTCTCACCACTGTCAACCCCATTCATTCTCTCCCCTACCAGCTGTTTTCCTTCAAAACACCACAAATTAGCATTATATATTTATTTGTATAATATCTGTCTACCTCAGTAGGCTACAAACTCCATGAAGCAGAGATTGTTCCATTTTATTCACTATCGAATACTCTGTGTACTTTTAAGTAACAGCCTTAAAAATAGTCACATTTTCCTATCTTGCATTTTTGAGTACCTGACTCTCTACCTGGCCTGAGGCATTCACCTGCTTATTGGAATTGAGGAGAAGATATTAAGATTATTACCTTAGGAATGGAGAGAGAATCAAATTAATTTTCCTTTTCTCATGTTCAAAAGAGGGCTTTTTGCAGTAAGGCAATAGGCTGAAGGAAGTTAGTATGTTCTAAATTCTTTAGCAAACCAAGAAACAAGCACTTAGGATTCAGATCACTGCTGCTGTAAGAGAGGAAGCCATAATAATGTTGGGTAAATCTTGACCAGAAAAGGGAGAAAGCCCAATTCATGCTCCATCTGATTCATAGGAATCTGAGGATGGGAATTAGGAGCAGGTAGAAGCAGGGGAGTCTACAAAGCCAGTGAGCACCAAAGTGGCCCAAAGTGGCAGGAAAAATGATGAGGCCACAACCAAGCTGAGTAAGAAATGGACCAGGATATGCTGGTGTTAGGCATCAGGAGCACACAACTATAAGATGACCAGGAGCTGGACCATCAGCCCTCAATGGGCACAAAGCCAGGGAGCATCCCTTGCTAAGACATATGTGTGTTATAAACAACAAAGAGCATTGTGTGTGCAGATAGATAGATAGATAATATATCAATACATCTACAAAGTATATTTATGTGTGTATGAATTAAACATTTTGTATTTATTGTCACTGTATTTATTATTTATGAAGCAGTATATATATCCAAGCACACCATCTCCTCTTCATTGCTGAAGTCACAACATTCTCCAAATATACGACACCCTCTTTGACAAGAGCAATGTGGAAATATGACAAAATGTACATTTTTACAAATAGATACTAAGTGTTATCCCAAAGAGCTGTGTAAATGATTGCATCATTTAAAGTTTCTCCAGAATTGAGGGATGTGGATGAAAGCTGAGCTAGAACCAGAGGTTCTGACATTGGATATACTTGGGCAAAGGATTGAGGTGGGACACCCAAACCAGAGACAAGTGGAGGAGTCTCAGAAGAGGGGCTGAGTGAGGCGGTGTCAGCCAGGGATTACTTGAGGCCTAGCCCAAGGCAAGAGATTCAGGACCATGACCTACACCAGGCACAGATCATCAGCTGGCACCCACAGAAACATCAGGGATAGGATCAGTCCTAACTTAGCAGTCACCATCCAGAAAGTAACCCAGGCCAACCACTTCACGGCTGACACCAGTGAGGGACTAGTGGCCACTGCATGGATTTAAGGACCCATCTCTTCTCCATTACAATGATTACATGGAAGGCTTAAGTCCTTACCATGCTAACTTGTGAAGTGGAGTGGGGAAGGTACACAGTGTTGAAATGTTCTTCATGGAGCTGGACTTCAAATTGGCTGAATACTTACATGAAATGAGAAGGTTTAAAATAGGAAGGGACTGAAATGATTTTAATTGACAATTTTAAACTTTTCACTCTATTAATTACTCCAGCTGGTGGAAGGCTTATGAAAATACAATCAGTTATACAAAATATAATAAAACCTAATTTTGTCTCCATATCCAAGTGCAGATTGGATTAACAGGACAGAAGACATAGTTAGTGTTCAATAACTATTTGTTAAATGTATGAATACTTCAGTCCAAATGTCTTAGTTTTCTAAGTTGTGGTTTAAACAATATCCTTTTATTTTCTGGGAGTTTTT
The DNA here is from genome assembly GCF_029289425.2 of Pan paniscus. Classification (NCBI taxonomy): domain Eukaryota; kingdom Metazoa; phylum Chordata; class Mammalia; order Primates; family Hominidae; genus Pan; species Pan paniscus. Next base: position 139,066,091 of record NC_073252.2, on the reverse strand, counting down.
GTGGGTCAGAAACCTAGACATAGCTTCACTGAGTCTGCTTAAAGTCTCACAGGCCTGCAAGCAAGGCGTTTCTAATGCTATGCTGTCACGTGAAGCTCAAGGACCTTTTCCAAGCTCATTCAAGTTGTTGGTGAATTTACTCCCTTGTAGTCATAGGACTGTAGTTCCCAATTTTCTGGGTGACTGTTGGCCAGGGTTGATCTCAGTTCCTAGGGATGTCCTCAGGTCACAAACACATGACTATCTCAAAACATGGCAGCTTACTTTTTCAAAGCCAGGAGAAGACGCTCTCTCTTAGGGCTCACCTGATTAGGTCAGACTCACCCAGATAATCTCCACTTAGATAAACTTAAAATCGACTGATTGGGGGATCTGGCAAAATGGCTGAATAGGAACAGCTCTGGTCTGCAACAACCAGCGAGACCAATGCAGAAGGTGGGTGATTTCTGCATTTCCAGCTGAGGTACCTGGTTCATCTAATTCAGACTGGCTAGAAGTGGGTGCAGCCCCTGGAGGGCAAGCAGAGCAGGGTGGGGTGTCACCTCACCCAGGAAGTGCAAGAGGCCAGTGAACTACCTCCCTTAGCCAAGGGAAGCCATAAGGGACTGTGCCATGAGGGACTGTGCTATCTGGTCCAGGGCCCCAGATTTTAAGCACAAAACCAGGCAGCTGTTTGGGCAGACACCAAGCTACCTGCAGGAGTATTTTTTCATACCCCAGTGGCACCTGGAACCCCAGCAAAACAGAACCATTCACTCCCCTGAAACAGGGCTGAAGCAAGTGGTCTTGCTCAGTGGGTCCCACCCCCACGGACCCCAGGAAACTAAGATCCACTGGCATGAAATTCTCGCTGCCAGCACAGCAGTCTGAAGTCAACCTGGCATGCTTCAGCTTGGTGGTGGGAGGGGCATCTGCCATTAGAGGCTGGAGTAGGTAGTTTTCCCCTCACAGTGTAAACGCAGCCACTGAGAAGTTCGGACTGGCTGGAACCCACCACAGTGCAGCAAAGCAACTGTGGCCAGACTGCCTCTCTAGATTCCTCCTCACTGAGCAGGGCATCTCTGAAAGAAATGCAGCAGCCCCAGTCAGAGGCTTATAGATAAAACTCTCATCTCCCTGGGACAGAGCTCCTGGGGGAAGGGGCAGCTGTGGGCGCAGCTTCAGTAGACTTGAACATTCCTGCCCGCTGACTGTGAAGAGAGCAGTGGATCTCCTGGCACAGTGCTCGAGCTCTGCTAAGGGACAGACTGCCTCCTCAAGTGGGTCCCTGTGCCCTGTGCCACCTGACTGGGAGATACCTCCCAGCAGGGTTTGACAGACACCTCATACAGGAGAGCTCCAGCTGGCATCTGGAGGGTGCCCCTCTGGGATGAAGCTTCCAGAGGAAGAAGCAGACAGCAATATGCTGTTCTGCAGCCTCCACTGGTAATACCCAGGCAAACAGGGTGTGGAGTGGACCTGCAGCAAACTCCAGCAGACCTGCAGAAAAGAGGCCTGACAGAATGAAAACTAACAAACAGAAAGCAATAGCATCAACATCAACAAAAAGGACGCCCATGCAAAAACCCGATCCAAAGGTCGTGAGCATCGAAGATCAAAGGTAGATAAATCCACGAAGATGAGGAAGAACCAGCACAAAAAATGCTGAAAATTCCAAAAATCAGAATGCCTCTTTTCCTCCAAAGGATCATAACTCCTCACCAGCAAGGGCAAAAAACTGGACAGACAATGAGTTTGACAGATTGACAGAAGTCGGCTTCAGAAGGTGGGTAATAAAAACCTCTTCCAAGCTAAAGGACATTCTCTAGCCCAAAGCAAGAAAGCAAGGAAGATAAGAACCTTGACAAAAGGTTACAGGAACCGCTAACTAGAATAACCAGTTAAGAGAAGAGCATAAATGACCTGATGAAGCTGAAAAACACAGCATGAGACCTTCGTGAACCGTACACAAGTATCAATTGCCGAATTGATCCAGCAGAAGAAAGGATATCAGAGATCAAAGATCAACTTAATGAAAAAAAGCATGAAGACAAAATTAGAGAAAAAAGACTGAAAAGGAACGAAACAAGCCTCCAAGAAATATGGGACTTTGTGAAAAGATCAAGCCTACGATTGGTTGGTGTACCTGAAAGTGACGGGGAGAATGGAACCAAGAAGGAAAACACACTTCAGGATATTATCCAGGAGAACTTCCCCAAACTAGCAAGACAGGCCAACATTCAAATTCAGGAAATACAGAGAACACCACAAAGATACTCCTCAAGAAGAACAACACCAAGACACATAATTGTCAGATTCACCAAGCTTGAAACAAAGGAAAAAATGTTAAGGGCAGCCAGAGAGAAAGGTCAGGTTACCCACAAAGGGAAGCCCATCAGACTCACAGCAGATCTCTCTGGAGAAACCCTGCAAGCCAGAAGAGAGTGGGAACCAATATTCAACGTTCTTAAAGAAAATAATTTTCAACCCAGAATTTCGTATTCAGCCAAACTAAACTTCATAAGCAAAAGAGAAACACAATCCTTTCCAGACAAGCAAATGCTGAGGGATTTTGTCACCACCAGGCTTGCCTTACAAGAGCTCTGGAAGGAAGCACTAAATATGGAAAGGAAAAACCGTTACCAGTCACTGGAAAAACATACCAAAATATAATGACCAACAACACTATGAAGAAACTGCATCAACTAATATGCAAAAAAACCAGCTAACATCATGAGACAGGATCACATTCACACATAACAATATTAAATTTAAATATAAATGGGCTAAATGCCCCAATTAAAAGACACAGACTGGCAAATTGGAAAGAGTCAAGACTCATCAGTGTGCTGTATTCAGGAGACCCATCTCACATGCAAAGACACACATAGGCTCAAAATAAAGAGATAGAGGAACATTTACGAAGCAAATGGAAAGCAAAAAAGCAGGGGTTGCAATCCTAGTCTCCAATAAAACAGACTTTAAACCAACAAAGATCAAAAAAGACAAAGAAGGGCATTGCATAATGGTAAAGGGATCAATGCAACAAGAAGAGTTAACTATCCTAAATATATAGGCACCCAATACACGAGCACCCAGATCCATAAAGCAATTTCTTAGAGACCTACAAAGAGACTTAGACTCCCACACAATAATAGTGAGAGACTTTAACTCCCCACTGTCAATATTAGACAAATCAATGAGACTGAAAATTCACAAGGATATTCAGGAGTTGAACTCAGCTCTGGAGCAAGAGGACCTAATAGGCATCTACAGAACTCTCCACCCCAAATCAACAGAATATACATTCTTCTCAGCACCACACCACACTTATTCTAAAATTGACCATATAATTGGAAGTAAAACCCTCCTCAGTAAATGCAAAAGAATGGAAATCCTAACAGTCTCTCAGACCACAGTGCAATCAAATTAGAACTCAGGAGTAAGACACTCACTCAAAACCACAGAACTACATGGAAACTGAACAACCTACACCTGAATGACTACTGGGTAAATAACAAATTTAAGGCAGAAATAAATTAGTTATTTGAAACCAATGAGAACAAAGACACAATGTACCAGAAGCTCTGGGATACAGCTAAAGCAGTGTTTCCAGGGAAATCTATTGCACTAACGGCCCACATCAGAAAGTGGGAAAGATCTATAATCGACACCCTAACATCACAACTAAAAGAACTAGAGAAGCAAGAGCAAAGAAACGCAAAAACTAGCAGAAGACAGGAAATAACTAAGATCAGAACAGAACTGAAGGAGATAGAGACATGAAAAACCCTTCAAAAAATCAATGAATCCAGGAGCTGGTTTTTTCTGAAAAGATTAACAAAATAGGTGGACCACTAGCCAGACTAAAAAGAAGAGAGAGAAGAATCAAATAGACACAATAAAAAATGATAAAGTGGCCAGGTGCAGTGGCTCATGCCTGTAATCCCAGCACTTTGGGAGGCTGAGGCAGGTGGATCACTAGGTCAGGAGATCGAGACCATCCTGGCTAACATGGTGAAACCCTGTCTCTACTAAAAAAAAAAATACAAAAAAATAGCCGGGCATGGTGGTGGGCGCCTGTAGTCCCAGCTACTTGGGAGGCTGAGGCAGGAGAATGGCACGAACCCGGGAGGCGGAGCTTGCAGTGAGCCGAGATCGTGCCACTGCACTCCAGCCTGGGCGAAGGGAGAGACCCCATCTCAAAAAAACAAGACTAAAAGAATAAAAAAAGGATAAAGTGGATATCACCACAGATCCCACACAAATACAAACTACCATCAGAGAATACTATGAACACCTCTATGCAAATAATCTAGAAAATCTGGAAGAAATGGATAAATTCCTGGCCACATACACCTTCTCAAGATTAACCAGGAAGAAGTCGAGTCCTTGAATACACCAGTAACAAGTTCTGAAATTGAGGCAGTAATAAATAGCCTACCAACCAAAAAAAGCCCAGGACCAGATGGATTCCCAGCCGAATTCTACCACAGGTACAAAGAGGAGCTGGTACCATTCCTTCTGAAACTATTCCAAACAATAGAAAAAGAGGGATTCCTCCCTAACTCATTTTATGAGGCCAGCATCATCCTGATATCAAAATCTGGCAAAGACACAACAGAAAAAGGAAATTTCAGTCCAATATCCCTGATGAACATCGATGCAAAAATCCTCAATAAAATACTGGTAAACCAAATCCAGCAGCACATCGAAAAGCTTATCCATCATGACCAAGTTGGCTTCATCCATGGGATGCAAAGCTGGTTCAACAAATGGCAAATCAATAAACATAATTCATCACGTAAACAGAGCCAATCACAAAAACCACATGATTATCTCAATAGATGCAGAAAAGGCTTTCGATAAAATTCAACACCCCTTCATGCTAAACACACTCAATAAACTAGGTATTTATGGAACATATCTCAAAATAATAAGAGCTATTTATGACAAACCCACAGCCAATATCATACTGAATGAGCAAAAGCTGGAAGCATTCCCTTTGAAAACTGGCACAAGACAAGGATGCCCTCTCTCACCACTCCTATTAAACATAGTATTGGAAGTTTGGACCAGGACAATGAGGCAAGAGAAAAAAATAAAGCATATTCAAATAGGAAGAGAGGAAGTTAAATTGTCTCTGTTTGCAGATGACATGATTGTATATTTAGAAAAACCCATTGTCTCAGCCCTAAGTCTCCTTAAGCTGATAAGCAACTTTAGCAAAGTCTCAGGATACAAAATCAATGTGCAAAAATCACAAGCATTCATATAAACCAATAATAGACGAGCAGAGAGCCAAATCATGAGTGAACTTCCATTCACAATTGCTACAAAGAGAATAAAATACCTAGGAATACAACTTACAAGGGACATGAAGGACCTCTTCAAGGAAAACTGCAAACCACTGCTCAAGGAAATAAGAGAGGACACAAACAAGTGGAAAAACATTCCATGCTCATGGACAGGAAGAATCCATATCATGAAAATGGCCATACTGCCAAAAGTAATTTATAGATTCAATGCTATTCTCATTAAGCTACCATTGACTTTCTTCACAGAGCTAGAAAACCCTACTTTAAATTACATATGGAAACAAAAAAAAAATGAGCCTGTATAGCCAAGACAATCTGAAGCAAAAAGAACAAAGCTGGAGGCATCAGGCTACCTGACTTCAAACTATACTACAAGGCTACAGTAACCAAACAGCATGGTAATGGTAAACACACACACACACACACACACACACACACACACAGATATATAGACCAATGGAACAAAACAGAGGCCTCAGAAATAATGCCACACCATCTGATCTTAGACAAACATGACAAAAAGAAGCAATGGGGAAAGGATTCCCTATTTAATAAAAGGTGTTGGAAGAACTAACTAGCTATATGCAGACAATTGAATCTGGACCCCTTCCTTACACCTTATACAAAAAATTAACTCAAGATAGATTAAAGATTTCAACATAAGACCTAAAGCCATAAAAACCCTAGAGGAAAACTTAGGCAATACCATTCAGGACATAGGCATGGGCAAAGACTTCATGACTAAAATACCGAAAGCAATTGCAAAAAAAGCCAAAATTGACAAATGAGGTCTAATTAAACCAAAGAACTTCTGCACAGCAAAAGAAACTATCATCAGCGTAAACAGGCAACCTACAAAACGGGAGAAAACTTTTGCAATCTATCCATCTGACAAAGGGCTAATATCCAGAATCTACGAAGAACTTAAACACATTTACAAGAAAAAAACCACCCCATCAAAAAGTGGGCAAAGGATATGAACAGAAAGTTCTCAAAAGAAGACATTTATGCAGCCAACAAACATGGAAAAAGGCTCATTATTACTGGTCATTAGAGAAATGCAAATCAAAACCACAATGAGATACCACCTCATGCCAGTTAGAATGGTGATCATTAAAAATTCAGGAGACAACAATGTTGGAGAGGATGTGGAGAAATAGGAATACTTTTACACTGTTGGTGGGAGTGTAAATTAGTTCAACCATTGTGGAAGACAGTGTAGCAATTCCTTAAGGACCTAGAATCAGAAATACCATTTGACCCAGCAATCCCATTACTGGGTATATACCCAAAGGATTATAAATCATTCTACTATAAAGACACATGCACACGTATGTTTATTGCAGCACTATTTACAATAACAAAGACTTGGAACCAACCCAAATGCCCATCAATGATAGACTAAATAAAGAAAATATGGCACATATACACCATGGAATACTCTGCCGGTATAAAAATGAATGAGTTCGTGTCCTTTGCAAGGACATGGATGAAGCTGGGAACCATCATTCTCAGCAAACTAACACAGGAACAGAAAACCAAACATTGCATGTTCTCACTCATAAGTGAGAGTTGAACAGTGAGAACACATGGACACAGGGAGGGGCTGTTGGGGGGTTTGGGGCAAGGGGAGGGATAGCATTAGGAGAAATACCTAATGCATATGGGGCTTAAACAGTACCATGGCTCATGTATACATATATAACAAACCTGCACATTCTGCACATGTATGCTGGAACTTAAAGTATAATGAAAATAAAAATAAAATAAAGTAAAATAAAATAAAATCTTGAAGATATTTTAAAAATCAACTGATTAGGGACCTTAATTACATCTGCAAAATTCTCTCACTTTTACCTTATACTGTAACCTAATTACATAAATAATATTGTATCATATTCACAGGTTTTTCTCTCATTCAAGGGGAAGTGATTACATAAGGCATATATACCAGTGGGGCAGGAATCATGGGGATAATTGGGGACAATCTTAGAATTCTGCCTACCATACCTACTGAGTCAACAATAACAGGTCTACCACCATGATCACCTAAGCTTATGAAGTGTCCTCCACACCCTGCCTGGTAATATGTAGCCCTTTGAAGATAAGTACACAAACTCTGACTTCTCTACACATAACCATAATGAGCCACTGCTTCTTGGGGTCTTATGCCAAGAAAATTATATGTGGAAAAGTTTTCTTTCTCTCAACAGTTGTCTGACACCCTAGTCCTTTAATGAGTCTCTTTTCTTTTAAATAATCAACACATTAAGACCCACGTCTAAGTGCTTGAGAAGCCCAAGCTCATGTTAGTCCATCTAAATCCTGGGAAAATCAATATAGGAAAGACCTGGAGATTCCGGATACGTCTCCTTAGGTTGGAGCTGATAGAGCTAGAAGGTAACAGGTAAATAAACCAGTCAAGGTACATCCCAATTCACATTCCCCCCACTTCCAATTACTTCCCATTGTTGAATATAAAAATGCTGGGTCTGTCTGTATAAATATATTTTCCATTGCTATGACATGAGTGGCTTACCATTTATGCCCAATTACCATGCAGCACAACAATTATGCACATCATTAAATATGTGTCAGATAAACTTTTCTGTGTATTTTATTTGAACACTAAACTCTTTTAAATGAGCACAGTCTTCATATTTGTAGATGATATAGCATGAACATTTAATGACAGTAAAAAAATTAGAGAGAGCATTTGTATGCAAAAAAGAAAGTGTCATTGAGTAAGTCAGTAGGAATGTCTATGCATGAGTGATTGCTCGTGCCCAATCAAAGAAGCAAACAAAAAGCAGAGCTGCAGGGTATTTTCAAAGAGGTCAAATGAAGGCTATCAAATAAATGAATTTCAGATAAAATTGCTCAGCTTTCAGAATGCATTTATTATTAATTATGTACAGATGAAAAAACTTTAAGTAGTTCAGGTCAATCAATTTATTCAACCAGTCACAATTACAGGAATATTATATGGATTCTATTTTCTTTCTTTCATGTGAAAGGCTGACATATTAGGTAACTTTATACATTACACACTGAAATGCCAACCATTACCAAGAACATCTGTCCATTTTTTTCTTTTCATTCTTGGTGAAGTGAATGTGAATCCACTTGCCCTTCAGGGGCACTAGGTGACTTCAGGTACCACAAGTAGAAAGTCAGTAATAGATTATGTGCTATGAGTTGATGAATAAACCCCGAAAGACTGTGACTGAGTGAAGAGTTACTAGCATATGATAACATCTCTAGCATGGGCAGAATTTTATTAAAATGTGTATTTTAGAAAAGCTGGGGACTTTCTATCTATATCACCTTTTCAAAGAATAATAAATATAAAAAAACTCACCATAATGATTCCCTTGAATATCCCAAATTATGAAATTACTGAATCTTGCTTTATCTATATAAATAAACAAAAATACTGTAACCCGGTGTAAACATCTACATTTATTACTCTAGGAATTGCAGTACCTGAGAAAGGTCCATGGAAAAAGGAAAACAACACCCTAGTGGGGCAATGGGGAGAAAAGTATTTGAAAATAAAAAGAAAGATGAAGTCTTTTGAAAATAGCACATGTTCTGTTTATCTGCTCAATGTACCATATATGTGTGTGATTTGCTCATTGTGTGCCATTCATTTTTAGGAAATTCAGATGAGGAGTATGGCACCAAACAGAGAAAAGGAATATCTTAAAGTCTGAGGAGAATGTCACCACCAAGAATGCAGTTTTGATGCTATAATATATGAGATTACAAAAGACTAAGCAGAGTTCCAGATCAGAATCGATTGCAGACCTTTTTGTACCTATTCAAAAAACATCTCCAATTCCCTTATCCATTATCTGTCACCTACAGACAGAAGGGTTGGAAAACCTATTACTTATTATTATTCTTTTTAGCTGGGGTAGCCATGAAACCCAGTTCTGGCCAATGAAGTGTAAGAGGAGGCAAAGGAAACTGGGACTCCTTTGAGGGATATTCCTTATGCCTGGTTAAAGGGGAAGGGAATGCGGTGTAAGCTCTCTGCTTGCTTCTTCCGCTATCTGAACTTGAACATGGGTGTGTGAGAATAGGTTGCTGGGAACTGCTTGTGCTCCGACAGCCACGTGGGAAGAACCATGAGAATCAGAGACACCAATTCCAAGACCTCACTTTGTGAGCCACTGAATAAACATCAGCAAACAACCACCTCCAGATTTCTTGTTATGTGAGAAAAATCATCTCCAGTTTAAACAACGATCAGTCAGACAGTCTGTTATTTGGAGAAGAATGCATTCTAAATAGAAACTGAATTATCTGAGATGCTGTGAATAAAAGGAAAAAAGATTAATTGGATGGTTACCAGAGGTAACAGGAGAGCCAAGCAAAGGTTTCTTGGTTTGTTTATTTAGCTTAGTTTTGTGTCCCAGGATACAGAACGCTAGAGTATGCATCTGGGGTGTGAAGCCCCATCTTTCTGACCAGTTGAGCCCAATATGTGATGGCTTTTATTATGTTTTGTCATACTAAGACGAGATCTTCTGGCTCCACAGTAATGAGTACTAATTAATCTGTCTAATCTTTCCCCTGCGACATGGTATAGCGTAAGGATTGAGCAGCAGCTAGAGGGCTCTGGCCTGATATCTATTGCTTATCTAGAGGTTGCCCTTAACCAGATTTCTGTCTGTGGCCATCCAGAAGCAAAAAGGAAACAAATCAGGAAACAAATCTCCCCAAATCTCATTAAATTGTGTTGTGGGAGTGACAGAAGGTGAAAGTGCCTGTATAGAAATATGAATGGGTTTAAGCAGTTGTGAAAGGACACTGTCCTAGCAGTGCAAAGCCCCAAAACCAGAGAGTATTTGTGAGAAAATAAGTTTTGCCTTCAAAAGAATACAGAATATTTATACAATCAAATGAACTTTTCTTTACAAAACAAATTACTATTGAACTGTTTTAAATATTAAATTCCCTTGGCAATGAACGAAGTATGAAACACAACCTAAATTGATAAGGAATAAAGCCAATAGAAAGTTGATTAGAAATGAAGTCAAAGAATCTCACAAATTCCAGGAGGAGAAAGTGAGGACATATTTACAGATTTATTAATTCGGGAAATACTGATTGACTGTCTACCAATCAACGACCAGGTGCTACACTCTTGAGATATGGTGCTTGCCCAGCTAGAGCATGTGGTTGAACATCAGAGAGGAACTTTTAACAAATACGAGATCTTAATATATAATAATGCATTATATTCTTCTACATTTACATATATTTCTATACATATATTTCTCTGAAGGAAAGAAACAGGGTCCTAAGAGAGAAAAATGTAATGGGATCCTAATTTAGATTTAGGCGTCACATAAGCTTTCCTAGAGAAAGTCACATTGAGCTTAGACCTGAAGAATGATTAGGTGTTAGTCAAATGAAGAGCCAGCATTCTAGGTGGTAGGAACACATATTCTAGTCATACTCAGCTTTGCAGGAATACCTCCACTGATGCAAAAATACATCATTCAACATGAACAATATTGAACTTGACATTAAGAAGCAGTTGGAGAACATAAACTAGCATCCACATGGATCCCACCTGCCCTGGCCCTTGTCAGCACCATTTCAAGCTTGGCTGTGTCTCCATCCTACCCACCTCCCGCTCCCCCACTAACCCTAAGGAACTTGTCTTCTTTAAGCTAAGGACAGTATGTGAAGGAAAAGTGGGAATCTTAGCTGATAATTTTTAGCAATTGAGAAGTGGCACCCACTCTTTTGCACTAAAATTCTTTCAAAAATTGTTCTTCTCAACGTACCTCTTACATGGAAAAAAAAAATAAAGAAAATGTACAGGAAACTCAACTTCTTTGAATCGGAAGCACAAAGATTGCTCTTTCACTACTCATCTACAAAATTATTATTTTAACCTTGATATAGCTTTGCATCACAAGGCATGTAAAAAGACTCCATTATGCCAGCATTGTTAATTCAAGAGAATTTGAGAAATTCTGTTCTATAATTAGAGAAAATAGCATGTGTGTGCATGCGCACGCACACACACACACACATACACACACACATACTCTGAGGGTGCAACAGACATTGAGAAAACATTCTGTCTAAGGTTCAGTCCTTATCCTCCTAAAAGAAAGAAATCCTTTTTCAGACAACTCCAAAAAGAGAATCCCTACAACTTTCCTAAGTGCTTTTTTCAATGCTACATTCTAGGGGTTTAATGAAATCTAGAGATTTTTAGTTTACTTCCTGCTAATCAAACTGACCAGATTTGTCAGTTTTATAGATATTTTGAGGTACAATATTGGAGTTTAATTTCTAAAGCGTAAAGCTATCATTTCCCCCAAAACTTTAATTACCATATTTGCTATTGGGTTTATTGTTTATTCAGTTTATTCTTATAGCAGTATAAGATTCTTTATGGTAAATTGAACATAAAAGTAAACAAAAACAAACAAACAAAAAGCCCTTTTCTCTAAAGGAGTTATCCGAGAGCACCTCCTGGCCTCCGCAAGGTATCAATGAAATGAGCTGAACAGTTAAGATGATAAAGCACCAGGGCTCTTAATTTATTCGGTTCCATCAATTTTCTTCTATAATGTCAGAGAAAAGAGAACAAGAACTGAGTGTGAAAAATAATATACCCAGGAAAGAGAATGTCAGTACATGCACCTGGATTGTGGAAATTCTCCTTAAGAAAAATTCTCTTCCTAGGAAAGTTTGACATTCCAGGATAATAAAATGCTCTATGCCATAGTTTCAGGCCTGATATTAACGTACATTGCAGGCTACATTGAGGGAGAGAGAGAGAGAGAGAAAGAATCAATAATGCCCTGTATTTTCAAATATCTAAAATGTTGAGAGAGAGAGAGATAATCAAATTTACGTTCTACACCAATGTACCTAATGTGTAATTCTGGCACGCTGCCAAACCCATCTATCCTCAGTAGAAACATGAACTTGGGCTTAGGATGTATCAGAATGGAGCAGCAAAGACCCAGGACTAGACTTTCCCATCTCTATATTGGGTTCATTGGAAGGAATCTGAAATACATTTTTTTTAAGAGATAAGGTCTTACTGTTGCCAGGGCTGGAGTACAGTAACGTGATTACTGCTCACTGTAGCCTGGAACGCCTGGGATCAAGGGATTCTCCCACCTCAGCCTACTGAGCAGCTAGGACTACAGGTTCTTGCCACGACACCCGTCTTTTTTCTTTTTTCTTTTTTTTTTCTAGGAGACAGGGTCTTGTTATGTTGCCCAGGTTGGTCTCAAACTCTTGGCCTCAAGCAATTCTCCTGCCTTGGCCTCCCAAAGTTCTGGGATTACAGGTGTGAACCACCATGGCCAGCCAAAAACCCACTTTAAAGTGAGCATTGTAATCTTCCTTTTCATAGGAGTGTGTACTTCAAAGTTCTATGATATTATCCCTTTTGTGATATTCCTAGTTTCATATGTAAGTGTAAATTGATATTGTAGAATTAACTTTTTGTATTTTAAATTTTTATTAATCTTTGACTGAAATTAAAACCAGCAGACATGAGCATGCTCAATGGAGAAAACTTGAAAGACTAAGCAGCTTTGAGCTGGTGACATAAAATTTTGAGAGCACAAGGCATCAAATGAGTTATTTTGCCTGTTATGAAGTTAAAAGACAAGGAAGTATTTATAAATTAGATTTCTGAAGATACTAAAGATATCATTCATAGTTGTGTGGTGAAGGGTGTTTTTCATCAGATTTTTACCTGCTTTGTGCTTTATTGTTAGATGAGTGGCTAAACTTTAGTTTTTTTATTTAAAAAAAGTAACAAAGCAATTCCACTAAGGACTGGATGGGCAAGTTCTCTAATTCTGAGATTTAGTATTTCAAAGTTCATCTTTTGCAAGGGACCAAGCCATGTGCTTAAATTTTGCTTTTCTCAGTATTAAACACTGAATGTCTGTGTCCCCATGATTTATATGTTGAAACATTATCCCTCAAGGTGATAGTAGTAAGAGGTTGGGCCTTTGGAAGGGAATTAGAATTAGATGATACCATAAGGTTGGACCCCTCATGAAAGGGATTAGTGCCGTTTTAAGAATCACAAGAGCCTGAGTGTGGTGGCTCATGCCTGTAATCCCAGCACTTTGGGAGACTGAGGCAGGTGGATCACTTGAGTCCAGGAGTTCAAGACCAGCCTAGGCAACATGGCAAAATCCTCTGTCTCTACAAAAAATACAAAAAAAAAAAAAAAATTAGCCCACCATGGTAGCACTTGTGCTTGTAGTCTCAGCTACTCAAGAAGCTGAGGTGGGAGGATTGCTTGAGCCTGGGAGGTTGAGGTTGCAATGAGCTGTGATCGCACCTCTGCACTTGAGCCTGGGTGACAGAGTGAGACCCTGTCTCAAAAAAAATAAAGATAGAGTTACAAGAGAGCTTGCTTCTCCTCTCTGCTGTCTGTCACAAGAGTATACAACAAAAAGTTAGCAATCTGCATCCAGCAAGAGGAACTTCACCAGAGTCTGACCATTCTGGCCACTTGATCTTGAACTTCCAGCCTCCAGAATTGTGAGAAATAGATTTCTGTTGTTTATAAGCTACGCAGTTATAGTAGCCCTAACTAAAACATTCAGTAATAGATCCGATGTTCTGAGTGCAATCAATCGTGACCTCTTTGCCTTATCTTTCAGTTGCTTCTGAACTCAAGTAGGGAGGAGAGTGTTAATGTATCAGGCCCTCTTAGACCCCAGCAGTGATTAAAGCAGATGGATTTTAGAAACAATGTAGAATTGGAACTTTTCCTTGGATGTTACGACCACTGGTAGCCCTCTCTCTATCACCCTGCTTCAGTTTCTTTCCACTTTCTACCATCTGAAATTATCTTGTCATTAAAATTGTCTTTTAAATGTGTTTTCTTGATAATTCTCTCTTCTCACTAGAACTCAAAACTCTGGACAGCAAGGACCTTGTTTTTATTTTTCGGTTTTGTTATGTTTGCAATGTTGTCCTCAGTCCAAGAACAGTGCCTGGTAATATAATAGGAGCTCAACAAATCTGTGAGGAATGGAGAGATTAAGCAATTTCCCAAGGTTGCACAGCGAGTCGGCTTAATGTGGCAATCTGGCTCCAGACTAAGCTATATTGCCTGAAGACTCCCATTTGTTCGTTCCCACCGTCAGCACTCTGCCTTTCCCTTTTTCTCAGTTTGGTACTGGCCACCTTGAGGTCTTCTGAAACAACCAGTTTAATCTGGATCTTTTGCCTTTGGTCTGGCTTCCATCATCTAACAGAAAAATGTTAGCAGAAGGTGGTGTAAAAAGACTTGGAGCATAGTTATCTCCTGCTAAGGCTGCCATTGCAGAATCAATGCTTACAACTCCTTCATTTGGAGTTGGTACAGAAGGTTTTTGTTTTTTTTTTTTTTTTTCCTGATACAGGATTCCAGGTAACCACTCAGACAACTGAGATTGCAGATGCCAGGCAGAAAAGGCTGTTTTTAATAGAGCTATATTCTCTTCCAACTTTATCCCTAGATTTTCTGGCCCGTGTTCACCTCTCTTGAGTGAGACTTTGCTACAGACAGCAAGAAGCACTTTCATTAACATCATCCAGTTTCTCTTCCTTTTCCTTCAACCCTGCAGCCTCTATCAGTGTGTGGTCTGCCTTTCAAGGCAGAGTAGGGACCAAGGAACCAAATAAGGCTCATGAACTTTCTAGCCAATAATATCTGATCCTTTGCTCTTCACCACCTAACTACTTCTGCCAAGTCAATAGCACACGATCTGGTTCTGCTATTTGCTGCAATTCTAGAATTATTACCAGTTGCAAGTCACAGAAAACTTCAAAATAATAGTGGCTTAAGTAAAATTCAGATGCATTTCTTTGTCAAGCAGAGGAAAGTGAACCAGAGCTAGTATGGCACTCCATGGTATTAACACTTGGGCTTCTGTGTCTTACTGCTCAGTGTGCCTGTTCCCAGCACTGTGTTTGATGATAGTGTCATCTACATTACAGACAGAAGGATAGAGGGAGGGACAAAGAAAGAGAGACTCAAACAGTACAAACTAGCTGTTTCTTAAAGAAGGGAACTGGGAGATGTCTCAGACACTTTTATGCACATTTTTTGCCCAGCCTTTAGTCAAGTGGCCACAGCCAGCTGTTAGGGAAAGCAGGAAATGTAACTTTATTTTGGGTAGCATACGCCCAAATAACAATTCCTCTATCAATAAAGAACGGGGAAATGACTACTGAAGTCAAATAGAATTTACCACAGAAACATCTCCAAAATATGATTCCTCTGCTGTAAAATGTACAAACATTCTCACATACAAGTAGAAACATATCCACATAAACTGTATTTATAAATCATAAGAAAATGTCTAGGAAAATACACACCAAATTGATAACAACAGTTGCTTCTGAGAAGAAAAGTTGAATGAGACATAGAAGTTTTGAGGAAGAACTTTCACTTTTTACTTGAAATATTTCTAAATTGTTTAAATTTTTATACTGAAAATACATTTATTATTTGTGTTCATTTAAAATGGATAGAAATAAAGACACCTTGGAGTTCCAAGTAAAGGGCTTGTCCAAAGTGTAAAAACACTATTTAACCAACTGTAGGGCAGTTGGCTGGCTATGCTCAATGTATTCAGTCTTCTCCTGGGGCCATGAGCTAGCTGGGGCATTTGCTTCTTGTGATGCTGGCAGAGGTGCAAGAGGGCAAATTGAAACTTAGGCACTGGCTATAGAGCCAGAAGATCCTGAAAGCCATTTACCAATTATGTCAACTTAGGTGAACTCCTTGATCTCACTGTTCCTCAATTTCCTCTTCTGTCAAATGGACCAAAAAATCTCTACCTTTCAGGATTGTTGTGGGGAATGTTTGAAATAATGTTAGTGAAGTACACAATGCTCATCTCTCTTTTACTTATCTCTGTTTTCTAACTTTTGCAACAAACATACAGTGTTTGTATAATGAAAATAAATGCATAATCAAAACTTTATAAAAGACACCCACTATAAAGTGAGTATATAAGCTACTGTTCTGAATGTAACAGGTGATAATTGATCAAGGCATCAAGGATTAACTAATAATAAGAGAAAGCCTTACAAAGAAGGCTGACTCATTACAGACAAAACACCTGATGTCTAATACAAATGAAATAGTCACTGGAATCCCTCAAGGCAATGAGCTGGTGGAGGTAGCGTCTCTCTTGAAAACCATGTCTTCAGTAGCACTTTGCTTTAAAGTAAGATGAATATCCTAGTTTTTTTTTTTTCTTTTCTTTTTTTAAGACGGAGTTTCACTCTTGTTGCCCAGGCTGAAGTGCAATGGCGCGATCTTGGCTCACTGCACCCTCCGCCTCCCGGGTTCAAGCGATTCTCCTGCCTCAGGCTCACTAGTAGCTGGGATCACAGGTGCCCACCACCATGCCCGGCTAATTTTTTGTATTTTTAGTAGAGATGGGGTTTCACTATGTTGGCCAGGCTGGTCTTGAACTCCTGACCTCAGGTGATCTGCCCGCCTCGGCCTTCCAAAGTGCTGGGATTACAGGCATGAGCCACAGTGCCTGGCAATATCCTAGTTTTCATAAATTCAGCTTTTGAATCAAGTGTAATTAATGCTCAAGTGAGTGTTGTTATTTAAGGCCTAGAGAAAAAAATCTCCAACTCTGGAAGTTCAGCTAGGTGACTTGGTATCATGGGCACACGGCTCACCAGCTGGTATGGGTACAGCTGAGTCATATCTCGTACAGGGTACAGGTTTTCAGGTCAACTGCTAAGTCCACGATATCTCAAAAATATTTTAAATCATTTATTAAGCATGGCAAATGTGTGTATAGGGAAGGGGGGTAACTTAGTAGATAAATTATTGATCCCAATTTTTCACCCCATCCACATTCATGCTCTTGCCAGAGTCTCACTGTGAAGAGCGCACTGCCCTGCCTTTTGACTTTGGGTTTAGCTGTGCGCCTTGCTTTGGCTAATGACATGTAGAGAAAAGGGACTCTGGCAGTTCCAAGCTTAGGTGGTAAGAGATCTCATAAGTTCTATTTGCCCTCTTGCACCTCTGCCAGCGTCCTGAGAAGCAAATGCCCCAGCTAGCTCACGGTCCCAGAAGACGGAGAAGTACACTGAGCAGAGCCACCGAGCTGCCCCACAGTCTAAAGCAGAGAAGCACCAGCTAACCAGCAAACTCATGAGGGAAAAATAAAACCCTATTGCTGTGTGCTGCTGAAATTTTGTGGTGCTTTTCTAGAGAGCATTATTGTGGCAATAGCTAATGAAAACATTGATCTTATGTATAGGTACAAATGTATATGATATGCAGTATTATAAAAGAGCATATAAAAGTATAAGTATTTTTAACTTACTCTAAGCATGACTAGACGCTCACATGAGAAGAAGCACCTAGGTATGACAGGCACGATGCTCACTGGTGACAAGTTCTTCAAGGGGGCTTTGGGATGTATCTGAAATCTGAAGAAAATCATTGGCTCCAAAATATGGGAAGGGAGGAACTTAACACCATTTAATTAAACATCTACAAAATAAAACCTATGTCAACTAGTCAAGTTCAATTCAGTTCAGTTGTGCTATATGTACATGCACATGTATCTATATACAAATTGTGTATAATTGGGGCTATGGATACATTGTAGTACATTCAATTGAAAGTGAAGTGGGAGCTCAAAAGTAGCATTCATCCCTGTGCCTAGAGAATGTCTTTAAGCATCCCTCAGAGGAAACTAAGACTAACTGAGGTAATGGATTCAGTTCCCCCATTCTGTGCTCACTCACTAGTAAGTAGTAAGAATCCCCACTTTCTCTCTCTCTCTCTCTCTTTCTCTCTCTCTTTCTGTCTGTCTCTCATAGATGCATCCACACATGGGTGCGTGCACACACACACGCAGAGAAAATGTGTTTTATATAACTTACAAATAAAGAGAATCCCCTATTGGGTCCGATACTCACATAGACCACTGTAAAGAAGGATAATCTCTCCCAAGAGGTGTGGCTGTTAGTGGAAAGTTCTCAGGGAAGCATGAGAAGATCTAGGGTCCAGTCCTGATTCTGCTACTGACTGGGAACATAGACCATGCAGTGTGGGCTGGTGAGGAAAGGTAATCTTTATTTTCTAAGCCTCCTTCTTTTACAAGTCATTCTTTACAACCCTATGTTGGAAGCTCTCCTTGCTTTCTAAACAGACTGTGTATATATTCATTATAACCTTAACATGAGTGCATTGCAATTACAATTTTGCATTCTTCTCTAGTCCAGAAGTCTGTGATTTCCTTGGAGAAAGATTATCTCGTATTCCTCTTTGTGTTCTCAGCTTCTAGCACAGGCCTTGGATGTACTGTGCATTAATATGTGTTATGGACTAAAAATCAGCCTTGGAACAACTTGGACACAAACTTATGCAACCAGGTGGAAGTAGTCACAGTGGAGACGCTGCTGTCCTTTTGACACCACACTTATAACAATCACATTCTTGCAAGAGTGAATGTTCAATTATTCTCTGGAACACACTGAAGCTAGTTGACATATGAGGTGATTTACCATTTGCTTTCTGTGGTCATTTCTGTGGTCATTTCCAAAATGAGATTGTTTATTGGCCGTTTTAATATCTCTGAACGGTAGACTTCCACTATAATGGATGTATAATTTCAGAGGTCAAAATGAAAGTTATGACCCTATCTCAGAAAAAATAACTAGATAATTTTGACTGCTTTAATGATAGACTCTCCTTTGCAGAGACAGAAAAAAATTCTAATAGATTTCATTTTCTAAGCAGAATACGAACTATATCACAATAATAGAAATAACAATGGCAAATTAAAAGAGTTACTTTTTATTGCTTTTAATCTGTTGTGTAAAAAATGGATTTTGACAGCTCTGATAATCTAGAGGCAACCTTCAGCCATTCAAACATTATGTGGTGATTCATGTTCCAATAAAAAATCATCTACAGGTGCCCCAAGACATAGAGTACGTGTCATCTATATGATAAAGTTCCTCAAAATAACTGAGAAATTACAAGCTACTTGGTCCAAAGAGCATTCGTCAATATGTTGTATATCATCTGACTTATAACCATTACAAATATTTATAATAATGGAATGTGTTAACAAGATGAAGTCTGAAAAGGCTCATTAAGTCTAAATTTGATTCAGTATCTCCATTTCTTTTCATTTGCAGACTCATGATTCCATAGTTCTGTAACATTATCTTAATTATACGAGCAGTGAGCCATCCCTAAATCTAGACTCATGTTTAGTTTAGAGCAAGATAAATATTAATGTTGGGATTCTTATTTCTAAAATGATTTTCCGAATAAATTCATCCATTTCCTATATTTTTCTTCTTGGGATTTCTAGACTACAGCACAAATTAGAAATTGTAGAGTCATGGAATTTTAGGAGGTGAGGACCTCTGAGATCAAAGAGATTAGAAAAAAATGTGTTAAATGACTCATGACTCTGATAGGCTAAATTGTTCTTGTAAAAGTAGCAGAACTATAATTAACCTCATAAATGTAAAAAAAAAAAGAATGGCAAATATTACAACAAAACAAGGGCTAGACCTAAAAGGTGAAAATGAGTAGAATAATAAACAATTAGAAAGTTAAATTTAATAAAATAACTTGAAGTGAACTCAAGCCTGAAGAGATCAGCCAAATGAAGATGAAGCCCATGTCAGGCATACTTCCTTAAAGTTAAAAATTAACTTTTTATTGTGATTCTTGGACCTTTTCCTGTTTCTCAACATGTGAGTATTTTGTTTCTCCTTCCTAAAGAATTACTCTGATTCTCTGCCAAACTATAATTATTAAAAATTACTTAAGAAATAGTTATGTATTGATTGTATTTGTCAGTTCTCTGCTATAAAGAAATACCTGAGACTGGGCAATTTATAAATAAAAGAGGCTTAATTGGCTCATGGTTCCTCAGGCTGTTCAGGAAATATGATGCTGGCATCTGCTTAGCTCCTGGGGAGGCCTCAGGAAACTTACAATCATGGCAGAAGGTAAAGGGGAAGTAGACAAGTCTTACATGCCCAGAGCAGGAAAAAGAAAAAAGGGGGCGGTGCTACACACTTTTAAACAGCCAGATCTCATGAGAACTCACACGCTATACAGTACCAAGAGGGGATGGGGCTAAACAATTGGAAATCACCCCCGTGATCTAACCACCTCCCACCAGGCCCCACTTCCAACATGAGGAATTACAATTCAACGTAAGATATGGGTAGAGACACAGATTCAAACTATATAATTCTGTCCCTGGCCCCTCCAAATTTCATGTCCTTCTCACATTGCAAAATACAATCATGCCTTCTCAATAGTCCCCCAAAGGCTTTTTAAAAATTATTATTATACTTTAAGTTCTGGGATACATGTGCAGAATGTTCACGTTTGTTACATAGGTATACATGTGCCCTGGTGGTTGGCTGCACCCATCAACCCTTCATCTACATTAGGTATTTCTCCTAATGCTATCCCTCCCCTAACTCCCCACCCCCTGACAGGCGCTGGTGTGTGATGTTCCCCTCCCTGTGTCCATGTGTTCTCCTTGTTTGACTCCCATTTATGAGTGAGAACATGCAGTGTTTGGTTTTCTGTTCCTGTGTTAGTTTACTGAGAATGATGATTTCCAGCCTCATCCATGTACCTGCAAAGGATGTGAACTCATCCAGTTTTATGCCTACATAGTATCCCATGGTGTATATGTGCCACATTTTCTTTATCCAGTCTATTACTGATGGGCATTTGGGTTGGTTCCGAGTCTTTGCTATTGTGAATAGTGCTGCAATAAACAAACCTGTGCATATGTCTTTATAGTAGCATGATTTATAATCCTTTGGGTATATACCCAGTAATGGGATTGCTGGGTCAAATGGTATTTATGGTTCTAGATACTTGAGGAATAGCCACATTGTCTTCCACAATGGTTGACTAATTTACAATCCTACCAATGGTGTAAAAGCGTTCCTATTTCTCCAAATCCTCTCCAACATATGTTGTTTTCTGACTTTTTAATGATCGTCATTCTAACTCGTGTGAGATGGTATCTCATTGTGGTTTTGATTTGCATTTCTCTAATGACTAGTGATGATGAGCTTTTTTTCATATGCTTGCTGGCCACATAAATGTCTTCTTTTGAGAAGTGCCTGTTCATGTCCTTTGCCCGCTTTTTGATGGGGTTGTTTTTTTTCTTGTAAATTTTTTTAAGTTCCTCATAGATTCTGGATATTAGCCCTTTGTCAGATGGGTAGATTGCAATAATTTTCTCCCATTCTGTAGGTTGCCTTTTCACTCTGATGATGATTTCTTTTACTGTGCAGAAGCTCTTTAGTCTAATTAGATCCCATTTGTCAATTTTGGCTTTTGTTGCCATTGCTTTTGGCGTTTTAATCATGAAGTCTTTGCCCATGCCTATGTCCTGAATGGTATTTCCTAGGTTTTCTTCTAGAGGTTTTATGGTTTTAAGTCTTACACTGAAGTTTTTAATCCATCTTGAGTTAATTTTTGTATAAGGTGTAAAGAAGGAGTTCAGTTTTAGTTTTCTGCATATGGCTAGCCAGTTTTCCCAACACCATTTACTAAATAGGGAATTTTTTCCCCATTGTTTCTTTTTGTCAGGTTTGTCAAAGACCAAATGGTTGTAAGTGTGTGGTGTTATTTCTGAGGCTGCTGTTCTCTTCCATTGGTCTATATATCTGTTTTGGTACCAGTACCATGCTATGGTGGTTACTGTAGCCTTGTAGTACAGTTTGAAGTCAGGTAGTATGATGCTTCTCACTTTGTTCTTTGTTTAAAATTGTCTTGGCCATATGGGCTCCTTTTGGTTCCATATGAAATTTAAAGTAGATTTTTCTAATTCTGTGAAGAAAGTCAATGGTAGCTTGATAGGAATACCATTGAGTCTATAAATTACTCTGGGCAGTATGGCCATGTTCATGATATTGATTCTTCCAATCCATGAGCATGGACTGTTTTTCCACTTGTTTGTGTCCTCTCTTATTTCCTTGAGCAGTGGTTTGTAGTTTTCCTTGAAGAGGTCTTTCACATCCCTTGTAAGTTGTATTCCTAGGTATTTTATTCTCTTTGTAGCAACTGTGAATGGACGTTCACTCATTATTTGGCTCTCTGCTTGTCTATTATTGCTCTATATGAATGCTTTTGATTTTTGCACATTGATTTTGTATCCTGAGACTTTGCTGAAGTTCCTTATCAGCTTAAGGAGATTTGGGGCTGAGATGCTGGGGTTTTCTAAATGTACAATCATGTCATCTGCAAACAGAGACAATTTGACTTCCTCTCTTCCTATTTGAATGCCCTTTGTTTCTTTCTCTTGCCTGATTTCCCTGGTCAAAACTTCCAATACTATGTTTAATAGGAGTGGTGAGAGAGGGCATCCTTGTCTTGTGCCAGTTTTCAAAGGGAATGCTTCCAGCTTTTGCCCATTCAGTATTATATTGGCTGTGGGTTTGTGATAAATAGCTTTTCTTATTTTGAGATATTTTCCATCAATACCTAGTTTATTGAGTGTTTTTAGCATGAAAAGGTGTTGAATTTTATCAAAGGTCTTTTCTGTATCTATTGAGATAATCATGTGGTCTTTGTCATTGGATCTGTTTATATGATGGATTATGTTTATTCATTTGCATATGTTGAACCAGTCTTGCATCCCAAGGATGAAGCTGACTTGATCATGAGTGGATAAGCTTTTTGATTTGCTGCTGGATTTGGTTTGCCAGTATTTTACTGAGGATTTTTGCATCAATGTTCATCAGGGATATTAGCCTGAAATTTTCTTTTTCTGTTGTGTCTCTGCCAGGTTTTGGTATCAGGATGAACATAAAATGAGTTAGGGAGGAGTCCCTCTTTTCCCATTGTTTGGAATAGTTTCCAAAAGAATGATACTAGCTCCTCTTTGTACCTCTGGTAGAATTCGGCTGTGAATCCATCTGGTCCTGGGATTTTTTTGGTTGGTAGGCTATTAATTACTGCTTCAATTTCAGAATTTGTTATTGGTCTATTCAGGGATTCAACTTCTCCCTGGTTTAGTCTTGAGAGGGTGTATGTGGCCAGGAATTTATCCATTTCTTCTAGATTTCCTAGTTTATTTGCATAGAGGTGTTTATAGTATTCTCTGATGGTAGTTTGTATTTCTGTGGGATCAGTGGTGATATCTCCTTTATCATTTTTTATTTTGTCTATTTAATTCTTCTCTATTTTCTTCTTTATTAGTTTGGCTAGTAGTCTATCTATTTTGTTAATCTTTTCAAAAAACTAGCTCCTGGATTCATTGATTTTTTTGAAGGGCTTTTCATGTCTCTGTCTCCTTCAGTTCTTCTGTGATCTTTGTTATTTCTTGTCTTCTGCTAGCTTTTGCATTTCTTTGCTCTTGCTTCTCTAGTTCTTTTAATTGTGATGTTAGGGTGTCAATTTTAGATCTTTCCTGCTTTCTCCTGTGGGCATTTAGTGCTATAAATTTCCCTGTAAACATTGCTTTAGTTGTGTCCCTGAGATTCTGGTACATTGTAACTTTGTTCTCATTGGCTTCCAAGAACTTATTTATTTCTGCCTTAATTCTGTTATTTACCCAGTAGTCATTCAGAAGCAGGTTGTTCAGTTTCCATGTAGTTGTGTGGTTTTCAGTGAATTTCTTATTCCTCAGTTTTAATTTGATTGCCCTGTGGTCTGAGAGACTGTTTGTTATGACTTCTGTTCTTTTACATTTGCTGAGGAGCATTTTAGTTCCAATTATGTGGTCAATTTTAGAATAAGTGCGATGTGATGCTAAGAAAAATGTATATTCTGTTGATTTTGGGTGGAGAATTCTGTAGATGTCTATTAGGTCTGCTTGGTCCAGAGCTGAGTTCAAGTCCTGAATATCCTTGTTAATTTTCTATCTCATTGATCTGCCTAATATTGACAGTGGGGTGTTAAAGTCTCCCACTATTATTGCGTGGGAGTGCAAGTCTCTTTGTAGGTCTCTAAGAATTTGCTTTATGAATCTGGGTGCTCCTGTACTGGGTGCATATATATTTAGGGTAGTTAGCTCTTCTTGTTGCATTGATCCCTTTACCATTATGTAATGCCTTTCTTTGTCTTTTTTGATCTTTGTTGGTTTAAGGTCTGTTTTATTGGAGACTAGGATTGCAACCCCTGCTGTTTTTTGCTTTCCATTTGCTTGGTAACTATTACTCCATCTTTTTAGTTTTAGGCTATGTCTGTCTTTGCATGTGAGACGGGTCTCCTGAATACAGCACGCTGGTGAGTTTTGACTCTTTATCCAATTTGCCAGTCTGTGTCTTTTAATTGGGGCATTTAGCCCATTTACATTAAGGTTAATATTGTTATGTGTTAATTTGATTCTGTCATTATGATGTTAGCTGGTTATTTTACCCATTAGTTGATGCAGTTTCTTATAGTGTCAATGGTCTTTACATTTTGGTATATTTTTGCAGTGGCTGCTGCCAGTTTTTCATATTTAATGCTTCCTTCAGGAGCTCTCATAAGGCAAGCCTGGTGGTGACAAAATGTCTCATCATTTGCTTGTCTGTAAAGGATTTTATTTCTCCTTCACTTATGAAGCTTAATTTGGTTGGACATGAAATTCTGGGTTTAAAATTCTTTTCTTAAAGAATGTTTAATATTGGCCCCCACTCTCTTCTGGCTTTTAGGGTTTCTGGCTCAGAGATCTGCTGCTAGTCTGATGGGCTTCCTTTTGTGGGTAACCCAGCCTTTCTCTCTGGATGCCTATAACATTTTTTCCTTCATTTCAACCTTGGTGAAGTGGTTGATTATGTGTCTTGGGGTTGCTTTGCTCGATGAGTATCTTTGTAGTCTTCTCTGTATTTACTGAATTTGAATGTTGGCCTATCTTGCTAATTTGGGGAAGTTCTCCTGGATAATATCCTGATGAGTGTTTTCTAATTTGGTTCTATTCTGACTGTCACTTTCCATATACCAGTCAAACGTAGGTTTGGTCTTTTCACATAGTCCCATATTTCTTGGAGGCTTTGTTTGCTCCTTTTCATTCTTTTTTCTCTAATCTTGTCTTCATGTTTTTTTTTTCATTAAATTGATTTTCAATCTCTGATATCCTTTCTTCTGCTTGATCAATTCAGCTATTGATACTTGTGTATGCTTCATGAAGTTCTCATGCTGTGTTTTTCAGCTCCACAGGCCATTTATGTTCTTCTCTAAACTGGTTATTCTAGTTATCAGTTCCTGTAACCTTTTATCAAGGTTCTTAGCTTCCTTGCATTGGGTTAGAAGATGTTCTTTTAGCTTGAAAGACGTTCTTATTACCCACCTTCTGAAGCCTACTGCTGTCAATTCGTCAAACTCATTCTCCATCCAGTTTTGTTCCCTTGCTGTCGAGGAGTTGTGATCCTTTGGAGGAGAAGCATTCTGGTTTTTGGAATTTTCAGCATTTTTGCACTGGTTTTTCCTCATCTTTGTGGATTTACCTACCTTTGGTCTTTGATGTTGGTGACCTTTGGATGGGGTTTTTGTGTGGATGTCCTTTTTGTTGATGTTGATGCTATTGTTTTCTCTTTGTTAGTTTTCCTTCTAACAGTCAGACCCCTATTCTACAGGTCTGCTGGAGTTTGCTGGAGGTCCACTCTAGACCATGCTTGCCTGGGTATCAGCAGCAGTGGCTGCAGAACAGCAAAGATTGCTGCCTGCTCCTTCCTCTGGAAGCTTCATCCCAGGGTGGCACCTGCCAGATGCCAGCTGGAGCTTTCCTGTATGAAGTGTCTGTCAACCCCTGCTGGTAGGTGTCTCCCAGTCAGGAGGCACGGGGCCCAGAGACCCAGTTAAGGAGGCAGTCTGTCCCTTAGCAGAGCTTGAGTGCTGTGCTGAGAGATCCACTGCTCTTTTCAGTGCAAGCAGGTGGGAAAGTTTAAGTCTGCTGAAGCTGTGCCCACAGCCACTGCTTCCCTCAGGTGCTCTGTCCCAGGGAGATGGGAGATTTATCTATAAGCCCTTGACTGGAGGTGCTGCCTTTCTTTCAGAGATGCCCTGCCCAGACAGGAAGAATCTAGAGAAGCACTCTGGCTACAGTGGCTTTGGTGAGCTGTGGTGGGCTCTGCCCAGTTCAAACTTCCTGGTGGCTTTGTTTACACTGTGAGGGGAAAACCGCCTACTCAAGCCTTAGTAATGGTGGATACCTCTGCCCCCACCAAGCCCGAGCATCCCAGGTCAACTTCAGACTGCTGTGCTGGCAATGAGAATTTCAAGCCAGTGGATCTTAGCTTGCTGGGCTCCGTGGTGGTGGGCTCTGTTGAGCTAGACCCCTTGGCTCCCTGGCTTCAGCCCCCTTCCAGGGGAGTGAACAATTCTGTCTGCTGGCATTCCAGATGCCACTAGGGTATGAAAAATACTCTTGCAGCTAGCTCAGTGTCTGCCCAAATGGCCACCCAGTTTTGTGCTTGAAACCCAGGGCCCTGGTGGCATAGGCACTTGAGAGAATCTCCTGGTTTGTGGGTTGCAAAGACCATGGGATAAACACAGTATCTGGGCTGGATAGCACTGTTCCTCATGGCACAGTCCCTCATGCTTTTCCTTGGCTAGGAAATGGAGTTCCTTGACCCCTAGTGCTTCTGGGTGAGGCAACACCCCACCCTGCTTCTGCTTGTCCTCCATAGGCTGCACCCACTCTCTAACCAGTCCCAATGAGATGAGCCTTGTACCTCAGTTGGAAATGCAGAAATCACCCACATTCTGCATTGACCTTGCTGGGAGCTGCAGACAGGAGCTGTTCCTATTCAGCCATCTTGCCAGAGGTCCCCCACAAATGCTTAACTCATTCCAGCATGAACTCAAAAGTCCAAAGTCTCATCTGAGATAAGGCTAGCCTCTTCTGCCTATGAACCTGCAAAATCAAAAACGACATAGTTACTTCCAAGATACAATGAGGCGTAGGCATTGGGTAAATAATCCCATTCCAAAAGGGAGAAATCAGCCAAATGAAAGTGGTTACGGGCCTCATGCAAGTCCAAAACCCAGCAAGGCAGTCATTAAATCTTAAAGATCCAAAATAATCTCCTTTGACTCCATGTCTCGCATCTAGGCCACACTGATGCAGGGAGTGGGCTCCCAAGGCCTTGGGCAGTTCTGCCCCTGTGGCTTTACAGTGTATAGCCTCCATGGCTGTTCTCATGGGCTGGCGTTGAGTGCTAGAGGTTTTTCCAGGCATGTGGTGCAAACTGTCAAGGGCTCTACCATTCTGGGGCCTGGAGTACAGTGGCCCTCTTCATAAAGCTCCACTAGGCAATGCCCCATTGTGGACTCTGTGTTGGGGCTCCAATCCCACATTTCCCCTCCACATTGCCCTAGTAGAGGTTCTCCATAAGGACTGTGCCCCTGAAGCAGGCTTCTGCCTGGACATCTGTGCTTTTCCATACATCCTCTGAAATACAGGCAGAGGCTCCCAAGCCTCAGCAATTGTACTCTGTGTACCCACAGGCTTAACACCACATGGAAGCTGCCAAGGCTAATGGCTTACACCCTTTGGAGTAGTAGCCTGAGGTGTACCTGGGCCCCTTTGAGCCACAGCTAGAGATGGAGCAGCTAGCATGCAAGGAACAGTGTCCTGAGGCTGTGCAGGACACTGGGGCCCTGGGCCTGGTCCGTGAAACCATTATTCCCTCCTAGGCCTCTGGGCCTGTGGTGGGAGGGGTTGCAACAAAAGTTTGTAAAATTCCCTGGAGGGCTTTTCCCCATTGTCTTGGGCTATCAGCACTTGCTGTCCTTTTAGTTACACAAATTTGTGCAGCCTGCTTGAATTTCTCCCCAGATAATAGGCTTTTCTCTTCTAGCACATAGCCAGGCTACAGATTACCTAAACTTTCACAATCTGCTTCCCCTTTAAATATAAGTTCCAATTTTAGGTCATTTCTTTGCTTACACCATGTGCATAGGTTGTTAGAAGAAGCCAAGCCACATCTTGAACACTTTACTGCTTACAAACTTTTTCTGCCATATACCCTAAATCATCATTCTCCAGTTCAAAGTTCCACAGATCCCTAGGGCAGGGGTACAGCCAACAGGGGTTTTTGCTAAAGCATAGCAAAAGTGATGTTTACTTGAGTTCTCAATAAGTTCCTCATCTTCATCTAAGACCTCATTATCCAGGACTTTAATGTCTATATCAGCGCTTTGGTCACAACCATTTAACCAGTTTCTAGGGTGTCCCAAATTTTCCCTCACCTTCCTATCATCTTCTGAGCCCTCCAAACTCTTCCAACCTCTGCTCATTACTCAATTTCAAAGTTGCTTCCATATTTTCAGGTATCCTTATAGCAATGCCTTACTCCTCAGTACTAATTTTCTGTATTAGGCCACTCTCTCATTGATATAAAGAAATACCTGAGACTGGGTAATTTATAAAGAAAAGAGGCTTAATTGGCTTACAGTTCCACAGATTGTAGAGGAAGCATGATGCTGGCATCTGCTCAGCTCCTGGGGAGGCCTCAAGAAACTTTCAATCACGGCAGAAGGTGAAATGGCAACAGATATGTCTTACATAGCTAGAGCAGGAAGAAGTGGGAGGGGGAGGTGCCACACACTTTTAAACAACCAGCTCTTGTGAGAACTCACTCACTCTATAGTACCAAAGAGGGGATGGTGCTAAACCATTAGAAGTCACGCCCACAATCCAATCATCTTCCACCAGGCCCCACCTCCAACACTGGGGATTACTATTTGACATAAGATTTGGGCAAGGATAGAGATCCAAACCATATCATCGATAAATTAATTAATTTTGTTATTTTATGTTTTTCTATGAGTTGACATACTTTTAGATTATCTGTAAAGTTTCACAATGATACTTTGCAAAGACACTTTATGCAAAGTTACATAATTTAGATTTATACAAATATACAATAATGATGCTTGGGATAAGATTTATCAGCCTGCCAACCAGCATTTCCCCAGTAATGCAGATTTCTAATTCCTTCAGTCACTTCCTTCCTACAGACTTCCTTTCCATACTTATTCTTGTAACAGTTGATTTGCCTTAGCCAGATGATCTATGATAACTTCCATTTTCTTTCCTTTCCTTATCTTATGGTATGTTAAAATTTTGACTGGAGCTATGTAATAGTGATTTTTCAAGTTTTAGCATGCATCAGAATACCCTGGAGGACTTGTGAAAACACAGATTGCTGAACCAGCTCAGTAGTTCTGGGGTGGGGCCTGACAATTTGCATTTCTTACCAGGTGCCAGGTGACCCCACTGCTGATGACCTGGGGCAGAGCTTCTAGAATCACAGCTGTAGAACCTTTAGGAATCAAGGATTCTTGCAAAATTATCACAATTGTTGCGAATTGTAACAGATGAAAGTAGGGAGTTTGAAAAAAAAAACACACCAGTAAGGATTGGCATTTGACAATGGCTGAAATATTACGTGAACAAATTAGAAAGAAGAAAGACAGGCTGGGCGCAGTGGCTCACACCTGTAATCCCAACACTTTGGGAGGCCAAGGTGGGTGGATCACTTGAACCCATAAGTTGGAGATCAGCCTGGGCAAACATGACGAAACCCTGCCTTTACAAAAAATACAAAAATTAGCCAGGTGTGGTCACATACAGCTGTAGTCCCAGCTACTTGGGAGGCTGTGGTGGGAGGATCACTTGGGCCCAGAAGGTGGAGGCTGCAGTTAGCCATGATTGCGCCACTGCACTCCAGCCAGGGTGACACAGCAAGGCCCTATTAAAAAAATAAAAAACAAAAACAAAAAACAACAACAACAACAACAATTAGGGGTCAGCAAACTCTAGCCCACAGCCCAAATCTTGTCCGCTGCTTGTTTTGGTAGAGACTGTGAGCTATGTACAAAACTCATATGGCTGAGAGTTTTTAGATTTTAAATTGTTTGGGGAAAAGCAAAAGGAGAATAATATTTCATGATGTGAAAATTATATTAATGTCAAATTTCAGTGTCTATAAACTAAGTTTTGTTGGAACACAGCCACATTCACTGATTACATGTTGTCCAAAGCCACTTTCAAGCTACAATGGCGAATTAGATTAGTTCCAACAGAGACCCTAGATGACCCACAGAGCCTAAAACATTTTCTTACCCAGTTCTTTACAGAGAAAGTTTACTGACCTCTGGTCAAAAATTTGGAAACAGCTTGTTAACCAAAATAATACCAGCTGTTGAACTTCTCTTCATTTAAAGTGATAATGTGGTTTTCTAGCTCCAAATAGGGGCTGTAGTTTACAGCATTTTCCAGATTGGCTTGACTGAGAAACACTTCCTTTTATGAAATGATTCACACCATACATATTTTAAAGAACACCAAGTTGGGAACTGCCATTTCAAAGCACCCTCAAGATGGTAACATAAACTTAACAAAAAAGAATGAAGAACTAATGGCAAAATTTCAGATTATCTGTGAATAAATTGGAAGGATGGTTCAGGTAAAAAGAGGGTTTGAGTTCTAAATGTCTCACAAATTATACTCACAGGAAATACTGATAGTTCTTCCTTGGAATATAACAATGTGGGTTGGGGTGGTGGGGGCGGGGTAGGGATAACTTTGAGGAAAGAACCTTATCTATTAACACTTCCACTACCTGTACATTGTAAAAATGAAATGGTAATGATAAATGAGCAGAAATGTCACAGAAAAATTTGACTATGTCAGTTCAGCAGAATGTTTGGTAAATGTTAATACACTAAGGATGAGCTTTCTATAGTTGTAATTCCTAAAGCCTTGGGAAATCAGTAAATGTTATATAACAACTATTACTACCATTTCTCTTGGATTTTTAAAATAGGATTAGGCTTTTTTTTTTTTTTTGAAAGAGTAACAAGTTCTCCTTTTGTGAAATAATAGTGACCTCCAGTGGCCAACTGGTCATAGTACTTTATATTTTCTCAACCTCTCCTGAAAAAAGATTACAGAAATGATAAGCACACTTCTCAGGTTTTTCTGTTGTTCTTTGTTTTGTTTTTGTTTTTGTTTTTGTTTTTAGATGGAATTTTGCTCTGTCACTCAGGCTGGAGTGCAGTGGCACTATCTTTGCTCACTGTAACCTCTGCCTCCTGGGTTCAAGTGACTTTCCTACCTCAGCCTCCCAAGTATTTGGGATTACAGCATGTGCCACCACACCCAGCTAATTTTTGTATTTTTAGTAGAGATGGGGTTTCACCATGCTGGTCAGGCTGCTCTTGAACTCCTGACCTCGTGATCCGCCTGCCTCAGCCTCCCAAAGTGCTGGGATTACAGGTGTGAGCCACCATGCCTGGCCTTCCCCAGTTTTTAAATGTTAATCCATTTATCTAACAAATATGTATAGAGTTCTGAGCACTAGGAGGGGATAATGGAAAGAATATTGGGTGAAAAGACTGAGATATGAGCCATAGAGCAAATGCAATAACCTCAAAGCTGTTTGACTCTGGACGAGACACTTGACTTGCCTGAGCCTTGGTCTTTTCTCAACACTATTTTGAGTAACAGTGAACTGTTTGTAGAAGCCTTGTTTCTATATGTGGCAGTCTTGTTTATACTATAATGCACGTTGCAAATAGGAGGTGGTAATATGTTATCGTGTAAACTTCCTTAGAGTTTTTTAAACATGATAATAAAACCAAGACATATGGAATCAGTCTAAGAATGAGCAACAGAGGAGATCAGGCCCAAGAACAGGAGAAATAGAGTGCCTTCTGAAAGCTAAAATATGAAGTCAACTTCAAATGGACTGGAAAAAAAGAAATGTAAAGTTTCCCTAGTCTGGCTAATTCACTGAGACAGACACCATTTCTTGCCACTTGCTTCCCAATTCTCCCTTACTGACAGAGCCCTAGTTTTGCTCTGAGGTTCAACCTGCTCTGTACTATGAATCACTGGTGGCTGAGTCAATCATAACTCTACTCTTCTTCTGAGGGATTGAATTTAGCCATGGTTATATATGATCAAACCCAGGCCAAAGGGATCTGACATCTTCTTCGGTGCAGCAGTATGGATGGCCATTTTAGGAAATATTTTTCTCACTATTTAAAAAGGGTTTCTAGGATGTGACACACCCCTACATTTTTGGGGGGGAGATATTGTGCACGTGACACCTGAATCCTGCAGCTATCTATGACCATGAGAGGAAACACTGATGAAAACCTGAAGGTAGAAGAGCAAAGAGCAGAAAGCATCTGAGTTTCTGATGACAGTGTTACACTATGGACTCACCCAATCTCAGAAATGTCTACTTAGTGGACAACTTTTAGTTGTGAATTCTGATACTTGCAGCTGAAAGCATCCTTACATATTCACCACAAGGTGTTGCTGCTCTCTAGGCTTGGAAATGCCTGGACCTTAATTGATTATTTTAATCATCTATAGCATATGATCAATTTTTTTTGAGATAATCTCACTCTACTGCCCAGACTGGAGTGCAGTGGTGCAATCTCGGCTCACTGCAAGCTCTACCTCCCAGGTTCAAGCAATTCTTATGCCTCAGCCTCCTGAGTAGCTGAGATTACAGGTATGTGCCACCACACCTGGTTAATTTTTTTTTTTTTTTTTTTTTTAGTA
The DNA here is from genome assembly GCF_029289425.2 of Pan paniscus. Lineage (NCBI taxonomy): Eukaryota > Metazoa > Chordata > Mammalia > Primates > Hominidae > Pan > Pan paniscus. The sequence goes on along the minus strand of NC_073252.2, from coordinate 139,033,243 downwards.
GTAGAGACAGGGTTTTGCCATATTGGTCAGGCTGGTCTCAAACTCCTGACCTCAGGCGATCTGCCCACCTCAGCCTCCCAAATTGCTGGGATTACAGGTGTGAGCCACTGTGCCTGGCCTGCACAAATATTTTTAATTAAATATAATATCAGCCAGGAGCAGTGACTCATGCCTGTAGTCCCAGCTACTTGGGAGGCTGAGATAGGAAGATCACCTAAGCTCAGTCATTCAAGACCAGCCTGGACACATAGAAAGACCTCATCTCTAAAATAATTTCAAAAAATCCGTCAGGTGTTGTGGCACATGCCTGTAGTCCCTCCTACTCAGGAGGATGAGGCAGGAGGATGGCTTGAGCCCAGGAGATCAAGGCTGCAGTGAGCTATGATTGCACTACTGCACTTCAACCTGGATGACAGAGTAAGACCCTGTCTCAGAAATAAATAAATAAATATACTATAATCTTCATATGCATGCAACAATAGAATTTAGATATGAGAAATAAAAATAAAATGTTCAGCTCCCCAACTGACTAAATGGACACTCTCTTGGCCAAGCGGACCTCAGAGAAAGCTTAGAAACAGGGTTTCCAGCCATGATGGGATGGAAGGTCCATGTTGCCTCCTTTTTCCTCCTCCTTCCAGCCATGATGGGATGGAAGGTCCATGTTGCCTCCTTTTTCCTCCTCCTTCCAGCCATGATGGGATGGAAGGTCAGGTTCACCTACTTTTTCCTCCTCCCTCACTAACCACCATAGACTTTTCTTTCCTAAGAGTTAAACAGAAACCTGTCCTTTTGAAAGACTTGCTCTGCTACTGATTTCAAACAACTGCCTGATACTGCAACCAGACTCCCCTTCGTTTTTGTGGTTTCGGCACAACAATTGACCAGCATTCCTGGCTGGTGAGAGACCACGCACCATGGACTCGTTCTGGCTGTTTACAGGACTGGGCACTGCATGTCTTTGTGTCCTCCATTTCACCTTTTGACATATAGAGCCAAATTTTGATGCATTTAAATGTTGTCTCCACCCCAAAGTGAAAATGGGATGTATATAACATTCATGTTTGCTTACTACTCATACTTGCATACCTAATTTTGTGATTATTCCTAGTCCTGCTGTACCGTTTAATATGTATACTTATCCAACCCATTCAGCATAAATTCCTGTCTCACCCTTCCTCCTTCAAAGTGCCCACTTTCAGTTTCTGCCAGAATCTATGCTTCTCGGCCTGTAGGATGGCCGGCTTACAGGCTGCAACTCTTTTTAAGGAATAAAGCTCTCGGTCGGTCGTAGTGGCTCACGCCTGTAATCCCAGCATTTTGGGAGGCCGAGGCGGGTGGATCATCTGAGGTCAGGAGTTCAAGGCCAGCCTGGCCAACATAGTGAAACCCTGTCTCTACTGAAAATACAAAAAAAAAAAAAAAAAAAAAAATCAGCCGGGTGTGGTGGTGCATGCCTGTAGTTCCAGTTACTCAGGAGGCTGAGGCAGGAGAATTGTTTGAACGCAGAAGGCAGAGGTTGCAGTGAGCCGAGATCACGCCACTGCACTCCAGCCTGGGTGACAGGGCATGACTCTGTCTCAAAATAAAACAAAATAAAACATAAAGCTCTCCTCTCCAAATGTATAGATCTCACAATTTTAAGTTGACGGACAAAAGAGGATTGTTTATGAAGAAGGAGCTAATGGTAAAATATCTGACTCTGATGAAGGATGACATCACCAAGTATTTATTTTAGTGAATAGGCATATTCCTAAAATGCCTGTCTCCTATCATTATGAGTCAGGCACGAAGGTAATTACCTCTACCCATCTTTAGGGTTACTTATAAAACTAAATGAGACACTGCATCTGAAACATAGGTTGTTGTTGAATAATGGTTTCTCTCTTTTCCTCATCTCTACCAATTTGTGTTCTTTCATCCTTCAAACCTTCCTGAGAGCTCACCTTCTCATGATACGATTTCTTTAAGTTAAATTCAGCTGTTAATTTATGTTCTTTTTGCACTCAAATATGTGGTCTGCATTTTAAGTATAGCTGCTTAAGTTTTCAGATGTGTTGCACAGGGGCATATTCTATCTCTCTAGAAACACACCAGAATTGCAAGGTGTTCAGCCAAGGCAGAGAAATTGGCCTCCACTTGTTCTCGAGTGTGTGTGTTCTCTGACTCTTCTCAACTCTTCCCCAGCCCCCCAGCATTTAGCCCACTGATCCAAATAGAGTCATTACCCAACAAATTGTGAGAAGTGCTTGCCTAACAACCCCTCTAACTTAATAGCATTGTGCTACACAGGCACGCTAAGGAAGGACAGAATGACCTCTTTCATTATGCAGGCCTGTGATGTTCCTCATTAGTTTTATAAGAGCCAATTCCTTTCACCAGAGTGGGGAGGATCTGGCTACTTACGTGGGAAGAACGTAAGTTGGAAATTGGCCAAGGAACTGATAGTACTATCAACTGGACACAGAGTCTTTCTGCTTTATGTCAACTATTACAGCAGAGCTCCTTCTGTTGTTTACTCTGTGGGCAGTCTTAAAATGATGTGTCTAATAGCAAAGTCTTACTGAGTGCCATTTATGTACCTGGAACTATTCTAAATGCTTATACATATATGGACTCATTTAGTACTCACAGCAAACTGATGAGATAAGTATAATGATTATCTGTTTTACACATGAAAAAACTGAGGCACAGAGAGATGGAGAAATTTGTCCCAAAGCAGACAACTAATAAGTGGCATATCTGGGATTCAATCTCAGCAAACTAACTCGAGAGCCTGCTCTCTTAGCCATACATTACACTGTGGTGTATGCTCACTGCTGCATACCTCCTCTATTCACTATGGATCAATCCTGTAGGCATACATGAACACCTATGAGAAAAAGTTTCAAAGACAGGTTAGACATCATTTCTACTCTCTGTGGTCCCACAATCCAGTTGGGAAACAAATAGAAAAATATGTAATGGAAACTTTATATCCTTCTGGACCATTTGAAACCTACTATATCATCTACCCACTCACTATCCTCTTTCTCTTTGGATAGGTGAATGCTCATCTGAAGATGTTTTACCATTATTTCTTTACTGTGTGGGTTAGTACACAGGGCTGCCATAACAAATTACCATAGACTGGGTGTCTTTAGACAACAGAAATTTATTTTCTCACAATTCTAAGAGCTTGAAGTTCAAGATCAAGGTGTCAGCAGGGTTGGTTTCTTCTGAGGCCCCTCCCCTTGGCTTGTAGATGGCCATCTTTCCCTGTGTCTTGACATGGTCTTCCTCTTACCCATCTGTGTCCAGACTTACTCTTTCTTTAGGGACATCAGCCAAACTGGATTAAGACCCACCTTAATGACCTCATTTTAACTTCATTACCTCTTTAAAAACCCTTTCTCCAAACACAGTCACCATCTGTGGTACTGGGAGTTAGGACTTCAATAAACGAATCAATAAATGAATTTTTGGGGAACACAACTCAGTCCACAACGCTGTATTAACCCTCCCTCCCCAACAACTTCTCTAGAAAGTGCTCTGACATCTTTAATGACAATATACTCCCAGCACTTGAAAGAATTAAAAACTTTTCTCAGTCTGAGACAGGAGAAGAAAAAAATTATGTGTATTGCAAGCAAAGTGCATAATTAAGATGTTGCGAATGATTCCTGGGAATACCCTTCCGGTAACTCAAAAACACTGCCAGCATCAGGACAAATAGCTAATGCATGTGGGGCTTAATACCTAGGTAATGGGTTGATAGGTGCAGCAAACCACCATGATACACATTTACATATGTAAAAAACCTGCATATTCTGCACATGTATCCCAGAAATTAAAGTAAAATTTATAAAAACACTGCCTATAATTGCTTTCAAAGGCTAATTTAGTATTCTTCCCATTATATGATGTTACATATGTGTGTAAAGTGAAGTTTATCTAACAAAAAAATATATTGCACACCCCAGCTTTTATCCCCCAGAAGTGGTTAGTACACCCCAAACATCTTCTGGGGCAGGATAAAATTAGGAGTGAGCCCTTATAATGGTGATAAAGTAAATATAAGGGTTGAGAAGATCTCATTACATAATTCATAGTGAGAGTCGTTATCCACTACAATTGACAGAATGCTTTCTGTGAATAAATTTTACCTTTTTTCATGCAAATAAATAATAAAATAATAAAATAAATACATGGATGGCACTTTATGTTTTGCAATGTGTTACATTAAAGTAATAAAGTCATGTTGTAGGTCAAAATAATATTCAGATAGTCCATATTCGTTTTATCAAAAGGATGGAATATTCCCTCCTAACACTAGTTGTTTTGCTCAATTCATCTCAAAAGTTAGTAATTTTGAAAAGGAATGCTTACATTTTCTTTTTATGTGACTGGACAAAATTCCAGTGTGGGTGTTCAATCCACCCTTCAGGGACAAAAGCAACATGGCTGAATTTTTAAGTGAATTGCTTTGTGGCAATATCTCACCCGTTGATGAATCCTTGTGGCATAATATAATTCTGTAATAAAATTTCACAGCTCAATCGTTCATATATTTCTAATGATTCACAGCACAATTTCCCAGATTGCTTGAGAGGGATTAACAGATTACATAAAAGCCATTGTTAAAATTGATCAAATGACAATTTTATCACTGTTACTGAACTCCACATTTTTTTTTGTTTTTTTGGCTGTCAATGAAAGTTTTGTAAAAGAACACATGGCAGACCTACATCATGAATTTTTCCAAAAATTAAATATTTTCCAACCATAGCTATCTGGTAAATCAATTAGAACAGCTTTTCCATCTGAATGAAATTTGAAGCTGGTTTACTAAAGAAATTTTCTGTGAATAATTTTATTTTATCATGGGAACACATTTGCTTTCTTCAGGGAATTTCAAATTATTTGTAAATTTAAATGTTATAAAGATTAGGAACACTTCCTTGCTTATAGAATTCAAAAACCCTGCCAAACAAGAAGCCACAAAATAATATTTTTTAAAAAATCTCCCATAATTCTAGGAATTGTTCTATTCTAAGGTAAAACGTTAAATTAGATAATATTTACATTTTCTCCTAATTCTAATGTTCTTCGATTTTTCTAATCCTTTTAGATTACTATAAACCTAGCCAAAATAGTATATTTCAAATAAAGTGTAATAATTGTATATAACCATTTTAAAGAAAAACATTCCTACAGTTCTCAGTATTGACTTAAATTTGTGTGTGTGTGTGTGTGTGTGTGTGTGTGTGTGTGTGTGTGTGTCTGTAGAGATGGGGTTTCACTACATTGCCCAGGCTGGTCTCAAACTCCTGACCTCTTGAGTCCCTGGGATTACAGGGTAAATTACTTTCATAATACTATTAAATATATTTAACCATAAACTAGGTTTATTCTAACAACTCTTATACAACTATAAAAAACAAAACTTGGCTGGGCATGTTGGCTCATGCCTGTAATCCCAGCACTTTGGGAGGCTGAGGCTAGAGGATTGCTTGAGGCCAGGAGTTCTAGACCAGCATGGGCAACAAAGTGAGACCCCATCCTCTACAAAAAAATATTAAAAACTTAGCCAGGTATGGTAATGTATGCCTCTAGTCCCAGCTGCTTGAGAAGATGAGGCGGGAGAAGCGCTGAATCACTTGAGCCTGGGAGTCTGAGGCTGCAGTGAGCTATGATTGTGCCATGACACTCCAGCCTCCCTGGGTGACAAAGCAAGATCCTGACCCAAAAAAACAAAGAAGAAAAGAAAACTTATTTGCCAATCAAATGATACAAAAAATTATTTTAATATACCAGATTCATCCATTCATTTCAGAATTGTTCATTGAATGTGTACTATATTCTAGGAACTAATCCAGGAGCTGGAGTTGCAGAAATAAAGAATGTGGATGAAAATTCCTGCCCTCTTAAGATTTACATTCTAGTAGGAGGTAGAGAGAACATAAAAAGTAAACAATATACTATGTTAAGTGGAGATCAGTTGGGGGAAAAAGAGTAGAAAAGGAAGTAAGGCATATTAGAGGGACAGTGTCTCTTTTCCATTCATCAGGGGCCATATAGGCCAATCTAAAATCTCTGGCTTTTACTCTAAGAGAGATGGAATGCTACCAGAAAATTGAGTAAAGAAGTGACTCCACAAGACTTGTGTTTTATCATGATTACTTGGCAGCTGTGTAAGGGAGGCCAGGGTAGACTAAAGGACCAAGTAGGAAGCTATTACAATAAGCCAGGTGCCACAGGGTGATGGCTCACACCCGTGGGTGGAAGCAATGTAGATGGTGACGATGAGAAGCCATCGGAATCTGATGTACTTGGTGAGACATTGGATATGAGTATGAAAGAAGGCAAGGAGTCGAAGAGAGCTCCAAGGTTTTTTCCCTGGGCAACTGAATGGAAGAAGTGGCTATTATCTGATTATTTTGTTTTGCTGAAACTAAGATGCTGCTTGCAATATGAATATGGTACCAATTGCTAATATGTCAGCTCTTTTGGACTATTTTGTGATAGATGCACAAAATAGTATGTTTTCCCACCATTTTTGTTCTTTCAGAATCATTGCAAAAACTTTATTGGCAAATGATGCTATGATTTTATTTGACCCCTCTTCAGTGATAATTTATCATTTATGCATTACACCTATTTCATTCTTTGGTCCTTAGACCAAGACAACTACAAAGGACTGAACTGCACCAAGGCAGTCAGAAATGCTGGTCCAAAAGCGAGGGCCCTGACTCACTCCTGCAAGAATGGCCATAATAAAATAAATTTTAAAAAATCGATGTTGGCATGGATGTGGTGAAAAGGAACACTTTTACAATGTTGGTGGGATTGTAAACTAGTACCACCGCTATGGAAAACAGTGTGGAGATTCCTTAAAGAACTAAAAGTAGAGCTACCATTTGATCCAGAAATCCCACTATTGAGTATCTATCTAGAGGAAAAGAAGTCATACGAAAAAGATACTTGCACACGTATGTTTATAGCAGCACAACTGCAATTGCAAAAAATATGGAATGAGCCCAAATGCCCATCAATCAGTGAGTGGATAAAGATAGGGTGGTATATATAAATACCACGGAATAGTACTCAGCCATATAAAGGAACAAAATAATGGCATTTGCATCAACCTGGATGGAACTGAAGACTATTATTCTAAGTGAAGTAACTCTGGAATGGAAAACCAAACATCATATGTTCTCACTCATAAGTGGGAGCTAAGCTATGAGGACGCAAAGGCATAAGAATGATATATTGGACTTTGGGGACTCTGGGGAAAGAGTGGGAGGGGGGCAAGAGATAAGAAACTACACATTGGGTATAGGGTACACTGCTGGGGTGCTGGGTGCACCAAAATCTCAGAAATTACCACTAGAGAGCTTATTCATGTAACCAAACACCACCTGTTCCCCAAAAACCTATTGAAATAAAAAAAAAGTGAGGGCCTTGAAACCTGTATCAGGACACTATTGCATGGTTGTAGGTTACCCAACTGATAATTAATATGCTTATATGTATTTTTTGATGATTCTTGAAATCCCCACAAAAGGATAAAATTTAAAAATGTTCAGGGATAGTTTCAGACCCTAAAGAACATTTACTTGACTACATGAATGTTTGTCTCTCAGTACCACACTGTGAGCTTCAAGTTAAACCTTCTGTTCAGTTTTGTTCCCCGCTCTATCCCCAAGGCAAGGTGACTTCAATAAAGACAGGCTCTATGGATGGACTACCAAAAGCCAGGAGCTGAGGAGGAATGATAAAGCCACCAGCTGATGGAATCAACCCCCTTCTGGAGCTTCTGAGCCTAAACTGAGTTGGACTGAGATAGAAGAAGAAAGGAGACCAAAAATTTGAAAACGGAATGGATTAGACAGTTTTAATACCTGGAAAAAAAAGAAACAGGGACGTGGTACCATTTAAGAGTGAAAAGCGCTGGGCGTGGTGGTGCACGCCTGTAATCCTAGCACTTTGGGAGGCCAAGGCAGGTGGATCACCTGAGGTCAGGAGTTTGAGATCAGCCTGTCCAACACGGTGAAACCCTGTCTCTAGAAAATACAAAAAAAGTAGCCGGGTATGGTAGTGCATGCCTGTAGTCCCAGCTACTTGGGAGGCTGCGGCAGAATTGCTTGAACCTGGGAGGCAGAGGTTGCAGTGAGCCAAGATGGCACCATTGCACTCCAGCCTGGGCAACAAGAACAAAACTCCATCTAAAAAAAAAAGTGAAAAGCTTTAAGAACCTGCTAAAGCTATTGTCCAGGGGCAGTTACTGACAGAAATAAAAACATGTTATAAATTATTGCTCACAAGTCTACCATATTCAATAAAATGCTTACATGAGAGTTTTCTTTTTAAAGGGAAGCATAGTTTATATTCTAGGTCCAGGGTAACAGACCACTGATGATCTGAACTAACTTTGCTCATGCTCAATCTATAAGAGGAAGCCATCATCCTATATATTATTTTATTTTACAAAGATTTTCAAAAAATACATCCTGTATTTGACAAAGTTATTGAGATAGTATTTCAAAAGAAACACAAGTAGAGAGTCTCAAAGTTGTATTAAGACTAATTTTATTAGTAATTTAAATAATCTTTTGTTAATAATTTTAATAAGCCAATTATGATAATATATCCTAAAATTAAGGAAAGACATGAGAAAATATTTTAAGGATGTTACCAACCAAAATATGGTTTTAAAGAATAAATTAAAGGATGACATGAATTGGTTTAAAAGTTTTTATTCAACTCCTGGGAGAAAACTTATTCTCTACGCCTCATATTTCTGAGTAGATGATTTTCCTAGAGTAGCACTTTTGGATTTTTTCTTCCTCCTTCAGTGATGAGATTGGAAGAAAAAATTAGTAATGTTCAATCAGCCTTTTCCCCTCCCCTCTGAAATCTGCCTGCCCACAGAGACGGTGCATTCTGAGCCTCTCTCTCTCTCAGCTATGCTCTAAGCTTAGTGAGGCAGAGTCTACCCTTGTAGGAATGAGCTGTTACTGTTGAGGGATTAGTCTGCCTAAGTTTGGGAGGAAATCTTTGCAAGCCCACTTGGCTAAGATCCAGTTATTTTGGCCAAGACTGCTATGTTTTCACCAAAATCCATTCCCTCTGCCTTGTGTACATAGAGATACACTAAATTTGCAACTTTCCCAACCTGCTTTACAGTTAGGTTAGGCCATGTGACTGGGTTCTAGGCAATGGAATATTAACTTATGTACACTTCTTCCAGATCTGCCACATGAAAACCTCCTGTGTAATCTTTCACGCTCTCTCTTTCCCAGTTATTAACTGATGTAGAAACTTCAGCAGCAGACTTTGAAGCTCTAGGGATGGAGCCACATTATGGAAGGTCCATTGAATGGCCATGCTGAAGGCCACCTGCCAAGCAGGAACATCCTTACTGGACTACATATGAACAATAAATTAACTTTTGTTCAGTCCCTGAAATTTTAGAGTTGGTTTGTTGACAAACCAGTATTACTTATCATAACAAACACAGTCACCAGGCTGGGCAACATAGTGAGATCCTGTCTCTGTGAATAATACAATGATTAGCCGAGTGTGGTGACATACACCTGTAGGCCCAGCTACTCGGGACGCTGAGGTGGGAGGAGCGATTGAGCACGGGAGGTTGCAGTGGCCATAATCGCATCACTGCACTTCAGCCTGGGTGACAGAGCAAGACACTGTCTCATAAACAAAAACAAAAGCAAAACACAGTCACATTCTCTAAAGAGCTTTTATCAGTAATAAAGCTAATATATTGCTGCCATCTGTTTGAGTCCTATCTCTCAACTTGCTCTAATCTTGAGAGTGGAAAGAAGGTATTGTTGATTGATTCCTTAAACCTCCAGCAGATTGTATACTTCTCTTAGTGGAGATAACAAAGTTGCCTTGAGTGGGATGTAGGACCTACAGGATGGGTCCAGCAAGGTCATTTGGTGGGCTTCATATCTGAGAGTGTTCCAAAGTTTGGCTAATATTCAATGGCAACTTGGCAAAGGGATGAGAGTACAGTAACCTCATCACAAACCTTAACTTTCTTTTTTTTAACTCTTCAATTATGGCTTCCCCAAGTTTTTCTGTGAGACATATTGCTGATAATTACAGCAGTTGTTGCATATTACTCTTAAATATTCCCAGGAGGCAGTCCATTTTCATAAATAAGAAGATGGCCCAACCTATGCTTTAAGAATAGTTGGCTCATGTTATGGGATCATACTCATATGCTGATTGTCTTTTCCCAAAGAATGCAATTAAAGTTATTTGCATGATGTAGTGAATGTTTCTTAAATTCAGCAAACAATAATTCTCTTGTGAATATTCTTACTGGAAAATAGGATAAAAAACGTTGAAGAAGGTTTCAATCTGTAAAAGGAATGTTTCTCCTGCAGACATTTTTCCTCCCTAGGAAAACAGGGTCAAAGGCTCTATTATTTGGATCTGCAATGTGACATGAATTTTAAAACCACTTTAGCTTAGTCAATAGAACCGATCCTATTTCTGATTTATTAAACATGTATCCATCCCTAAGTAACAGAATGTAGCAGATCTCATTGTTGGTTAGATCACATTTTCTCTTCCCAAGTCCCAGAAATATTTAACCAGTCAAGTTAAATTCTTCCTTGTAACGTAACAGGCAAAGGGACCAATGAGAAGCTTGCTATGTAGCAATGAACAGTAGGTGGAAGGCAGTGGGACACTGAACATGCTTGACTCCAGACACACACTGAGGCAGCCGTGTTTGATGCTATATCTGTCCTGACACAATGATACCCTGAGACACAACCTGACTCCTCAAAATCTGCACAAGATATAAAAGTGGGGAATCTGAACCATAGTAGAACTTGAGCATTGGATCTTCCATAAGATATAGTCATCCAAGTAGGCCCTGACCCATGAGAGACTTCTGTCCTGGGTAAAGAGATGGGCTGGGCAATTGATACAATTCCTTTTTTGTTTATACATCCAAAAATGAGATTTTCTTTTTCTTTTCATGGCACCTCATTTCAAAGATTTTTCAATTTAATGTAGCCATGCCAAGTAAGGCAAGAGAAACAGGCTGTAAATCATTGGTGAGCCTACAGAACTTATTCCATGCTAAATGGTCAGCTATACTATTCACATGAATACACACATGTGCATATACAAGTCCCTACACCTACATACTCACTCCTGTTAACTGGAAATGATCTATGTATATTCAGTTATAGAGCCTGTTGAGATCCTTCTACAAAAATTTATCTTTATAATAGGTTGATATTTCTTTATTCCAGCATCATATTAAGCTAGCCTTCATAATATTCCACATTTTGCTTATTTTTATTCATCTTAATGTTATGTTAAGTAAAAATATTTCTAACTCAATTTGTATTTATTTCTTCATAGGTCAATGTTCATTTTCTTTGACACTTTGAAGACATTTTGTAACTATTTAAATTCTACACCATCTTATTTGCCATTAAAAAACTTATGTAACACACTTAAGTTCAGGAAATTATTTAGCCAATTATAAACACTGACTAGTTTGGGAATTGAAGTGTTACTGTTATTACCCATTAATATTCTTTTAATCCTCATTTTTTCTGGAATAAGTGAAATGAAAATATGAGGTAAATGTCTTAAATGACCAAGATTGTATTTTAATCTAGACGTCAGGGAAATTTCCAGACATGAAGTCCAGACCATGTGTTACTCTCTTGCCTAAGCTATCTGTCCTATAGATATAAATATTTTATTATCAAATTTAAATTATTAGCTGATGTCATAATTTTTGTTACTGGAGCATCTTGGTTCATTTAATCAGCATGCCTTTCCTTCCTTCCTTCCTTCTACGTTTATTGAGATTCTACTTCCAGGCCTTTTAAGACTTAGGAAATATAACTAAAGTCCCTGCTTTCATAACACTTGTGTCTAGTATCTAGGAAAGAACCACGAAGCCCTATAGAAAATATTTTCCAAAGTAAGGATTTTTTCCTACATTTCCTCTGATTAAGAATATTTATAATTAGCTCATCTTTACCTTTCCTCACTGAGGGGAGGAGTCGTTTTTGTTCCTAAAGTTTCTGAAGTCTAAGAGCATTCATGCTCCTAAAAACATTAATAAACATCAAGAGCAAATTGAGCTTATTAGCCACAAAGTCTGATTTCAAGGCAATTCTCCTGCATAGAATTCACGATCTCCCCACATAACTGGACTAGAATCCTCAAAAGCAAACAGTAACTCAGGCCCAGACTCCAAAGCGAGCGAATAGAGTTTGACAATTGCCAAATTAAAGAGTAATTCAACAAAACAGTCTTTATCAGTGTGGCATAGCTTCTGGCAAGAAGATTGGAAAGCTTAGTCTGATATGTGCTAGGAGGATAAGGATTATATTTTTGGAATAATGATTGTTGAGCAAATTTATCAAATTACAGATCACAAAGTCTTATTTAATCAAATAGTGGTTGGAATTCACATCCAATCCATATTGGATATACAGTAAATACTACCTGCATCCAATATGATAGGGATTTTTGGGTTTCCCTCACTAAAAGTTTTGTGGGTTTTTTTTCCCCCAGCAACTTCTGCTACTTGGTTTATTATGAGCCAGACCGTGATAAGCATTGAATATAAAGTTCTGAACCCTAATTTCAATAAATACCATTTCAGTGGCAGAGAGTATAAAAAGCAAGTAAATAGGGTATACAGGCAAAACAATTGCATGCTGTTATTAAAAGCTCTATGAGAAAAAATAAGAGGAGTGAAATATAATAGTTGAAAGGAGATTTATTCTAGGGAGGGTGGTCAGGAAAAGTACCTCTTTGAAGGTGGCATTTAAAATAAAGGAAGAGGCATTAGTCCTTTGAAGGGTGAGGGAAAGAGCATTCCAGACACAAGGAATGCCATGTGCAAAAGCCCTGAAGAGAGTGGAACCAAAGCTTGTTGCATGTGAGGATCTGAAAAAAACAAAACAAAAACAAACCAGTGTGGCTAAGGTCATGAAAGAAAGTACCAGACTGAAGAAAAGGCAGGGGCAGACCAGAAAAGGCATAGGCTCACTTAAAGTGGGGGATTTACGTTTTAAGAAGTCCACTGACTTGCCGTGTGGAGACTCCGGGACCAGGGAAGCCCTTAGTCCAGTTAGAAGACTACTGTATTCACTGTGACAAGCGAGCCTGGTGGACTGAACTAAGGTGGTAATGGGGAGATGGAGAGAAGAGTAGGTTTGAGATTTATTATGAAGATTGGATTAACATAACAGAGCTGGTGATGGGTTAGATGTTTAGACGTGGAGCAGGGAGCAGTGAGGGAAAGCAAGGAATAAAAAACTCTTAGCTGGAGTGGGTAGCATTGCCATTTACTGTTTGATGAAGATTGGCATGAGAATAAAGTTCAGTATTTGACATAATTTTGTGATACTCATAAATCTTCAATATAGATATGTAAATTAGGCAGCTGGATAAGTGAGTCTGGGGCTCAAAGAAAATAAATTCAAGAATCATCAGTTTAAAGATGAGATACCTGACGAGGCGCGGTGGCTCACGCCTGCAATCTCAGCACTTTGGGAGGCCAAGGAGGGAGGATAGCCTGAGCTCAGGAGTTTGCGACCAGCCTGGGCAACACGGTGAAACCCTGTATCTACTAAAATACAAAAAATTAGCTGTGCATGGCTGTGTGCGCCTGTAGTCCCAGCTACTCAGGAGGCCAAGGCAGGAGAATTGCTTGAACCTGGGAGGCGGAGGTTGCAGTGAGCCGAGACTGCACCACTGCACTCCAGCCTGGGTGACAGAGACAGACTCCATCTAAAAAAAAAAAAGAGAAAAAAGAGAGATACCTAGAATGGGGGTAGATCACCTACATAATATAAAATGAAGATAAGAGACCACAGCAATCCTTAGGTCAGAGCCTGAAGGAACCCCAACATTTTCCTAGGAGTACAAGGAGTAGCACTGAAGAAATCAAGAGAGCAGAGTGTGTCAGACAGGAGGCCGTGGTCAACCGCATCAGATATGGCTGAGAGGTTACATAAGGTGAGGAAAGAAGTGTTCCCATTGAATTTGACAAAGCAGCAGTCACCGGTGACCACAGAAGTTTCGGTGAGTGGCCTGGGCAGAAGCCAGAATATACTGGGTAAAGGACGGAAGAGAGTGACAACTACTATAGCCAATGTTTTTGAAAAGTTTTGCTATAAAAAGGGAGGAGGAATGAAGTTGTTGGAAGAACAGGAAAGATTCTTTTCAGGTGATACTAGAGCCTGTCTGTGTGCCGACAGGAATATTCCAGTTAACAGGGAGGTTACTGATGTGGGAGAGGGAGGAGATCATGGTAAGGACTAAGTTCCTGAGAAGGCCAGAGGGGACAAGCTTCTGAGAAAAAGTGAGAGTTGGCTTTGATAGGCTGGAGGGTGTCTTTTTCATTTAAACAACAGAAAAGGATACATTGGGGTAAAAGTAGATGATAGGTTTTAGGATCAGGTGGTGGGAGATGGGGAGTTTGATTCTAAAGGCTTCCTTTTCTAAAGAAAATCTGGTGTGATATCATAGCTAAGAGTAAGAAACTGAAGAGTGTGGGGAAGGCATGACAGGAGGGAAGGTATAAAACGTTCAAAGGAGACATTCTAGGGAATCCATTAAAAAAACACAGTAGCATTCCTACAGCTGCCAATGTGAAGTTTACATCATAAATTTAAAATAAAACTGATCAGCTCAGTGGTGCCATCTTGGCTAATATAAAAATAATTATATGAATGTGAGAGAGAATTGTCCTTAACTTTTGTCACCCCAATGTTCCTCCAAGGTGGAACTGGATGACCTGATGGGCCACACTGGTGTCATCTTTCTCACAGTTTTTTTATTAATTATTATTTGAGACAGAGTCTTGCTCTTTTGCCCAGGCCAGGCTGAAGTGCAGTGGCTCGATTGACTCACCACAACCTCTGCCTCCCTGTAACCTCCACCTCCCGGGTTCAAGCAATTCTGGTGCCTCAGTCACTGAGTAGCTGAGATTACAGGGGTGTGCCACCACGCCCAGATAATTTTTGTATTTTTTAGTAGAGACAGGGATGTGCCATGTTTGGCAGGCTGGTCTTGAAATCCTGGCCTCGAGTGATCTGCCGCCTTGGCCTCCCAAAGTGCTGGAATTACAGGCATGAACCATTCACAATCTTATTCTTAATAAGCTCAAGGAGGAAAACTTTTTCAAAGAGAGAGGAAACCTGTTCTTGTGTCAAGGGTATTGCATAGCTAGCTTCCTCAACCAGAATTTCCAAGTACCTTATCCAGATTCGTTTGTAGACTCCAATAGAGTCAAGCCTAGCAGCAACAGTAACAGAAATGGAAATACAAAATTGTACATGACCTCATTAACAGAATCACTAAGTCCACAGAATGTAAGTTTGAGAGGTCTTTAAACATCATCAATTTCAACACCTTCATTTTACAGAAGGGAAACTTTACAGAAGGTACTGCTCTACTAATTCAGTGTAGATAACAAACATGAAAACCAGCACAGGACCTGGCTTATGGGAAATAGTAAATGCTATTTTCTGTCCCCTGTTCCTTTCCAGTGTCCTTACTATGTGGTGAGAGAACTAGTCAATGGAAATACATTAATGCTGTAGTCTTGTGACTGGCTCTGTGTGATTATGGCTCAGTGGATATTTAGGAATTAGTACCAATAGGAAAGCATGACAAAATGAGTGATTAGTCATGCTGCAGTCTTGACCTAAATAGCAAATTAGGCACAGAGCTGGGATTAAAACTCTGACACCTGTGTTTGCAGTGCTACCGCTGTCTCCCTCAATTGTCCTAGATTGCTGTTTACCAGCCCTGTGGGAATGGGCCTCATCATAAAAGGGAAAGTATTTATGAAAACATCCTTCTAAACAACCAAATAGAAAGGGCAGGAAGAGGGCCTGGATTCTCTCCCCTCTTTTGTGGTAATTTTAACACAGTACAATTTACAGATGCTTGTGTCTAACAGCTGTCCGGCTCAGTCAGTGCACAGTGCTCTGAATGTCTTGGCTTTTAGTTCAACCTCCCCCATTCCAGCTTTTTGGCGAAAAAGGACAAGATGATCTTTCAAAGAGCAGAAAAAGAAAAGCAGATAGTTTTTAAAATGTACTCAATGAAAAGTAATGATTTAGAACAAAAAAAAATGAACAACTATGTGAAAAAATAAGAAGAAAAAGGAAACAGATGTATTGTGGTGAGAGTTTTCTGTGGGTTTTGGCTCAAGTCTCAAATGAGTTTTTCCAAGCTGACTTTCCGTATCTAGCCTCCCAAAACATTTTATGACATAAAGTTGTTTGGAAGAGTTTATGATAAAAGGAAAGAAGCCCAAATTAAATGTCAAAATTGTATCAAAGACTGAAATAAAAAGAAGTCACTTGATAATTCAAAGGAGCAAAAAAGAAAAAAGGATATTTTTAGCAAGGTATCCTATTGTTCTGAAATTTAAGAAGTTAGTAAGAGAACAAAGAGCAAAGAAGTGAATATTATTAGTTTCATGCATACTCTCTAAAAAAACGTTTCCAAAACCTTCCATTTCCATCTGCAGTACTTGTAGCAGAAGCTGCAGGGGTTGCTGGACTCTTAAAGTTCATATACCTTGCCTGTACAGCAAGTACCTGGCCTCAGAGAAGCAACGCGCCCCACCACCAATGCTAAGAAAACTTACGAAAGCAAAAAATGAAGTGAAGGCTTGAGAGCTGAGATGAACAAAGAAATTAAGCAGAGGAAAATGAAGTGAAGTTCAAATCAGAGTCAAGTTAATGAACAAGATGATGAATATCTGAGACAAAAAGACTACCAATGTGGTAGTATAGCCCTTAAAATCATACCCTACAGTCAGACTTCCAGGATTACAACCCCCACTCTTATACTTGCTACCTGCATGGCCTCGGGCAAGTTACTCCACTCTTAACTTTTTGTTTCTTCATTTGTGTAATGACCTCATAAAATCATCCTGAGAATTAATTAAGACAGTCTATGTAGTTAATAAAGTGCTTAGAACAAATAGTGCCTGCATGTACATTAAGTGGTCAAAAACTGCAGCTCTTCATTACTATTTATTATTCAACACATTTACTGATGCCTTCTATGGGCCAGACACTGCAGCAGACGCTGAGAATATAGTCATAAGCAGGACATCTTTCTTGAACAGCTCTGCAAGCCTACTTCTTTGTAAGGCTATCTGGGCTAACTGTGATGCAGAATCGACCTGGTTCAATCATCCCTAAATGTTTTCATTTCTATGTGGAATTACTGCTCTCACTGAATTCTTATATGTGTGTTTTAAAAATGACCACACTCCACCTTCACAATTCACCTAGATGATTAGGTCTGTCTCTAAAACTAGATTCTAAACTTGATGGGAGGAGCCCTGCCATTCCTCTGAGCATCAGCACAGGGCCTAACACAGAGATGGCAACCATATAAACATAAATGAATACCCTACTTTATTTTTTCGAGACAGCGTCTTGCTGTATCATCCAGGCTGGAGTACAGTGGCGCGATTGGTCATGGCTCACCACAGCCTCGAACTCCTGTGCTCAAGTGATCCTCCTGCTTCAGCCTCCCAAGCAGTTGGGACTACAGGCACTTGTGCCACCATGCCCAGCTAAATTTTTGTCTTCTTTTTGTAGAGACAGGGTCTCCCTATGTTGCCTAAGGCTGGTCTTGAACTCCTGACCTCAAGCAATCCTCCTGCTTCCACCTCCCAAAACTGATATTACAGACTTGAGTCACCACACCCAGCCTAAATTGACTTTCCTTAAATATTTTTGGATATTAAAATTTTTAGACTCTGTTCCCTCCTACTCTTCTTGTCCTGACCCCTCCTTGAAATCTCTTCTCTTCTATGTGGCCAACATATATGTCCTTTGGAATCTTCCAATAATCCTGTGAGATGTAATCACTCCACTTTGAAGAGAAGATTGTGGCTCAGCACAGTTAAAATTGCCCATGTGGCAGGCCTGAGATTCTAATCCTGGATTGCTTGGCGCCAAATGTCCTGGTGCCAAATGTCCAACTCCACCACTACAGCACTGTACCTCCCCTTCCAAACAAACATGGAAGACTGGGAAGAGGAAATATCTTTAGGACAGGATATATGAAACTAAATGTCACAGTATGTTACTTCAAGGAAAATTGATTAAAAAAATAATAATGCCAGCCTTTACACATAAAGTAATGTGAATTCTCTATTATATTTTGAGGATTTCTTTCCCTATTTGCAGTTATGTGGAATCTATTTTGAAGAGTGTTCCCTCTTTTCAGGGATGGGGACAGTTATCTAGGAGCCTATTGTGAATAAAGGACATATGCTGAAGAATTAAACAGGCATCAAAAAATGCCTGTTTGATTGCATTAAAAATGCAATCCACCAATCAATTAATGTAAAATGAAAAATATAATACAGATCAAACCCTGTATGTTGAATCTTCTCCACATAAAATTTTAATTAAACCATTAAAATATGTATGTGTAGAAGGAATTGTATTTTTAAATGTTATGATTCATTTTTTAGAAGTCTAAGGTAGAATTCCCTTTGAACATGCTGTGCACATTAATGGCAAGAAGCAAAAGCAGCGTCAAGGTTGAGAGTTTCTTAAAGAAAGTTCAATTTGCTGACACTCAGAGAAATGGGCACTGCCATTCTCTGCTGTGGCTGCTGTTGTTTCTCAGAAACGTATGCTGTATGTATTTAAGTCAAATCTGCCTCTACCTCTTATGAAATAAGATCTCTGTACACCCAAGAGCCCTCTGGAAACCTACTAATTCCATCTTATCTGGGCTGCCTGGCTGGTGGAGAAAGTCCCCCAAAGGCCAGGACTCACCACTAAGCTGTCTTCTGGGTATATTTTAAAAACTATTTTAGGGAGCTCACTTTACTTTGTTGCATGGTGAGGCAAACCTTTGGAAAAGCAATTTGGCGATTGTGTATGTGTTGATAACTTAAAAATTATTCATGTGCTTTCATTCAGTAATCTTCCCCCCAAGACTCAATGCTGAAGCAAATTGCATGAAATTGCCATTTTGGATGTCTCTCTAGGCACCTTGAATAGAACCTGTCCAAACTCTCGATTCTTTCCCCAATCAACTTCTCTTGCAATCATCTTCATCTCAGAAAATGACTATTCCTCCATTCTGCCAGTTACTTAGGCTCCAAACTGTAGTGTCTTTCTTGGCTCCTCTTCTTCTTCCATACTGCATGTCAAATGCATCAGAGAATACTGTTTATCCCACCTTCAAAACATATTGAGGATCGAATCACTTCTCACCATGCTCATTGCCACCTTCCTGACACAGGTCATTATCCTCTGTTTCCTGAATTACTGTTGAGTTCCTAATTGCTCTACTTGCTCCCATACTTGCTTGGATACAGTCAGACTAAATCTTTTAAAACACAACAGACCACATATACTTCCTCACTCAAAAATCTCCAAAGTTTTCTCCTCTCACTCAGAATAAAATGCAAAATGTTCACACCTTTGACTGCAAGGCCACATATGATTTGCTCCCCATCTTTCTGATCTTATTTTCTTCACTCAGTTTCTACTTTCATCTCCATCCTTAATGGTCTTAATGGTTTCTTTGCTGTTTTTCTGCATATCAAATACAATCTTGCCTCAGATTGTACTTGTACTCATATACTTGTACTCATGTACTTGCCTCAGATTGTACTTATACTCAGATTGTACTTGTACTTTTCCTGGTAAAACCAGTCCCCCAAATAGCCACATAGAATCCTTATTTCTTTCAATATTCTGTTCAAAAGTCACCTCACAAACCAGCTGACCCTGACAGAAAATACCTTATGTGACATAGGTTACCCTTCCATACTCTGTTGCCTTTTTCTTCATAGCAGATGTCATTATCTGACATAATCTAAAGCTTTTTAGAAATTTCTGTTTTTTTCCAACTCCAGAATATAAACTCCATGAGAGCAAGAACCTTATCTGTTTTGTTTCAGTTGCATGCCCAGTGCCTGTAACACCAATGCGTTAACAGGTGCTCGATAATTATTGTTGGATGAAGAAATGAAATACAGAGATGTTTTTATCTACAACAGTATTATATATTTGGGGGGTGGTATAGCAAGCGCTCATTGCTCTCCCCAAATACCACTTGTCAGTTGTTCAAGAAGTGCCACTGGAAAAAAGAGTAGCAGGGTTGCCAGAAAATCATTAGCACAAAGCTGGAAACATATTAATGTCCCCTCAAAAAGTGAACTTTTGACTTATTAAAAATATCATGAATTGGGCTCAAATTCTCTGAAAGTGTAGCTAGTGGAAACCAATATGTCATAGATAATCATTTTTTTTTCAGAACCATTTAAGAGTAAGTTGCAGAAAGAATGTCTCATCACTGCCAAATTCTTCAATGTACATAGCCCCCCAACCACAGACATTCTTCTACAAAACTACAATATAAATATCCAAGTCAGGAATTCACCATTGATAAAATATACCATCCAATCTACCAATTTCACTGAATTTTTGCCAAGTGTTTATTTTTCCTTTCTGGTCTAGGAGCCAATCTGGGATATTTATTGTACGTAATTGTCACATCTCTTAAATCTCTTCAATTTGGATCAGTTCTTCTGTTTTTCTCTGTCTCTCATAAGTTTAAGAGTTTTAAAGAATATAAACTTTTCATTTTGAAGGTTGCCTCTCACCCTGGGTTTATCCATTGTTTCCTTATGTCTAGACCATGCCGTGTATTGTTCTTTTCAGGAACATGACAGAAATGACACTGTAATCCCAGTGCATTTCATCAGGAGGTACATGATAGGACTCATTCTACAAATGGTGATGTTCACCATGATCACCTGCTCAACTTGGGGTCTTCCAGGTTCCTCTTCAATAAATTCACCATTTATTGAATTAAGTATTTTTCAGAAGATACTTCAAGACTAGGCTAATATCCTGCTTCACATCAAACACCTACTCATCAGCCTTAGTATCCATTGATGACTCCTGCCTAAATCAAACAACACTCTTGTCAAATGGTGACTTTCTATATCCATTAATCCTTATCAGTAGGTATTTCTACCATAAGGAAGAGCTGTTCCTCCCTATTTATTTACTCCATCATTTATCTGTATTAACATTAGCACGGATTCATGCCTTATTAGATAGGTTGTAATCAGTTACTAGGATCATTTATTTTATGTTCAGACTGTCCCAGATTTGGCCAGTGGGAGCCCTTTCCAGCTGGCTCTTCTGTCTTTTTGACATACTCCCATCATGCTTGGAGCATTTTCTTTCAAGAGGTTATGGGCTCACTCTGTACTTTCCCAGTGTCAGCCCTATAATCAGCCAGCTTGCTTTTCGTGGAGGATGCTATTTAGAAACCAAGATCTTCTGGCCACTTGATGTGCCTTTTGCTTTTGGCCTCTGAATGGAGAGAGCTATGGTATATATGTGTGCACACACATAAATATATATACATATAGTTTTTGAAAAATTATTTCATACTCATTGTTCATCCATCCTAAAGCCTCAAGGTTATTTACAGCTCACTTTCTTTCCATATTTGTAAATTCCTTCTCCAACAGTAAGAAACCTGGCTCCTATTTTACTCAGTGTTTTACTTATTAGCCCAATGGCCCTGTAATTAAGCAATCTTCCAGCCATGCTATTTCCTTGACCCTGTCATCTCTTTAGCACCTAACTTTTCCAAAGGAAAGAAGGGGTAAGGGATAGTCACACATTCTTAATAACATAGCTTCTCCAAGTATTCCAGCTGGAGAAAAAAATGCTAAGCGATAAAGAAGACTGGGGAAACACTGTGGGTTGCTAAAGGCAACTGCTCAGAACCTTGCTGGGGGTTTCTAGCAGTGGACTCCTCCCTCAGATCTCTGGTGGTTCAGGAACCAGCAGCCAGGTGTCTCCACTTTTGCCTCCTTGGCAGTAAGCGCTATAAAAAGCACTGTCCCAATTGCCTAGAAGCCTATTTTCTAAAATGAATAAGCTAGGAACACATACAAATTCAGCACATCAAATGCCATAGAGACAAATTCTTCTAAGTAGTTCTTCTTGTGCCTGCTTCTAATTTGGGTACAGCTGAGGCTCTTTGCCCTCCCTTAACAGCCATCAGCTGTTTGTACTGCTGCCGGAAAAAGAGAAGTTGTACTGGTGGACGTTCATTAACGAAGAGCTGTAAACATGTTAAAGTCCTGGGGAAAAGGCAGACTTTCATTTTTTAAATTTAAATCATAAATGGGTCCTGGGTTCTCTGAAAGAGCATCAGGTGGGAAACACAATGTAAATGATAGAGAACCACCAAACAAATATTTTTAGAGACTATATGGCAGGCATCTCAAGCCAAGGGAAAGGATATCCATCACCAAAACGTCTAATTGGTAAGGAACTGTGCTGTACCACCGTTTTAAGAACACTACACTAGGGGGACTGTACTGTCTGCTGACTACTGTAATCTCTATGCACAGTTGGAGAGCGCACTATAAACAATAACCCAAACAAACCTCCCTTGCCTGTTGGTGCTGCGAGTCCCCTGTTCCCAGTCATGACAATCAGAATAAACACAGTCCAGAAATGTCTCGCCCGGTTTCTCTTCTTATAGAGTGACAAAACAAACACCTATTCTATAAGAAAACGAATGTTACATGTTTGCTTCCAGGTGGGCAGTAGGAAGCCCATTGTTATACCCATCTTAACAGAATGGTTGTTAGACCAGCAGCATCAGCACCACCTGGTAACTTGTTAGAAATGCGTATTTTTGGGGCCGTACCCCAGATCGACTGGACCAGAAACTTTGTGGCAGGACCCATCGGTCTGAGTTTTAAAACTAAAGATTTGATAGCCACTGCCCTAGGTATTCCAGAGGTAGCTTTGGAAGGACCTCAATACCAAACCACCTTACACTTTGGCCTTAGGACAGGTAATCAGGGAGCTCACGGCAGTACTTCCAGCAAACGGCAGGGTCGTTTACGAGAGGCACATACATTTGCTAAATGTAACGCTCAGGAAGTTATTCCCGTACTCAAAGGGCGAGGGGTCGCTTCCCCTTTACCCCCACCTAGATTAAGTCGCCGATTGAGGTTGAATTTGAGACCCGACAGGGGTCGCTGCTGCCCATAAAGAGAGACCAAGGGAACATGGCAAGAGAATCCCAGGGGCTTTGACATCACACTAAGCTCCTCCTTGCACGCACACATTATACACACACACACACACACAAACATACAGACACACACACGGACCGCTTACTCCGCTCTGCCTGCTCGCTCCCACTGTCCCCAAGCCCGCCCCGCCCGCGGCAAGTGCGTGCCCAGGCGCAGCCACCGGCGAGATCAGGAGCGCAGCGCCCGCAGCCTGAGGGAACCGGCGCAGGGCAGCAGCGGCTGCAGCTGGATTCGCGCGCCCCAGCGCTCAGTGGCGGCGGCCGGGACACCCTCGGCAGCACCCCGCACCGCAGCACCCCAGACTACGAGCAACCGTGCCCGTCCCCGCCGGGGCTGGAGGGCGCAGGGCCGCCACCCTGCAAGTTCCTGGGCCCCCGGCCACCCTTATGAGAGAAGGCGAAGCCGGGCGAAGGAGCAGGACGCTCGGCAGCAGGACTCCTCCGCAAGCCCCGCGGGCCCTCTGTTCCCGCGCCCCCCGGGCGCCCAAGAAGCAAAATGCAACCACCGCGCTACAGCTGAGAGGGGAAGGGGCCAGAGCCATCCGCTCGCCCGGAATCCGGTCCCCGCGGCGGCTGCGCGTCCCGGCCGCGGCCCCTCCGCCCCGGGAGTGAGCAGCAGCAGGAGAAGAGGCAGCCGGCCCGGGGTTGGCCGGGGCTGGGGAGGAGGGACGGGACGGAGGGAGGGCGCGGGGGCGGGGAGGGGGCCCCGGCGGATAAAGATGGCAATGTCTCTCATCCAAGCGTGCTGCAGTCTGGCTCTCTCAACATGGCTGCTTTCCTTTTGTTTCGTGCATCTGCTCTGCCTGGACTTTACCGTGGCCGAGAAGGAGGAATGGTACACCGCCTTCGTGAACATCACCTACGCCGAGCCCGCGCCGGACCCCGGGGCTGGGGCGGCGGGCGGCGGCGGCGCGGAGCTGCACACGGAGAAGACGGAGTGCGGGCGCTACGGAGAGCACTCGCCCAAGCAGGACGCCCGCGGGGAGGTGGTCATGGCCAGCTCGGCCCACGACCGCCTGGCCTGCGACCCCAACACCAAGTTCGCCGCCCCGACCCACGGCAAGAACTGGATAGCCCTCATCCCCAAGGGCAACTGCACGTACAGGGATAAGATCCGGAACGCGTTCCTGCAGAACGCCTCAGCCGTGGTCATCTTCAACGTGGGCTCCAACACCAACGAGACCATCACCATGCCCCACGCGGGTGAGTGGCCCAGCGGGCGCGGGGGAGGGGAGACGGCGGGGACGGAGGTGCCTAAAGGGATCCAGCGCCTGCCTCCAGGCTCCTTCTGGGAAGTCCGTGCGGCGCGGAAGACGTGTCTGGGTTCCCTGGACCGATTAAGTTTTGCTCCGCGTCACTTGGGGGGTTTACAAAGAGGAGAAGATTGACTGTATTGGGTAGGGGAGAGGCTGCCGGAGAGCTTGGCATAGCGCCGCTTGGACAGGGGTTCAACGTGGCGGGCTAACTTTTCCGAGGGGGACCTGGAAGGTGGGGTTTGGAGGGTAGGGCACAGATACTGTTCTTGGTTAGTGACCGGCCCAGCACCTGTTTGGAACCAGTAGATCTGATACCACAGCACTGCTCTTGGGTCTGTGCATCAGGTATACCCTGATGCAGGCGCTATATCAGGAGAGGGGTAGGGTTACCTGCTGGCAGCTCACCACCGCGAACTTGCACTTGAGGTTTCATCTCTTCGTGGGAGAGTTTCCCCTTTTGGGTTTACGTACTTCATTAATCATATTAAAAGTACTATGCTCTGCCAGGCTGTCATCCAGAGAAACTGACAGGTGGCCACGATGGTAAATAATAACAATCCTCAACAAGCCAAGAAGAGTGTGATGGCCCTAAAGTTATAACTACTTTTCTAATTATTGCATTATCCTTTGCCTGATTGGGAGGTTAAATATGCTGAAGGTTTTCTTTCTGGCTAGAATGAAGGGATTTCAGACTAGAGAGAATAAGCTTTTGTTAATGATCGCAGGTACCAGGACTAGAAATGCATTACTGTCCCAAAACTCAATACCGCATATGCCTGACATAAGTGATGTTTCCCTGGTGGTAGGAACACCCTCCCCCCAAAAAAGCCATCCCCAGGCTTGTTAACATAAGTCCATAAGCCACTAGTTTTAGCAAGCTAGCCTCCTTATGTCAGGGCTTGCTGCTTGTATTTGTGTGCCTGAGAAGTGGGCCCTCCTTCCCCAGAGGGGTTTCTGGGCCGAGACTGTGGCATCCAGTGCCCGGAAGGAGGGGAGAAAATGACAGATGCATTTTCTGAGTGGAGTCTCCTAATCAAAAGCATTATTTTCTTTAAAAACCAAATTTGAATAAATAGTTACGCTGCTGAAATGGAACACCAAGCTCTGGCTACATTTGTAGGGGTGTTCTCTTTGGGGACAAGTTTCCATTCCGAGAGCTCATGTCACCTATTAGTGAAATATTCAATTGGTTTGCCTCCAGTAATCAACACCAGCTGTTTTAGTCAGGGAAATTTGTCAACCTTAACACAAACAGGTGGGGAGGGGAAATGTTCCAGACTTCTAAAACACAGGCCAGAAAAATACAGTGTGTTAATTAATGAAGAGGAGGAGAGGCAGTTACTTAGAAAAGTTACAATACAGCACTTTCAGAATATTCGATATATTTTCTTGAGCTCGACAGTTTTCTAAGGGAAAAGATTGTACTCTCACCTTGAGTCTTAAGAGCACTACTGAAACTTTGATATTCAAGGATGTTAAGGACTATGGAAAGCACTTTAAGTCATGTAAAGTATCTTTAGATAAACATGTTACTTAATATTTAAAACCTCAGTGGAGGAGGGGTGAAGGAAGCTTTTTTGTTTTTGTTGTTCTTTAAACTCCAAGATTGTTAGCTGACTTTGTGAGATTCTTTAATTGTTTCTCTGTGCATTTGCATGAAATCTTGAACTCAACTTCTTTGAACATAAAGTAAGAGGCATCATTTGTTCCTGTCTAAAAAGGTTCTCTAGAACTGCCAACACATTGGATCAATTAATGGCTTGCTTAATTTTAAAGAAAACACTAAGCAGATTTCCCACACAAATGATGCTTGATTAAGATAGTGGGAGTGGAAGGTTTAGTAATACTGTAGTTTGAACGTTAAAGGCAAAAAAAAAATTGGAAATTGTCTATTATCTAATTGTTCTGTTTCCGAAAATGTATTCATGCTGTATCTGCCAATGGCCAGGAAACTCCATATTATCTTCTGACATTTTGCCACATTAGGAGACTCTGTGTTCACTTCAGTCAGGGGCTAGCATTGATTTCTGCTAGAGTGTCATTATGAGCAGATACATGACAGGGTAGCATGGTAAACCCTTGACTATACTCTGAAATTCTTCTGCCTAAATCTCAAACACTGCCAGCTCTTATCTGGCTGTCAGTGTCTTCCATGTAGTCCAGATCTTGAAAGCTTTACTTTTCCTAGTTAAATTTGAGGTCAGATTTCTGAATTCAGTTTGAGAAACTGCACATTTTAGATGCTAATCAAATATTTTTATTTTGTGAACTTGGGATACCATACCAGAAAATCTGCATATTTGTGAACTTTTAAATTCAGTTTTTAAAAAGTTTAAAAACTGCAAAAGCTGATGATATATCTATCACCTTTCCTCTAGATCCTTTATTTTTGGAACTGATAGATTTCAGGTGAGGAGAAGGTCTGTATTTAGTGTTATGCAACCTGTCGTTTAACATCTATGCATTTGTGTATCTTGAAATTCAATTAAATAGAAATTGTTTTGTCCTTTTCATATACGTTTTCTGTTTTTTTCTTTTCCTGCTTAAATAATTTTGATTTTCTGCCACTTATGTAACTATAACTTCTCATTCAAAAAGACACCACTTCTCCTGGGATAGACCAGTAGTTTTGCTTTATAACAAGTCACTTTCCCCTCCCCCAGTATAACAGCTTTACTGAAATATAAACATACTCTGCAGTTCACTCATTTAAAGTATACATTTCAATGGCTTTTAGTGTATTGACTGAGTTGTGCAGCCATCATCACTATCTAGTTCTAATAAGAAACTCTTGTACTTCCCCAATATTCCCCAACTCCTAGTCACTCCCCATTATTCCCCAACTCCCAGCCCTAGGCTAATCTACATTCTGTCTTCATGTATTTAAATGCCTCTTTTGTACCTTTCATATAAATGGAATCATATAATATGTGGACTTCTGTGATTGGCCTCTTTGATTTAGCATAATCTTTCTAAGGTTCATCAAGGTTGTAGCATGCGTCAGTACTTAAACCCTTTTTATTGCCAAATAATATTTCGTTGTATGGATATATCACATTTTGTGTATTTATTCATCAACTGATGGAAAATTACGTTGTTTCTACCTTTTAATTGTTATGAAAAATAGTGCTATGAACATTCATGTACAAGTTTTTGTATGGACATTTCTCTTGATTATATACCTAGGAGTAGAACTTCTGAGTCATATGGCAACTCTATGATTTAATCTTTTGAGGACCTTCTAGACTGTTTTCCAAAACAACTGCATCATTTTGCATTCCCACCAGCAGTGTTTGAGGGTTCCAATTTCTCCACAGCCTCATCAACATTTGTTGCTATCTTTTTTAGTTTGCCCATTCAAGTGGATGTGAAGTGGTATCTTCATTTTGTTTTAAATTTTCATTTCCCTGATGACTAATTGTTACTTTTTAACAGTCTTGTTTTTTTCTGCTTTTCATTTTATTCCCTTTCCCGTTAACGCCCACCATTATTTATTCTTTTCCAGACTTTCAACTCATACACTTTTATGCTAGGGAAGAGAGAGAGTGATTAATAGAGAAAATCTGCCTCTCTCACTCTTTTTTTAAGTCTATGGACCAGAGATTTATATGTCCCCTATTAAGGGACATAAGGCTATATCTTTAGTGCAAGAGCACCAAGAAGGCCATAGCAAAAAGCTATAGAGAAATGCATCTTCCAAGTAGTAAAAGCCCCAGAAGTGAACTTTCAGGTATAGGCAAAGGCAGTGAGACTCAAATTACCTCCTCAAAGCTGGTCTGATGCCTTCCTGTGAAGCTTCTTTCGGTGTACCCTAAGGAAAATGATGATATCAGAAATTTCTAGAGGCAGTTTAGGGCACTAATTAAATAGGAGTGTAGCCTCTAGAGCCAACCACTTGGATTTGTGTCCTGGTGGCACTACTTTCTCACTGTGTATCTTTGTGCAAGTTAACCTCCCAGGTCTTGGGTTTCCTCCTTTGTGAAGTGGAGGATAACACCGTACCTCGATTGCTTGTTATGTGAATTAGATGGATTAATGCATGTACAGTGTTTAAATCTGTAGCTGGCACAAAGCAGTCAAAAAATGTTAGCCCTTCTAAGCATTGGACTCAGTGACACACAACGACATGCAGGAGCTACACACTGGATCATCATACCTCTGAGGCTCACTGAGTTCCTGGCAGCCTTGGGAAAGAACTCCTTATTTACCCTTTCATACTGAAGAGGCCAGAGCAGTGGTGCCAATTTGTTTGTGGCTCAGCTAATTGAAACACGGTGTTCCAGTTCCCTTTGATGAACATTTAAGATTCTCCTATTGCATTTGTACTTTCTTTTGGCTTAAATTGAAATCTCATCGTAGCAAGGGCATGCATGATAAACGTGGTAGTCTGCGTATGCAGGCTGTTTGAGACTGAGTTGTGATGTTGAGGAAATGGTATGTTTTCTTTTTTTCTTTTTTAAAGAGTGTGTTTGATATCTTTCTGTTTGTCTATTGCTAGTACATAATCAACAGGAAATTAAACATCTAGCTGTCTAGGAAGAACTTTTGTGAGACTAGGTCCCTAAGAGCAACTTGGAGATGGAGGAGGGGAAGAAATGGTTGCAGTAACTCTGGAGAACATGCTAGGCCCTTGGAAAGGAGGAGCCTAGGATGGAGTATATCTGTGTATTCTAGACTTCTCCAAGGTTGGAGGCAAAATGTAGTAGATCTACTGAGGCTCTTCCTCCATAGGTGGGTGCTCAGAGTTCAATGTATGGATTCATGCTACCTTTATGGCTGTTACTTTGATTGCTGAAGTCTACCTATGCCTTAAACTCTGTAAAGGACCTAGCTGCTTTAATTTAATAAAGTTTTCTTTTTTCTTCAGGACTCATTTTTCTAGAATATTTATGTGTACTTTTGCTTTACATTTTCCTTTAAGTGATAAGATTAGCTCTTTTTTTTTTTTTTTTTTAGCATGCTGGGTAATAATAACATTGACCAAATAGTGCTTACTCTGTGCCAGGCATGTTCTAAGCACTTTATATGTAAATAAATTTAATTCTTACAACAACACTGTGAAATAGGTACCCTTACTGTCTCCGTTTGATAGACGAGGAAACTGAGGCAAACTGTCTAACTTGGTCATGCAGACAGTAAGTGGTAGATCTCGGCTTGCAACCCAGGCGGTCTGTCTGCTGGTCTGTGCTTAGAGCTACAGCTCTGTATACCCTCTCAGCTTGAAAGGGTATTCTGAAGGCTAGATGTGGGCAGTGATTACTTAATCATAGATATAGGAAGCGATCTAAGGCTGATTTCCTCTTTCAGAGTATGTTAACAGATGCATCGTTGACTTGCATGAATGCATCTCTATTACGTAATGGGAGAATGGGACCTTATGTTTGGGCCTTTTCTCTTCCAGACCTCCCTCTGATTCACCATTTGACTTTGAGTCAGTCACTTTTTCTCTTCTCACCCTCAGTTTTCTTATTTATAAAGTACAAGGTTTGGTTTAGTTGATCTCTAAGAGGTACTTCAGCTCTAAAATTTATTCTTTATATATTTAAAACTTAGAATACTTCTAGTAAAATTCCCAATTTCTGGCTTCTTGATCAGAAAACCCAGTAACTGGGGCCTGCATTTCCCCGTGGAAAGAGTACCTGGAGCTGAGCAGTGGCTGGCTGTTCCCATGTGCCCTCCAGTTGGTCCAAGTCTCCATCACTTTTTACCATCTGGCTCTTGGCCTGCCGTGTTCATTTATATTTCCTACCTCAACCCCAAGGTCACAGTGTTTGGGACTCCATCTTTATGTAGCCAAACTTGGGGTAGTGAGGAGAAGTTACGGAAACAGACTTGGTTCAGCACAGGAAAAACAAATTCATAAGAATAGAAGTGTTTAGAAATGGAAGAGGTTTTCTTGACAGGGTAAGCTTTCTCTGGCATTCAGGTTGAAACTGAGTGGGAACATTGTGGAATTGCTGATCCCAGGATTTAAGGATGGACTTCCAGTGGGTGATAGCTTTAAGGGCCTTCCCAAGCATTGAGAGTATGTGATTCTCTATCACTTAGATATTTAAGAAACATGTTTTTTAAGAGCCTCAGTTCCCACTTCATTTTTCTCATAAGATACATGCAGTCTGGCTATCATTTATGCTTGGTCTTGATCTTCCATGCCAAAATAATCTCACCTTCTCACTTAGTATGCGTGTGTGTGTGTGTGTATGTATTTATTTTGCACTAAACTGTAACTCTTCACCTGTCTACTAGCAGAAATTCCAATAGCCAGGAATTCTAGACTTTGTTATTAAAAGCCATAATTCATCAAAGTGTTAAATAACATTCTTGGCAGTGTAGCTTAAGATGACCCGGGCAAGAAACTGTATGACTTGTTTATACATTTTAGGTCATAGAAGTACATATCTAGAGGATTGGGAAGGAAACTTACCTTCTGTCTTCTAATCTTTAATAAGAATTCAATCATCATCTCTCCTAGTGGCTGTGTCTTAAAAATCTCCTGGCTTCTCAAGAAGGAAGTAATTTTATAACCATGAAATCTGGAAAGGCCAGAAAGAACCTGGAGCTTCTTATTTATAGCTCATTCTTTCCGTTTTCAGAAAACAGTGATTGTGCCTCTGATATGAAGTTAATTTGTTTAGAAAACCAGTCTCAACTTTTGAAAAGTTAACCATTATTGTTGCTTAACCATTATTGTTGCATTTCTGGACATTAAGCATAGCATATAAAGAATTTAATATTTTGATAGCCCTGAAAGTCTTCAGTTTATCCCTAGAAGAAATATTTCATCTTTTATATACTGTAAGGAGCATTTTACTCATTGCTGAGAGATTGAAGTGATGTTAGTGTTGTGTATTTGATAATGTAATTTGTCAGATGCTAAATTTAAATTGAAATTCAAATCCTATGCAGATTATCTTAGTTCTTGAGGGTTTTGGTGGTAATATAAAACCCAGAGAAACAAGGCAGCGTTGTGCTGTGTAATTCTTCTACTAAGTTGCAATTTACAATCGTTCTATTAAATAGAAACCTTGTCTACAGGTATAATATGACCTTTACTCTTGTTTTAAACTTTGAGGTATTCATTGCTAGGCTGTTTAATGTATGGTAGGATAAATGTGCTTTGTATATTGAAGCCAAAATATTAATGACCATGGTTAGATCTAGGTCTCAGTTTTCTATAATAAAAGAGGAAAATTAAATTTATTTTACCATTTCACATTTGTGGTTATAAATTGCTTTCTATAAGTAGTCTTCACTTTTTTACTTCACCCATTCCATAATATATAGTGGTATTTAGAAAAAGATTTTCACTAAAAGTAAGCGTCGTTTGTCAGAGAATTTAAGCTTATGCATTGGCATGTTAGGTATTTTCATATTCAATTTGTGAACATATATTTCATAATAGAGATTTAAAAAAATATTTTAGAAATAATTCTGTATTAAATGTTTGGTTTGTTCATGTGTTTTCTAGGCAGACAAATATGAGTACATATATTAGGTAAGAAGGATTATCAGGAAATGTTTTGTTTCTTAACCATTTCTGTCTGGAATCTCTATTATAAATGGCTTTTTATGGGCAGAGTCCACTTACACACTATTGAAAATGCAAAGATTGGAGGTTTTTTGGAGGGATTGTCAGGAGGCATACAAATGCTTGTTTCCCCCTTTTTCTCTTTTCTGTTCCTCACTATCTACAGCAAATATTCATCTGGACCATTCTGTAGCCATGCACTGATGAAACCCACATCAGAAATGTAACTCCAAATGACCCAAAGAATAGTGGATGAGGAAAGATGTTTTCCGCTTCATTTATCAGGAAGATGCATGGAATGTTCTTCCTCCCAGAAATCCATAGAGCTGGCTGCCTCTTCAGTTCTCTTTACTAATGTGATCTTATCAGGAAGGCACTCCCAGGCTACTCTTCCCTAAACTAGTGGCAGCCTTCTCCTGCTGGTCCCCAGCACACCCCTGCTGCATGTTACCCACCATTAACATGTTTATTGTCTTCTCCCACCACAATGTAAGGGCCAGGTGAGGTGTCAGAGCCCTGGCATCAGAAAGTAGTAGACTTGTGGGGAGTAAGAATAATTTACTGACAACAGTATAGGTTTGAAAGAAAAGTTTTATTAGATAGAAAATACACTGCATAAGCAGCAGAAGAGTGCAGTGGGGCGCCTCAGCAAGAGAGGGCTGAGCACACCACAGTGGATTTTTCCTTCGGGGTATTCATGGACCTTAAAGCAGGAGCTGAAGGGTAATTTGGTCCATATTAGCCATGTAGGTCCTGACAAATATCGCAGCACTATTCACAATAGCAAAGACTTGGAACCAACCCAAATATCCATCAGTGATAGACTGGATTAAGAAAATGTGGCACATACACACCGTGGAATACTATGCAGCCATAAAAAAGGATGAGTTCTTGTCCTTTGTAGGGACATGGATGAAGCTGGAAACCATCATTCTGAGAAAACCAAACACCACATGTTCTCACTCATAGGTGGGAATTGAACAATGAGAACACTTGGACATAGGGTGGGGAACACCACACACCAGGGCCTGTTGTGGGGTTGGGTGGGGGGGAGGGATAGCATTAAGAGATATACCTAATGTAAATGATGAGTTAATGGGTGCAACACACCAACATGGCACATGTATACATATGTAACAAACCACGTTGTGCACATGTACCCTAGAACTTAAAGTATAATAAAAAAAATAAAATGATTACATTTGTAGACATTTGGTGCCTTGATGTCAGCAAGGGTTGCACAATGAGGTTCTATATGCATGCATTCCAGAGATGTATAGAAATTCTAGTTACTTATAAATTTTTTGGAAGGAAACCTGGAACCAGATGCTGGCTTTACATAATAGAGAACTCTAATTACTTCTGAATTCCTTAGATAAGGAGTTTTGTCTCTGGATGGACTGCTTGATGGTTACCAGGTGATCTTTGCTCTTCTCAGTAAGCTCCACAAGAGTGGGGCATTTAGACAATATTTTTGGTCCACAGTTAAGTTCCCCAAGCCTAGAGCAGTCCCTGGCACGCAGAAAGTGCTCAGTACCTATTGCTAAATAACCTGGAACCTGGGAAGATGGACTATGTTAATATGTTCATCTCTAATTTCATAAAAATATTCTATGCCATTAAATATTTTTTCTTAGCATTTGACTCATAAAGTGGGGGAAGTTCTAATTTGATTCTCCCATTACAAATGTTTATTCATCTTTTAGCGTGTGGCATGAAGTGGGTGCCTGGTTTCTGTTCTTGGTCTAAGGGGAAAAAGGCATACTAGTAATGAGCAGAAGGACATAGAGTGTCAAAAAGGTTTGTAACCAAATACAATTCTGTGCATGTGTTTACTGTCCTGCAGCTTTAAATATGTATTAATAAAACGTTTTTCTTATTTTAAATGAAATACATATGCTATATAGAAACATTTGAAAATATAGAACATTTAAAAAGAGATAGAACCATCCACACTCTAATATTTTTTCATTACATTTACTTTTATCAACTGGGTAATATATTGCCGGTGTGTTTTTATGGCTTTTAAAAATTTAATCATACATTTTGAAATTTCCTTGGTTCTTCCAAGATATTTGTGTGATGTTTCCACTTTTCTCTTACATAAACAGTGCTGCAGTAAACATTCACATATAGCTAAACATGAGTGCATATCCATGAATACTTCCTTAGGTCAAGTTCCAGAGTATGGGATTAATCAAAGGCTATTCATGTGTAGCTGTAGAGCAGTTATCGTTTCTTTTATAATAGCCCATATGATGAAGTCTTCAGATGTTTGCTTACTCAGGAGCATGGTGCTCCTTTGAAGGAGAAAAGACATCTGTTGGATATTGGCAGTGCTGCTGCTGTGGGGTCCTGTCACAGCTTTTTAGCATTACTTTGCTCCAAGCTACACTATTTTGGCAGCTGAGGCAAGACACCGAAGGTGGCGAATCAGGAGAAATGAAGTGTCAGAGATAGAATCATCATGATTACTGATGGTGAAACTCCACCTCCTCCCTTACACTCCTCTGTGTCTGGGGGATGCTGAATGCAAATTGAACCAGCAGTTAGGAAACTCGGGTTTCAGTTGTGGCTCTCTCTCAAATTGGCTTTTCGGTTGGCAAGTCACTTCCCTCCTCTGGGGCTCATTTTCTTTCATTTGAAAATGGTGAGCAGGAGGCGCCTGGAGGGGAACTTGGTTGAGATCAGTGATCTCCACCCTGACTGCATATTGGGATCACCTGGGGGAGTTTAAAAGTTAGGGCTGCCCAGATCCCACCTGCAGAGATTCTGATGTAAATGGTCTGTTGCAGGGAGGGGACTCCCCATATGTTTCTAGAGTGTGCTTAGGTCTGACAGCCACTATGCGGGATGAATCTGAAATCTCCCTCAAGTTCTTATACCACGTGGTTCTTTATTAATTATTTAAGGAAATGATGTTTTTCCTTTGAAGGCATCAAAATCCTACGTGAATAAAATTTTAATTTTTTAAAAATTTCCCGAGAACTATAAGGATTGAAATTATGAGGGCAGGGACAGTGTTGCTTAAATCATGAATTAGTGATTCACTGATAATAACGGTTTTGGTGACCAGCAAGAAGGCAAACACATGGCAAACGCAGCAAGTGCAGGAAAGCACACAAACTTCTGTAAAATAGTCAAGAAGAATACGATAATGAGTCAGAAGTGATTAGACCTTGTAATTTGATTGGGTGAAATTTCATCTATATGCTAAATGTTGATTATTATACGAGCAGTTCTCCAAGCTTAAAAGGTAGAGACACCGTGCTGTTTTTACCAAGTAGGAAGTACCCTCTTCTGCTCATTGTGGTTATTACTACCCAGTTTGGGAGGCAGAATAGGGTAGTGGTGAAAAAGAAGATTCTGGTCCATGGTTGACCTGGTTCTGAGCCCTGATACAGTCACTTGTCTAGGGAGACAGAAAGCAGCATATGGTTGAGATAGCAATCTGAAGTCATTCCCTTGGTGAGGATGAGCTTCCACTGTTCTAGGAAGAACTGCAAGTCCTGCTGGGCAGAGAGGGTCTGGGAGCTCAGGAAGCAAGTGTTTAGGCTTTGGAGTCCTCGTCTGTAAAGTGAGCCTCCTATGCTGTCCATCATAGATGTTGTGTGTGACCTCTTACATTACATAATACAGTAAAGGGGTGACTCTGAGCATGTAATACATGAAAACTGTAATTATTGTCCACAGAAACACACTTTGAATCTGATCACATCTTATCACCATTGTTGTCACCAACTGAGTCCAAGCTATCATGAGCTCTTGCCTGGACTGCCACTGTCACCTCTAGCTGGTATTCAGCTTCCCTTCCTGCCCCCTGCCATCTGCTGCCCATAGAGCAAACAGAATGAACTTTTGAAAATACAAATCAAAGGCAATCACTCCTCTGCTCAAATCTTCCAGGGATTCCCCATCATACTTGGAACCAAGTTAAAGTTCTTGCCATTGTCCTCAGGGCCCTCCTCCGTGGTTTGGCCTCTGCTTCCTATCCAGTCCCTTTCCTACCCCACTTCCCTCACTTACTACTTCCCAGCCCATCATGTCTTCTTGCTGGTCCTCAAATGCTCTCAGCCCAGGACCTTTGGAACCTCTTTTTCCAGATTTTAAAAAAATAGTTATCATTTAAATATCCCTTTATGCTTTTCGAATGATTGCCAAACAAGAAAGTCTAGTAGCCATTCATCTATTTCTCTCATATTTAACCAACTCATTATTTTTTAAGTTCAGTTTGCTATTATGCCACTTGTACTCCAAGAGAAATATCTTCCAGCAAAGTACAATTTGGCAGCGTTTTAGAATCATAGGGTTTTATTGCTCAAGTGAGCAGGAAGAGTACCCAGTCACCACCCTCAATTTTTTCAGATTCTCCTATCAGTCTTATTTACATCAGTCACCTTTTCCCATCATCAGTCACCCTTTCCCGTCATCATCGCCCTTTGCCCCCTTTGTCAGTTTTCTCTGGCCACTGTGAAAATATTTCATCTGCTGTTCATTCTCTCTTCTCTTATTCTCCCTTATCTTATCACTACTTGAAATTTCTATATAATTTCATTTGTGAATTTGTTCCACTATTGTCTGTCTCCCACATGGGAATATAAACTCCATGAGGGCTTGGTTCTTGTCTTCTTAACGGCTGTATTTATAGAGCCTGGCGTAGAAAAGGCATCCATTGCATAGCTATTGAAAATATGAATGAATGATACAATATGTACCATCCATAATTCTCAGATGTACTGCTCACTTAAGGAATTAAGTAATGAATTTTTATTATATACACTTTTTCTGCCTTATATTGAAGGTATGGAAGGCAATATTTAATTTGAATGCTTAAAAACTTGATTCTATATCTTGTGCTTAGCAGAGCTATTCTTGCTGGGACTGTGGTAAGAGATTCATCTACTCGCTAACCTGACTTTAACCCCTTATAAGGTACCTCCTGTTAGGCCCGTAGCAGCTGCTGAGAATAGAGAAGTAGGAAAAGGGTGGTGCCCTGGGCCCTAAATCCTTGGGCTTCTGTTTAGGGATGGTGGGAGGTCTGGAGCAGGAAGCCAGTCGTTATTTTTCTGAGATCTTCTATTATCACGCCAGTGTTTCTAAAGAGGCCTGGATGCCTACCTGTGAGTATTTACAAGCAAATCCTTTGCTTAGGAGGAGCTTTCTTTTGGATGTCAGCAGGGGGACTTTCTATAGATAACAGAATGGATATGTCCTTTGGAGTCAGCTGTTATCAAATACAGAAAGTAATCTGAGAAAAGTAGTTGAGCATAGTGCTGCCTGGATGATCTTACTGGGATATGGGCATGTGGTAGACCAGATGCCTCAGGGGGCCCTGACTGGGCTAGAAGGAATTGTATAGTTTGATGGTAAATCCTACCTGTCTAGATGTGTTGTATGAATCTGTCTCTGTGTATATGGACTGCTTCATTCCAGAAGAATGAAGAATTTAAAATCAGTGGGCCAGAAACAGGATGTCAGAATTCCTCTAAATGAAGGAAATAGCAAACGGCAAATGACCAGTGAAGTAGGTCGGGTTGTGACCTTTTGAGCAATGAGAGAACTATGAGAGAAATCTCAAGTTTTCTCCTTAAACCATAATGTCATTAGTTAAAAGTAGCATTAGCCTTTTGTTATAGTAATTGAAGTGTGCTCCAAAATGAATTTAATCTCCTGTGTATATGGCTGGGTGCGGTGCCTCATGTCTGTACTCCTTGCACTTTGAGAGGCCTAGACGAGCAGATCACCTGAGGTCAGGAGTTTGAGACCAGCCTGGCCAACAAGGCAAAACCCTGTTTCTACTAAAAATACAAAAATTAGCTGGGCATGGTGGTGGGTACCTGTAGTCCCAGCTACCCGGGAGGCTGAGGCAGGAGAATCACTTGAACCCAGGAGTCGGAGGTTGTAGTGAGCCGAGATCGAGCCACTGTACTCCAGCCTGGGCGACAGAGTGAGACTCTGTCTCAAAAATCAATCAATCAATCAATCAATCAATCAAACAAACAGAAAAACACATATCTCAAACTTTAGCCCATGACTGGTGGTTTGATTTAGCAACTGAAATGGGGCATCACTTTGCAAAGGAATGGTGACCCTGAAATAGGCCATTACCTTGCCTGGCCAGTTTGGTAACCACCATATTGCTTAAAAGGAATGTTTTGTCATGCAGGTAGGCTGATTGGGCCTGACTGGGGCCCAGTGTTTTTGAGCATTTTTCTACTGCCATATATGACAGCCTCAGTCCCAAATTCCATTCATCATTTTTGAGGAAAGGTAAAGCAGACATACTACCCTTCCGTTAATAGCAGGCAGTTTGAATAGATACCATCTCAACACCATGTAGTAGGTCTTCCAGGAGGGTACAGTGTTTGCAGTTATTTGAAGTGCTCCAGCCTCAGAAAAACCTGAGAGAGAAGGACCCCAGGAACATTCAAAACCTATGTTCAATTGCCAAGGTCATAGGGCAGCAGCCTCAAATGCAGGTGGGTATGACCTAACTTTCTCCAACTGCCAGTGACTGTTGTCTAAGCAGCCTACCAATTGTCAAAGTCAGACCATGCCTCAGTATTCATGAGTTTGGGGCCATGTAACGGGTCTGATGCTAGCTCCCCAGGAAGCAGAGCTTGTGTGGCTCTGATAAGAGCCTTAAGTGAGATGACCAAATGATACTGGGGGAGGGGAGGGGGCTGTCAGCCACTGTGAGGGACAGATTGGCAATTCTAAATAGCCATTGAGCTCTGCATCTCACACAGTGTATTTTCTCTTCTCTTGGGAGAACACACTATGAGGAAAAAGTTTTTCATTTTTTGAATAAGCCAAGGCATTCTTTCTACAAATCACCTTTCCAGTTCCAGACTTACTTATTAAATTCATCACCTTATTCACTAGAGGAACTCAGCAAATCTTTGTTGGATGGAATAAGTAATAGAAGGAAGAGAATTGCCATTTGTTCTGAACACACAGACTCTAGGCACTGCGTTAGGTGTCTTCGATACTTCACTTGCTTCACAGACCCTGTAACCCCAAAGTTACAGATGGTTAAAAGCAAAACTGGGATTTTAATCCAGAGCTATTTCTTACATAGTCATGCATTGCTTAATGATGTGGACATATTCTGAGAAATGTATCATCAGGCAATTTTATTGTTGTATGAACATTGTAGAGTGTTCTAGATGGTATAAATGATGTACAACAGACTATACCGTATACATTTGTTCTAGATGATACAAATCTAGATGGTACAGTCTGTTGCACATCTAGGATGTAGGTTATAGCCTATTTCTTTTAGGCTAAACACCTGTACAGCATGTTTCTACACTGAATACTGTGGACATTTATACCACATATATAAACATGTCTAAACATAGAAGAATTATAGTAAAAATAGGGCCTAATACACTGTCTGGAAACATTGTTTCCCACAAAAATTGATAATTTGCCATTGTTGTTAGATATATATTTGTAGCAATGCAATTCTTTGTGTTGCACAAGAAACAATTCTTTGTGTTGCACAAGAAACACTTCTTAGTGTAAGTTATAAATTATTATGGATTTAATTATTCCACAAGTCAAGCCTTGCCACCTATGGATATGGTAATCTCTTTTGTACATATATATTTTTTTATTATACTTTAAGTTCTGGGATACATGTGCAGAACATGCAGGTTTGTTACATAGGTATACACGTGCCATGGTGGTTTGCTGCACCCAGCAACCCATCATCTAATTAGGTATTTCTCCTAATGTTATCCCTCCCCTCCCCTAGTCCCCCCACCCCCTGACAGGCCCCGGTGTGTGATGTTCCCCTTCCTGTGTCCATGTGTTCTCATCCTTCAGCTCCCACTTATGAGTAAGAACATGCGATGTTTGGTTTTCTGTTCCTGTGTTAGTTTGCCGAGAATAATGGTTTCCAGCTTCATCCATATTCCTGCAAAGGACATGAACTCATCATTTTTTTTGGCTGCATACTATCTATTTCATGGTATGTATGTGCCACATTTTCTTTATCCAGTCTATCATTGATAGACATGTGGGTTGGTTCCAAGTCTTTGCTACTGTGAATAGTGCTGAAATAAACATATGTGTGCATGTGTCTTTATAGTGAAATGATTTATAATCCTTTGGGTATATACCCAGTAATGGGATTGCTGAGTCAAATGGTATTTCTAGTTCTAGATTCTTGAGGAATTGCTATACTGTCTTCCACAATGGTTGAACTAATTTACACTCCCACCAACAGTGTAAAAACGTTCCTGTTTCTCCACATCCTCTCCAGCATCTGTTGTTTCTTGACTTTTTAATGATTGCCATTCTAACTGGAATGAGATGGTATCTCATTGTGGTTTTGATTTGCATTCCTCTAATGACCAGTGATGATGAGCTTTTTTTCATATGTTTCTTGGTCGCATAAATGTCTTCTTTTGAGAAGTGTCTGTTCATATCCTTTGCCCACTTTTTGATGGGGTTGTTTGTTGTTTTCTTGTACATTTGTTTAAGTTCCCTGTAGATTCTGGATATTAGCCCTTTGTCATATGGATAGATTGCAAAAATTTTCTCCCATTTTGTAGGTTGCCCATTCACTCTGATGATAGTTTCTTTTACTGTGCAGAAACTCTTTAGTATAATTAGATTCCATTTGTCAATTTTGGCTTTTGTTGCCATTGCTTTTGGTGTTTTAGTCATGAAGTCTTTGCCCATGCCTATGTCCTGAATAGTATTGCCTAGGATTTCTTCTAGGGTTTTTATGGTTTTAGGTCTTACGTTAAAGTCTTTAATCCATCTTGAGTTAATTTTTGTATAAAGTTTAAGGAAGGGGTCCAGTTTCAGTTTTCTGCATATGGCTAGCCAGTTTTCCAAAACCCATTTGTTAAATAGGGAATCCTGTCCCTATTGCGTGTTTTTGTCAGATTTGTCAAAGATCAGATGGTTGTTGATGTGTGGTATTATTTCTGAGGCCTCTGTTCTGATCCATTGGTCTATATATCTGTTTTGGTACCCGTACCATGCTGTTTTGGTTACTGTAGCCTTGTAGTATAGTTTGAGGTCGGGTAAAATGATGCCTCCAGCTTTGTTCTTTTTGCTTAGGATTGTCTTGGCTATACAGGCTCTTTTTTGGTTCCATATGAAATTTAAAGTAGTTTTTTATTTTAATTCTATGAAGAAAGTCAGTGGTAGTTTGATGGGGATAGCTTTGAATCAATAAATTACTTTTGGCAGTATGGCCAATTTCACGATATTCTTCCTATCCATGAGCATGGAATGTTTTTCCATTTGTTTGTGTCCTCTCTTATTTCCTTGAGTGGTGGTTTGTAGTTCTCCTTGAAGAGGTCCTTCACATCCCTTGTAAGTTGTATTCCTAGGTATTTTATTCTCTTTGTAGCAATTGTGAATGGGAGTTTATTCATGATTTGGCTCTCTGTTTGTGTATTATTGGTGTATAGGAATGCTTGTGATTTTTGCATATTGATTTTGTATCCTGAGATTTTGATGAAGTTGTTTATCAGCTTAAGGAGATTTTGGGCTGAGATGATGGGGTTTTCTAAACATACAATCATGTAGTCTGCAAACGGAGACAATTTGACTTCCTGTCTTCCTGTTTGAATACACTTTATTTCTTTTCTTGCCTGATTGCTCTAGCCAGAACTTCCAATACTATGTTTAATAGGAGTGGTGAGAAAAGGCATCTTTGTCTTGTGCCGGTTTTCAAAGGGAATTCTTCCAGCTTTTGCCCATTCAGCATGATTTTGGCTGTGAGTTTGTCATAAATAGCTCTTGCTATTTTGAGATATGTTCCATCAATATCTAGTTTATTGAGTGTTTTTATCATGAAGAGGTGTTGAATTGTATCGAAGGCCTTTTGTGCATCTTGTGAGATAATTATGTGGTTTTGTCATTGGTTCTGTTTATGTGATGGATTACACTTATTGATTTGCTTATGTTGAACCAGTCTTGCATCCCAGGGATGAAGCTGACTTGATCGTGGTGTGTAAGCTTTTTGATGTCCTGCTGGATTTGGTTTGCTAGTATTTTATTGAGGATTTTTGCATGGATGTTCATCAGGGATATTGGCCTGAAAATTTCTTTTTTTGTTGTGTCTCTGCCAGGTTTCGATATCAGGATGATCATAAAATGCATTAGGAAGGAGTCCTTCTTTTTCTATTTCTTACAATAGTTTCAGAAGAAATGGTACCGGCTCTTGGTAGAATTCGGCTATGAATTTGGCTGTGAATCCGTCTGGTCCTGGGATTTTTTTGGTTGGTAGGCCATTAATTACTGCCTCAATTTCCGAACTTGTTATTGGTCTATTCAGGGATTCGACTTCTTCCTGATTTAGTCTTGGGAGGGTGTATGTGGCCAGGAATTTATTCATTTATTCTAGATTTTCTAGTTTATTTGCATAGAGGTGGTTATAGTATTCTCTGATGATAGTTTGTATTTCTGTGGGATCAGTGGTGATATCCTCCTTGTCATTTTTGTGTCCATTTGATACTTCTCTCTTTTCTTTTTTATTAGTCTGGCTAGCGGTCTATCTACTTTGTTAATCTTTTCAAAAAACCAGCTCCTGGATTCATCAGTTTTTTTGAAGAGTTTTTCATGTCTCTATCTCCTTCAGTTCTGCTCTGATTTTAGTTATTTCTTGACTTCTGCTAGCTTTTGAATTTGTTTGCTGTTGCTTCTGTAATTCTTTTAATTGTGATTTTAGGGTGTCGATGTTAGATCTTTCCTGCTTTCTCCTGTGGGCATTTAGTGCTATAATTTTCCCTCAAAACATGGCTTTATCTGTGCCCTGGAGATTCTGATACTTGTGTTTTTGTTCTTTTTGGTTTTGAAGAAGTTATTTGTTTCTGCCTATTTACCCAGTAGTCATTCAGGAGCAGGTTGTTCAGTTTCGATGTAGTTATGCAGTTTTGAGTGAATTTCTTCATCCTGAGTTCTAATTTGATTGCACTGTGGTCTGAGAGACAGTTTATTATGGTTTCTGTTCTTTTGCAGAGAAGAATGTATATTCTGTTGATTTGGGGTGGAGAGTTCTGTAGATGTCTGTTAGGTCTGCTTGGTCCAGAGCTGAGTTCAAGTTCTGAATATTCTTGTTAATTTTCTGTCTCGTTGATCTGTCTAATATTGACAGTGGCATGTTGAAGTCTCCCACTATTATTGTGTGGGAGTCTAAGTCTCTTTGTATGTCTCCAAGAACTTGCTTTATGAATCTGGGTGCTCCTGTAATGGGTGCGTATATATTTAGGATAGTTAGCCCTTCTTGTTGCATTGATCCCTTTACCATTATGTAATGCCCTTCTTTGTCTTTTTTGATCTTTGTTGGTTTAAGATCTGTTTTATTGAAGACTAGGATTGCAACCCCTGCTTTTTTTTTTTTTAACTTTCCATTTGCTAAATATTCCTCCCTCCCTTTATTTTGAGCCTCTGTGTGTCTTCGCACATGAGATGGGTCTCCTTAATACAGCACACCGATGGGTCTTGACAAATTGACAGAAGTAGGCTCAGAAGTGGGGTAATAACAAACTCCTCCAAGCTAAAGGAACATGTTCTAACCCAATGCAAGGAAGCTAAGAACCTTGAAAAAAGGTAAGAGGAATTGCTGACTAGAATAACCAGTTTAGAGAAGAACATAAATGACTTGATGAAGCTGAAAAATACAGCACGAGAACTTCGTGAAACATACTCAAGTATCAATAGCCAAATAGATCAAGCGGAAGAAAGGATATCAGAAATTGAAGATCAGCTTAATGAAATAAAGCGTGAAGACAAGATTAGAGAAAAAAGAATGAAAACGAATGAACAAAGCCTCCAAGAAATATGGGACTGTATGAAAAGACCAAAACTACCTTTGATTGGTGTAGCTGAAAGTGACGGGGAGAATGAAACCAAGTTGGAAAACACACTTCCGGATACCATCCAGGAGAACTTCCCCAACCTAGCAAGACAGGCCAACATTCAAATTCGGGAAATACAGAGAACACCACAAAGATACTCCTCAAGAAGAGCAACCCCAAGACACATAATCATCAGATTTACCAAGGTTGAAATGAAGGAAAAAATATTAAGGGCAGCCAGAGAGAAGATTGGGTTACCCACAAAGTGAAGCCCATCAGACAAACACCAGCTCTCTCTGCAGAAACCCTGCAACCAGAAGAGAGTGGGGGCCAATATTCAACATTCTTAAAGAAAAGAATTTTCAACCCAGAATTTCTTACCAGCCAAACTAAGCTTCATAAACAAAGGAGAAAATAACATCCTTTACAGACAAGCAAATGCTGAGAGATTTTGTCACCACTAGGCCTGCATTACAAGAGGTCCTGAAAGAAGCACTAAATATGGAAAGGAAAAACTGGTACCAGCCACTGCAAAAACATACCAAATTGTAAAGACCATCGATATTATGAAGAAACTGCATCAATTAATGGGCAAAATAACCAGCTAACATCATAACGACAGGATCAAATTCACACATAACAATATTAACCTTAAATGTAAATGGCTAAATGCCCCAATTAAAAGACACAGACTGGCAAATTGGATAAAGACTCTTCTG
Organism: Pan paniscus; assembly: GCF_029289425.2. Lineage (NCBI taxonomy): Eukaryota > Metazoa > Chordata > Mammalia > Primates > Hominidae > Pan > Pan paniscus. Next base: position 138,988,776 of record NC_073252.2, on the reverse strand, counting down.
TATATTATAGTCCTCATCTGTATATTTTGGCTTAAAGAATAGTTATAGTTTTCATAGCATAATTTATTCTTCTTAGTCAAAAATGATGATGTTCTCAGAGAATTTAGACAGTCACTTGCCTGCCAATGCTATTAAAGGGGTCTATGCAAATTTTTATACCACTAAATGTTAATTTTAGTTTTATAAATAAATCAGTTCTTTTGCATTTCTCCTACTGTCATCATCCTAAATTTGCAGACTATTAGCACTTGCAAACCAATACCAAATTCCATTTTACAAAAAAATGTTATTTTAAGGTCAAAATAAAAACACGACACTCTTACTATTATTACAAGAATTTAAAATATGTCCATATACAGGTATGTAAAGTGTATATTTTGTTTAGAATTTTAATTGGCCTCGGATGATGCCCGATTCATATAACCCCAGAACAGTTTTACTTACTCATTAAACTGCTACAGCCTTGATTTTAAATAACATTTTCTTTAATTGCATTTGTGGTTCCTCATGCTCAGGAATTCGTTTGTCTATTTTTAGTGTTCCCTTTTGTTGCGATTTTAACATAAATCCTAGTACTTTCACTTGTAAGATTCTTATTAGAAAGCTTTAGTATTCCTTTTTTCCTCTGAACACAAGTGTGGATCTCCCCAGTTGCAAGTAAGCCAAGAAGGCCCTCGCAATGCAAGCTTATACATTATGGTTAATGGATTTATAATCTTTTTCCTGCCTGTATCATCGAAATTATCCAGATAATACTTACTTTTTAATTAACCACAAAATAAAACGAGACTTTTACTGAAGGGAAAGATTTTAGAGCTAACCAAGTTTAGCCACTTTATTGGTTAAAAATAATGAATTAATTGTTTATTTTACCAATGAAAAACATGAAGCCCTAAAAGTTTATTGCCTTAGTCAAGGTTATCCCAGCAGGTGAACAATACAGTTGGGAGGAAAACTCACTTAGCTGTTCTATGTGAAAGATATACAGACCATTCCTCAGGATCAATGGTTCTCAACCTTGGCACTGTTGACATTTTTTGTCCTGATAATTCATTGTTGCCCTGTACATCATTCAGCTGTGAAGGCTGTGTAATTCCTGGTCTGTCCTTACTCTTAGGACATGGCTCTTCAGATGATTTACCAGATAACCCCCTCCTAGATGGGTCCTCAACAGCAGGTTTTGTCCTGTAGTACACTCAGATTGCCGAAATCACTGATTACCTTTTTAGTCTCTTAATAGCTGCCTTCTGATTGAGTTCAAGACATCTTGCCCTGATAATGAGTAGGAGTTGCAGGCGAGAAAATATAATTTATTTTCTTTACCTTTTTTAGGTTACTAGTTGAGACATTTTCCTGAAACAGAAGCCAAATTAACAAAAGATAAACAAATGGAAATTTATTAACACCTGCTGTACCCATCACTTGGAAGAAGCCTCAGTGAAAAACTGTTGGGCCAAGCAAGATGGTTCATGCCTGTAATTCCAGCATTATGGGAGGCCAAGGTGGCAGGATGGCTTGAGGTCAGGAGTTTGAGACTATCCTGGTCAACATAGCAAGACCCCTTCCTCATAAAAAAAAAAATTAAAAATTAGGTGTGGTGGCATGGACCTGTAGTCCCAAGCTACATGGGAAGATCGCTTGAGCCCAGGAGCTTTAGGCTGCAGTGAACCACGATCACTCCACTTCGCTCCAGTTTGGGTGACACAGTGAGACCCTATCTAAAACAAAAACAAACAAAAAACTCTCTCAAGGCAGTGGCTTAGGGGCCTTGCTTTAAAAATATTTTAAGAAAGAGCCGTGAATCCTGTGTAGTTACAAAACAAACAGGAGAGCAGTTCTCTTCCTTTAAAGGGTGGGAAAATGTGGGAAGATAGTAGAATCTGTTCCCAGATTCCTCTCGGGTCTGCTGGTGCCTTCTCTGGGCCCATAAGCAAGTGCTGTCTCCAGTAAGGAAGGATTGATGTCCTGCCATTAGGAGGCAGACAGAGGCTGAGGCGGTGTTCCCCTGCATTTTCAGTGTCTTTGACATAACAGTCCTAAATATTTTGGGGTGAAATATTTTGTTTCCTTCAGAGCCATCAGATGCCTCAAGAAGAAATTGCCTGCAGATTGTTCTTACTACTCTCTGGTTCCCTGTTGTCCTGGTCCTTGGTCTCTCATATCCTGGCAACTTTGATAGCCCTGAACTCCAATTTGTTTCTCCCCAGATCAGTAAGACTTCAGCAAGCCAGAGGCTACTGCTTTCTGTTTGGGCACTATGTTTGGAGACCTAAATTGGCAAAGAAACAGAGGTAAATACAGGATTCACTTTACTGTATTTTCTTTCTTTCTCGAATCTTGGCCCCTCATGTACTTGTTTTCTTAATTGTTATCACTATCTTAAATAGATGTTTGTTAGATTTTTAAATATTCACATTTTATTGTAGTTACTGGGAGGATTATTCTGATATATGCTGCTCCATCATAGGTGGAAGAGGAAATCAGCCTGTTTTTGCTTATGAAGTTCTCTGTTCTTAGGATTGCCTTAGGATTGCCTTAGGATCTGCCATATACTGTCTTCCCTTCAAGGCCCATCTTAAATTTTACCTCTTTTCTAAAGAATTTCCTTATGATCCCATCTAAGGGATGGGATATAACCTTTTCCTTATTTGTTCTCTGATTGCTTTTTTGTCTGTAGTTGTCTAAAAGCATTTATCATATTTTTTTACCAAGAATCTTCTGCTTGTATATACTTATCATTGCCCATTATACTTAAAATGATATGAAGGCAGGATAATTCCTTATTTCTCCTTGGCTCCTTTGTACCTACTAATACAAAGAACAGGACTTTACACAAAGGAGATACTCAGAGTATGTTTTATGAATCAGAATGGCTTCAGAATACTAGCTAGAATAGGTGGTGAACCTCTCACCACATTTGGAATTGAAATTTTACCACACAAAATGTTGGTGCAATAGGAACAAAGAGATTATAGTAATGATATTGTATTATCTGGAATAAAATTGGGCTGGGGGTAAATAGCAAAACAAATCAAATCAGTTAGTTATTTCTTACTTATTATATTTTATGAAATTGAAGTGACCGCTAATGTATCTCTCATTGTGTTCTGAGTGTTAACATGGATTATCTTAATCATCTCAGAAACCTTCTGGGGTTACTGTCATTATTCTGACTTTATAGATGGGGTTAATACATTCGAGCAATATGCCCAAAATCATATATTTAAGTTTAGTGATAGAAATGGCACTTGAACCCCAGTGAAATTTCAGAGCCTGAGCTGCAGCGGTTAAGGATGCATATTATGGGATGGATGCCCTGTCTTTATGCTACAGTGAACTGTTAGAAAGAAAATAAGTCAATAAAGTCTCTTATTGATGTTTATTTAGCTTATTATGTAAATGCAATTAATTTTGGGCAAATCCCTTAACGGACTCAACCTCAGTTTTTTTAACTTTAAAATAGGGATAAATATGGCACTCACAAATTTCATTGAACCTAAATCACCACTGGTTTTAAGATGTAACAATATTTTATGTACACAGAAAAATATGTTATCACAACTTTGACATGGTATAGATTGTCAGAAGCATTCTGATTTCAGAGATGTTAAAATGTTTTTTTTAAAAATCATCTTAGAAGTAATGAAATACAATGTTGTAAGTTTGTGGGACTCTTATGTGGTAATGTATGTAAAGCACTTAGTATAGAACTTGGCACATGGGAAGTGCTAAATAAATTATTATTAACTATATAACTGTAAAATATTGATAATGTACCAGTACGTATTCTAAGAAGCTCTATATAGCTGACAACGGAGAGATGGAATTTATTGAATTGAATACAGTATTAAACTGAAGAAAAATTTTAAGAAAACAATGCTGGTCCTAACTGCATTATGTAAGAATTGTAGGAATATGTAAGAATTAACCCAGTTATGAGAACTAGGAAGAATGCCGGTCTACCCCAATAGTTGTAATGAAATGTGCTCCTCTAAGTCTGAAGCAGCCAAGGGAGCTGCAGAGATGTGAGCTATATTTGGAGAGAGTGCTTTCACACCATTTCTCCCTGAATGATATGCTAAAGAGGGAACTGCGACATCTCCACTGTAGGAGAGTCACGCTTTGGAGATTACCAATGGGGAGGGAGAACTGAACAAGTTAATACAATGTGAGCCATTAGAATTGTAATAAAAAATGTAATCAATGTCCTGGATTTTGTCAAAGGACAACCAAAAGATATGAAAGAATAGAACTGGCAAATTCTCTACCTTTGTCTCAGCCCAATGTAATGACATTTTAATGATGCAATGAAACTATATATATATTCTAGCTATAAATGCAGCCATTCAAATAGGATATATCCTATTTGAATGGCTGCCTTAATAGCTAGTTAAAATGGTTTGCTCTTTCCTAGTTTTCTTGGAAGATTTTAATATGGAGAGGAGGGTAGTATACAGATAAAATCCCCTTTTTTACAGAGTCCATGTGGAATGGGAGCATTGTCAGATGATGTAGCAGACCTCATGACAACTTGCATGTATCATCTTTGTTGCCCGAGCACCATTATGTACAAAAGGAAAGGAAACTAACATCTATCAGTAATTCATTTTGGGTCAGGCATTGTGCTACCTTGTCATATTATTTAGATATAGACTATATGGTTTAGTGGTTAAAAGCCAGACTAGACCCAGACTGCCCAGACACAAATCACAGCTTGGCCTCATAATAGCTTTGCTACCTTGAACAAGTCACCCAGCCTCTCTGCTTCTGTTTCCGTGTATGTAAAATGCAAATAATAATAATAATAGGACCAATATTTTTAATAGGATTCTAGTGAGATGTAAATGGGTTATGTATATGAAGCATTTACACACATATATAATAAATGCTATAAAAGCATTTGCTAATAAAGCAAAGCAATAGGTAGCACTAGAATTCACACTTATTTTAATCCAGAGTCTATGTTCTTTATAATGTGATTCTCTATAACTGTGATTCTGCATGCTAACTAATAGTTAATATGATGTGGTAGAGATCACTTTAAACTGATGTCATCCTTTATTTCTAGGAACATTAGAATGTAAGATAAAGTGTCTATTTTTCATTGTGTTTATATTTATCCTCAATTTGGACATTGGCCTTAGGATCTTAACCTTGGATATTTTTCAAGTGAAAGAATAGAGATTTAAAGATTATACTCTAAGATTATACTAAATATAGCAGTCTATATTTGACATAGTGCTTTCCTCTACCTGATTTCATTTGATTCTTAGACTAGAACATTGTAGGTGGAAAAGAACATTGTAGATGGAAAGACTAGAACATTGTAGACTAGAACATTGTAGATGGAATAATATATATATATTATTTTTTTTGAGATGGAATTTCGCTCTTTTCACCCACACTGGAGTGCAATGGCACGATGTCAGCTCACTGCAATTTCCGCCTCCCGGGTTCAAGCAATTCTCCTGCCTCACCCTCCCAAGCAGCTGGGACTACAGGCACCCACCACCATGCCCAGCTAATTTTTTGTATTTTTAGTAGAGATGGGGCTTTACCACATCAGCCAGGTTGGTCTCGAATTCCCAACCTCAGGTGATCCACCTGCCTCGGCCTCCCAAAGTGCTGGTATTACAGGCGTGAGCCACCATGCCTGGCCGGAAGAGATATTGTTATGTCATCTTACACATGAAGAAATTGAAGTTTGCAGAGTTTGACTCCTACCTTGGCTAGCCTAGCTAGGACTCAAACTCACATCTTCTTACTCTTAATTCAAAAGTGTTTTTCACTGTGTGTATATATTTACTTAGTGGTTGTTAATCGAACACCTACTATGTACCAGGTGTGTGAAATCCTAGCTAGAAAAGACAGCAAGACACCACTGTTTTCTTCAATAAGGTTATAATCAATTAGGGAGGAAAGAAACAACTGACAAGGGTACAGTGGATATGTGATATTATTTGTGTGAACAAAGTACTGTAGGAACACCTGGGAGTGATTAAGTGGCCTGGAGATTTGAAGGAGGCTTTGCAGATGTGGTGATGTTTTAAAATAAGCAGTTATCAGAGAAGTAGAAGATGTGAACACTTTGAGAAAAGGAAACAGTTTATTTGATTGTTAAAGTAAGGTGAGTGGGCCAGAGTGACAAGTAGATGGGTTGTGTGGTGAAGTGAAACTGAAAAATATGTGAGATGGGAAGGGTGCTAAAGAGGTTGGGTATTTTCTTCTGGGTAATAGGGAAACATTAAAGGTTTTTGAGCAAGTATTGTCAGAGCTATATTTAAGAAATGGCTGTGCTAGCTACACTGAAGAGTGTGTATAGGAAACATTGGTTTTATGGAGTACTAATTACCAATAACAATAGTCTGGAGATTTTGGAAATAATTTCTAGAAACTGATGTTTAAATATGAGGGTGGATTGAAAAATAATTGACATTTTTGAATGAGTAAATGATGGGAGATCATTGAATGAGTAAATGATGGGAGATGACCTAAAAGAATACAAGAAAGAGAGGATGTATGGAAGGAAAATGTGGATTCAGTGATGGGCATTTTAAATTTGAGATTGCTGAGGCTTGGCACAGGTTTGGTATTACTAGCATGGCTCTGATATGAGGATAGAGGGGACCAACACAGGAGAAGGTGTAGGCTAAGGATAGAGACCTGGGCAGGGGAGAGCATTTGGGAGATTGGTGGCAGAAAAGAACATTTTGGTTAGAGGAAAGCTAAAACAAGTTAAATTATGGAAACCTAGGAATGAGAGAATTTCAGTAAAGATGTATATTACAGTGCCAGTGCTGCTGAGAGGTCAAGAGGCTGAGGTGCTGGATTTGACTTGTAATAAAGTAGTTGGACTGGATGATACCAAAAATCCAATTCAGTTATCACATTGGCCCCTAATTTGGGAAGTTTTCTGTAGATTTTTGAAAGGGAAAATGATAATATGAGGTAAGTAGGCCAATTTGGAAAAAGCCTTTAATTCAAAAAATCATCACCAGAGGGTTATTCCCACTCATATACAGGCATACATTTGGTACTGTCATTGTTAATTCTGACATTTAAATCTCTAGAAATAATTTTGTGAATGGTTGGTTGTATAGAATATGTACAGTTCAGAAGACTCTCTAAATTTAACCTCCTAAATAGGCATACACGATTGAGATTATGAAAATGAGGGCAAAGCATAGTCATTATGTTAATATTTGGATGTTAAATCACGATGGGGTTAATCAATGTCTGGAGGCTGCAATTGGGATATAAGAGGTAGGGATGTGTGTGTGCACAAGAGAGAGAGAGAGACAGCCTCATCACCATGAGGGAGCTGGAAGTGCCAAAATCTCTATTCAGGTCTTACTAGAATGATTTCAACTTATACATCCTTTCCAAACTCACAAATGTATAAACTGGTGTACTTTACAATCTTCATGTTTTGAATGATTGTCAGTGTTTATGCCATTGCAAATACATTTCAGCAGTCATTATTTTTCTGGCAAAAGGAAGTTGACGATTCAGCCTCCTCTAAATATGGCAACCAATTTGGATTTGGGACATTGAATAGAATCATCAATTGCTGTTGTTATTCCGTGTATCATTTGTTGTCGGCTTCAGAGATGGGGAAGCAATGTTTTGCACAACATTGATGTACCAATCTAATCTTAATGTTTAAAGGGATGCAAAGGTAAAATCTAGTCACTGGTACCTTGCAGTATTTTAATTGACTCCTTTCCTCCTCAAAGAATGAGAGCCTTTCATTGTTCTTCTGCCATCAGTTGCTGCTCAGCTCTGACTACCATTAGCTTTATTGGAGATGATTCAAAATGGATGAAAGGAAAAGGTTTCTGCACTGAGAATTTTGCCAAGTGATGTTGTAACCAATTGCGAAGATGGCTCTTTATGGTTTTGCTTGACACCCACGATGTAGGGATGGGTAGAAACCTTTTGGGATCTCAGCTACTGAGCTCTAATACATTGGAGTCATCTTCATTCTTCATTTGTTTTCAGAGCAGCAGCCTCTGAACATTCCCCACAGGGCTTTGGGGTGAGCCAATGAGGCGATATGCACAAATTAAGGAAACTTGACCTTCACTCCTTTCCCCTAGAACCCCAAGCCCTATCACCTCTTGCTTCTCTTTACAATCCCCGATTAGAACACACGATCTCCATTAAGTATATCCCTATTGCAAAACCTTAATAAATATGGGTTGACTCAATTGAAGAAAAATGAACTGCTTTTTCTCCTGCAATATTACTGTCTTGCCCTTTAATAAAAATTAAACGGGCATTCCTAGACCTTTTGTGTTTTGAATTTTTGAAAATAGAATCATCCTAGTGCCTGAAGGAACAGAATTTGACATCTAAAACTTCCACACTAGTGTTTCTGAGATTCCTTAGAAATAGATCAATTTAAATATATTTCCACCTGTCTCATTAACCTTTTATATTAGTTGTTTTTCTAACTGTAGTTCAAAAAAAATTCAGAGGGTTATATAATACTTTAAAAAATGAAGTAGAGGAAACCATTATAATCATTGCATATGATATGGGTAGCTATTGTTCTGTGAAACTTTTGTTTCACACATGCTGACATGCTTGTGTGTGAGGTCATGATGGATTTAAAAACTACAGTCTTAGATAATAATATCCCAGTGATCCATGATGGTCTTTTCTCCATTCTATAAAAATACCCACAGTAGCAAGCATTATGACTCTGTATAACTCCCCCCATGTTATCCAACAGTTAGGTAGCTGGCTGATACCTGCTGCGGCCACAATGTTTGCTAATAGAAGCTATTTTTCACTTTTATTGTTACTTATTATTTCTGTTTTTAGCTCATAGAAGCCAGCATTAAAAGGAACGGCTCTTGGGTTAAGGAGGAGAGTCTTCACAACTCGGAGGCTAGTCTTTTCTGACATAAATCCATGAGGATCTATAACAATTTTCCTCAATTGTGCAGATGAAGGCTTTGATAGTTTTTATTGGAGGCCAAGGGCTATGGGTTCATATTGAAGAATGGTTTCTAGCAGTCTTTATCTCTCATGTGACCTAGCAAATGGGATGCACAATATCTAGAGCAATATGAGTACAACTGATGGAGCCTACACAGTTACGGGGAGAGGCTATGCTTTCATCTCCAAACCACAGGGGATGGTGAGTCAAAGATTTTGTGATTGGTGTCTCCATTTTTGAAAGCACCTGACAGATGGAAGTGCATGAGTATATGAAAAGAATCAGAAGACAAGAAGAAAAAGCTGTGGCATCCATGACCACCCTGGCCCCTCCAGGCTCCATTTTAGAAATACCTAGTGAAGACCCACGGTAGTAACACTGGAACCACATTCTAATTATCTACAGTTGCTTTTTATACTTTTTATTTATTCAGTTATTTACTTTTGCTGGAGACAACTGCTTAGGAAACCATGTACAGTTCCTAACATGGTATGAATTAAAATCTTGCCCACAGCTGTGTAGATTTGGACATTAAAAGCCCGCCCTTGTGAATTATCAGCAGGCCTCCGAGCCATGGTCATCTGTTGCGATAATCATGGTGCTGATGCCTGATTGAGCAAGGGAAGCAGGACTGTCTGTAGAGTGGTTTGAGGATAAGATTATTCTTGTTAGTGGACACTGCCTCTTATGTAGAAATTTCCTAGCCACAGGGTGAATGTGACATTATCTTCCTCTCTTTTAATATGTGAACAGCAAACCTGTAACTGCTCCCTGTGTTGCCAGGGAAAGTAGATGGTGACTCACTTCTTGAGTATTTGTGCTGAAAGGCTGACATGTTAATAACCTTTAGGAAAGGAAAGGATCAGGGAAAAATTATTTAATATGTGAGTTTATTGCCTTTCCTCCTTTCCTATGTCCCATGTCTACTGGCTACTCTAATTTTTTAGATGGGTAAACTATGCAGTGAGATCCTAATCAAGATTTTTTCTTCTTGCTAACAGCATTCGTATTGAAGAAAAGACTAAAATGTGGTTTTATTTATATGCCTTCTGTGGATATACTTGAAAGCTTACTATAAATATGGTCATATGCCACATAACGACAGTTTGGTCCATGAAAAACCACATATATAATGGTGGTCCCATAAGATTATAACGGAGCTGGCTGGGTGCAGTGGCTGACACCTGTCATCCCAGAACTTTGGGAGGTCAAGGCAGGTAGATCACTTGAGGTCAGGAGTTCGAGACCCTCCTGGCCAACATGGTGAAATCCCATCTCTACTAAAAATACAAAAATAAGCCAGGCATGGTGGCACATGCCTGTAGTCCCAGCTACTAGGGAGGCTGAGGCAGGAGAATCGCTTGAACCTCTGAGGCAGAGGTTGCAGTGAGCCGAGATTGTGCCACTGCACTCCAGCCCGGGCAACAGAGCAAGACTCTATCTCAAAATAAATAAATAAATAAAAGATTATAATGGAGCTAAAAAATTTCTACCACCTGATGACGTTGTAGCTGTTGTAAAGTCATAGCATAACACATTACTCATGTGTTTGTAGTTATGCTGGTGTAAACAAACCTACTGAGCCGCCAATCCTGTAAAAGTGTAGCACATACAATTATGTACAGTACGTAATAATAAAGCTATGTTACAGATTTATGTATTTATTGTACTATTTATTATTATTTTAAAGTATACTCTTTGTACTTATTTCTAAAAGTTAACCATTTGGGCAGGTGCTTCAGGAGCTATTCCAGAAGAAGGCATTGTCATCACAGGAAATGACAGCTCCATGCATGTTATTGCCCCTGAAGACCTTCCAATGGGACAATATATGGAGGTAGAGGATGGTGATATTGACTATCCTGACCCTGTGTAGGCCTAGGCTAATGTGTGTATTTGTGTCTTTGTTTTTAACAAGAAAGTTTACAAAATAAAATGAAAGATTTAAAAATAGACAAAGTATAGAATAAGGATATTAAGAAAATATTTTTGTACAGCTGTACAACATGTGTTTTAAGGCATTATTACAAAAGAGTCAAAAAAGTTAAAAAGTAAGCTTATAAAGTAAAAAATTTACAGTAAGCTAAGGTTAATTTATTATTGAAGACAGAATAATTTTAAAATAAATTTAGTGTAGCCTGAGTATATAGTGTTTATAAAGCCTACAATAGTGTATAGTGTTTATAAAGCCTGCAATAGTGTATAGTAATGTCCTACGCCTTCATATTCACCCACCACTCACTCAAAGCAACTTTCAATCTTAGAAGCGCCATTCATGATTAGTGCCCTAAACGGGTGTACCATTTTAAATCTTTTATGCCATATTTTTACTGTACCTTTTCTATGTTTAGATACACAAATTCTTATCATTGTGTTACAGTTGCCCACAGTATTCAAAACAGTAACATACTGTACAGGTTTGTGGCCTAGGAGCAATAGGCAATACCATATAGTCTAGATGTGTGATAGGCTATTCCATCTAGGTTTATGTTAAGTACACTCTATGATGTTTCCACAATGATGAAATTGGCTCAGGACACCTTTCTTGGGACCAGTCTCTGTTGTTATGCAACACATGACGTACATCTCCTTCCCTAGCATGCCTCTTTGTATAGTACCCTCAGTCAGATCCATCCCAAGTTAGACATTGTTGAGGCTGAGCAAATGTTAAAAACAGAAAGGATGCAATAAAACCGTTCCTGCACTGACTTTGCAATGTATTAGATCAATCTACAGAATGAAAGTGTGAACGTCCTTGATAGCATTACTTATTTAGTAGTAGATGTACAGTACTTGTGATCAGCAGTGTTTGGGTTTACTGTCACTTGGATGTGGTAAAAGGAAGAATATTATTTTTTTCTATTTGTGGAATCCATTCCAGAATTTCATCTCCAGTTGAAGAGGAGAACTCCTTACCTGTTCTTCTGAGACAGAATTATATATTTAACTCTTCCTGGAAGTTACTGCTTTTCTTAGGAAAGACTTAGAAGCAACTTAGAGATGTTGATTAAATATATAAGGACTAGAACATAATTACCACACTAAAGAGCTAGGCAAATAGCATTTGGGTAAAGAAGCAAAATCTGGGTATCAAGTGGGAACTCCTAGTCCCTTGAGGTCTAGATTATGTTGATTTTAACCTAGTCCTATAAAAGTAGAAATGTTTCTGTAAAATTTTTTTAGCATTCTAAGGGGCTTATATTTTCATGTTTATCAGTTATCAGGAGATCTTTTGCGATGTCTCTTTCACACTGCATTGATCAAAACCTAATCAGCTTTCAGAGACAGGCACACACACACTCCAAACCAAATACCCTACTAAAACATACATAGTCACAATCACAGTATCATTTAATGTATAGAATTTTATTGAAAATCTGAGGGTTCACATCACATACTGTATGGCTCAATACTGTATTTTAGAGTTCCTTGTTCTTAAAGGTTTTTTTTTTATATATATAACTTGGATGTTTTGAGGGGCCATCCCACTCTTTACCATCATGTCAAATCACTCCCTGGTCTAACCTTGTGTTCAGACTGACATCTCTAATCTCTCACTTATCCATCTACTCCCCTGAAATAAATATTTTGCCTCAAAAGTCAAAATAATTACTTTCTTATTTAGTTTCTCAGCAGGAGAAACTTTCCAGGAGCCCAATTTTCCTCACTTTTGGTGAAGATACACATGGTTGGGGTGAAGTTTCCATGGTGGCCATGCAATACTTTGACCATTAGTCACCAGAAGTTTCTTTTTGCCCTTCTCCTGTACAGAGTCCAATTTTGTTTCCCCCAGCTTCTCTCTCCTCCCTGTCTCTTCTCTTTCTTCTTCTGCTTTCTGAGCCAGAAAAATGCCTTCTGATCCAGATCAATCTGATATTGATAACTGATCAATATCTTCTGATCCAGGAGGTAAATAATTTCTCTCCTGCTTGGTTGCAGAGCACTTTCTACCTTTTTCCTGAAGCTCTAGATGTGTTGCTCTTGAGTTCTCTCATTTTCTGCCCCATCAAAGGCATTTCCTTCTTTTAGAGTAATTACAGTGCCAGCTCTTTGGAAAGTAGTATTTTTTCATCCTTTTATATCAGCAATAATGAGAAGTGTTATCATCCTACAAAATCATATTAAAATTATAAAAAATAAATTATAGGATTAATTTTCAGTATAACTATATAAGAGTGGCAGAAATAATGAGATGGAGACAGGGAGAAGAATCACCAAATCGCCACATTTCAGGAAGAACCTCCTATTTGAGTTTGGTAATTATAGATTTTTTAAGGAAGTGCTCAAGGAACTCCATTCTCGTGATTGTCAAAAACAACTAGAAAAATAATTAGACATGCTTTCAGAACCATTTTCTGCATTGGCTAAGGTGTGTCAGAAGTCTAATAAAACTTCCTGATGTCTCTATCCTTGACTTTCAAGTCAACCCAGTCCTTGTACAATGAGGAAGGAAAACATTGAAATCAGACTGTTACTGCTAATGTAAGAGAGACAATGTAGCAAAATGTTCTAAGAACAGCAGCTTTGGAGAAAGACACACCTGAATTTATTGTTGTTTTTATTATTGGGACAGCAAGTGTGTAGAGTTGAGATTAGATATGTATAATAGAACCAGAATATAGGCATTGGAAAAGACCTTAGAGATCATGGGATTCCAAGTGCCCCCATCAAAAGATAAGGAAAATTGGAGATTCAGAAAGGAAAAATTATTTCAAGATCATATCTCTAGTCAGTGACAGAGTCAGGGTTAAGACCTGCAACTCTTGACTCCCAGTATGAGGCAAACACCCACCACACCAGTGGTCACACTGCACTGTGGGCATCATGGCATTTTGCATTATGGAGTCTTGGCTGTGCTTGTGTGCCAGGACTGTCCCAGGGATGTCTGACTGGCCTGCCCTAGCACTTGGAGGCCTGTGCACTGGCAAGGGCAGAGGTCGAGAGCTGGAGGGTACAGAAGAGTAGCCATTAGGAAATATTTCTTATGAGATAGACTTTGGGTTGCTTCTGCTTATCACATTATTATATTACCAGCAAGCAGCCTGTGAAGGAACCCAAAGTAAGTGCTGTCTGGGAAGACCTAGAACATTATTCTTTGGGAGAAAATGTGATCAAAGACAGGAAATTGGCTGTAGATTTTTAGTGTTTTATAATTTTGAATATATACTGATGCTAATTGGAGTTATTTCTAGCTGTGTGACATATTTATATGTGTGTGATTCCTCCCACCCCATCTACAAGGGATTTTCATAAGGGAGGGGGGCATCTGAAGGAGATTGGTAAAATTTGAATTCACTGGCAGCTTTTACTGGTTGAATTTGTCTCAAATCTCAAGGAAAACCACTACTAACAAAGTTAAAATGATGGATAAACTGAGAAAAATGTTTGCGTGCCATATATCAAACAAAGATTTAATATTTTTAATTAATAAAAAACTACCATAAAAAATAGCAAGGACAAACATCCCCATAGAAAAACATCTAAAAATATAAAAACAAGCAGTTTACAAAAAGGAATATAAATGGTTCAAAAAATGAAAGGAAAAAACGGCTATCCTCATTATTAATCGAAGACATATAAGTTAAAACATTTTATCATTTTTACATAAAACTGGCAATGATTAAGAAAAACAGCACAATATCTAGTATTAGATGGAGCTAGGGACTCTGGATTCTCTCTCATGGAATCAAAATTACCATAAATTTTAAGGCCCACCATTATTTGATGTATTATTAAGAAAAAAAAAGTCACCAATTAAACTATGACACAAGGCTATCTTATTAGTATTTTATTTTATAGTTATTGTAAAGCTATTTTCCGTATTTAGATACAGACTTTAACCACTGATTATGCCTAACTATATGTATGAAGAAAATATAAGCAAAGTTTGCAAAATGCATGGCTGGAAGTCTGAAATAAATTAATTGTCTGAGCTGCAAAGCAGAGAAATGCATTCAATCAACAGCTGTCAGGACCTAGGGTGTTTCTGACACTGAACGAGGCTCTGGTGGTATGGAGGTGCACACAAGAAGGTCCTTTGTTTTATGGAACTCACATTCTGTTTGGGCAGAAGTAAAAAAAAAATCCCAAACAACACAGGTCTGCAGATTATGGTCTGTTTTGGTAAATAATAGTTTGATATTGCAGATGCTAATCTCTTATAAAACCACATGAAGACAGTGTTAATTGGATGATCATTTTTCCGTTGAGGACATGGCTGTCTTTAAATGAAACCTGAAAGATTTTCAGACCTTGAAAGAGCATTAGAGAATATCAAGTCCCATATAAAGGTCTTCTCACTGTGGTTATCAGCCATTGTGAACAAACAAAGGAATTTTGAAGCCCATTTAGGGATAAAAGAAATACAACACTGGTGATTCTTGAAGTTTCTTGGAATTTTAGCCAAGTATTCAGAGCACTCTGTCCACTTGCTTAAGCAGGACTTTGAGGTCCCTTGTCTGTGTAACGGAATATGCGGTTTTGTAAATCACTATGTTACCTTGTTCAGAGTAAAAATAAAAGAGGGATTGTTTGATCACAGTAAACTTAAATGCCATCTTTTCTGAAGTGAATAAATATTAAAGTATCATTAGGTATGATATCTTTAATTGTATTGCATGACTTACATCTTAGCAAAATGAAAGCTGTATAAACATGTTCATCCTTTGGAGGCACTTTGAAAATGTAGTAGAAAAATATCTTCCTAAAATGGGTATAATTCATTGTTGTAGAAGCTAAAAACTCTTGGCTGGGCGCGGTGACTCACGCCTGTAATCCTAGCACTTTGGGAGGCCGAGGCGGGCGGATTGCCTGAACTCAGGAGTTCGAGACCAGCCTGGCCAACATGGTGAAACCCCATCTCTACTAAAATTACAAAAAATTAGCCAGGCATGGCAGCGGGCACCTGTAGTCCTAGCTACTCAGGAGGCTGAGGCAGGAGAATCGCTTGAACCCGAGAGGTGGAAGTTGTAGTGAGCCAAGACTGCACCACTGTACTCCAGCCTGGGTGACAGAGTGAGACTCCATCTAAAAAAAAAAAGAAAGCTAAAAACTCTCCTTGGTATTAAAAAAAAATATGAATGCACACCACTCCTGTGTTACCAAATGTACCAAAACAAAAACAGCAGCATATCAAATAAGAAGTAAATGTGGCCATTAATCCTCTCCTGCACAGGTAACTACTCGTTTCCCATCATAGAAGTAGGTAACTACTGTTAACTGTTATATGTATACATGCACAGAACTTTTAAAAAATATATAAAATACATCATGTTTGTGTAAGAGTGCATGTTTATGTAACATGTGAAGTTTAAAGACTAATGATAAGCAACTACAAATAAAAAATGTTCTCAACACTCAGTATCCTAACTAAATTATTAAGAAACAGCACATTAGCAACCCCTGGATTCCCTCAGTGATTATATTTTTCTCCCATTCCCAGAGGCAGCCACTATCTTGAAGTTTTTAAATAATTCTTTTGGGTTGGTGTTTAATTTTTATATATGCAACCATAAGAAAAAATATATAAATACACACATATGTTTGTTTTACCTGCTTTATGTACTACACAAAAATGTGTGGGTATATATATCAGTGCTCTCTCTATAAACTTGATATGCAAATTGTATGCAACCAAACAGGTTAATTTTACATAATGGAATTATTTTGTGTCTGATTTTTCCCTTAGAATTATGTTTTTGAGATTCAATCATTTTGACGCATGTAGGATATTCATTGCATGAACATGCCACGATTTATCCATTTTATCAATTCTCTAGTTGACTGAAATTTGAGTTCTTTTTTGTTGTTGTTTTTAATTAAGGCTTTTGCTCCTTATGAGAGAAGCACCTGGATGACGAGTGGGCAGCTGATTCCTTTCTCTACATAGGGCCTTCTTCCTGTCATATTGCCTGCCCTGGTCTTCTGGGGAGAACTCAGTGGACCCTCATGGAAGAGAGCTTACTACTGAGTACAAAGCCGTCTGTGTTTGAGGCCCCCAGCTATTCCAGACTGAGGTATCAGCCCACATTTGGCCTCCAACAATTTCTTAAAATTGTAGCTGATTTCTTCTTACCCACTCTTGGGGTGGGTGGCCCACCTTTGGGTGAGCTAGTTTGAACATGTCTTTTCTTCTTAGAGGAGCCTCTTCCTCCTTGGAATTCATTCTTTTTATTTGCTCTATGTCCTCAACTCTCAGCTCTCTGATAGGGTCAACAAAACTTACAATTTTATAGTTTTTTTCTCGTTGTTAAGTGGGAACAGCACTCTTTCCTGCTTTCCAAATCATATGCAGAAGCAGCAGCTCCATTTTCTAGCATTTTGGTTCTATTTATTTGCTTTTCATTGCATACATTAGATACATACTTTATTATATAGATAATGTTTATCTGGACTGTCACATATGTTTACCAATGCTTGATGACTTCTTGTATCTCAGACCATTTGGTGTTATTTTGCATCTTTTTGAAGTTTACTCTTGAAATTTCTCTGCTGAGAGTCTGTGGGCAAATGTCTTTATTAAAATGTCCTTACTTCCTGACAGATAATTTTGTTGTCTCTTTTAGGGGCTGGCAAACTACGGCCATGTGGGCCAAATCTGGCCTGAGGCCTGTTTTTGTATAGCCCCAAGCTAAGCATGGTAAAGTGTTATTTTTACTATTTTAAAAGTGGTATTAAAAAACAAATCCACTACCACGGTAACAACAAAATAAGAATATGTTACAGAGATTGGCCTGCAAAACCTTAAATATTTACTATTTGGCCCTTTGCAGAAAATTTACTAATTCTTGGTCATATTCTATATTAATAGTTACTCTCAGCATTTTAAAGACAATATTCCATTGTCTTTCAGCTTCCACTGTTGCTGTTGAGAAATCAATATACAGTTACTAGTCACTACTTGGTAGAAGTACGATTTTTTTCTCTGGCTACTTTCAATATCTTCCCTTTGTGTTAGATGCCTTTCAGTTTCACTTTGAATTTATGGGTGTAGATCCCATTACTCAGGAAATCCTAAGTTATTACCTGAGGATATTGCCTCTTTGCACATCTGTCTGTGTTCTTCTGATGAGTAAATGTTGAATATTTTCATTTTATCTTCCATTTCTCTGAACCTCTTTTTACATCTACATTTACAACATTTTCTCTGCATTCTTGTGCTGTATCTGATCCATTTCACTAATTATCTCTTTAGCTGTATCTATATCATCTGTTGAGCCTGTCCATGGACTTTCAATTAGTATGTATTTCATTTCTGCAAATTTGCTTTTTGTTCTTGTTCAACTCTGTTTAGTCAACTTTTATAGCCTCTTGACCTTTCCTCATATTTTCAGTCTCTTCTTTCATTCACTTAAAAATAATATGCCTATTAATTTTATATTCTCTTAATATTGTCAGGCATTTCCTATTTGATTCTGTATTTTGTTTTTTCCTAGTCTCACCCATGCAGGCTTGTATTTTTCTGTGTTTAATGAATTTGGTTGAGTTTATGTTCTTTAGAACTTTGTCCATGAGAATTTCTCAAGGCAGATGTTTATAGAGTTCTCCTTCTAGGAGAATATGGATTTGCTTCTGCTGAAAGCCTTGATGTACTACCCAGGACAACTTTAAAATGATCTGGGGAGTGAGGTGTTATGGGTTACCCCAGAGGGTCAACTTAAGTCCCATCCATGTAAATCTGTGCCTGTGGTGGGGAATACCCAACGGAGATCATTTTTCTTTCTCTGTCACACTTAGCCAAAACCCCAACTGCTAACTCTTCTATAGGACAGGATTTTTGTTTTTTGTTTTTTTGTTTTTCTATTTCAGAGCAGCCCTTCTGGGGCTTCAGCTTCACACCAGTTCCCTTCCCCCCCACCTTTTTTTTTTTGAGATGGAGTCTCGCTCTGTTGCCCCAGCTGGAGTGCAGTGGTGTGATCTCAGCTCACTGCAAGCACCTCCTCCCAGGTTCACGCCATTCTTCTGCCTCAGCCTCCCAAGCAGCTGGGACTACAGGCGCCTGCCACCATGCCCGGCCAATTCTTCGTGTATTTAGTAGAGACGGGGTTTCACTGTGTTAGCCAGGATGGTCTTGATCTCCTGATCTTGTAATCCACCCGCCTTGGCCTCCCAAAGTGCTGGGATTACAGGCATGAGCCGCCGCGCCCAGCCACCAGTTCCCTTTTTTATCCTCCTATCCTACAAAGCCCCTAGGCTTTGTCTTCTTTCCCCCATGGTCTGGCTCAAGGCCACTAGGAGTAGTAGATGCCCTCAGGGCAATGGCCCTTCAGTTTTAGCTTACCTGTGTGGAATCATACTGTCTTCTTGCCTTTTTTCCTACTCAGACATGTTTTACAAGAGATGTTTAATATATTCTCCAGCATTTTCAGGTGTTTTATATAGGAATTAATTTCTTTTCCCATCTAGTATAGGAATGGGTAAGCCAAATCCTTTTGTATTTACCTATTTACAATATGTATGCTTTTATTCTTCTCAAAAAGGATAAAGCTATTTGACCCTTTGAAAATACAATGTGACATGATGGAAAGAAGATGGGATTTGGAATTAGAAGACTCTGCATTACCATTTACTCACTTTATATCCTCTGGGACCCAATTTTCTGGTCTATAAAGTGGAAATATAATCTTTGTCCTACCCACCTCAGGATGTATTATAAGAAAAATAAAATAATTTATCTCTCTGAATATAATAAATAATCAAGTACTCTATAAATGTATAGTATTGTTTTTAATAAATGATGCTAAGGATAAACATTACAGGTACCTAATACCAAAGGATTTTTAAAAAAGATGATGAATACAAATTTTCTTAAGATATTGCATGTATTTATTTCCCTTTTGCTTGATGCCAACAAAATAAAACATTAGATCTGAGAGTTTTTTCCTTTTTTTTTTTTTGTACAGGGAGTCTTGCTCTGTTGCCCAGGCTGGAGTGCAGTGGCGCAATCTCAGCTCACCACAACCTCTGCCTCCCGGGTTCAAGCAATTCTCCTGCCTCAGCCTCCCAAGTAGCTGAGATTACAGGCACCACCACCATGCCCAGCTAATTTTTGTATTTTTAATAGAGACAGGGTTTTGCCATGTTGGCCAGGCTGGTCTCTAACTCCTGACCTCAGGTGATCCTCCCTCCTCAGCCTCCCAAAGTGCTGGGATTACAGGCATGAGCCACTGCACCTGGCCAGATCTGAGAGCTTTTATGGTCACCCTAGCTTGACTTAAGTCAGTATAATGAATAACAGCTTAGTATACCTACTGAGATTGCAGTCAGATATGTTGGCCTTGGATATTGTGTATATGTGTATCTCTGTTTGGCACCATCAGTGAAACCCTTGGTGGTGATTCCTTTTTGGCATGTCTGAATTACTGGCCTATTCTTGTAGTTCTTTTGTGTGTTGGTAGCTTGTTTCATATGAGTCAGTGGGTCTGTCTTATAGGACGTCTGAGAAATTGAATGTATTTGCCTCCTTGTTACATCATCACTGAAGTCTCAGGGTTGGAAAGGACCTTAGGTCATCTAGTTCGTCTAATTCCTACACCTACTCTAGCTCAACACTTGATCCCCCTCCTGTGTACCGGTCCAGTGGTTATCTAATTTGGGTTTACTTTCCTTCAGTGAAAAGGAAACTATCTTACTGTTTTTTGAAACAGTGGAGTCTACTTAACTGTTTGATCATTTCTTTTTCTGGATCCAAATGTCTCCTCTTTAATTGTTATCCACTGTTTCCCATCCTGCCCTTGGACCTCAGACACAAGGCTGAACAACCCCCACAGATATTTAAATATTTGAAGGCAAGTATCATGTTGTCATTTGATTTTTTTTAACGTAAAGAAAAATCTCAAGTTCCTACAGTTCCTTATAAAACCCATTTTTGAGTTGTCTCACTTCCTGTTTAGCATAAAATGTGTCCAGCATGGGCTTAGCTCATTAACTCATTTAATCCTCACATCAGTCCTAATTGGGTAGATGCTACAATTATCCCCCACATTACAGATAAGAAAGCTAGACCTTCCAGAGGCTGAGAAAATTGCTCGAAGCTGCATTGCTAGTAAGGAACAGAGCTGGAATTCAAACTGTGTTTCTCCCTGACTCCAGAAACTAGACCTCAATTGCCTTTACTATTTGCCTCTATTCCTTCTTAAGATTTTTCCTTCAAGTTACTACCCAGATGTGATATTCCAGGTGTGGACTCACCAAGTAGAATAGAGTGGAGCTTTCAGCCCTTGCCATCTGAAAGGTTATCTGAAAACAAGCAGTCAACAGACCTCCTATGGCTTCTTATAGTATCTGTAGTTTTTATTTAAAATTTTCAAATTAATAACCAATGTTTGGGAAAAATGGAGATGTTACATAGAAATCCAGATTTCCAGCTTCTCTGGAAAAAAAGAAAACAAAAAACCATTGGCCATCATTCCTGAAAAGCAACAATCACCAGGAGCTGAGCAGCTGCTCCATCTAAAGATAGGGCAGGCATTCACCAGTTACATTGTGTCTTCTTGACTTACTCCCTGCATTTATAGACCCTGTAGCCATCTGAGGCCATGAACCCAGCACTTAGGTATCATGTTTTATGTGTGTAACTTGAAGACACATTGGCTCTCTGGGCTGCCACATCACTATTATTTTGATTTGGTGGTCATGAGCCTCTAAAATTGCTTTCTAAGTATGCTGCTAAGATAAGCTTCCATCTCCTATGCTTATATGATAGGCTTTGTGCATCAGTAAATGTAGAGGTGGGTTTTTTCCCATCTATCTCATTAAATTTTGTTTGGTTACATCAACCCATCTTTTCTGCTACTTAAAATTTTATGTCTTTTTATATCCTGATTTAGTTATCCACCATATTAGTTATTAGCCTTAAGCTTAGGTGCACTACAAATAACAGAAAATCCAAGTAATACTGACTTAAACCCAGTAGAAGCTTCCCTCTCATGAAAATGAAGCATAGAATTTTACTCTCCAGGGTTATTCCAGCAGCTTTGTGATGTTCAATGACCCAAGCTTTTCTTAATGTTCTTCCTCCTCCATCTTCAAGGCACATTCTAGGGGCTGCTCAAGCTGCCCCCTGGGACTAGTAAGAAGTCACATGTTAACATTGTCACACTTGCCTTTTGTCAGCACCTAGACCAGCACTGAGCTACAAAGGAGGCTGGAAGATGCTGATTTTTTTCAAGATGTCCATGTGCCTAGGTAAAGATGTGCTCTATTGAAGAAAGATATTGCATGAGCACTAGCAGCCCTGTCTCCAGTTTTTTGTCATCTATAAATATGATGATGGTGGCATCGATGTGTTACTAATTAAAAGTATGACAATAGGCCTGAGAGCAGAACTCTATGACATGTTGCTGTAGATTTACCTTCAGGTATCTTGAGTAAAGTAGAACGAAAGTACGAGTTTGACAAGAAGACAAAAAATATTCTGGGTATAATTTGGTAAATATTCCAAGATTAGAGAAAGACAAATTAGATTATGGGAGTATCCTGTACTGTTTCTTCTAATAGGGGCACTCCCAGTGGTCTTCTGTACCTTCACACGATTACAAGGAGTTTCTTCATTATGAATTGGGTAGATATCTACACAGTAGGCTTCACACTGCCAAAATTAGGTCAGAAATGCAGTGAGTTATTAGAAAATTAGTAGGTCTTTTCTACTTGTAAGTCCCCAGGACACTTTTTCTTGATCATGTTTGTTTTCTTGACACAAGTCATAAGTTTTCGGTCACTTTTATTTTCCTTTTAGAGCTGTTCCTACCATCTTTCTTGCTCAGGATTCTTCCCCCTCCCCCAGTTGGCTGGGAATCCAAGACCCCTCTCCTCTGCCCCTCTAAACAACAGGTACCCATGCCCTTAACTAAGGTTAAACCAGAGTCGCTGGTCCATAGTTTCTGACTCTTTCAGAGGCAATAGTAGTAGGAATCCTACCTATTATCTCTGATTTGATGTATTCCTAGAGGCAGACAGAGCCCACCAAATCCCATGGTGGAAGAGCTCATTACCCACTCCTGTTGTCTGCCTGCTATGTCAGATTTATCTGTCTTGAGGTTTCTGGAGTCCAACCTAGGCAACACAAGAAGTAGCAACTAGCTTTTCTTCCTTTGCATTTCTGAGGGCCTCTGGGCCATAGAACACCTCACTGGACATTGCCTTCCTAGAGACCAATCTTCAAAGAGGTTAGGTCGGCAAGAAAATTCATCTGAGTGTTTCCTAGAGACTTTGTTAGCAATTATGTAAAATACTAGAAGCTGAGGTCTGGTTTTCTCCCTTGTGTCTCAGAGAATTATGGAGTATGTTGTTGGGAGAGTTTTCATCCCTAAGAAAACATATACATCTAGCCTGGAAGGTGAAAACTGTGGTTCTGGACACGTAAGTGTGTTTTACTGCTGACCGGTGTAGAAGCCTAGTAAGGATTTATATATTCTTATACTCTCTTGCCCCCATTTCTCCCCGTTCTACCTTCCTCCCCTCTCTTCCTCTACTTCTGTCTTTTCAAGTGTGTGTGTGTGTGTGTGTG
Organism: Pan paniscus; assembly: GCF_029289425.2. NCBI lineage: Eukaryota > Metazoa > Chordata > Mammalia > Primates > Hominidae > Pan > Pan paniscus. Next base: position 138,965,323 of record NC_073252.2, on the reverse strand, counting down.
TGTATAAAAGCAAAGTGTTTCTACACTTTATATTTCTGAGGTGATATTACAGCAATTCTTGACAACTGCAGAGTTGCCAAATTTGCAGGTAACCAACATTTAAAAAAAGACGTAGTTGAATTTCCCGTTGAATTGCTTTCCTTTATTTTACTTTTTAAATGCAATGCCTACCAAGCAAATTTCTTCTAAGGTTTTATCAGTATTATAAGATAAGAAAGGACATTAAGTTGTCATGCTAATATCTAATATAACTTACACAAACAGGTTCAGGTTCTTTCAAGCCCAGTTTCTCCTTCAAGTTGGCTTTAACCTCCCCCAAATTCTGATCATTCTGATAACCTAATCGTTTTATCTGTCCTCTTTTCCTTTCATGGAGTGAGAAGAAGAAATCAGGAGACTGGATTGCTCAGATGAGTTTCAGGACACAGTGTATATGCCGGGGGGCCGTGAGTGGGAACAGCTACTGTACAATAAATGCCTGCTATGTGGTAGGCACGTTATGGACATTAGGTAGCGTATTTGATCCTTACAATTCACTGAAAATGAAAAGTAGTTTTTGACATCTCAGTTTATATATGACCAAATGGAGGCTCAGAAAGTTTAATTAATTTGTCTATAGTTTACTCATCTAGTAAGTGACAAAGATGATATGAAAACCTACTCTGGTGGACTTCAGAGCTCATCTTCCTTCCACTAAAGCGCACTGCTCTGTAAAGGGCAGGCACATGTCCTCAAATGAAGGGACATTGCCCGCCACTGCTGGGACTCGCTAGAGGATGCCTTGATTACCAGACTGAGGAATTCAGAATTGATCCTGTAAGCACGTACTTTTTCCTGTTAATAAAAAAAAAAGTCCATGAAACAGTGTTACAAAAGATGTAACTACCCTCATTACAGACACATTCTTCCAGTCCAACTTACGTTGGGTGAGGAATTTTTTCCCAATGCAAATCACTGACCCACAGTAAAAAAATTAATCAAGGGCTGTATGGAAGAAAAATAGCGCATTGTGATTTTAAAAGTAAACATAAATGCTTGAATGATCTTAAAAATGAGAGCAGGACCTATAAAACATTACTTATTAGCTACTGTACAACCAGCATTTCAAAAAAGATGTGATTTCATTGTGTTGAAAGTTAAAAGAAATGGGGGAAAAAGAGAAAGAAAAGGTAGATAGAAAGAGAAGTGAAAGAAGTCATTAGAGATGTAAGGTGAAAGTAGGTAATTAGCCCCATAGAGTAGGATAAAGGAGAGGCTGGATAAAGATGGAGAGGGAAAGGAGGAGGTACAAAGGAGTAGTAGAAAAATATGCACATGGAAAATGCAGTATATATACACCATGGAATATTATGCAGTCATAAAAACCATGGTCATGTCTTTGCAGGAACATGGATGAAGCTGGAGGATGTCATCCTTACTGAACTAATTCAGGAACAGAAAACCAAATACTGCATGTTCTAACTTATAAGTGCGAGCTAAATGATAAGAACTTATGAACGCAAGGCAACAACAGACAACTGGCGTCTACTTGAGGGGGAGGGTGGGAGGAAGGAGAGGAGCAGAAAAGATAACTATTGAGCACTGAGCTTAATACCTGGTTGATGTAATAATATGTACAACAAACCCCCATGACACATGTTTATCTATGTAAAAAACTTTCACATGTACCTCCAAGCCTAAAATAAAAAATTTTTAATAAAAATAAAAAGCAATAGCTAGAAAGCAAATAAAACCTTTGAATTTTATTAACACCAAAAAAAAAGAGGAAAATATGCACATACAGAGAAGAGAGAAAGAAAAGGAAAGGTTTCCTGAAGTACCACTCCTTGGCCTCCTGTTCAGCTGGGCTGTTGATTTTGTATTATTGTAACAAGGAAGTGTCAATTTTATTTAAAATAAATATGGTAGTTTATTTCTATAAACCAGGATAAAGAGCATAATTTCAACTCTGGCTATCTAGTATAGGTATCTGTCTTCAATACCTGAAGAATTCTGTGTTTTAGTGGGGCATCAAAGAGGGGGCATTAACATTAAATAAATATTATAGATGTATACAGATCTGATTTAGCAGTTTAATATAAGCCTTTATTTACTAAACCAGGAAGTAAGATTATTTGCATATAGTTCATCTGTAGTACTAATTAAGTTGATGTCAATACACTGCTTTTGTACATACCCTCTACTAATTAAAAGCAAGCTGGCCTTAACAATAACAGAATACTGAACAAAATTCAAATTAAAGCAAAAGCATTAATAGGGATAAAGTCAGATATTATTATTAACAGGGGTATTCCACTAAGAAGATGCTCCAATCATGATTGTGCTATACCTACATGGTAGATCTTAAATAAAAAAAGAAAACCTAGTAGACTCACTATGAAACTTGTAGAAATCTATACTTATAGTAGGAGATGTTAGCACACCTTCATCAGAGATAAATAGATCAAGCAAAGTAAATCATTTGAAGGATGCAGAAAATTTGAACAACATATTTACTAATTTTATGTATAGAGAGAGCATGGGGTAAGCAAGGTGGCAAGGTAGGTTTCTTCTCCCACCCCTTGGCAATTGGTTGCCCTTTCTGTTTGTCCTGCTTGCCACTGGCACCTAGAAGGGTGTGTGTGTGTGTGTGTGTGTGTGTGTGTGTGTGTGTGTGTGTAACTCTTCTCACTTATCTTTTAAGCTCCATTAGCATTAAGCTTTATTGACTCTTCAAACTCTTCCTATTAAATATATCTTCCCTCCTTCTCTTTCATCTCCTCCCACTGAAATGGCATTAGACTAGGCCAATAAAAATAGAATTTTTAAAAATGATTTTTCTTCTTAACTTCTTTCCTCTAGTGTCTTATACTCTGATTACAAAATCACCTTGCTTAAGAATCTAACATGATTTCTCATTACACCTTTTAGTCTGGTCATATATGAATTCCAATACTTGTCTCACCATAGGTGTCTGTTCCAGTTACTTTTGTTGTATAAACAACTGCCCCAGAACCTAAGTGCCATAAAACAACCAATTTTTTATCCTCACAGATTCTGTGGGTCAGGAATTTGGACAGAGCATAGTGGGGTTGACTTATCTTTGATCCCCAGTATCTGGGATCTTAGAGAATACTCAAGAGCTTGGGATGATTTGATGGCTGGGGCAGTCTGGCACCATCTTCACTCACATGTCAGGCAGTTGGTGCTGACTCTCCACAGAGACCTCATCTGGGATGTTGATTGGAGCACCTCTATGTGGCCTCTCTGTATTGTCTGTCCACCTGGCTAGTTTGGAATTCCTTACAGCATGGTGGCTACGCCCCTGATATGGTTTGGTTGTGTCCCCACCCAAATCTCATCTTGAATTGTAGCTCCCATAATGCCCACATGTCGTGGGAGGGACCTGGTGGGAGGTAATTGATCATGGGGGCCAGTTTTTCCCATGCTGTTCTCATGAGAGTGAGTAAGTCTCACCAGATCTCATGGTTTTATAAAGGGCAGTTCCCCTGTACATGCTGTCTTGCCTGCCGCCATGTAAGACATGCCTTTGCTCCTCCTTCACCTTCCATCATGACTGTGAGGCCTTTCCAGCCATGTGAAACTGTGAGTCCATTAAACCTCTTTTTCTTTATAAATTACCCAGTCTCGGGTATTTCTTCATAGCAGTATGAAAATAGGCTAATACAGCCCCAAGGATGAGCATAATGAGACAGCAAGCTATTTTTATGATCTAACCCTCAGAAGTTACAGAACATCACTTTGCCATATTATATTGGCAAAGGAAGTCACAAAGTTCTGCTCAGTCAGGTGGAAAGAGAGGGCTGTAGACCTCTCCTCTTTATGGGAAGAATGTCTTTGTCACATTATAAGGAATGTCTTTGTCACATCCTTATACATGAAGGATGTATAAGATGGGAGATACTGTGATGACATTTGTCAAATACAATCTACCACACTGTCCAACCCAAATTTTGACAAAGTGAATCTTTATTTCACCATCATTTCACCTCTTTGTTCTCCAGGCTTATTCCTAAGTATACACTCTAGTTCATGTGACCTCTGTACTAGAATTGTCTGTGAGGTGCTTCTCTGCCGATCAGAAGCCTACGCGTCCTTTAGGACCAATTCAGTTCTCAGGCATTTGAGAGCAGACTTGCTGGGGGAAAAAAGTGTTTTTCGTTATTTTGAAGGTCCATTTTGTTTCCATGGTTGACATAATTTAATACTGTTAGAGTTAAAATAGTTATTGACATTATTTTTGAAATGTTGTATCCCTAGTATTTACCTTTGTTTTGAATTAATCTATTTTCTCTGCAGATTTCTTCTTTTAAAAAGGGTAAAACTCTTTATTTGGTTTTGTTTCCTGAGAAAAAGTTACATCCTATATATTCATCATCTTTCAGAATATATAGCTTGAACAGATATTTTGGAATATATAATATTGCTACAAATCCGGGTGAATTATAAGAAAATGTTTTCAGTTATTTGGGAAAATGTAATAGTACTCAAGGTCGTGGAAACGGTTATCTGCTAAGCTGATATTGTCATTAAAATGATGAACATTCAAGAGTACTGAATAGTATTTGTTTGTCATTTATTTCTGGTTTGTGCCTAGGAATGAAAGGGGTGTATTCTATTTGAATATGCATTCTACTTAAATTTAAATATCATGATTCAAATTAGGGACAGTATTACCCACATCACATTAAACTATTTATTAAGAAATAGAAATTAGGTGTATATGTACAGACATAGGATTGGGAGGCAGGGGTATAAAATCTGTTAACTTGATTTTCTTTTACATTTCCAAAGAGCATAATTTTAATCTTTATTCAGTCTCCATTTATGCATATTTTAGTAAAGCTTTATTCAGTTGACTTTGTAGTTTCCATAGATGCCCAGAAAGGAATCTGAGTCATGTGAGGGATTTGAACCACGTAGCTTTGTGCATATTCCTGTGAATCGTGTGTACACATTCTGCCACTCTGACCAGTGGGCTTTACAACCAACGTTGTGGCCATTCTCAGAGGTTTTTTTTTTTGCCTTTGGGGAAAAAAAGAAGGGAAAAATGGACTGTCTTCCTGTGACATCAGTTTCCTACTGATCAGGGTCCTCATTTTGCCCTTCACACTCACGTCTTTTTATGATGCTGTGTCTTAGTTTGGTTCAACACCTTCTGTGACTTCAGCTTTATAATTTCCAAACAAGGTAGAGCCAGCATTCCTTACTAAAACCAACACCACCAACATGTAAATCAAACCTGTAGATAGTTCTGAGTAGAAAAGGAAGAGGAGGAGGGCAAGAGAAAAAAGGGCTTAATTTGAGATTGTGGTGTTGAGCCTAAAGAATTTCCAGTGAGAGTCATTCAAATTATTTTTTGAGTATGGTTATTGATGATGTTTTTCCTGTTAGGGGAAAAAAGTGGTTATCTAAAAATCCTATTTCCTAGTTATACAAATGCAAAAGAATTGGCTCTGTGTGCTTTTTGAGTTTCTGGGAAATCGCCCTATGGTTGGAGGGGGAAATTATGTAGTACTATTATTTGGTTCCCCATCTGTGATGAGCCATTCTGGCAGTTCATTTGGAGTATGCCTTTCATGGAAGTGTCTTAAAAGTCAGAAAATATAGGATACATTTGTTTTTGGACAATATAATTAAACATCTTCAGAGGGTCTAAAAAGGTTTGAAAACAAAAAGAAAGTGGTATATTATTATATTTACTATACATATATTTTTCAGATTACCTATTGTACCTGCTGTTTTAAATGTAGAGTCCCTTCACCTGAAGATGGAAGAAGAAATATATTGGGCATGATACTTATAAATGTAGCTAACATACTATGTAAAAAACAATTTCATCCTGTGTTTCTTGACCCTGCTATATTAGGCTATGTTTCTTCTTCCTGCTCTGAGGTAGAAAGGCAGGATTAGGAGCACATTGAGGGCTGAGGACTGTCATAAAATCATTTGTCTCAGGAAATGAAGACCAGAACAGTCAGGAAATGCAAGGAAAACCAGTAATGGTGCATATGACTATTGAACAGGAACTGAATTGAATCCCTCAGTCACCTTGTGCATTGGTTTCAAAATTATGTTGTTGTTTCCAGGAAACATGGTCCGTAACGTTTATAGCCGTGACGCAGGAATCACTATTTAATCCCTCAGTTATTATGTATGTTGCCTTTAGGCTTTTTTCCAAAGAAGAATAAGCCTTCAGGGAATTTGGCCAATAATATGTATAACTACTTTGGATTATTTTAGTCCCTTTTCTCTGAAGAGTTCAGAACAGCAGAGGAACTCAGAGCTCAAATTATTGCACTGCAGTGGTGCCTCTTGCCCATGTGTTGTGACTGTGCAATTAACGTAAATGGCCAAACTGAAGCAAGCTTTTGGGAAGCCGACTGCGTTTGCTTTCTTTGATACAAACACGTAATTATACTTTGACAGTGAAACAGTATTGAATGCAGAGTGACCATAAAGTTCTGAGAGCCCTAGGGCATAAGTGGAACAGTTTACGGTTTTGAAAATTAAACTGAATTCTCCACAGGGTATAAACAAAACAGCAAAGCTTTTCTATTCCGTTGATATTGAATGAGGGTGTGTGCAGGCACTGTTGAAGGAATCAGAGTAAGTTGTTCTTTAAACATACATGAAAAGTGTCTATCTCTAAAGGAATAACTTAAAAATCTATCAGTTAATTCTCTAAGTATAAGTAGGTACACACACGCGTACTTACATACACACATTAAAGAATAGTTCAGTTATTATTTCTCTGTTCTAAAATATTGTAGACCTCTATTTTGTCTTTGCCTATATTTTTATATTCCTTTAACCAGTATTCAGGGTTTTTCGCCAATAATTTTTGGAAGATAAAAATGCAACTGTTTTAATAGGGAAATTTTGTAAATGTAAAGCTGCCAAACATGAAACACATGAAATCCCACCCATGCTGAGATTTGGTTTGCAGTGCTGTTTTTTTGCCCCTGTCCAATGGAAGCACTGGTCTTTAGGTTCTTCCATTTTGGAGAGTATGAGTTTCTTTTTGCCTCATTTATTTCCTGCTCTCTATCAGTAGCATAAGAAGCTCTCTTCTGTGTTTTCTTTGCTTAGAGTGAGTTGCTTGGCAGGTGAACTTAAGATGGAGCACTGAGAAGGCATGGGAAACAGAAAATTTACCTAGCTTAAAGTAACAGTTCAACTAACATCTAAAGGCCATTTATTTCAATGACTGATAGGGTTTTTCGTAAAATAAAATTGTCCCAATGCAGACATGTCCTTAGCCCTGGACTTCTTTTCAGAAATTTGAGCAGTACTGATATTATGGCAGTAATGGATGCTTGCATCTGACAGTGACTGTCCATCCATACTGGCCACTTATCCAAAAGTAACATTTTAGAAGTCGTGCTGCTCTGCAATGGTGACAACCGCATTGGACATGTGATCCGGTAAACAGGTCACTCCACCCAGAGCCGTACCTGCAGGTCTCGTTTGGCAATCAGACTTCTCACATTCGGCCCACCGGCTGTTCCTTCCTCGTGGTAGCCCCCTGCTTCTGGAATTCCTACTGATTTCCTGCCTCAGCCTCACTGTACCTTTGCCTCTACTGGTGCCTTCCCTGGGGGACATGTGCAGCTCCAGAATCCTAATATCTCCAATTACTGTCATTCTGTCTTGAGGACTGATTCTAAAGCTCCATAGAGCTAAGCTTAGATGGTGACAGCTGACACATTTTCCCCTTGCCCTTTCTCACACAAATCTAATTAATATCCTCAGAGGCTTGTTTAGAGACAGAAAAGAACAAAAAACATGCAACTTCAGCTAAGCAGTTGATTTTTCACAGGAATGGACTTTTCCTAGGAGACGTTGTTGAAAGGGGATATATTTGAGAAAAATAAGGAATATAAAATGAAACTAATTAAGAAATTAGAAGACATGTTTTAAGCACTCACATCACTGTATCTTGACAATGACGAAAGAAAATTTAAACTGATTATAGCAGCCAGTATTAGATTGGGTGAGGAAAACACAGTGACTAGAATGCAGACAGGTGATTGCAAATTGGATGATGAACCAGAGGTTTTGTTTCGTATTTGTCATTGTAAAAAATACAAACAAAATAGTAATAGACTGGATGAGAAATTAGTGTAGGAAAAGGAGAATAGATGAATTTCAGAGATTACAAAAAGAAGAGGCAGTGGGATTTTGTGAATGATTATGGAGAGATTGATTTTGCAGCTGCAGGTAAATCTTCCTGTCACAGCTGACTACTCTGGCTTCCCTAGGAAGAGGTTTTCTTTCAAGAGCAAGTACTTTTTACTTTTTTGTTTGTTTAAATACTAAGTATGTCTTTTTTGAATTGGGATTTTTTTTTCCACTTTTCAGTGTAATGCACACTGGCTCTTGGAGAATAGTGCCTGTCTTACAATTTTAAACAACGTTTATGGAGTCCTGACTATGCTTTCTGTGCTTTATTTCACATGGTCATCGTAGCAATGCTGTGAACTCCTTACTGCTTTTACTGCCATTTACTTATAAGAGAACTGAACCTCAGGAGGGTTAGCAATTTGCCCCAAGTCTCACAGGCGTTCTGGCTCCAGGGCCTGGAGTTCGGCCTGCTACCACACAGTGTTAGGACATAAATGTCAGACATGAAATCTGTCTATAACAGTTCTGCTAGGAGGTGTTACTAGCCCCATTTTTCAGATGAGGAAACTTCATGAAGTAAATAAGTGGTAGGATTTAAAGTCAGGTCTGTCTGACCTCCCTCCAAATCATTCTTTCCATTGCTGTCTGTAGTGCTCAGCCAATGTTGGCTTAATAAAGCAACAACAGCTGCTCACAGTTTTACAGTACTCACCTTGTGCAAGGCACTATTGTAAGCACCTTACATATTATTTTTTACATGAGGAAATTGAAGCTCAGAGAGGCTAAGTAACTCACCCAGGGTCACATAACTATGAAGGGATGGAACTGGAATTTGGGCCCAGGCAGTCTTACTCTACCAATTGATCACTATATATTCTTCTCAAAGAAAATGAGTGAAAGCAAAAATAAAAAAGGAAAAAAAGCAGTGTTTAGCCTTCTTAGGAGTTTTAATGGCCTAATATTTTTCAGAATGAAACAATGTTTAATTTGATCATTTAAAATCTGATAGGGTTTGTCAAATGCAGGTAACTGGGGTTGGAGAAGCAGAAAGCCAACATTCTTAGCCAGAAGACCTGACCTCTTCAAGCAGTCCTCACACTAAGAATGCATCACAGCAGCTAAATACTCCTTATCACTTTTTTCCGGTGAATTGGGCATATCTCTTCATGCATTGTCTTCATTAGAACTTGGCAGAACTGATTATGATGATGAAACAATATAGTTCTTCTGTAAATAGCACAATCCAACCCAATGCTGTCACTGTGAGCTTGCTGAGATATTTTGCATTTAAAGTGGAAAAAGGCTTTCTTATAAACATATATATGTGTATATATATGTGTGTATATATATGTATATATGTGTGTATATATGTATGTGTATATATGTATGTGTATATATATGTATGTGTGTATATATATGTATGTATATGTGTGTGTGTGTGTGTATATATATATATATATATATTTTTTTTTTTTTTTTTTTTTTTTTGAGACAGAGTCTCGCTCTGTCGCCCAGGCTGGAGTGCAGTGGCACGATCTCGGCTCACTGCAAGCTCCGCCGCCTGGGTTCACGCCATTCTCCTGCCTCAGCCTCCTGAGTAGCTGGGACTACAGGTGCCTGCCACTGCACCCGGCTAATTTTTTTTGTTTGTTTGTATTTTTAGTAGAGACGGGGTTTCACCGTGTTGGCCAGGATGGTCTATCTCCTGACTTCGTGATCTGCCCACCTTGACCTCCCAAAGTGCTGGGATTACAGGCGTGATTATGAACATATCTTTAATCTTAAACTCTTTTTTAAAAAAACTAACACAGACTCCTCTGATTTTGAAAGCAAGCCTGGTAATAGATTAATATGGGATACAGTGAAATCTTCCTTCCCTTGCAAAACAGAGAAGCATGTAAATGGAGCCCCACTCCTCCCCCAGTACACTGTTTCAAAATTGCTCAGTCTTCTGAGATTTTAAGAAGAGGGGAAGAGAGAAAAAGGATTGCAGTTGCTTTTATTCATTGAAGTCCCTGTTGGCCTAGGGCATCCCTGTCACCATTCACAATTTACCCCATTCACTGAGGGAATGGTTAAGTACAGGCGTCTCTTGGTTGCACTGGGTCTCATTTTGGACAAGGATAAATTCCCAGAGAATTAATTTATGCCATCATTTTTAGAGCATGATGACATTTTATTTAAAAAAATTTAGAGCAGACTGCTCTGCTTCCCTTGGGACTCTTAGGTTTCAAGAAAAAAAAAATGATTCTTTTTCTTTCCAGGTCAAAATCTCAGAGATTAATACAGGCAACAGCTGCTGCATTTTTGCTTTGTTTTGTTTGAATTCTACTGCAAGAAAACATCAAAGGCTTCATAATTTAGATTAGAGAAACAACCATAATGGGCAGAAAAGCAGGACAAAACCCCAAACAAAGGCCATCCCTGGCATAGGCCTCCAGAGCCTCAGAAGTGGCCTGATAATCTGCCTTCAGCATGGGCACAGGGCCAGGATAGCAAAACCTTTGGAGGTGCAGAATCCTGATTTGTTTGTAGTCAGAACCCTAGGCTGGTTGGTCACTTAACCAGGTAGAGGAAACATAAGGAAAAGAAGGCTGGAATCTCCCTCAAGTTATAAACAATGGTAGAATTTAGTGAAATGGTGGAATGTGGGTTCTGTTCTTGCTTCCACAGCCAGGAGGAGCCCACTTCATCTCTCCCTTCTCTCTTTTAATTTGCAAACAAATTTTTTAACATTTATTTTTTATCTCACATATAATTAAATTTATTTTTTGTACAGGCTGATGAGTTTTCATAAGAGTTACATAGCACCATCACAAGCAAGATACAGAACAGTTCCATCAGCCCCAAAATGCTTTTGTGCTGCCCGTTTGCAGTCACATTCTCCCCCATCCCCATCCCATCCCAGACCTGCTTTCCGTCCCTCTTTGTCTTTTCCAGGATGTCATATAGATGGGATCATACGGTATGTAGCCTTTTGCATCTGGCTTCTTCTACTTAACATAATGTATTTGAGATTCATCCATGTTGTATCAACAGTTCACTCCGGAGTAGTATTTTTCTGTATGGATGTGCCATAGTTTGTGTATTCATTCACTCATTGAAACTATTTGTTGATTACACTTTGGGGCCATTATATGTAAAGCTGCTGTAAACGTTTGTGTAGAGGGTCTTGTGTGAACATGTTTTCATTGCTGTTGGGTCTGCTCTCATTTTGAGTGGGTATAACACATTGATTTCTATCCCCCTTTTTTACTTCTTCTCCCCCAATATGATAGAAGGAGGTGTAGTGAGTAGAGCTGAAAAGTGCCACAACCCTAAACCAGGTGACTTTTTCAGGATCATGACCAGCCACTTCTCAAGCTTAACCCTTGAAACTTACATTTTAGGATTTGGGAGGCAAGAATAGCAATTCCATTGATATCAAGTGCCTGGAATGGGGATAGAATCAAAGCTGCCCTGCAAACAGGATCGTCTAGACCATGGGAGAAACTGCCCTTCACTAGCATAGGAATATATTAAATATTTTAAAATAAATACAATTTAAATGAAAAAAACCAAACTATTTAGTATTTACTATTTGAAACATTTTTGTGAATAATATTTGCATTGTATAGGCAATGTGTTTTTATTCAGAGACAAGTAAAGGTCTCAAAAGGGCTGGTTATGTCAGTTTGATAGAAGTTTCAAAGATGGTCAGGAATGACCATCTTTTATAAGGGAGGTCAGGAATGGAGGAAAATCAGGATCTACCCACAAAGGTGCTGAAATTTAACAGGTAAGTATGTGCAGGAGGAATACTAGATGAAGAACAGTAAAAAGCTCAGTTTGAAGGCTTGACATTATACTTGAGCCTTGCATTATTCTGAGACACTGGGGAGCCAGGCCCACAGTGGCTGGTTAAATCAGATCATATTTGCATGTGCTTCAGAACCTGTGGCCTGATCTTCCACTCCAGATCAAGGAAGAGGTTACAGGCAACTGTTTTCAGAGAGGATGAAAAGGAAAACTGAATATCCTGATCTAGTTGTTTATTATTTTTTAAAAAGCAATTTAATTTAGAAATGGGAAATATGCCTAACTCAAGGGTAGTAGAGAGGCGAAATGAATTTGGAGCAAATGACAAATGGAGAAGGGCATTAGAACAAAGCTTGCAAGGTCTGGAAGATACTGGAAATGATTTTTCCTTTACATGTCATCTTTTAGAAAATATTTTTATGCAGTTTTAGAAAACTTCACAGAAATCTTTAAAGAGTTGTTCCTGTTTGCAGTGTTATAAAAGATATGTAATGTTTTAATGTATATTATGTCCTTATACATTTTTATTGAAATTATTGACTGGATAGTATGATCACTTATCTATCAGATCTTTAAAAATATGTTTTGAGAGAAAATTATCTTCATTTATTTTTATTTTATTTCACTAGTTTTGGGAGAACAGGTGGTTTTTGGTTATGTCAAGTTCTTTAATGGTGATTTCTGAGATTTTGGTGCACCTGTCACCTGAGCAGTGTACACTGTACCCAATGTGTAGTCTTTTATCCCTCACCCCACTGAGAAAATTATCTTCTGCTAGAGATTTTCCCAGCAAACCTCACTTAAGAAAAATTAATAAAGAATGACATAGCAATTTTAGTAAGTACAAGAAATGGAAATATTTTGAGAAGCTAAATGGAAAAAATTTAAGTCCTATTTCAGTTTTAATTAGCTGCAACTCAAATGATGTAGAAAAACAGTATTTCAGAAGCTGCAGTGAATATAAAAATTGTGTTAAAAGAAAGGAAACTAGAGAGATTTTCTAAGTAGTTTATGATAAATAATTCAGGGGAAAATATAGTAATATTCTGAATTTTGATTAATAGACTGGGATTAGAGGCTATAATTCTAATTAGTAAACATAACAATGGATATCAGTGCTACCCTCAAATTTTTAACTACTATTGCTACATTTTGAAAGTTACTTCCAGATAGGCTTTCCTTAGTTGGCCAACTTTGGTGTAGACCAAGGGTCAGCAAAGTATGGACCTGCCTGAGGACCAAATCTGGCTGTTTTTGTGAATAACGTTTTACTGGGACACAGCCACACCCATTTGTTTAAGTATCGCCTATAGCTGCTTTCGCATTACAGTGCAGAGTTGAATAGTTGCAACAGATAATATGGTCCATGAAGCCTAAAATACATATCTTCTGATTCTTAAAAAAACACTTGCCCATTCCTCCCTGCTCTAGAGTCAGCTCTGAAACCGGCTTCCCTTAGTTGGGCGACTTTGGTCTATATTCAGTTCCTCAGACCAAGATCTTGATTGCATTGAAGGAGATTGAATCACAATAACAAAACTCACGGGACACTATATTTAAGACAAAAGAGTTCCACTTTATTAATTTATAGTCAGAAATGTAGCTCCCAAGGGAAATAGAATATGTAATGTGCTGGTTAGGGAGTAGTTTCCATTCACATGGCATTTAGAAGGTGGTTTGGTGTGCAAGGTCAGTGCAAGAGGTTAACTGGATAACCCTAATGGCTAGAGTCTTGGTTGCCATCATATGCTAGTTTGCTCTCAGATCCATCGCTTGCCCTTTTCTTGTATCACAAACAGCATTACAGTTCCTCTTGCCAGCTGATTTCTGGGAAGGTTTGGCAATGAGAGGCACTGATGCAACACAGTGGTAGAGGAGAAGCCTGAGAGCTGTATCCTGCTTTGGGTGGCATCTCTGGAGTGGTTGTGCCTGCCTTTTTTGGTCTAGATCCCACAGACCAGTCCCAGCCTCTGGGCTTTAGTACCATACCCCTTTCTTTTATTACTCTAGTCCTCTAGGGGTGGTAGAACCTCCTACTGATGCTAATCCCTAGGTTGCCTTCATCTCCTCTGTTTGGTTTTTCAGTTTTTTTCTTGTGAACCAATTTTCTTTGTTTGAAGTATTATTGTGGTTTCTATTTTCAGTTATGACCCAGACTGAAACAGGCATCAAGCTTTCTGTCAAGAAGAATTCTGGAATCACTCTTTCCCATTCTGACTGTGGTCAGAATTCCCCTTTATCTAGTGGCCAGGCACATCTGTCCTGTCTTATTAACACTCTGTGGTAATGCTACACAACCAACAGGGCCAGACTTGTGTGTCCATCATTGTGGTTGTGAATTGCATGGCACTGAAACTTGATCCTCTGCTCACAGGATATTGCTTAATATCAGCCACTTCTGTGACTGAAAGATTTTATTAATTATATATTTTTTAAAAGAATCTGCTCTCAAAAGTTCAAGATTCATAATTACATTAAATTCTACCATGGTCCATATATATTGGTTATACCTTCCTCCATTGCCTTCAAACTACCAAATTCTTCTACTGGCCCAGAAGTCCAGGATGGGGGAGTCTCAGGAACAGTCCTCTACCTCAGGAATCACCCCCTTGCTTGGCTTCTCCACCTCATGCTGCAGCCCTCTGAACTGAATGCAACATCTGGCTCCACTCCCCGCTCCCCAGTCCATTCCCCAGACCCTTTTCCTTCCCTCTCTACCTGGACAGTTATCTTTATCCCTTGCGTTTTAGGTAAGACTTAATTTTCTGTCATCTCCACCCTTCCTTATAGCTAGGATTGTAGAGATGACCAAGCCCAGCTGGTCAGACATAAAAAAAGGAATTACATTGAATTTAAATTTTAAAATTATACTTGCCTGCCATTTTTCCCTAGACTTTCCCCCCCTGAGCTTGATATTGTATTAATTGCTGGCCACCTTAGGTCAGTGTAGCAATTCAGGAAATAAATTTGAAGAGCAGTAATAATAAGTATTGTGAGTAGTAAGTAATAGTGAATGACATAGTCCTTCCTCTTTCCAGAGTACTCTTCGCCTGTGTTACTATCTCATTTTATTTTGCATCCCCCATGAAATGGAAGTGGGGAGATTATTGCCACTATAAAAATTTAAATACTGAGGCACAGGGATCTCAGAAAGCAGATAAGAGTTGATCTGTGATATTTTACTCCGGGGATGAGGCCTGTGCTGAAACCTTTGTTTTGGATTGGAAACATGGGTTAGGAAGAAAGCAAAGGAGATAATGCCCGGTATCTGTGGCTTAACCCTTGTGTGCCTATCTCTGAGATAGTCACTGCCATTTTCCTTGACCCTTTGCAGAAAACTGATGAAAGACTGGCTGTAGCCATGAAGAGTCCTTTCCCCTTCATCCAAGCCTATTTCCACTTCTTCCATTGCTCCTTTTTACTCCTGTCTTCTACTTGGTACCATGTCCCTGGCTCACCTGATGTAGCTGGGATTAACATGATGGCTGATCAGGCCATGGTGCCGTGACTAAATATGATGCCCTGAGGGATCACAGATAATGGAACTTGTGTGGGTACTTCCTCTAGTGATGGTTTACCTATCAAGCAAGGTAGATGACATTGACAAACTATAGCTGACAAATATAGCATGAGGTGGGAATTTCCAGTGTAGAAAGCATAGTGATTCAAAAGAATATAAAATAATTGTTTTTAAATATGGAAGCCTTTTTTGTTTTGAGACTTTGATTCTGGGAGGTGATTTAGCTAATTCAAGAAGCCAGACTGAATATGATGCTATTCTGTTAATAAATTATAGTGGTGCATCAAGTACAAATAAGACTGAGAACTGAAATTACTTTTCATAGGGATGGTAAATTCAATGTGCACTTTTCACATCTACCTGTCTATGTTATAATTCACAATTTTCAAATATTTATACAAAAAGTTTTTAAAGATGTAATTATATTTGTGATTGCCTTTTTGTATACTACTTGATGCTGTGAGGATGTTTACACTCTTATATCACTTGCTACTATACAATTAGAATGTTCCATAACAGCAACCTAGAAAAGATGAGATAAATTTTAAATACATGTGTGAATCTTCCTTTCCTTTTTTCCTTTTGTCCCACTGAAAACACACATGCCCAAACCACAAACACAACGGGCATTAGAATCTTTTTCATCATTCTGTACTCTGTACGTCTCTACTATCCTATGGCCACCTATAATAACTCTGCAAAGAACTTCAGCCACAGTCAAAGTTTATGGTAATGCAGTTTCTGTTTTTCAGAAGTGGTCAGTGGGTAGAAGATTGGTTAGTGGTCACAAAATTTCATCCTTTCGTTTTATCTGGCTCTTTCATAATATAAAACACTTAACCTGTTGCAATAGTTTTTGTGATGCTGTTGCATGGTTGTAGGTGGAAAGGCCCTCAGTGCTCATGCACTGGAATTTTGCTGCTCACAGTGTGTTTGTTCATGCAGCAGCAGATCATTATCCACACTCTGGGATCTTGTTTAGCATGCAAATCTGAGGCCCCAGACCTAGTGCATCAGAATCTGCATTTTAACAAGTTTCCAGGGTGATTGATATGCACAATTAAGTTTAAATAGTACTGCCCTAGAAATTGCTTGAAAATATGGCAGAATCTCACATCTGCACTTGATTCTTTTTCCCCCACAAAGAATAAAAAATAAATGTTACCAGGACTTGACAATGCCAGCCTTGGCATTATAGCTTTTGGTCTTTGGGACTGTACCAATACAGTGCTGTCAAGATTTTCTGAATACCTTTATTCTGAAGGAATAAGAGCTCCCATCATTATCTCTTTTGATTCTGTCTGTGCTTCCCAAAAGTGTGTAGGTAGCTCTGTTACCCATAAAATTATCCCAGTGCCTCTTAACATATGTCCTTTCAAGAGTCATAGGATGTTGTATTTTCATTGGAGAATGTAATCACACTCAGAAACCACATATTTAGATTTGTACCATATTTTAAATTAATTACACTCTAGGCCAAAATGTTTCACGTTTTTTCCAGCAACAAATTTCCTCCTTTGCTCCCTCCCTCAATCCCTCCCTGCTTGTTTTTATTTTCTCCCTATTTCCTTTTTTCTTGTTGATAATGCAAAAGTATTTGAGGTCTTCAACTCTTAAAAATTAAACTGGAAATACTACCCGATTTTCTTATTCCATTTTTTTTTAAATTATACTTTTAAGTTTTAGGGTACATGTGCACATTGTGCAGGTTAGTTACATATGTATACGTGTGCCATGCCGGTGCGCTGCACCCACCAACTCGTCATCTAGCATTAGGTATATCTCCCGATGCTATCCCTCCCCCCTCCCCCCACCCCACCACAGTCGCCAGAGTGTGATATTCCCCTTCCTGTGTCCATGTGATCTCATTGTTCAGTTCC
The DNA here is from genome assembly GCF_029289425.2 of Pan paniscus. Taxonomy (NCBI): domain Eukaryota; kingdom Metazoa; phylum Chordata; class Mammalia; order Primates; family Hominidae; genus Pan; species Pan paniscus. The sequence continues at coordinate 138,947,998 of NC_073252.2, read as the reverse complement.
CACCTATGAGTGAGAATATGCGGTGTTTGGTTTTTTGTTCTTGCGATAGTTTACTGAGAATGATGATTTCCAATTTCATCCATGTCCCTACAAAGGACATAAACTCATCATTTTTTTATGGCTGCATAGTATTCCATGGTGTATATGTGCCACATTTTCTTAATCCAGTCTATCATTGTTGGACATTTGGGTTGGTTCCAAGTCTTTGCTATTGTGAATAATGCCGCAATAAACATACGTGTGCATGAGTCTTTATAGCAGCATGATTTATAGTCATTTGGGTATATACCCAGTAATGGGATGGCTGGGTCAAATGGTATTTCTAGTTCAAGATCCCTGAGGTATCGCCACACTGACTTCCACAATGGTTGAACTAGTTTACAGTCCCACCAACAGTGTAAAAGTGTTCCTATTTCTCCACATCCTCTCCAGCACCTGTTGTTTCCTGACTTTTTAATGATTGCCATTCTAACTGGTGTGAGATGGTATCTCACAGTGGTTTTGATTTGCATTTCTCTGATGGCTAGTGATGATGAGCATTTTTTCATGTGTTTTTTGGCTGCATAAATGTCTTCTTTTGAGAAGTGTCTGTTCATGTCCTTCGCCCACTTTTTGATGGGGTTGTTTGTTTTTTTCTTGTAAATTTGTTGGAGTTCATTGTAGATTCTGGATATTAGCCCTTTGTCAGATGAGTAGGTTGCAAAAATTTTCTCCCATGTTGTAGGTTGCCTGTTCACTCTGATGGTAGTTTCTTTTGCTGTGCAGAAGCTCTTTAGTTTAATTAGATCCCATTTGTCAATTTTGTCTTTTGTTGCCATTGCTTTTGGTGTTTTAGACATGAAGTCCTTGCCCATGCCTATGTCCTGAATGGTAATGCCTAGGTTTTCTTCTAAGGTTTTTATGGTTTTAGGTCTAACGTTTAAATCTTTAATCCATGTTGAATTGATTTTTGTATAAGGTGTAAGGAAGGGATCCAGTTTCAGCTTTCTCCATATGGCTAGCCAGTTTTCCCAGCACCATTTATCAAATAGGGAATCCTTTCCCCATTGCTTGTTTTTCTCAGGTTTGTCAAAGATCAGATAGTTGTAGGTATGTGGCAGAGCAGAACTGAAGGAAATAGAGACACAAAAAACCTTTCAAAAAATCAATGAATCCAGGAGCTGGTTTTTTTGAAAGGATCAACAAAATTGATAGACCGCTAGCAAGACTAATAAAGAAAAAAAGAGAGAAGAATCAAATAGACACAATAAAAAATGATAAAGGGGATATCACCACTGATCCCACAGAAATACAAACTACCATCAGAGAATACTACAAACACCTCTATGCAAATAAACTAGAAAATCTAGAAGAAATGGATACATTCCTCGACACATACACTCTCCCAAGACTAAACCAGGAAGAAGTTGAATCTCTGAATAGACCAATAACAGGAGCTGAAATTGTGGCAATAATCAATAGTTTACCAACCAAAAAGAGTCCAGGACCAGGTGGATTCACAGCTGAATTCTACCAGAGGTACAAGGAGGAACTGGTACCATTCCTTCTCAAACTATTCCAATCAATAGAAAAAGAGGGAATCCTCCCTAACTCATTTTATGAGACCAGCATCATTCTGATACCAAAGCCGGGCAGAGACACAACCAAAAAAGAGAATTTTAGACCAATATCCTTGATGAACATTGATGCAAAAATCCTCAATAAAATACTGGCAAACCGAATCCAGCAGCACATCAAAAAGCTTATCCACCATGATCAAGTGGGCTTCATCCCTGTGATGCAAGGCTGGTTCAATATACACAAATCAATAAATGTAATCCAGCATATAAACAGAGCCAAAGACAAAAACCATATGATTATCTCAATAGATGCAGAAAAAGCCTTTGACAAAATTCAACAACCCTTCATGCTAAAAACTCTCAATAAATTAGGTATTGATGGGACGTATTTCAAAATAATAAGAGCTATCTATGAAAAACCCACAGCCAATATCATACTGAATGGGCAAAAAGTGGAAGCATTGCCTTTGAAAACTGGCACAAGACAGGGATGCCCTCTCTCACCACTCCTATTCAACATAGTGTTGGAAGTTCTGGCCAGGGCAATTAGGCAGGAGAAGGAAATAAAGGGTATTCAATTAGGAAAAGAGGAAGTCAAATTGTCCCTGTTTGCAGACGACATGATTGTATATCTAGAAAACCCCATTGTCTCAGCCCAAAATCTCCTTAATCTGATAAGCAACTTCAGCAAAGTCTCAGGATACAAAATCAATGTACAAAAATCACAAGCATTCTTATATACCAACAACAGACAGAGAGCCAAATCATGAGTGAACTCCCATTCACAATTGCTTCAAAGAGAATAAAATACCTAGGAATCCAACTTACAAGGGATGTGAAGGACCTCTTTAAGGAGAACTACAAACCACTGCTCAAGGAAATAAAAGAGGATACAAACAAATGGAAGAACATTCCATGTTCATGGGTAGGAAGAATCAATATCGTGAAAATGGCCATACTGCCCAAGGTAATTTACAGATTCAATGCCATCCCCATCAAGCTACCAATGACTTTCTTCACAGAATTGGAAAAAACTACTTTAAAGTTCATATGGAACCAAAAAAGAGCCCGCATCGCCAAGTCAATCCTAAGCCAAAAGAACAAAGCTGGAGGCATCACACTACCTGACTTCAAACTATACTACAAGGCTACAGTAACCAAAACAGCATGGTACTGGTACCAAAACAGAGATATGGATCAATGGAACAGAACAGAGCCCTCTTATTCCATTTTTAAAAGACCATAAAATTTACCAGTAATAACCTGGGAACTACTTTTTTCTTATTTGATCAACATCAGAGCTAAAACTTGCTATATAATTTGAGTGATAGGAGCCACTTTAGTTCACTGAGAAGAATGTATCTTGGCTGGACATGGTGGCTCATGCCTATAATCCCAGCACTTTGGGAGGCCAAGGCGGGCAGATCACATGAGGTTAGGTGTTCGAGAGCAGCCTGTCCCACATGGTGAACCCCACCTCTACTAAAAATACCAAAATTAGCTGGGCATGGTGACGCATGCTTGGAGTCCCAGCTACTCAGGAGACTGAGGCACAAGAATTGCTTGAACCTGGGAGGCAGAGGTTGCAGTGAGCCAAAATCATGCCACTGCACTCCAGCCTGGGTGACTGAGTGACTCTGTCTCAAAAAAAAAAAAGTATCTTGACTCTGTTCCGGTGGTAGAAAAGATATTTTATACATGATTTGTTTTTCATAGAAATACTTAATTTTTACCTGTATCCATGTATGATTGCAAAACCCTTCTATTTGCCTTCTTCTCTGGGCTTTTTGACATGTTTCCTATCTTGACATAAAAAGTCTTTATGAGAAATTATCCTCTTTGAACTCAAAAATAGGAATCATAGTGGAAAGCTCTAAAAGACCACCTTTTAGTAATTTATAGTCATATCCTTTGGCAAATAACCAAATAATTATGAGGTGGTATTGATTGGTCGAGAAAACCAACGTAGATCATTAGGAACAAAGATTTTTTTTCCTCAACAATAGGAGATGATATGCCCTAAATGTTATCAAAGTACCCCATCTTTGATCATATAAGACAGACACTAAATGCTTGGGCTAGAACTCTCTGGTTCTTTCATATTGGGCTGATTGTTTCTGCTATGTAGGCATATCCAGCCACAGACTTTCATTTGATGAGTCCAAGGAATACCCTGGCGACTCATTGCAGGAGCTACAATTAAGCTGATCTGTTTGGACTCTATTAACCCAGAGTCTGTGGACTTCTTTTCCTGCTGACTTGCACTTTCTCTGCTTTCTCTCTGAAGAAAAATTTGACTTAGCAATAGCTTAAGGATGATTTCACATTCTTGCAAAATAGTAGTTTTTTAGATAAGTTCAATTACTCTATATACATGTTTTCTAACAACAGATTATCTATTCTTAAAGCTATTGCACATAAAAACTGAATTAGGCATGCCTTGATGTATTTGCAAGTACAGTCTTGTGCCATATAACATTTTGGTAATGATGGACCACATATGTGACAGTGGTCCCATAAGATTATAATACCCTATTTTAATTGTACCTTTTCTGTATTTAGATTTGTTTAGATACACAGATAACATTGTGTTATAATTGGCTACAGTATTCAGTATAGTAACATGCTATACAGGTTGGTAGTCTAGGAGCAATACGGCATACCACATAGCCTAGGAGTGTAGTAGGCTGTACCATCTAGGTTTGTATAAGTACATTTTATGATGTTTGCACAACAACAAAGTCACCTAATGACACATTTCTCAAAATATAGTCCTGTTAAGTGACGCATGACTGTAATTAATCTGAAGTTATTGAAAAACATACAGGGTATATTTTCAGTACATATTACTAATAATTCAGACTTTATATTAATTTACGTCAGTAGTCAACCAAACAGGCTACATTATTTGTTTTGTGCTTTTGTGTATCTTCAGTGTTTGGGGAAAATATGCTTTGCAAAAAAATTTGTAGAAATATCGTCAGCTTATTTCATAGCAGAATGCCTACTAAGGTACTATAGCTCTTTGCTTAGAAAATTGTAGAACATGTATATTATTGATACACATAACTCATTTAGTATCAATACAGATTTGTATTTGTGTTTAAAAGTTATTAGAAGTGTAAATTCACTGAAAAATTATATAAGGTGGCATCATCATTTTTTAAGATTAGGCTTCAGTGTCTAATTTCTGTTTGCTTATTTGTTCACAGTACAATGATCTCTTTTGACACCCTCCCTGTTGAAAGGAAACACTGCTACCCTTGCAAAAAATAAGCTAATCTTACAGATCATGGAGATATATGCTTCTCATATTTAAAGTATAATTGATAGAGTGTGAAAATTACTGAGGAATGGATTTTTTTTTCACACATATACTGAACAAATGATAGCTTTTAACAATTGCACCCTGTTCTAATGTTCTTGCATCCAGAGGGGAAGGGTCATAAGGAAAAAGAATTTAACAGTGGGAGGAGGAAGTTCTTGCTGATTCATCCCTCTCCAAATGGAACACACTGGGATCAGATGAATCAAATAGTGTTGAGGGCGAAGGGTTAGAAGACAAGTAGAATGAAAGGTCCGGGGATGTGAACCACCCATGCACAGAGAATGCCTGCAGTGTGTTACCTCAACAGGAGCAGCTTCAGGAAAGAAGCCTTTTCTGATTTTACTGCATAAAGAGAGAGGATTCCAGCTGATTTCAACATCAAAATAGAGACAGATATGCTGATTCCACATCATCTCTATTTGGGGGATCATATGAACCCTCCATGACTGTGTGGGTAGACAGAGGTCATCCAAGTGGAAGGAGTCGGCATTTAGTAGACCGAGAAAGGTGAATGTTAATGTCATACCCCACTGGTCTTGAGGACATCAAGGTCAGTTTTTCCTCATGACCAGAAATACTTATTATTATTAAGGACTGGACTCAGTAACTTAAAAATTACGATGAATTTCAATGAATTTCTTCCTAGCACATATACAGCTCATCTTACTACCTTCTAAAATGTGCCTTTCTTAGGTTTACAGAGACTATGCAATGTAAAAAAAAAATTAAAAATAAATAAAATTTGCCTTTCATTAGGAGCTATCTCTTAAGTTAACTAAGCAGTTATCCCCTGGTATAGAACACTTGAAATATATTACAAATAGGAGGATTTTTTTCCCTACATTTTGTAAACTCTTTCTAATAGTTTCATATAAATTTTTTAGCAGAGTCAGAAACATTCAGAAATCAATAATCTCAGAAAATTCCTTCATATTGTACATTTCTCTCCATCACTTTTCTTCCCTACCCCTGCCTCTCATGCACAGATAGCATGTTTGTGGCCAAATCTTAGATAGTAACCCAAGACGTAAGGGTTAATTGCTGATTGTAGAGAAGCAAGCTGATCTGGAGACATCAAGCCCTATGGAATGCTTAGAACTTATTTAAGAATTGTCAGGGCCAGGTATGGTGACTCATGTCTGTAATCCCAGCAGTTTGGGAGGCTGAGGTGGGCAGATCACCTGAGGTCAGGAGTTCAAGATCAGCCTGACCAACATGGAGAAACCCCATCTCTACTAAAAGTACAAAATTAGCCAGGCGTAGTAGCACATGCCTGTGATCCCAGCTACTTGGGAGGCTGAGGCAGGAGAATCGCTTGAACCTGGGAGGCAGAGGTTGCAGTGAGCGGAGATCGTGCCATTGCACTCCAGCCTGGGCAACAAGAGTGAAACTCCGTCTCAAAAACAAACAAACAAACAAAAATTGTCAGGCTGTTCAGCCTGTAGCTTATAAAGCCACATCATAGTGTCAAACCCTCTGCCTTGCCTTTAATTCAACAAATAGCGCTTGAAGGGGTACTACCTCTCCCTTCAGTGATAACTACTCCCCTCCCTTTTCTGCCCATCACCAGGTTACCATTTTGTTTTTGTCTTTTATTTTGCTGTAGTTTTTAATATGAGTACAATGTAAACATAATTATCTTTATATTTTTAAATTTTTGTTGTTGTTGTTGTTAGAGATGGTGCTGTGCTGTCCAGGCTGGAGTGCAGTGGCTGTTTACAGGTGTGATCATAGAGCATTACAACCTCAAACTTCTAAGCTCAAGTGATCCTCCTGCCTCAGCTTCCCAAGTAGCTGGAACTACAGGAATGCACAACTATGCCTGGTGATTAGCTTTATTGTAATGGAGAAAAGCCAAGCTGTGTTCAAGCCATTCTAGACAAAACCTTTGACCTCATAATATTTACAAACTATAGGCCAAAGCGGAAACATACACAGACAATAATGGTTAAGATTTTCCAAGTGCCTGTCATATACCAGGCAGAGTAGTGTACGTTTTCTTACGGAGTCCACGACGTTCAGATCTCACCTTTGCCATTTACTAGCTTTGTGGCCTTGGTTTTGTCAGATGTAAAATGGGAAAATTAGTAGCACTTAATTCATAAGGTTGTTGCAAGCACTATATTAGTTAAGCAAATGTTCAATATATGTTTTATGATTATTAAGTAGAACTTTTAAAGTAAAAAGGAAAAATAAGAAATGTTGAACACCTTTGGTTTAACTAGGAGGTCTGTTTTTTAACTTTCTTTTTTTTTTCCCAGGTATATAAAGTTTATTCAACATTCTAAAATCAAACAATAGTGGTTAACTATATTAGTAAGTTAAAGAAGGAAAATCATATTATCTTATCAATTGCCAAAGAAATGCATTGGTTAAAATTCAATGTCCATTTATGTTAAAAACTCTCAGAAAACTAGCATGTTTTTTAACTTTCATTAAATCTGTTTATGAAGCCATCAGTCCTTTTTTTTTTTTTTTTTTTTTTGTAGAACTTTTTGTCGTTGATTCATTACAAAATGGTTCTTATAGTTTAGTAAGCAGGAGAGGCTAAGGCCAAAACCTTTGGCTAGAATAAAGGGTCTGACTATTGGTTATATAACTTTTGTAATTAAAAACCCTACAACTGTCACACACACACACATAACCTGCATACAAATGCACAGACACACACACATACGGGCACACACATGAAACTGTGAGAATCTGTAAAATCTGCAAAGGATTTTTGTATCCCAAGAGTCTAGCATAATAATTTGTGCGTAGCATGTTGTAAATAATTAGTTGGTTCCTACTGATAGACCCAGTTTTGTCTGGTCCTTCTTGAAAAGCTAAAATAAAACAATGTCCACCCGCATCCAGCCCTTTCCCAGGTGACTACTGGAAATGTAAGGTGGCACAATGTTTCAGAAAAACAATTTGCTTATTTTTATCAAGAATCTTTTTTAAAGGTCCATATAATTTGTCCTACTAATTTAACTTCTGAGACTGTATCATAAGGAAATAATAGCTTTACCATAAAGATATTTATGTCTGTATCTGCTTATTCAAAAAGAAAATTTTGGCATAACCTAAATGGCTGTAAGAACAGAAAGGAAGATAATTAAGTAAACCTTGGATGCTTCACTAAATTTGGAAATCCATGTCCTTTTGGAAGGGAATTCCTTCAACTTTGAAATTTTGTTTATTTATATCATTGAGATAACATCTGCTTAATTCAGATCCTTCTGTGAGAAGGTAAGATATGCTATAAATAAAAAAGTTGCTAAACGCATTTCATATTTATAGTATAAGTTCATAAATTGTTAAAATTGTCTTTAAAAAGATTCTTTAAACAACAAATATTATGTCATCTGAAAAAGGAATACAAAATCGTCTACAAAGTAGAATCTCAACTATCTAAACAATGCATAGGAACACGATCAACTGGCTAGATATCATGTTGTTCAAAGATGCTGCTCAGCCATAAAAAAGAATAAAATCATGTCCTTTGCATCAGCATGGATGCCATCATCCTAAGCAAATTTACACAGGAACAGAAAACCAAATACCACACATTCTCACTTATAAGTGGGAGCTAAGCACTGGGTACACATGACCATGAGGATGGGAACAATGGACACTGGGGACTACTAGAGGGCAGAGAAAGGGAGGGGACAAGGGCTGGAGGACTGCCTGTTGGGTACTGTGCTCATTGCCTGGGTGACAGGATCATTCATACCCCAAATCTCAGCATAATACAATATACCTATGTGACAAACCTGCACATGTATTACCAGAATCTAAAATGCACATTGAAATTATAAAATTAAGAATATAAGATAATGTGATAAACAACAATAAGAAAAGAACAAATCCCTGCCTAGGAATCTTATGCAGAAGCTCTTGATAAGGATATTTTCATATTCTGCAAGCTTAAAGCGTTCAGAGAACACTATTGTGTATTAAACTATCTTGTATATGTAAAGGAAAAAAGAAACAAAGGTGCTGCCTCTAAGTGGTAAGATTATGAGTGATATTTTTTCCTTCCAGATGCTTTATATGCATGTAGACCTTTCAGACTTGCTACTGTATGTGCGTGTGTGTGTATACATACATATATATACACATACATATATATACATATGCATACCTATGTATGAGAGATATATATAAGATGCATGTTTATCTTTATATCATGTATAATACAGACATCTATAATACAGACATAAAACAAAGAGAATTTTACACTAAGACTCAGAAGGAAGAGTAATAATTTCATGCATTTAAGAAACAGATTTGAATATAGTGTTTCTTCCACATCTTATGTTACCTGAGCATAATGGATATAATTTCCTTGTTTTAGTTTTAATAAGGTTATTTCTCTGCTGTAGTATGAAAATGTGTCTCCTAAGTCTTCAAACTGTACGAAATCAAAAGATAACTCAGTTACAGGTTGTTTGGGAAAAGTATTTAGTGTACTTAAAACATTTCTACTTTAATTTTTGTGTCTCATAATTATCAGATTTATTCTCTTTCCTGAAATATTTTAATGGATTTTAAAATCGATGTACTTTTGGGAGGCGATTCCTTCAATTTTGAAATTTAGTTTATTTATGTCAGTTGAGGTAGGACCTACTTAATTCAGATCCTTTTGTGAATCGGTAGAATATGCTATAAGTTAAATCTGTGAATGACTCAAAGTCAGAGAGGATATTTTAAGTCTTATATTTTTATGAGTATATTATGTCTTAATTTTTTTGTGTGTAGTTGCTACTGTGCTCTTTAGGCAGAGTAAGTCTAAATTTGCAAGGCTTCCTTGGAAGCAAAGATAAGAATTTGACATTTTTCTTTGATATGCTTGTAACTAATTTTCTCTGAGAAAAGTCAGATGTCTCTTGCAGTGAGTATGGTGGCATTTTCCCACTTACGTGTATTGTGTTAATTTCTCCCATCTTTTAGAAGAGCAATATTGCATATTGTTTATTGTAGGCCATACTGGGTTAAATAGTGCATACCACTAGTCTGATTATTTTCAAGAATTGTTTCTATTGCTATCACATAAATAGAAGCTTATATTTAGCGTTAGTTGATGAGTTCTGCTTCCAAGCATTCCATTTTTAAAGGGTATATTTTATTTATCTCCAATGTGTGAACAAATAGCTCAGAATTGCTTTCTGAAATGGTATGGAAAGAATAATGAAGCCTCCATGCAGTCATAAAAAATGAAAATTTAGGCTAGTATCTGCATGGAATCTTCTGCGAATGTACATCCATGCAGTACCAGGATATCAGAGATGATACAAAGCATTTTTTTTGCCTCGGGTTTTATATATATATATATATATTTTACTTTTTTTTATTATTATACTTTAACTTCTGGGGTACATGTGCAGAACGTGCAGTTTTGTTACATAGGTATACACGTGCCATGGTGGTTTGCTGCACCCATCAACCTATCACCTACATTAGGTATTTCTCCTAATACTATCCCTTCCCTAGCCCCCCACCCCGCAAAAGGCCCCAGTGTGTGATGTTCCCCTCCCTGTGTCCATGTGTTCTCGTTGTTCAACTCCCACTTATGAGTGAGAACATGCAGTGTTTGATTTTCTGTTCTTGTGTTGTTTGCTTAGAATGATGGTTTCCGGCTTCATCCATGTCCCTGCAAAGGACATGAACTCATCATTTTTGTGGCTGCATAGTATTCCATGGTGTATATGTGCCACATTTTCTTTATCTAGTCTATGACTGATGGACATTTGGGTTGGTTCCAGGTCTTTGCTATTGTGGATAGTGCTGCAATAAACATACATGGGCATGTGTCTTTATAGTAGGGGTTTTTCATATCTTTTTATAATTCACATTGGTAGATAATACAAATGTAAAGCTAAAAATGAATTAAAAACCTTTGTTTACATTTTACCCTTGATATCTATGTTTAATTTCAGATTTGACTATTTATCACATATTTGACTATTATCCACCGTAACCCTTATTACACAGAATCTTGGAAGCCAAAATAAATTTTCTTTTATTTTCTTTTTTCTTTTTAGTTTTTTTAGGGATAGAGTCTCGCTCTGTCACCCAGGCTGGAGTGCAGTGGCTCAGCCATGGCTCAGTGCAACCTCAACCTCCTGGGCTCAACTAGTCCTCCCGCCTGAACTTCCCAAGTATCTGGGACTGAAAATGCATGCTACTACGCCTGGCTAATTTTTAAATTTTTTTAGAGACGGAGGTCTCACTATGTTGCCCAGGCTGGTCTTGAACTCCTGGGCTCAAACACTCCTCCCTCCTTGGCCTCCCAGAGTGCTGGGATTATAGGCGTGAGCCACTGTGTCTGAACATAAATTTTATTTAATACTTTTGTTATAGCCACCTTTTTCAGTCATGAAGATGAATGTGTTTGCAATAAAACATGGACTTGTTTGAAATGAAATATAAGCTATTTAGAAATAATATTTGATGGCTGTAGAAGCTTCAATCAAATGTTTCTAAAGTCTAGATTTTTATTTCTTTTTTTATATTTCCATCACCTAATTCATTTGGAGATAGAATTTACCTCTTCACATAGCAAAGTATATATTTAGAGTTTTATAGTATATAAACTAGGTTCTGTTGTGAATTTTAATTTTAATCAAATAGTTCTCTGAAAACTTTTTTTAAATGGCTGAGAATATTAGAAACCAGAAATATAAACACTAAAGACTGTTAAAGTTTTCTGTTTTATTCTAAGGAGGGATTACTTAGATAGAAGGTTTTTTTTTTTTGTTATGAAATTCCTCAAATAGATTCTTTAAATCATACATTTTCAGGTAAATTGTCTCAACTTTCCCTGTTACTTTTTACAGCTAAAGCTAAATTTTTTATTAGAATTCTTAATGATTAATTGATGATACTCAATACAAGGTTTTTTAATGTTAGGAGAGAAATTACTGCAAAAAAAATAGAGAATTGCAACTGGGATGAATTCTAAAAAGAAATGCAGGAAAATTGGACCCTGGAGCAAAACCATCAAACTTCTGATTCAAGCACACATTGTTTTAGATTTTAAAAAATGTATATGACTTTATGGTTGAAAGCAAATAGGCAAGAGAACATTCCATTTGATGACTGATTATAGGCAGTCAACTTTTTTTTAACCTAGTTTATTTAGACTGTGGATATGATGCAAAACCAAAATCATTGGAATGTGTATCTGGAAAAGACCAAACAATGATAGAATTACAGTCAAGCAGACATAGCGATTCGACTAAACATACAGCCCATTGGCTGTGTTGTTGATGGCCAACAAAATCTCAGTGAGAAAAGGACTGCTGAGAAGGAATGGGTCCTGTAGGAAAGACTTTGGAGTCCATCTTTGGAGAAAGATCATGGATGTAAAGTAGAGAGAGCAGAAGAACAAACCACAGGATACGGGATAGGGGCAAAATATTGTCTCCTGTTGCTCTCAGTTTTGTGAAGAAACCTAAGCTGACATGACAGTCCTCTCCAAATGTTTAATGACCTTCCTCTGTTGTCTAAAACTGACCACTTAACTGGTAAGGGCCAGTTAACACAGTCATCCAGCCAACCACTTATTCGTTTGTTCATTCATTCAACACAGTTTATCATGTGTCAACTCTGTTGCACTGGGACCTTATGTAAGGACACAATTGGTGCCTTCAAGACACTTTATCTAGTCAGGAGTGGTGGGGGCAACTATGGCAAATGGGAAAATCTAATGGTTAACATTTATTAAGTAAATGATTGTACAGCAAGCCCCATGCTAAATATTTTATCTATAACATCATACTTAATACTCATAACAATCCTTTGAAGTAGTTATTGGTGTTCCCCTATTTTGAAATGAGGAATTCGAGGGGTAGGACAGTATAATAATTGTCTAATGTGATATTGCTAGTAACAGATCAAGCCTGGATTGAGACACAGTACAGTCTGATTCAGCCCCATGCCCTGCCTACCACTACATGAAGGTGGAATATTCGGCAACTGTTACTAAACATGATTTCAGTGATTATGTATTGGCCAAAATATGTTCACAGAATATTCTGTGGGAAAAGTCTGACTAAAAATCAAAGGGTACACATATTCTCAATTTTAAAAAGCTACCAAAATTTTCAGTCCCTGGATAGTAAGATTAAGGGTAAGGGATTTTCTTCCTTCTCTGCTTCCTTTTTTCTTCTACCCCTCTTCTTCACCCTCCCCACTCCTCTTCATCCCTTTCTTTCTCCTCCCCTTCCACCCTTATTTCTTTATGTATTTTCCAAATATTTATAATGTGTATATAGCAGTCTTATAATATGCAACATATTATTAAAGGTTTACTTTAATAACACAATTCCGATATATGAGGAAATAAAATAGATATTTAGTCATTTTAACAGGGTTGTATCCATTTGGTATATCAAGATCAGAATAAAAATTGTGTATATGCATTTTATTGGTAATATATATTTTAAATTTTTATGCATGGATTTGCTTCATCTGGGATTTCATAGCACCCTAGCCACAGTAGCTTGCTATTAATGCTAAAGGCTTATTATTTTAATTTTATTAAAGAGTAAGCAGTGTTGCATTTCATTAGGAGAAAACCCCTTTGAGTTATTATGTCCAACATAGTGAAGTTTAGTCTTTATGTCCACCACTTTCAGAGCACAAGGGCTTCTGCATGTGGGGTTTGGTCTTATCGATGGGACAGGGTGTCAACAGTAGGGTGTTGGTCTCTTGCCGAGGTTTGCTATGTGTGAAGTAAAGAAGAGCAGATACCAGAATACAGGGGCTCCAGCAAAGAGACAGCTGATGCATGTCAAAGAGGTGAGAGGTTATCAGGAAACCAAGGAGGTCCGCTGGGAGGCTAGTAGGGTATGTGTTTCTCACTCATAAGTGGGAGCTAAGCTATGAGGATGCAAAGTCATAAGAGATATATAATGGACTTTGGGGACTCGGAGGGGAAGGTTGGGGAGGTGGGAGATGAAACTACTTATGGGGTACAGTGTACATTCTCGAGTGATGGGTGCACTAAAATCTCAGAAATCACCACTAAAGAACTTATCTATGTAACCAAGAACAATCTGTACACCAAAAACTATTAATTTTTTAAAAGAAATAACACCGTGAACCTTTTTGCTGATAGCTTTCTAAATCATACCTAAAAAATTTTAAATTGTTTTACAATTATATATAATAATAAAATTATGCACATAATTTTAATTATGTAAAATATAATTTAGATATAACCTATTACATAAATATAATTTTTAAAAATAAGAATTAACATTTATTGAATGTTACCATATGCCTGCCATATGCAAGGCACTGTTTTAAGTACTTACTATCCCAAAATCAATCTCAAAAGCTAAAATTGGGGTCAGTGGAGCCTAATGGTACACCAGTTTATGCTTCACAAGTTCTTATCAGATAGTTACCAATTTTTACCTCCATTTTATAGATGAGGAAACCAAAACACAGAGAGGTTAAATAACTTGCAAAGAACATGCAGCTAGTATTTGGATAGTCAAGGTTTGTCATAGCCCTTCATTCTTAAGTAACTACACTATTATCAATCATATATAATATTTTTTAAAAAACAGTTATGCATTTTAGATAGTCAGATTTTCTTCTTTCCTCAAGCCCTGGGCCCTGTTGACTGTAATCATCAAAGACTGCAAGAATGAGGAGTAAGGGAAAAGAGAGGAAGCCAAGAGCCATTAATAAGCCGTGATTCTCTAACCTAGTCCTGAGACCAGGGCTCCCAGATGGGAAGGGGAAGAAGCTGAGAACAAGAGGCGTTTTTCCCTCACGCCTTCATGTCTTCAGCTACTGAGGAAAGAGCTGAGGATTAGGTGTAGGGGAGGAAAGGAATGCAGAGGCTATCTCTTCCTTCTTCTGTTGCATATTTTAGCAATGTGCTACAAAGGCCTCAAGCAGAGGAGAAAGGAGAGGAGGAACAACCTGAGACTCTAAAGTATAAAAAGACCGTGGGTGATCCAGCAAAGACTGTCAGTGCTGAATATTCAACCATCTCTCCCACCAGCCCACACCCCTGCCCCTCACACCCTTCTCTTTTAAGGACCTTGGGCAGGTGTTTAAGTATTTTGAAATTTATGTTAATTGTAAAAATAGCTAGTATTTTTAAAAATAGAGATGGGAGTCTCACTATGTTGCCCAGGCTGGATTTGAACTCCTGGGCTCTAGTGATCTTCCTGCCTCAGCCTCCGAAAGGGCTAGGGTTACAGATGTAAGCCACCATGCCCAGCCAAGATAGCTGGCATGTCTATTTATATCTAGTTTATAGAAAATGTAATGTGCAAAAACTTGCAGTTTCTTAAAATTTGGTTAATAGAATGATTTTCATCTTTATCAAGGACCATATATAACAGGATATCTTAAAATAAGAATATGATAAACTGCCTTTAAAATATGATTCAGTAAAAAATAATGTATGCAAAATTTGGAATCAACAGTTACCCTCTTGATGTAAAGAGAGGAACACCTAAATTATGTACTGCTCTGGCATGTTAATACCTAGACTCATTTGTGGCCCATAGGTATTTAATAAATGCTGACATAACATGCACTCCACTATTTTCAAAGTGCACACCTGTGTGTGGGGTATATGAATAAAAGTTTCTGAAGTGTGAATTCTTTCATCATTTAAAAAATAAGCATGATTCCTGTATAGCTGGATTTTCTTTTTATCAGTTGTAGAAAATCCTCAGATATTATACTTCAAATATTGCCTCCCTTCCTTTCTATTTTATTTTTTCCTTTTAGGACTCTCATTAAATGTACATTAAACCTTCTCATCCCCTGTCGTCTGTATCTCTTAACCTGTTTTGCATATTTTCTATCTCCAGGTCTCTGTGCTGCATTCTGAGCAATTTCTCCTGATCCATCATTCAGTTTACTAAGTCTGTCTTTAACTGTGCTTAAATGGTTGCTTAATCCTCAGAGTTCATTTTACCCAATTTTAGCATTTGAGTGTCTGTTATGAGCAATTCTAACTGCTTTTAAGAAGCATGAGGCTTTTATTATTTCTTAGAGGTCTTCCAAAAAACAAAAAGAATTTATGAATTTTAAAGGAATGAAACTCATTCTCTCTTGAAACTATCATATGGTTGCACTGGATCATTTTATCACTTTGCTCTTCTGTATAGATGACTTATAAAAATGACTTTAAAATATGAGCGATGAAAGGATCCACTGTGTCCAGATGATAAGCGGGGATGAGTATTTTTCCAGCCATACTCTGGATTAAGCCATCAATAGAGTATTTTTAATTTCAATAGCTATGTTTTTTTCTACAGGTTTCCTATTTCAGTCTTCTAACTTACTAACCAATCTTCATTCTACATTGCCTGTATGAACCTAGACTTTGTGATTATTCCCAAACCTTTCCATCTTTATCAAGACATACCACTATTCCTTCCAAACCACTTTTTATTACCAATTTCTGAGCTAAAAACTATAGCCAAAGTTGTTTCACTTTAATTGTGCTCCTCAATAATAACATTGACATTTCTTTATGTGTGTGAATTTTAAAGTAATGGCATTTTACAAAATGCTGCCAGTTTTTTAACCTCAATTTTGTTGTTTGTTATCACATTTGCTTTAGCAATTTCTCTGGTACTCTGTATGATTGTAGTTTCAATTCGATATGTGCACTCACCTCATCATTTTATTAAATTAATACCTAATACAGTTCAGAGCCATGTCTTGCTCACATTTCTCAGTATTGGATAATTCTTGTTTATTAGATTTATAGGCCTGTAGATTCACTATCACAGCTCTCTTGGGCAATTTATCTGAAGAGAGAAGGTTGCTATTTATGTCTTTACCATCAGCACATTAACTTGTAAGAGGAATTGGGGGTGGGGGAAAGACATGACTTGACATTCAGTTTTACTCTAATTAAAAGGCCAATTCGTAGCACCCTTGTGGGGTCATAGAGCATTTTTAGAACTGAAGTGTGATTTGGTATAAATCACACTCCAGGCTAAGTGTCTTTGGTGGTACGTCCAAAATTCCCCCAATTTTCTTATAATAGCATTATAACTCATTCATGTTCATGTTAATATATATAGGCTAAGGGAGAATAAAAAGTTAATATATTTGTCTTCTCATTCTCTTGAATTAATCTACAGGAAATAGTCGAACAACATTTAAAATAAAAATAAAAACTTTGTGCAAAATGATGCATATTGTAGCATTTTCTGTGACAGAAGTGAATGAACATTACTTAATTTCCGATATTAAATTATGAGGCATCAACTTGATGAACAATTATGCAGACATTTAAGTACTAGCGATAACTATAGAAACCGAAGGCAATATTTTGATACATGGCAAGTGAACAAAATAGAAAATGCAATTGAATGCACTCAACGATTATAACTAGGCAAATCTGTAGACTTATGGACATAGATTAGACAAGAAAATATGAAAATAATAAGAATTGTGTTAGCTTTGGGAATTAAAGGTAATTTTATTCATTTGAAATATTTCACTTAGATGTTATTATGTGATTTTTTTACAGCAAATATGCAATTTTTAGAAGGAGTGAAGAAAAAAAGTATAGCCAAATATAGGACATCTCAATTCTCTCACAGATCAGGTGCTTGCAGAGTTGTCATACTCCCTGGTGAGAGATTTTCAATGTGATAGTGAAAGGGACCATGTTTAAAACATATCTTTTGGAAAGAGAGAGAGCATTTTGAAGGGATAGCTTTAGCAGAGGAAATGAAGCTGGATCACTTATCTCGTTTTCTTTTTCATTTTTATCGTTGTTCACAGGTTTAATGTCTTCTCATGCCCAGCCCCTGAAGCTGATTTCACCATGCCCATATTCCCTTTCCTGAGGTATGCTTTAGCCTCTAAAATGCACGCTTCACTCAGTTTAATGACTTCCATGATATCTTCCTTAACTTTCTAATCAATTTTCTTTCCCCATTATATCCCCCAATTTAAATAACATTTCTTGTCTTCTTTTGAGCCCTGCCTAAATGCTTGTTTTCCTGAAGAAGCTACTCAGTGTGGCCTCATCCCACACTCTGTCCTGCCTTATAATCTATTATACCAACTCATATATCACTCCCTTCTCTTAATGATCCTAGTTTTTCTTATGATTTTGCTAATATCCATTTGAACTTTTTTTTTAATTTTGGTACATGTCCTTGGGTTGGTTTAATATACATTTACCCTGATTCTTCATTCTCATTTTATTGACAAGTGTACGTACCTTGTACCTTCCTTTTCCTTGCCTATTTGCACAGTCCTCAGAGCAGTGATCTGTATCGAGTATGTATCAGGAAATATTGTCAATTGACTTAGAAGCTTTGATAGTTTTAAGTGGAGAGATGCCAAGTGCTTATTTTCAGCGGAAAACTGATCGGGAAAGTGGTAACTTTTCAGCACTTACTGTGTGACTAGCAGTAATTTAAACACTTTTCATTTATCTTTAATTTATTCCTACCCACAACCTTATTAGGTGGGTGTGGTTATTATTACCCCATTTTTATAGTTAAGGAATCAAGGAACAGAGAGGCTAAGCAAGCCATGTACGTGTCTGAGAGGGTATCCCAGACTCAAAAATGATCCACCGAATGGTGGAAATTGCCACAGGATTGTGGAAAGATTTTGTTTTATTTTAGTATTTCAAAACTTGGGAGATTTCAGATAAGCATGTGAGTTTTAGCTTTTCTTGAAAAATGGAGAAATCTGCCAACAATATGCTAGAGCTGAGTAGAATCTGTTCTTTTAGAGGGGAAATGCGCTCCTCCCAGCACATCTCAGTTGGCTCATGTCACTTAAAATTTTTTGTACTATTTCATGTTTAAAGATTTTGTTGCGACTGGGTGTGGTGGCTCACACTTATAATCCCAGCACTTTGGGAGGCCAAGGCAGGTGGATCACCTCAGGTCAGGAGTCCAAGACCAGCCTGGCCAACGTGGTGAAACCCCATCTCTACTAAAAATACAAAAATTAGCTGGGCATGGTGGCGCATGCCTGTAGTCCTAGCTACTCAGGAAGCTGAGGCAGGGGAATTGTGTGAACCCAGGAGGTGGAGGTTGCAGTGAGCCAAGATTGCGCCACTGCACTCCAGCCTGGGTAGCAGAGTGAGCCTCCATCTCAAAAAATAAAAGAATAAAAAATAAAAGGTTTTGTTGCTAATGTGAAATATTACGTATTTGGATGTTTATGATTGTTTAATATTTACAATGTTGAGGATTATGGGGAAAAGTTATTGTGAAATTCCAAATAGTTCAAGAATTTGAAGGTAATTGGTTCCTGGTATGGTTTGGCTATGTCCCCACCCACATCTCATCTTGAATATTAATTCCTACAATTCTCATGTGTCATGGGAGGAAGTGGTGGGAGATGATTGGATTATGAGGGGTGGGTCTTTTCTGCACTGTTCTCATGATAGTGAATGAGTCTCATGAGATCTGATGGTTTTAAAAATGCGTTTCCCTGCACAAGCTCTCTTTGCCTGCTACCATCCACTTAAGATGTGACTTAGTCCTCCTTGCCTTCCACCATGATTGTGAGGACTCCCCAGCCACATGGAACTGTAAGTCCATTAAACCTCTTTTTCTTCCCAGCCTCAGGTATGTCTTTATCAGCAGCATGAAAATGGACTAATACCATAAATTGTGACTGGGACTGAGGCATTACTGAAAAGATACCCAAAAATGTGGAAGCAACTTTGAAACTGGGTAACAGGCAGAGATTGGAGCAGTTTGGAGGGCTCAGAAGAAGACAGGAAAATGTGGGAAAGTTTGGAACTTCCTAGAAACCTGTTGAATGGCTTTGACCAAAATGCCGATAATGATATGGACAATGAAATCCAGGCTGAGGTGGTCCCAGATGGAGATGAGAAACTTGTTGAGAACTGGAGCAAAGGTGCCTCTTGTTAATTTTTAGCAAAGAGACTGGCAGCATTTTGCGCCTGCCCTAGAGACTTGTGGAACTTTGAACTTGAGAGAGATGATTTAGGGTATCTGGCAGAAGAAATTTCTAAGCAGCAAAGCATTCAAGAGATGACTTGGGTGCTATTAAGGCAGTCAGTTTTATAAGGAAAGCATAGCATAAAAGTTTGGAAAATTTGCAGCTGTACAATGTGATAGAAAAGAAAATCCCATTTTCTGAGGAGAAATTCATGCCAGCTGCAAACATTTGCGTAAGTAATGAGAAGCCAAATGTTAATCCCCAAGACAATGGGGAAAATGTCTCCAGGGCATGTCACAGGTCTTCATGGCAGCCCCTCCCATCACAGGCCCAGAGGCCCAGGAGGAAAAAATGTTTTCATGGGCCATGCTGTGTGCAGTCTGGGGACTTGGTGCTCTGCATCCCAGTCGCTCCAGCCATGACTAAAATGGGCCAAGGTACAGCTTGGGCCATGGCTTCAGAGGGTACAAGCCATAAGCCTTGGCACCTTCCCTGTGGTGCTGAGCCTGTGGGTGCACAGAAGTCAAGAATTGGGATTTGGCAACTTCCACCTCGATTTCAGAGGAGGTATGGAAACACCTGGATGCCCAGGCAGAAGTTTGCTACAGGGACAGGGCCATCATAGAGAACCTCTGCCAGGGCAGTGCAGAAGGGAAATGTGGGGTTGGAGCCCCCACACAGAGTCCCTACTGGGGCACTACCTAGTGGAGCTGTGAGAAGAGGGCTATTGCTCTTCTCCAGACCCCAGAATGGTAGATGCACTGACAGTGTGCACCATTCACCTGGAAAAGCCATAAACACTCAACACCCACCAGTGAAAGTAGCCAGGAGGGAGGCTGTACACTGCATAGCCACAGGGGCGGAGCTGCCCAAGACCATGGGAACCCACCTCTTGCATCAGTATGACCTGGATGTAAGACATGGAGTCAAAGGAGATAATTTTGGAGCTTTAAGATTCAACTGCCCTGCTGGATTTCAGACTTGCATGGGGTCTGTAGCCCCTTCATTTTGGCCATTTTCTCCCATTTGCAACAGCTGTATTTAGGCAATGCCTGTACCCCCATTGTATCTAGGAAATAGCTAAATTGCTTTTGATTCTGCACATAGGCAGAAGGGTCTTGCCTTTTCTCAGATGAGATGTTGGACTATGGACTTTTGAGTTAATGCTGAAATGAGTTAAGATTTTGGCAGACTGTTGGGAAGGCGTGATTCATTTTGAAATGTGAGGACATGAGATTTGGGAGGGGCCAGGGGTGGAATGATATGGTTTGCTTTTGTCCCTGCCCAAATCTCATCTTGAATTGTAACTCCCATAATTCCCACATGTCATGGGAGGAAAAAAAATAATAATAAAAATCTCACACACACAACCAGTTTCATTTCTTCAAGCTCCCTACTGATTTTTGTTTCAAACTTATAAGTAGTTTTTATAATTGTAATATATGTACATATACATATATATACTTACATGTATATATGTGTTTCTGCTGTTCTTTTGCTATTTTATAAATATTTCATATTTCATTATTACTTATATTTAGCTTTTTAGTGGGATAGCATTCAATCTTATCTATAAATTTTAAATTAATCTCGCGATTACATGTACACACATACATATATGTGTACATAGTTGTACATATATTTCTACTTTTAATATTTTTATAAATATTTCTCCACATTTCCTTATCACATTTATCTTTTTAGTGGTGGCATGCTATTCAGTTACATCAGTATACTCTAATATACTTGGCTTTCCCCTAATAGGGGGCTTAAGTTGTTTATAGTTAGTTTTTATTGTAAGCATCACATACATTTAAAAAATTATATCCGTAGATGAATTTACAACAGTGTAATCACTGAACATACTGTTTTCTAATTAGCAAATATTCTCCAGATATCTTCAATTTATAATGTCATTGGCACTGAATGAGTCTACTTATTTTCCCCACCACCCCCTGAAGACTTTTGTCATTAAAAAGTTTTGCTGAAATATTTCCTATCACTTATATTTCTTTTAAGTATTCAAAATATGTTAATTTTTTTCACCTTCTGTACTTTTTTTAAATTTCCAAACCTCTTACCCACTTATCCGTTGAAGTTTTGATAGTAACCATTTTTAAGATTTTTTTATTTTACTAGAAATAAACCCTTGTTATAGTTCATATAAATATTTTTTCTTCCCCTAAGCTTTTTGACATCAATTTTATTGTTCTTCTAGCTCTATTTTTTACCATTTTCCTCTTGAGTATGTCACCTCCTTTTTTTTATCTCTGGATTCTACAACTTAAGTTTTTGTGTTTGTTTTTTTATTTTGTTGGCAAATGTCCTTATGCTTATTTGTGCTAGCCACACTTTCCAATTGCCATTTCTAATACTTATTGGTAAACTATTTGTAATTACATTTTCACTTTAAGCAAAATATAAACCTTTGAAATACCTAGTTTCTTCTTATTGCCCTATTTGCTTTCTATTACTAAAGCACTCTGATCCCTTAGTTGAGGCACACCTGATATTAACAATATTTCATAATACTGGCTGCTCAGAATAGGCATACCCATGAACAACTGCACTGGCCATACCAGTGTCGAGCAGATGAACATCAGGCCTGACTGCTGCTCTCACTGCCAACCTTGGTGTCAGATTTTATCACAAAGGAGAGTTAGCAATGAGAGAAGTATTATGTTGGCTTCAGTCATCTTGGTATACCTAGGTAGCTTCCACAAAGCTATATACATGTCTAAAAAGCTACTAGGCAATATATCTTATTCTTGTCATGTATTAATACTTGCAACAGCCAATTCTTTCTCACTCACATACAGTTGTTTTTTGTTTGTTTATTTTTTAGAGACAGGGTCTCACTCTGTCACCCAGGCTGGAGTACAGTGGTCAGACCATAGCTCACTGCAGCCTTGAACTCCAGGGCTCAAGGGATCCTCCTGCCTCAGCCTCCCAACTAGTCAGGACTGTAGTCACACACTACCATGCCTGGTAAATTTTTAAATTTTTTCTCTAGAGACAGGGTCTTGCTATGTTGTTCAGGATGGTCTCAAACTCTTAGCCTCATGCAGTCCTCCCGCCTTGTTCTCCCAAAGTGTTGGGATTACACCCATGAACCACTGCACCCGGGCTCACATACAGTTCTAATCCACCCTTGATGGCTGCATGCCAAGATGGATCTTCTTGTGGGCTTTGTTTCCCAGTGGTCCATGGCTGCATAACACTATTTTTGTATCATTTCTTCAGACATAGCCAAAGGGAGACGTCTCATTTCATTGTCTTTACAGCAGCTTCTTTTAGCTTACAGTTTAGCCATTGCTGCGAATCATCCTGTACTTCTTCCCCACTTATGCTCAGCCAAGAGATGGCATGTTACAGCAAACAGTATTTTACTGGTTTCATTCACGACTTTGTTTTCCATGGAATATAAAATAGCTTTAAATGACATGGATGAAAGTGCCCTTGAATTTCGGTTAGGCAGGATCTTTGAGGACCCGATAGGAAGTGGGACACAACCCCTGTTTGTTCACTTTTGGTCTGCTACTGATTCTCTCCATAATGCCATGGTAGCACACTCACAGACGTGTTTCTTAAGTGCCATACTCTCATTCTCCTATTGACTTTTCCTCTGATTAATTGCTGTATCACTACTGGTAGGTGGCTGCCTGGGTAATTCTTCATTGCAGGTGATAACTTTGGCAATCTTTGAGTGCCAGGAGAAAAATAATATATTCTGTAGAGATAAATGATCCATTAAGTTTGTTGATTTAAAATATATATATATAATTTTAAAAGAAAGAGGGATGGAAAGAATCAGTGTACCTCATAGATGAGGTTCTTTCAGGCTCAGCCACTACATAGCCTTAGTTGCCTTTGACTTGTGATCCTTGGAAAATCCTGTGTATGTGATTTGGGAACATAGTCAGTGGTATAAAGAAGTTGCTGGCATCCATTTTAACCACATTTAATAGGATTTTTGTGTTTGTGGAATATTTAAAATTTTTTATTTGGCCTCCATTTTCTGTTTTTCAAGGTAAAATGATTTATAACCAATTATCCTCAGATATATTTATTAAATGTATTTATTTTGATGAAAAGTTTATCCTATGAGTCACCATCTGTGTGTGCATCTGTCTTTGATCAGTTCTGGGAACGTGCACATTTACACATGACCAGATTCTTGATCTGGACCAGCCTCTGCCTGTCTCAGCTGCAAATGGAAATCCTGTTGACAGCGAGGATTGTGTGAGTGCAGGAAGCGGTCAAAATACCTTCAGTAGGAAAGGTTGAAGGCACTGGACACGTTCAGAATACTGTCATAGCGTTTTAACATATGTAAAAAACTAGCAAGTAAAGCTAATTTTTCTAAACTAGCTTTCTAAATGTTTTCAGATGCAGTAAAGCTATGAAATATTAAAGCAGGGAAACACACACACACAATCTCTCACACATACACACATGTGCATTAGTCCTGATTGGCATTAGTCCTGATTTTTAGATGTGAACTAGTTGAGGGGGTACCTGGCTTCTGATTTGAGTCATAATAGATTTAAATTTCTATTCGTGAGCCTGAGAAGTTTTGGACTGGATTTCAAAACTGAGTTTGAGCATTTATTTTTTTCCTTTTGGTGTGTCGGGGAGGGAGTGTCTAGAGCCAATGTTAAGCCTGAAAAAATAAGACAATGATGGACCCCCAAAATGTACTTGCAAAGAAGGTGAAACATGCAAGATATCTCATTTTATCCTTATATCTGTTTCTAAAGAATGACAAACATACCTCCTCTTACCTAGGCCCAATAATTGTGAGACCGTATGAGGGAGGCACTCTCTTGTAATAATTCCCTAATCAATGGAATAATTGTGGAGACAATCGAGCATGATGAATTGCCTTTTGAGTTGAATTAATCCTCAGCTGGCATAAACCAAAATAAAACAAATGGTCATGGGTACAGAGCAACACAGATGTTCAGAAGCTGAGGAGGTAATCAGCAGTTTGAAAAGGACTCCTCATACGCCATGCTTCTAAAGATATGGAACCAATGACTCATAAAGTGTGAACTTCAAGTTTGGCCCTGGTGGGTGTCAGTAAATAACAGTTGTATGAGAGCAGAGTCTACTCTGCAGCTTCCTCCCAGACTCGTGGTTGTGTGTTTCCTAGAATGCTCCAGTAATAAGTTTACATAACTTGCCCCAAACTTTGGCAACTGAAGGATGTACTCTAGTCCAGTCATGAATGTGACTAACAAAGAATGTGGTCTATTTAAAGAGGAGTGTTAGTATCTATGTAGGTAGAAGACAGAAAATGTGAAAGCTTTGTAGAAGTGTATTCCCCCATCTAAGGTCATGGAGAGAGGAAACTTCATCAGCTACCAGTCAGACCAAGCTTGTATTTGACTACCTTTTGTTTGTCGAGATGAATCTTATCTCGGGATCATAATTTCAGTATTTCTATAATTATACAACATTCCATTTCTGTCCATCTTCTATATGTCAATCTATACAATTTAGGCTCTTCTCTATGGCTTTCCTATGACGTCATTTTTCTTTTATATTTATCATTTATTTCAACTCAACCTTGTATATGGAGACCTTGACCAAGAAGTGTGTCATGTCTAAATCTCAATTTCTTATAAAATGTATTGCATACATATTGATATGTAAAGTTAAGGAGATCCGTTTATTGGGATTATTTGTCTAAAAGTGTTTAGAATAATTAATAAGAATGTGTTCCTAGGCCAGGCGCTGTGGCTCACGCCTGTAATCTCAGCACTTTGAGAGGCTGAGGTGGGCGGATCACCTGAGGTCAGGAGTTCGAGACCAGCCTGGCCAACATGGTGAAACCCCGCCTCTACTAAAAATACAAAAATTAGCTGGACGTGGTGGTGGGCGCCTGTAATCCGAGCTACTCAGGAGGCCAAGAAAAGAGAATTGCTTGAAACCGGGAGGCGGAGGTTTCAGTGAGCCGAGATCACGCCACTGCATTCCAGCCTGGGCAACAAAGAGCGAAACTCCGTTTCAGAAAATAAATAAATAAATAAAGAAAGAAAGAAAGAAAGAAAGAAAGAAAGAAAGAATGTGTTCCTAAATATAAAAAAAGAATGTATTCCTAAATTTAAAGAGTCAATAAACCTGTATAGATTACTACATCAGCATAATTGCTTGAAATCAGGGACCTTACTTATAAATGCTTATTTTCCACAGCAGAGTGCTTTAGAGGATAGGAACCTAGTAAGTGTTCATTGAATTAAATTTAGGCTTTGTTATATTTGTGAAAATGGTTTTTGCAGTACTCATCAAACTTCTCAGAAATAATGCTTATACACATTTGGGAGTGAAGGGGTTGGCATGACCTTCCAGGTGTTTCTGGTATTTTGATTTAAAGTTGTTGGCATTCTACTTCATTACATTAATGTTGGGAGTTTCAATATAGCTTAATGGTTCAGAACATGACTTTGCAGTCTGGAACTAGCACTTTTTAGCTAAATGTCTCTGCACAAGTTTTTTAACCTCACAAGGCTGCCAGTTTTTTTACATATATGATGGGAATACCATTGGGATGTACCTCATATGGTTGTTGTAAAAGTTAAAAGACATAATGCTTGTAAAATACTTAGCTCAATGCCTTGGCACATGGTAAATGCTCCGTAAAGAAAAACTAGTACATTAATATATTAAACTAACAAATTGTGCTATTCCCAGACCAAAACAGATGTTGAGATCAACTGATGCTCCAGTAAGATGTGCCACGGTTTTCAGTTTTGAAGTCAAGACCCTCCCAGGCTCACGGGAATTGTGTGTGTGTGTGTGTGTGTGTGTGTGTGCGCGCTGCGCACCCGCATGCATGAGCTCTTTACTCCAACATGTGTAGGGATTGGCATTAGTCCTGATTTTTAGATGTGAACTAGTTGAGGGAGTACCTGGCTTCTGATCTGAGTCATAATAGATTTAAATTTCTTTAGTCTTCTAAAACTGACTGCAAAAACAGTATTTTCCAGTCCAAGACAAGGTTTTTTCCTGCCATTTTCTTTTTCACTTCTAAAATAATAATGTTATGTAAATATTCAGCATAGGTGATTGAGAGAATTAAAGTGGATATTAAAATTTTATGTATTCATTTTTTGTATATTATTGTTTGCATTACATGAAATTGGTAACTATTTCTCCATTTCCAGGATTTTTATGTAGACCCAGAGTTCGTTTATAAAGATTACCATTTTGAGAATTTGAACAGTGCTCATCTATAGAATTTGCAGCTAGGAAGTACCACTGAACTCAGTTCTGTTCATGGGCTACTAAGTGGTTAAGATCATGACAATACATGTTGCTTGAAGGATGTGCTTTAAGTAAAAGATTTGCATTTAAAAACTAATAAGACATTCAGCTAACATTATATGTGTATGTGCATGCCTTCCCGTTTCCAAAAGGCATCCTCTCTAATGTGTTTGATATATCACTTTCAATGTTGATGCATCATTTAAAAATATGTATAGATGCTTTGCCTATGTGTATTTAAATCACATGAAGAAGAAAAGGACATTTTCATAGATATCAATAGAATACACTTACTTCAACCCTATTATACACCATTCAAGGATGTTATGAGTGTTAGATGAGACAATGTATATAAAGAACCTAAGTGCTTCATCAATATTAGTTCCTTGGATTCTCTATGATCCTTCCAGATAGCCATAACACTGGTGTGCATTGGGTAGGGAGATGATCTGTTTTAGAGTCTGAAATCAAGGTTGTGATCGATGAACACTGAGTATTATTTTTACGTCTGCATATACTTTCTCTTGTAGGATTACCTCTTTAACTCTTTCCCATAATATAGAAGAGATGATTACAAATACCTTGTATTCAGAAACTTTCTGGTATTCGTCCCACCCAATTGACCTACTTAGCTTTTCCTTTTAAAGTGGCTTCCCTTAATTTTACATGTATATGGCTAGCCTGGTTAACAAAACAAGAGAATAGGAATCCAAAACTGGACTCAGATAGCAACAACATATTTATGAGAAGAAAGCACTTACATGTTTTTAGTCTCCCTGTATAGAACTTCTCTCGACAAGTTGTTAAAACTCACTTGTGAGTAATTTAGGCTTTCTCTTTCTAACACTACTAAGTCGTTCAGAAAAAATGTTTTTGCTCAGCCATTTTGCATTTTATGAATTTTTACATAAAGAAACAGTGACCATTCCTATATTAATAGCGAAACTCCTTCCAGAAACCCTTCTGTGTTGTCATCTAGGTATGGACTGGTATCTTGCTTTTATCAGAGATTCAGAGGCCAATTCTCTGTGTGGCCCACCCCTCTCCTTCACAAACGTACCATATTTTGTATGTCTGAAAAATGGTACTTTCCTCTTTGCTAATTACCTACCTATTCTGGGGAAGATTTCAGTTTTCTCTTTCAAATGAGTCAAATGTTAATTATTTGTAGACTTACTACCCAAAAGAAATTATATTTGAATTTTTTGGTACATACTGACATTCATATTATATTTTTCAATAAAAATAAGTCAAAGAATTTCCCACAAATGACTTGATCACTGAAATACATGTTAAATCTAAAAAAGATTGTCATACAGCTCTACCAAGTTTTCCCTGAAGTATTAGGTTGGTGTAAAAGTAATTGCAGTTTTTGCCATTAGATATTTAATCCTTCTGACAGTTTACCTAAAATAGTATGCCGAAGACAAGGTTCAAGAACCTTAAAACCTCCCTGAAGGTCTTTATGTGTGTGCATTTGGAATGGAGGTAAAGACAAAAAGACAGATATCACCCCATCCCCAGAACACATGGGCGGAAGGGGAGAGAGAGAATAAGAATGAATGTGTGAATATCAGAAAATGAAGTAGAATATCTATCCAGGAAATAAGAAGCACTACCCCTTCAATAGAAATTGATTTTTAGTGTTCAACTTATATATTCTAGTGTTTACTTTTCTGTTTGGTATTGGTGGCACTTGTTAGTATCTTTTGTTTTCCTAGCAATTTTAGGAGTTGGTTTGTTTAGGGGCATAGTGAAAAATTATGGATTACAGTAATGGAACTAAATTGCATTTTTTTTTCAGACACATCTCATCTTGCATAGAGAAAGCCTCGAGGAAGGAAGACCAATCTGAATTAAACTAGTTGAAATTTTAGAATGTAGCCAGCTTTTGAAATGCGTCAGAGAACTTTCAGAATAGTTTATTCCATTATAATTATGTCAAAGGAATTTGATGTCAAAGAGACCTGGAAAGTTGATTTGCCCTTTATTTAAATTTGTTGACTAAGTCGTATTTGTCTTGAGCAATCTAATTCTTTAGATAAATGAGTCTCACATTTTATACAAGAAGACTTACAATCTCCAAATGTAAAATGTGTCTTTTAACACACTGTTAAGTAAATTGAATCTGATTCACTAGCAATTGTTCGGTTTATTGATTTTTTTCCTCACTTTATTATAAACAGGTGAGCTACAAATGTCAACTGCCAGAGCATGTCCAATAAATACATGTTTAATTTTTACTGATGATTTTATATTCTTGAATCATCAACTTTTCATTGAGAAAATAGTCATCTTTCTAGTACTGGCCCCAGTGAGACCTGTGATTATATAATTCCTTAGTTATAAAGCTACAGGTTCATGAAGCATTCTTTGAAAATAAATTAGATTATATATTTTCCCCAGCATCTGCCATTTCCTAAAAATAAGATGTACTCACAATTATTTAGGTATATATACGTTCATGGTAGCTTTGTAGATGGTCTAAGGCTTGATCCCATATATTACTTTTACCGTTCATTTACATAATATAATGATATGCTCAAAAACATTCAGTTATTTTACATTTTCTTACATTGTATTTGATTCAAAGCAAATATTTTTGGGCATATCATCAAAAGTAGCAATATACTATTAATTATTTCTAGTGGCAAGAAAAAGTAATCTGTAGACCTTTTTTAGGCAAAACAGCCCATAGAAGAAATATATGTGAAAAATTCTCCTCCTGGTCAGAGATTTTCCAGTTGTATTTTATAGAGTCTTGGATTCTGGGAACATTTGGATAGATGCAGCTGTGTATTTGTGTAAGAAGTATAGTTTTTTTGTGTGTGATTTAAGTAAGGAGATGATTTCTGAGTAATTTGTTCTCTTCCTCTGTCTGCTTTTGTTTTCATGGATGGTTGTATTTCTGCCATCCTATGGCATTCTCTTCCCCTTTTGTCCTCTTCTGACCCCCAGTTGGTCATTCTACCCTTTATGACCTCAGAGCTCTGTGTTTACATTTCATTATTGCCTTTGCCATGGTATGTTGTGATTTATCTGTTTAGGTAAGACATGCATAGGACTTGCTGCTTCTACTTATATCACAGCACTTAACACAGTAGGTTATAATGATTTGTTTATTTCTCTCCCTAACTAGGCTTTGTGTATCTCAAGGATAGCAACCACATTCCAGTTTTTTGCTGTAGGCTTAGTACTACCTAGTAGAGACTTAATTTTTTTAAATGAATGTAGTAATAGTCAACATTTACTAAACCGTTTGGTAAATACTTCAGATAACAGTGACCAAAAAGTGAATGAGTGCCAACACTTTTAAAAGTTAAAAGTTTTCTCAACCAGGCACACATAATGCTGATGGTATTCTTAGAGCCATTGATTGAGAAAATACATGATGATAAAAATCTATCATGAATTTTGTAATATTAAAGTATATTTGAATTTTGTAAAACATTATCTATAGACATTTTAAAATTAATGCTGCATATATAAATGTGCATATTATGTTTCCACCTACTGACCATACTTGTTGAGCATTTGGATTGCTGTAGTTGTAATAGTATTCCTGTGCCCCACTGTTTCCTGCTCATAGGTAGGAAACCACTGATGTGTTATTTAACACTTATGTGTAGAGGACCAGATTCCTTGGTTTGCTTAGGACTGTCCCAGTTTATGCCTGTTCTAGTATAATAATTAATAGTTTCCCCTTTTTCTTGCAGAAGTGCCTTGATTTGGACAATAAGTTATTTGATCACCCTACTTACAGGCAGATATTTGCATTGCATTAGTTTTATCATGGCTCACAAAAAAATATATAAAAGAGAATGTTAGAAGTATATTATTATTTCCATCTCCAAGGAATTCATTACCATTAGTATTGTTGTAATTTTGATTTCAGTTCTCCTCCTTGTTGTGCACAAAATGATACACCTTTTGCCTTTTCATTTCTAGCCATTAAAATATTAGTACTTGACCAAATATGTGTTTATGTGTGTATTTCATGATTACAGTGTTAGAAAATACCTATTCTGAGATCACATTTAGTTAATTCTTATTTCTTCATCTTCTGGGATAGCCTGATAGTCAACAAACCTTACTGGTTTTACCTGATTTTGCTCTACAACATGTGTGTGTGTGTGTCTGTGTGGTTGTGTTACCAGCACCCGGGGTTCTTGCAGTCTTCCAGGATACAAATCGAGAGAGATCACCAAACATAGCAGCAAAGGTAAGTTTAAGTTTATTCCGGCTTGTGCATAAGGAAGATAGCATGGAGAAGGAAAAAGGAGCGGGCTTCTCTCTGAGGGTAGTTTGTGGGTTCATTTTCTAGGGTTTCTCTATGTGAAAGGTTACATCAGGGCACGCAGGGGAGGAGTTTTTCTAGCACTTGCACATTGGCTCAACGTGCTTCTTCCTATATTACATGTAGTAGTAGCATTTTAAATCTCCACCCCTGGGCCTGAATTTTAGCATTCAGAGGAGTAAGAGGTAGCTTTAAGTTGGGGTTTTAAGCCTAACTGCTCATATGGGACTCTGGGGAAATCATCAGCCCCCTGAAATAGGAGCTTGCAGTTAATAACTTCTTGGGTCTCTTGTTACAGATTGGCTGAGAGTTAGCTAAGCTAGAGCTTGAGTGAGGGTCGTTTCTCCTTTTCCTCCAGACCATCTTAAAATAGGGAATCAACCACCCTGCCTGTCTCAGTTAGGGATGTGTGCACGTGCAGATTTTAGGAATTTTTACAAAGGATTCATCACCTATTTAATTTTATAATACATTCCCACTTTTGCCATGACTCAGTTCCTAAATGTATGGCCTTTCTTTAAATGAATCTATGCACTCCCTGTGCCCTAGCTCTGCTGTCACTCTCTTGTTCCCTCTTTTCTCCTCTCCCTTTTTTCTCCTCCCCCTTTTTTCTCCTCCCCTTTCTTTCTCTACCTTCTCCCTCCCCTTTCTTTCTCTACCTCCTTCCTCCCCTTTCTTTCTCTACCACCTTCTCCTCTTACTTTCCTTCTTTTTCCTGCTAAAGAAAATTGTCCACTAACTTTCACCAGTTAAACTAGTCTCAAATTATCACTTACTCCATACCAATTTCTAGAATGTTGCATTCTCTACTTAGATTTCACCTGCTTTTCATGAAAGAGACTCGTAACTTCTTATGCCCTCTTATAATACCCATTCTCAGCCCAAACACAGGTATTCTTCCTGAGACCTCTGCCTTATTTTCTGAATATGTTACTCCCACACTTTATTTCCCACCCACTGCACGTGGGCTTTTACATCCTTCCCAGGAGTAGCCTGTTTTCTTGGGAATGCTTGGTTACTAGTGACAGGCGGTTACCTTAACCTCAGTCTATCAGCCACATTAGACCTTCGGGCTACCACCCAGAGCCTCCTCCCTTCTCCCCAAAGGCCTGGCTCCTCTGTGAGGCTATTGCTCCTATCTGCTCTGGGCCATGTTCTTCCTCTTCTGGCATTAGGGGGCCTCACTTGAGGACCTCAGCCTGTGGTGAGTAAAGGTAACCTCCACTCCTGTTCCTCTTTTCTGCTTCTATGATCATTGTCCCTGCCTCTCGTTATTGCTCACTGTTCAAGTAATTCTGTTCTTGTTGCCATAAAAATGGGAAAGAGATTCTTTTTTTTTTTTTGAGGGAGGGTCTTGCTGTCTTGCCCAGCCTGGAGTGCAGTGGCACAATCATGGCTCACTGCAGCCTTGACCTCCCATACTCAACCAATCCTCCCACCTCACCCTCCCAAGTAGCTAGGACTACAGACACATGCCACCATGCCTGGTTAATTTTTTTAAATTTTGTAGAGATGGAGTCTCACTATGTTGCCCCAGGCTGATCTCGATCTCTTAGATTCAAGTGATCCTCCCACGTTGGCCTCCCAAAGTGCTGGGATTACAGGCATGAGCCACCATGCCTGGTCAAGATTCTTTTTTAAATCTATTACTCGACGCCCAGAAGAAGCTGTCAACTCTGTTAATCACTTAGTTTTCTTTCTTGATTTCTTGGATTAAGTCCTCTGGGCAAGTTGAAGGATATTTAAGTGGTACTACCCAAGGTTGCAGTCTGAGGGGTGTAGCGTGCACACCAGCTATCTCCTGCACTTTCCAGAGATTGAGGGCAGTTTTTGTCTTGTTTAGGAATCTTATTCAGGACCTGAAAACCAGCCAAGCGTTCTCTTCACCTGGAGCCCTTTAGGGGTACACATGTACATAGGACATAGGACTAGATGTGACTAACCTGATATCCCAGATTTCTCAGAGTGGGAATGCAAAATGGGGTCCCCCTTCTCTGCATATAATTATTTTATGTATAATTTAAATTCTATAACCTGTGACTAACTTAGTGAATAAACAATCATATATATTTTAACATGTTAGTGTATATGATTGCATGTTAGCTGTTTTAAAATGTAAACTCCTCTAAAATAGATGTATCTGGGTGGGAATTTGAATATTTTTATGACCATGGTTAAGTCTGTAAGTGTAGGTGTACATAGTGCCCCATTAACTGATTTGTACTGTTAATCTTCCATTGATTATCTTTTCTTTCATATACAAATGACATGAATTTAGCTACTACCAGCTTTCCCAAGAAAAATGAAATCTACTCTTACAGCTGGAGATAATTTAGTCCTTGGCATCAAGCTTTTTAGCTTTCTAACTTGGGAAAAAGGCTCTTTTGATCCAACAGTTTATTGCAAAACTGATTCAGGCTTCTGTTTACACAATGAAAAAACAAAATAAATGATATTATTTTATTGGGAAACCGGGACTAAAATGCCTTAACAGTAATTTGGAAATTCTAACATTTTTTGAGCAATTTCATTTCCTTCAGAAGAAAGTGCAGATTTAATATTCTCAACAGCTTATATTTATGTTTTCTGTCTTCTTCCAAATTTTCTTAAGGAAATTTATTCTTCTCATTGTTATTAGCTTATCCTCACATTAACATAAATATTCCCAGTAAATATTATGCATTGGTTTCTTAAAGTCCTTATAAATTACGAAGTATTGACTTAAGGAAGGGTAGTTTAATTTACACTGGCTATTTGAGTGACTAATGAAATGAATGTATCAGTGCTACATTTTATGCTTTCTAAAAAGCTAAGGACAATTTAGTAGGGAAATACCGAGAACCTTAGGTGAATATCACATTTTTAAAAAGAAAGAGAACACTGTGTCCTTTAGAATAAATAAGCCATCTATAATTTTCTTCTACAATCTACGATCATGTATATTTTGTGCCCTAATGAAGAATAGCATGCAAGATATAAATGAAATGCTGAGGAGTCTGTGTTAAATATTGGATCAAGGCCAAGGGAGTAAGAGGGTGAAAGCCTGGAACTCAGTCTGTTGGAGAATGGAATGCTTGTTAGAAATACTCACATCAACAGTCCATGACTTGCAGCAATTTTGAGCTAAGGGCCTTTTGGCATAACATAAGTAAATTGCAATTAAGGATATGTTTAAGTTGTGCTATGCTGTTAGATATTAGGGTATTTTTGAGTGTTTTTTTAAATATTGAAATGAGTAAGCATTATCAGTATATTTCAGATAAATTTATATATCAACAATTTTTACATATGTTGCAGTTAGGATTTTCTTTAAAACAGAAAATAATCTATAGTCTAGTCTATTCACCGTACCAATCTACTAAACACCTAATGGTTTTCCCTTCATGCAGCCCACTGATGCTTTGGCGTACCCTTAGGTTACTTCCCAAAATGCAAGAAAGCCTTCTCAAAAAATTTCAGGAACATGTTATTACCCATAGAACAAAATCCAAATTCTGAATGTGGAGTTGTTCCGTGAGTATACAGTTTCAGTTTTGCAGTCTGAAAAAGTTTGAGATCTACTGCACAACAGGATGTATAGAGTTAGCACTACTATGCTGCACACTTAAAAATGGTTCGGATGGTCAATTTTATGTCATGTGTTTTTACCAGAAGGAAAAATAAAATCTAAATACCAAGCCTAGCATTGGAGGGGAATTGTGATCTGGCCCCTCAACTGTGTTTCTGGCCTCATTTTTTGCCTATCCATTCAACAAATCTTAAGTTCCTATTATAGGCCCAAAACATATAAAGCACAGCAATGAACAAGACAGGCACAACCCCATATGCAGAATTTAAAATAAACTATTGCTAGAGTGGAAAGGGAAACTATATTTGTTGTTGCTCCTTATGCTTTTGCCATAGATATCTTTAGCAGTCTCCACATGTCTGTCACATTTATGTACTTTTGACAGCTTTGTTTATGATGCTCTCTTAGTCATAAAGGCCCTCCTGGCTTTCCACTGTGGTTCTCAATCCTTCTTTCTTTCTAAACCTATTGATAATCCCTTTATCTTTTATATCTTTTAAGACGCTCTTCAAGCATAACCTCAGAGATGCAGCTTTTCCTTTGACTGCCATGTTATGTCGTGTTATTTCGTTTTTCAAATCCCCCGCCCCAGGCCTGGCCCCAGTGTTTAGGATGGTGTTTTACGTAGTAACCAATATTAAAGAACATTTGTTAAACTGAAATGACACCATTAAAGTATCTTGAACAATCTTTTCCACATACCATTATTTTAATATTTATTCTCTTTTTTGGCTGTGAAGCTTCAGTTGCATACCACTAAATATATATATGCCTCATCATTATTGTGTGGACTTAGACTCACAAGCTTAGGAAGGAGCTGAATGGGTACAAGGACATAGCCTTCAGCAGGGTTATTAGTGAAGGCCACTGCCTTGTTATCTCATGTTCTGATAACACATTTCCTGAAGTGATAGTGTCCTTGCATGGGATTTAGATTTAGTTTACCACTTGGGGCATAGGATCGTATCGCATACATTTTTTCCCCATTGATATTAAATGCATAATTGACTTCTGTTGTGTCCTCTTCTCCATTTATCCACTAAGTCATAGCACTCTTTTTAGGGTAAACTGTAATGAGGACACTGCATGCCTGATGTTGAAGGCTGTGAAGGTGAATCCGGTAGCGCCAGCAGAAAGGAGCACTTATTTGGAGCCTTTTTCATTCTGGCTCACACCAGCAGGACTCATAACATATGAACAAATGTAACTTCATGCATTCCTCAGACCCAGAAGGAACAACCTAATTTTAAGTAAACACTTCAGTATGTCCCTTGATTCTTCAGTCAGCTTTGGAAGGAAG
This sequence comes from Pan paniscus, assembly GCF_029289425.2. NCBI lineage: Eukaryota > Metazoa > Chordata > Mammalia > Primates > Hominidae > Pan > Pan paniscus. The sequence continues at coordinate 138,911,755 of NC_073252.2, read as the reverse complement.
AATGCCTAATGCCTTTGAAGTCTTTAAAACTTGTTGGAGCTATGGCTTTTTGAGTTAAATTGTAGAGAGTTTGTAAAGGGAAAGATACTGTAATTATACAAGTATACCTATTTTTGCTTTATTGCACTTTGCAAATATTACATTTTTTACAAATTGAAGGTTTGTGGCAACCTTACATCAAGCACGTCTGTCAGTGCCATTTTTCCAACAACATTTGCTCACTGTGTGTCTCTGTCACATTTTGGTAATTCTCAAAATACATAAAACTTTTTCATTATTATATCTGTTTTGGTGATCTGAGTTCAGTGATCTTGGATGTTACTATTGTAATTGTTTGGGGGTGCTGCAAACCATGCCCTATATATAAGATGGTGAACTTAATTGGTAAATGTTGTGTCTTCTGACTGCTCTATTGACTACCCATTTCCCTATCTCTCTCTCCCTCTCCTTGGGCCTGCCTGTTCCTTGAGACCCAAAAATATTAAAATTAGGCCAATTAATAACCCTACCATGGCCTCTAAGTGTTCAAGTAAAAGGAAAAGTCATATGTGTCTCACTTTAAATCAAAAGCAGGAAATGATTAAGCTTAGTGAAGTCAAAAGCCGAAATGGGCTGAAAACTAGGCCTCTTAAACCAAACAGTTTACCTAGTTGTGAATGCAAGGGGAAAGTTCTTCAGAGAAATTAAAAGGGCTACTTGAGTGAACAAATGAATGATAAGAAAGCAAAACACCATTTTTGCTGATATGGAGAAAGTTTGAGTGGTCTAGGTAGAAGATTAAACCAGCTACAACATTCCCTTAAGCCAAAGCCTAATCCAGAGCAAGACCCTAATTCTCTTCAATGGTAGGAAGGCTGAGAGAGGTGAAGAAGCTGCAAAAGAAAAGTTTGAAGCTAGCAGAGGCTAGTTCATGATGTTTAAAGAAAGACACAATCTCCAAAACATAAAAATGCAAGGTGAAGCAGCAGGTGCTGATGAAGAAGCCACAACAAGTTTTCAGAAGATCCAGCTAGGATAATTGAAGGGGGCTTCACTAAACAATAGATTTTAAATGCAGATGAAACACCCTTACACTGGAAGAAAGTGCCATCTAGGACCTTCATAGCTAGAGAAGAGAAGTCAGTGCCTGGCTTCAAAGATTGAAAGGACAGGCTGACTCCATTTTTAGGGGCTAATGCAGCTGGTGACTTTAAAATGAAGCCAGTGCTCATTTAGCATTCTGAAGATCCTAGCCCCCTTACGAATTATGTTACATTTCTGCATGTGATTTATTCATGGAACAACAAAGCCTGGATGATGGTGTATCTGTTTACAGCATGGTTTACTGAATATTTTAAGCCCACTGTTGAGATCTACCACTCAGAAAAAAAGACTTCTTTCAAAATATGATTGCTCATTGACAATGCGCCTGGTTACCCAAAAGCTCTGATGGAGATGGTGAGGGAGATAAATGTTGTTTTCATGCCTGCTAACACAGCATCTATTCTGTAGCCAGTGGATCAAGGAGTAATTTCAGTTTCCAAGTCTTCTTATTTAAGAAATACATTTTTTAAGGTATCGCTGCCCAGTGATTCCTCTGATGGATCTGGGTGAAGTCAATTGAAAAACTTCTGGAAAGGATTCACCATCCTAAAAGGCACTAAGAATATTTGTGATTCATGAGGGGAGGTTAAAATATCAACATTTACAGGAGTTTGGAAGAAGTTGATTCCAATACTCATGGGCGTCTTTGAGGGGTTCAAGACTTCAGTGGAGGAAGTCACTGCAGATGTGGAAATAGCAAGAGAACTAGAATTATAAGTGGAGTCTAAAGATGTAACTGAATTGGTACAATCTCCTGATAAAACTTTAATGGATGAGGGGTTGCTTCTTTTGAATGTGTAAAGAAAGTGGTTTCTTGAAATGGAAACTGCTCCTGGTGAAGATAATGTGAACATTGTTGAAATGACAACAAAGGATTTAGAATGTTACATTAACTTATTTAATAAAGCAGCGGAAAGATTTGAGAGGATTAACTCCAATTTTGAAAGAAGTTCTGCTATGGAGAAAATGCTGTCAAACAGCATCACATGCTACAGAGAAGTCTTTGGTGAAAGGAAGAATCAATTGATGCAGCAAACTTCATTGTTGTCTTATTTTGAGAAGTTGCCACAGCTCCCAACCTTCAGTAACCACCACCCTGATCAGTCGGCAGCCCTCAACATCAAGGCAAGACCCTCCACTGGCAAAAAGATTATAACTCACTGAAGACTCAGATGATTGTAAGCATTTTTAACAATAAAGTATTTTTAATTAAGGTATATACATTGCTTTTTTAGACATTATGTTATTGTACACTTAATAGACCTCAGTATAGTGTAAACATACATTTTATATGCAGTGGGAAACCAAAAAATTTGTATGACTTGCTTTATTGTGATATTTACCTTATTACAGTGGTGTAGAACTGAATCCACAGTATCTCTGAGGTGTGTCTGTACCTTAAAGGCCTGTGTTGCCTTAAGGTTTTCTTTGATCAGATGAAAACCAACTAGCACTGTTCTTGGGGGTCCAGAAGATTCTTTTTTTTTCACAGAGCTTTATTTAGATATAATGAACAAATAAATGTTGTATGAATTTATTATATATAATGTGATGTTTTGGTATACCCTTTGTGAAATGATTACCACAGCCACAGAGGTAACATATTCATCACCTCACTTAGTAGTTACCTTTGTGTATGTATGTACATGCAAGTGTGGTGAGAACATTTAAGGTCTATACTCTTAGCAGATTTCAAGTACACAGTACAGTATTAACTATAATCACCATGCTGTGCATTAGATCACCAGAACTTACTCCTTCTATCTAACTGAAGCTTTGTACCCTTTGACCAACATAATCCCATTTCCCTCAAGTTCCCTAGTCTCTGGCCACCATCATTCTACTCTCTGCTTCCATGAGTTCTACTTGTTTTAGATTCTACATATAAATGAAGTCATGTAATATTTGTCCTTCTGTGCCTGTTTTACTTAGTGTTATGTCTTCCAGGTTCATGTATGTTGTCACAAATGACACAATTTCCTTCTTTTTTAAGGCTGAGTATTTCACTGTGTGTGTATGTATGTGTATGTGTGTGTGTATATATATGTTTATATATATGTGTGTATATATATACATATATACACATACTACATCTTTTTCCATTCATCCATCAGTGGATACTTAGGTTAATTTTATATGTTGACTATTGTGAATAATATTACAGGGAACATGGGGGTGCTCATCTCTTTCATTTCCTCTGCATATGTATCAAATGGGATTGCTAGATCATAGTTTTAATTTTTTAAGGAACTTTGTACCATTTTCCATAATGGCTGTACTAATTTACATTTCCACCAACATTGTACAAGGATTCTCCCTTTCTCCACATCATTACCAAAACTTTTCTGTCATTTTTTTATAATTGCCATTCTAACAGGTATGAAATATTATCTCATTATGGTTTTAATTTGCATTTATCTGATTATTAGTGATGTTGAGCATTTTTATATACATGTTGGCCATTTGCATATCTGTCTTTGTGAAATATCTATTAAAGTCTTTTCCCATTTTTTAATTGAGTAATTTGGTTTTTTCCTATTGAATTGTTTGAGTTCCTTATATATTTTGGATATTATTAACTCTTTATCAGATGTATAGTTTGCAAATATTTTCTTTCATTCCATGGGTTGTCTCTTCACTCTGTTGTTTCTTTTGCTGTACAGAAGCTTTTTACTTTGATACAATTCCATTTGTCTATTTTTGCTTTTGTTGCTTGTGTTTTTTAGCTCTTACCCAAAAAAATATTTGCCCAGACCAATGTCATGAAGTTTTCCCCATGTTTTCTTCTACTAGTTTAATAGTTTCACATCTGAAACTGTTCAAAATCCCTTTTGAATTGATTTTTGTATATGGTGTGAGATAAGGGTCTAGTTTCATTCTTCTGCTTGTGGATATTCAGTTTTCCCAGCATCACTTATTGAAGAGACTATCCTTTTTCTATTGTATGTTCTTGGCATCTTTGGCAAAGATCAATTGCCTGTAAATGTGTGGATTTAATTATGAGTTGGAGCTACAGGGTTCTAATGGAGTTTTCATAACTGTGGTGGTTTCTTAGACTGGCCAGTAGGATTGTTTGCCAATAGGATTGTTTTTTTAAAAATATTTTAAAAATTTTTAATTGCGCTCAAAAAGCATATAACATAAAATTTATCATCTTAACCATTTTAAGTGTACATTTTAATACTGTGAAGTATATTGACATTGTTGTGCAACAGATTTTTAGAGCTTTTTAATCTTGCAAAACAGAAACTCTATATCCATTAAACAATTCTCCGTTTGCTCCTCTCCCCTATCCCCTGGCAACCCCCATTCTGATTCTGTTTCTATAAATTTGACTACTTTAGATACCTCATTTAAATGGAACCATACCATATTTGTCTTTTTGTGACTATCTTATTTAGTATAATCTGAAGATATATCCATATTGTAACACTTGACAATCATGTGTTACATCTAATTTCCTTCATTTTTAAGGCTGTGGAATAGTCCTTTATATGTGTAAACCACATTTTATCCATTCATCTATGAATGGACACTTAGGTAAATTTCATATCTTGGCTATTGTGACTCCAGCTGCAGTGAACATGGGTTTGCAAATATCTCTTCCAGACTCTGCATTCAGTACTTTGGGGTGTATACCCAGAAGTGGGGTGATTCCTGGAGCATATGATAATTTTCAACCTCTTGGGAACTGTCAAACTGTTTTCCATAATGGCTGTACAATTTATATTTCTATCAACAGTGTACATGTTTTTAATTTTATATTCTCACCAACATTTGTTATTTTCTGGGGGTTTTTTTGATAGCCATTATAATGGGTATGAGGTGATATCTCATAGTTTTGGTTTGCATTTCTCTAGTGATTACTGATACTGAGCTTTTTTTTTTTTTAGACGGAGTCTCACTCTGTCGCCCAGGCTGGAGTGCAGTGGCGTGATCTTGGCTCACTGCAAGCTCTGCCTCCCGGGTTCCCACCATTCTCCTGCCTCAGCCTCCCAAGTAGCTGGGACTAAGGCACCTGCCACCACACCTGGCTAATTTTTTGTATTTTTAGTAGGGACGGGGTTTTGCTGGGTTAGTCAGGATGGTCTCGGTCTCCTGACCTTGTGATCCACCTGCCTCGGCCTCCCAAAGTACTGAGATTACAGGCGTGAGCCACCACGCCTGGCCAGGCATCTCTTTATATGCATGTTGGTATTTCATCTTTGGAGAAATGTCTATTTAAGTCATTTGCCCATTTTTTAGTTACTTGTTTTTTATTGTTGAATTGTAGGAGTTCTTTATATATTCTGGATAGTAATCCCTTATCCAATATATGATTTGCAAATATTTTCTCACATTCCATAGGTTGTCTTTTCACTCTGTTGACCAACAGGACTGTTTTTGACATTTGATTCCATAATTTGTAAAGGAATTCCCTTTGGCTGCTCTGCTGAGGCATAACCAGTCATTCCTTCGCCCAAATTAGCATTGACTTTGAGGTCCAGTTGTGTGTTATGGTTATCCCATTCCCATAAAACCCATAACAATTGTAAGGGCAGTGCTTTCAACTTGTTTGTACACTAAAGTTTAAATAAGAAACATATCTTACTGTTAACTGTACTAGTATATAAAGTACACTCTGATTTAAGTTCTTCATAAACTGAACAAGAGTTGAAGAGGGAAGAGATACAGAATGACTGTTGGACCTTATGTCTCATATGCCAAATCCTGAGTTTGTGAAGGAGAACGTCTGGTTTCCCATGATTCTTGAAAAAATATAAGGTATACCAGCAGGGACCATCTGGAAGTTGCTTGGAATTGAATTGTGATGGGGCCTGTTTCTATACATTATCAATGAAATGATTTACCAAGTAACCAGTATAGAACCTAAGGAAAATACTTGCTTATTTTCTAGGAAATACGTGCAATCTGTAGTTTTAACAGAACCCTTCTTCTCCGGGCATATCAATGTATTCACAAGTTATATATAGTTAACTTCTTCATTAAAATGCAGCCAGATCTTGGGTGACTGTGAGAATAGCTGTAAAAATATCTAGGCCACCCATTCTTAGAATCAAGTGTTACCTTACTGAGAAAACAAATAGTTTTTAATGATTATAGCATATCTTAATAAATTATGTTGGTTTTGGTAAATATAGATGTGAGTTTTGATTGTTGATTTCTGAATCTTTTCTGTATTAATGTTATTGTATCAAAGAAAGCTCAATAAATGGGCTTTTAGTATGTGGGTTCTACTCCCAAGTTTTTTAAAAAATTATTTTCACTGTTGGAAAACATGAAATAAAGTGAGATGTCAGAATCACCTTTGGAAATATTATAGAGTTTTAAATTTAAGAAGCACTTTATTTTTATCATAATCCTAGCACCAGCACTAACATTCAGAGCCTCAAATACTCAACAGTTCTTGCTTGAAAATAAATTGCAACGTCATAATCAATATTTAATTTTAAAGAAGAATATTAAAGAACATGATACATACTACACTGATGCTTTCTTTTCTTTGTTTTTCAGTGTTCTCTACTGACAGTAAAATTCATACTCCATTTGTCTAAGAGGCATAAAGCTGGAATTTACTGAGAGCACTGCCTGTAACGATTATGGCAAAATTCCAAATTTTTCCAGTAGGGAACAGGCTTTTATTCTTTTTTAAACTGTCAAGCTGTTGGCAAAAGCAGGCACTCTAGTTAAATGACTAAGCAAATGGTTTATGAGATATGCTCCAGTCCTTAAGAAGGATCCATATGAAAAAGCTGGCTAAGTGACTGAACACCATTTATGGCCATGCATATCAAAGATTAATCACCTAGGATTCTGACTAATTTTAGCCACTACTTCTTAATGAATGCCAAATGTGAACCCATCAACCATTTTGCACATGACATCAGTAACATTTGAATGGAACAGTTGTCTAATGCTCTACGCAGTAATATGATTAATTCCACAGAGGGGTTGTTTAGTTCCAGCTTGTCCCAACACTGTGTATGTAGTATGCAAAGTGACATTTAAACAGAATTTCCATCAGTAGCAGAGTATTCTCAGCCCTGAAGTCCATCATCTGCTATATCCTACCTTTAAGTTCCTGTCAGATTTTCTCTGCACTAGATATACATCTTGATCCAGCAGGATTGCAAAAAAAAAAAAAAAAAAAAAAAAAAATTCCAAGCTCATTAACTATCTAATGATCTTTAAGAACACTAGTGCAGGAAAGATTGAAAATCAATGTTAAATCCAAATGTCCTTGAATAAGAGACTGGCTTAATAAATTAGATTATATTCATACAATCCAGGGCTACTCTGCACCATTCAGTCATTGAGGGGCTAAGTCTTATATAGGCCTCCCCTTCCTTATTCCATAGCTTCTGAGGCTGCTCTAGGTATAAACACTCAGCTGGAAGACAGGAAAAGAGAGGGAAGATGCAACATGAGAGATTTTTATAGGCCAGGCTGGGAAGTGGCACATACTTGTCTGACCAGGATTTAGTCACATGGCTATATATAATTGCAAGAGAGATTGGGAAATGTTGTCTGTGTGCCAAGAGGAGTAAGCAGTTTTAGACACCAGCTACAAGTACCTGCTACAGAGGTGATAGGAGCTTGGCAGAGGAAGGACAAGAGCAGGACTGAGGCTTTTCACTGTGTAGATTTGTGTGTCTGTGTATAATTTGAACAATGTGAATATATAACCTATTCAAAAAACAAAATATATTTTTTCAGATAAAAGTCATTGTTTATATAACACTTAGAACCTATATCCTAAATCATGCATTCCAGGAAATTTTGTCATGTATCGTGACTTATAAACATACTCTATTCCTTTTGAAGCAAGAAGGTTCCAGAATCAGAGACACTTCTCCATGACCTGGATTCACTGCATTCCGGGGACCTTTTTCCTTCTTCAGTTGTCTGTGACTCCTCTCCTTGCAGTTGCAGACCCACTGAAGAAGAATGATTGCATTGTCAGCCGACAAGAGCTGAGTTGGCTGTGCCTGTATTTAATTGGGAGAAAGCATCAACCAGGCCCCTAGAAAAGTCGCTGTAAGGAACCCCTCTTCAGTCTGGTTTAGCGAGTGGCAGCCATAACACCTCATAGCTTCATGTGGCCACATCTGTAGCCAAGAGGCATTACTCCTCACTCCCCCTGCTCAGGTATCTTCAGAGCTTACTTACTATGTTGCTTACTATTGAAAGATCCCAACTTCTTAGCCTAAAAGACAAGCCTCTGGTCTGACATTTGCCTGTGTTTTCAACTTTACATCTTGCCATTTCCTTTGATTTTTCCCTGTGACTGAAACCAGAGTTTCTCAAACTGATGTTCTACTGCCTATTTTTCAGGAAGGCATTAACAGGTATGTTGTAAACAAAAAGTACTAAGTGAGCAAATACGTTTGTGAAACATTATACTACATACCATATTACCCCTGGGAGTATATGTGTGTTGAAGGGTCTAAGAAGCTTTGCAGCTTAGATGCTTGTTTAAGTTTGTTCATCCTAGTATTTACCTCACTCAACTGAAAGCAGAAAAAATGCTTTGCACACCCCACCTAAATTCCTTGGCCACAGCAATATGCAGAACATCAGGTTGGGAGCCCCTGTGTGATCCAGTGCAGTCGCCACTAGCCATAAGAAACTATCAGACACTTAACTTGTGCCTCACATTATATTTCTATTCAATAGCACTGCTATAAGATTTGTTGTTAATCCTTGCCTGAAGGTTCTATGCAGAATAAATCATTCTCTCCAATATATACTCATTTTTATTTTCTCAATGTGTCTTTTCTCATTGTATCATAAATATTTCTCCTTGATCTATTCATTCTGGGGATTCCTGTGTCTTGTACAGTAGCTGACATGTAATGTTATCCTTGGGTTTACTTTGTCCCCTTGTTTACGTAGACACATAAAAGCACCATAGACTGGATGACTTGAATAACAATTTATTTCTCGCAGTTCTGAAGTCTGGAGAGTCTAAGATCAAGATGTCAGACAATTTATTTCTTGGTGAGGTCCCTCTTCCTGGCTTGCAGACACAGCTTTCTTTTTGTGTACTCATATGGCAGATAGAGAGGAAGCAAACTCTCTCTTTTCTTAGGAGGGCACTAATCCAGTTCATGAGGGCTCCACTCTCGTGACCTAATCATTGTTGAAAGGTCCCACCTCCAAATATCATCACATTGGAAATTCAGGTTTCAACATAAAAATTTTTAGAGGACACAAACATTCAGTCTGTAGTACCCCTCTTTCCTATCTTCATGCTTTAAAGATAAAAAGTTTTTTCAATGTTTCATTTGACCCTTAAAATTTTAACTTACATATCTGACCGTTAAGTATAATGCTAATAAACATCCTATTCTTAGAAGAAATTTAGAATGCTTTAACTCTAGTCCTCTTTCTCCTATGCTATCTTTTCTTGGTCTACTTTTTATGTATCTTCCAAGTAAGTGTTATTATTATACCTGTTTTAAATAAATTTATTTCTTTGTAAACTCAAATTTACCAATTTCTTCCCCATTCCTTCTCATTTTTCATTTTTTTTCTGCTTTCAGCTTTTTTCTTTCTAAGTATCTTTGAGTACTTTTTTAAGCCAGGGTCTTATAATAGAAAACACTACAAATCTTTGACTGAAAATGCTCTTATTTCAACATAATTCTTAAATGATAGTTTATCTAGTTATGGGATTACACACCATTTACCTCCTGCTTGGTAATCTCTTCAAATTTGATAGGTAACAATTTAGTCTAGTTATTGAGGTTATTTAATTGAATAACTGATTGAATGACTATATTCATCATTTCAGGTACAATTTGGTTATTTGTTTTCATCTGCCTGGTATTTGTTCTTTTCTTGTGTTTTTGGCATTTCCTTTTACGACTTTAATATTTTAGGTGTACTTATTTTATAGGCTCTATGATACTTCTGTAATCAGAATTTCTTGAAGAGTTCTAATCCTACTATTTATTTGCTTTATCAGCTATGTAAAAATAAAATAAAATTTCAGGACCTTCCAAATTTATTATGCCAAAGAAAAAGTTAATCCCTGAAACTTGATTCACACAATACAACTATTTTTTTTCTCTGGTGCATGACTTTTTTCTTTTGACTTTTGCATTGAGATGTTATACATTAACCAGACTCCCTATTCTTGATTCAGACCTAGAGTAAAAGACATGGAGATAGATTCTTGTAACTGTTACCTCTTTAGAATAGAATGTTAAACACCCTCCTTAGAGTGTAATTAATAGTAGCCAATCAAATCTTATATCTTTATGTTAGCCTTTGTATGGAAAATGTACTTCTGGTCAGCACCTCCGTTTTGTCTGTATAAATGATCCTTATTTTATCCCATACCGGGAACCCTGATCACCATTCTTTGCTGTAGCTCTGCTCACCGGATTGCCACCCTCACACTTTTCACTTAAATAAACTCTCTTTTGGATTCTGACCCTTTTGATTATTTAGGTTGATAGCTTATTCTTGCTCAGAATACATTGTTTTCTCATTTTGTTTTTAATTTTGTATTATGAGTTCATGTTTTGTGTTTAACCAGCGATAATTTGATGTGCCTTGGGATGAAGGTATATCCCCCCTGAGGTGTTTGTGCTTGCTTCTGCTTTCTGGGAGTTACTAGAACACATGTGTGTTTACATGTTTAATTAAATATCTAACATGTTAGTGCAAATTGGAACTCAAGCCTCAGTGGAGAGAGACCCATAGATAGGAATTTTAAGAAGAGATTTTTAAATCTCTTCTTAAGACAGCCTTCTTAAGCTAAGACAGTCACCCTTATCCTTGTCTTCCATGATAGAAGGAGTTTTTCCTCATTCAGTATTTCACTGTGGTAACACTATTCTGTAGTCCCATTGCTAGAGACAAATCTGAACTCCAGCTTAAATCTTGAGTATCTGACAAGCTGTATTTCTTAAAATGTGAAAACCAAGCTTCTCAGTTGCCTAGGACCAACCCATTGGCAGCTCAGGTAACAGCAACTCCAGCCTCATTCAGTTTTTAGTTTCCTCTTTAGCTTGGCTCTGGAAATTTTCTTTATGTTCATATAATCCTAACAATGGATTTCAAAGAATATTTGTTACATTTTAGCAATAATTTCTTAGGGTTTCATTAGAAGAGTATTGCAAGCTAATTATCTTGCCATATTGCTATAAACTGAGGTTTAATACATGTTAGATGAGTGAATGAATGTATGGATGAAGCATAAGAACATTTTGGCAGAGAGAAGAGAGTAAACAAATAAAGAAGGTAGGAAAGCACCGTGAAGTTTGTTATTGTTCAGTTTGTCCAGAGACATGCTGTCCAACATGGTAGCCACTAGCTGTATCTAGCAGTTGAGCACTTGAAATGTGGATGATGCATTGAAAGTATAAAATACAAGCTAGATTTTGAAGACTTAGTATAAAAAGAGAATGTAAACTGTCTCAATAATTTTTATGAATTATCTATGATATAATATTTTGCATATATTAGGTAAAATAAGATATAAAAAAATTAATTTCAGCCAGGTGTGGAGACTCACGCCTGTAATCCCAGCACTTTGGGAGTCTAAGGAGGACGGATCACTTGAAGTCAGGAGTTCAAGACCAGCCTGGCCAACATATAGTGAAACCCATAACTACTTAAAAAAAAATAGGAAAAGTAGGTAGGTGTGGTGGTGCACGCCTGTAGTCTCAGCTACTTGGGAAGCCGAGGCAGGAGAATTGCTTGAACCCAGGAGGCAGAGATTGCAGAGAGCTGAAATCATGCAACTGCACTCCAGCCTGGGTGACAGAGCAAGACTCCATCACTCAAACATCATCATCATCATCATCATCATCATCATCATCATCATCATCTCACCAGTTTCTTTTTTATGTGGCTACTAGAAAATTTTTAATTTTATTTGTCACACACATATTTTTATTGGTCAGTGCTAGAGTGCATTGTAGATGCACAACAAATACTGATTAAATAAGCTAATAAAGGAAGGCACTTAGTACACTCAAATTTTCTCTCATTATTTCTAAACTTGGTGTATAATTATGAATTTCACAAGATCTACAAACACTTCTCATTCTTTATCTACTAAGGATCAGATTCTTACACTTATGGAGGTATAAGTTGAAAAAATAGAATTTAGCTCACTGCAGTGTGGCAAATTTAGGTGGAAAGTAGTTGGGGGAAATGAGTTTAGCTGAATGCTTTTGACAATTATTTGAGTAAAGCAACATCATCAATAATACTTTTCCAGAAAATTTTTTGTGACACTTTGGTGATACAGAAAAGTTTGGATGTGACATATATGCACTTCAATAAAAGAAATTTCAAAAATGTAATAAAAATACTTTCTCAACTTGATGGTAGTTTTTCTCCAACATTTTAGCCAATCTACTTTCCTAAATAAGCTTCCATTCATTCGTCATTTAGATATACAGAATGAAAAAGAAGGTGTTAGAATGAGGAAAATGCCATATGCTCAAAGTATTTGTTTTATACTGGAGTTTTTAACTTGCTTGGTCACTGAATCTGAATGGTATTTTGCCTTTGGGTTGAGAAATGAGCTGTAACTGGCAAAGTCAGCCAACCAAACAAAAAGTTTTCAAAGGCATCACCTTACTCCCATCTGTACAAAGCCATTAAGCCAATAATGTGACATTTTCAAGGGTTCTTTTGCATATTTTGCCTTTGTCACTCTATACATTCCACAACAGCCTCTCAACAAAGTCCATATGTTCTTTTTCTAAGTGAGGCGGGGTTAGGGGGGGATAAAAATCATGAAAGAGGAACATAAGCTGACAGATCTGAGGCTTCCAGAGAGCTGTTATTCCACCAGCCTGCAGGAAAAAAATAAAAAAAAATTAAAAAACCCAGTGCAAAGAGATTATAAGACTTGGTTCACGTTTTGTACCAGCTGACTGTCCCCAGAGACCATTTTTGCTTGTGTAAAGAGGCCTTTCTTTCCTGTCACCCCTTATTCTCTTAAATTGGCACCAATGTCTTTGCACATTTGCTGGGCCTCCAATTGCTATGACCACAGCAACTGCTGTCCCAGCATCTGCTCCGATGAGGCACAGAGCATGAGTTGCAGTGCTGATTCTCCTATGTACATTGGTTGCAGGGGCAAGCAAGCTGTGTGGATTAACTAAACGCTCATGTTTTCCCTTTTGATTTCTGCACACTGCCACAAAAGTTTATTTGATTCACTGTTTCTCACATGTGTGGAGTATTGAGGCTTCAGGGAGAGAGGGGCTTTGGCATGGGGCATGACCAATAGCCTGATTCCCACATGTTGGGCTTCTACCTGTAACAATGGGACACATCTGTTTCCCCAAGGGCCTGTGTTGGGGAGACAGGCATACAGACCAAATGATTAAAGCATTTGGAAATGGAAAGCACAGCTAACTTTGAAGTGGAATTATCTGTAACTTTTGTCAGATGTCCTCCTGATTCAATCCATATGTTTAGTGTTCCAGTTTGCAGGCACGAGATTACCCATATACCTTCATTGTTAGCCAGGAGAACAAAATGTCTAAACAGCTAAGTGGAGGGGCACATTGAGTGATTATGCCCCTTTTCCTCTGTTACCTTCTGACCCCTTAGATTTCTGATGTCATTCAGTAAGTGTTTGTGAGCAGATAGCAATACTTTGCTGGAGAACAAAGCCAGACTACAGGGATGAAAAAGTGTTTTTTTTCTGTTTGGTACAACTGACAAAGATTCTCTCCTTGACCAAACTCAACTCTACTCAGGCTCCCCTGAGCTCTTTTGCAACTAAGCCTAGATTTTTTTATTTCTATGATCGTCTTTGCATTGTCCTATTTTTAGCAAGAATCCTGTTACGTTGGCTTAGCCAGAATCCCCTGCTTGATATCTAATTGGGTTCCTCAGCCTCTACCATCCCCGGCTGATATCTGATCACCCTGGCCTGCTTTTAGCATGGATCCTGTTAGGTGGTTTAATCCAGAATCCCACCTTACCCCTGATGTTTTCTCTAAGTAATTTTCCATCCTCTGACCTCCAGTTAGCTCCTTGGCTATAAATTCTTACATTCCCATGTGTGTTTGGAATTGAGCCCAGTTCTATTCTGAGGTCTCCTTTCCTCTATTGCAGTAGTCCTGAATAAAATCTGTTTTTACCACTTTATGTTGTTTTTAACAGCTCTGGTTCTCCTTCACACAGCCTAACCACAGTGTTTATTTATTTTCACGTCCAATGCAATGGGTCTAGTTAGCCAGGATCTCATCCTCAACCCTCTGTGGATTTTACTCAATAATCTAACCAAATGAAACAACTTAGATCATGAAGAGGTTCTGAAATAAACACATCATGAAATGGCACATGGTCTAGCATCAGCCTAACTGTAATTGGCAGACTGAGCTGAGGAAGTAGGAATTGTATGGTTGGCCATAGTTTATAGAGTTTGCCATGTTTTCCTGACTATTTAGAAAGATCTTGATGAAGATGCCCATAGCCTTTTTTTAGGTCCTCTAGGCAGTAGGAAAGGGACAATAAACAGGATAAACAAAAGAACAGTGTTTTCTAGAGCCAGAACACTTAGGAAGGTGCCTCTGGGAGAATTCAAAGAATTCCCTGGACAGAACCAGCTCTGTGGACACAAAGCTTGGCTAGCAGAGATTAAGTTGGATTCTAGCACCCATTTGCCCCTCAGCCTGGTGCTCTTGTGCAGGTTATACCACCTTTACCTTAGCTTAGAATGTGGAGTTGCCTTAGCTTAGAATGTGGAGTTGCATCACATTTGCATGTGTGCACGTGTGTAAATTACCCAAATGAAACTCTTATTGGGGAAGAGGAATAAGAGAAAAATATCTTTTAATATTTCCACTGACCAGACATTCAGTGAAAGTACACCATAGGCAATGGAGCAGTCAAGCTAAAACGGTTAGATAAACTTACAAAATGTATGTATTATTCTTGAAGTTGACCAATAAAACAAAGTAAAATGAAAAAAAAAAAATCAAACCAAAAAAAAACTCCCTTGACTAGAGAACTGAGAAGAGAGTGCTGTGTGGATGAGCAAGCTGAATACATGAGACTGTAGAGAAACACTATCTAAGAGTTAATAGAGGTGATCCAATTTTTCAAGCGAGTGGTACAGTAGACACAAACCAGACGTTTGTATTGTACTTCATGAAGGATTCAAGGAGTGTACTGGGTAATTTTGATTTATAAGCTGAATTAGATCCTCACCAAAAAATGCTAAACTATGTTTACATGTTTAAAGCTGCCTTCTCTGTCAATTTGAGAGGTCTATCAGAGGACCAAAAAAATAACCTTGCCGCCGGAAACATCTGTAACTTAAATACCTGTTGTTCTGAAAACCATTTGAATTGGTTAGCATTAAAGGCACATAAAAGAGATATTTGCTCTTACCAGACTTGGAAATGTGGAAAGGTTTTCATATGCATTTCCAGATGGCAGATATTTAAGTCTCAGTTTAGTTCTTAAACATATGCTGAGAATTTGGTGGTGGAGGGTGGGAGAGGTAATGGTAATAATGAAAGTTTAGCACATACTTCTAATCCTGAAAACAGCTCAATTAAGAAGTCATTTCAAACACTATGTCTGGTTCTGGGGTTTTCTAGTTCTGATTATTTTCCCCATCTAATAAGAATTAAATATAGTCTTTTAGTCAAAGACTCTTAAAAAGAATGACAGTGATACTTTAAAAAATATTTTTTCATACCTGGAAAAAATAGTTTTAAATCAATTCCATAGAATTAGAAAGGTATCAGACACAAATACCTAAAGTTATTTTCTTGATGATTATAAGGTATTTTATATTTGACTTGGATCTTTTTATTCTAGAACTTAATTTTATTTACATTCTGTGATTCAAGAGTATGTGTCTTTTCATAAACAAGATTAAAATGTTAATGTAGTCTGTACAGAGCAAGTAATTATGTTTCAGGAAATTCTGAGCTCATTTTATTCATTGCCATGCATTTCTTTTAACATTCTTTTGTGTAAAGTTCTCTCTCTCTCTCTCTCTCTGTATATATATATATATATATATATATATATATATATATATTTCTTTGCAGTAAGATTGCCTTCAAAGAATTTTTCTGTAACTCTATAGATAAATAGGAGAAGAATAAACCCCAGCAATGTTTATAATTAGGACAACCCTAGGAAAAAATCTGTGTAATATTTCAGTGAATTTACTGATCTTCCCTCCTTATTTCTTTGAATCAAAAAATAAGGTCCTGTAGTTTTAGTGGCAATTTTACCTCCCTGCTTTTTATTTTTGGTTTATGTATGATCATAACTGCAGAATGCTAGGAAAGTGATTTGTGGCATTTTGTAAATTCCCCCAAATCCTTTTGTGACTACACTGGCAAGCAATGGACAGCTGGGGACCCTTTCTGAGCACTCTCATCCTCTGGGCCTCCTGGATCTGGATGGAAGCTCTGTGCTGAAATCAGTCAGTGAAAGGAAAGGTGACAGGAAAGGGCCTGCATGGCAGATGACTTAGAATCACAGGCAAGGCCTATAAGACTAGGGGTATTACTGTGACTGTTTATGATATAAACAAATTTACAGGGACTAGAGGGAGTTATAACCATCCATGCTGAATGGCTTCAAGTGCCACAGTGAGGCATTTGGGCTTTTTTTCAGTAAGAAAGAAAGAAACACTGGGGGTTTCACAAGCAGGGTGTGATGGTATTGTCTATTTAGACACTGTATAGTGTAGTGGAGGGCGTCAAGTTAAGAGGGGTTCTTATAGACCAGGAGAAGTGTATCTGATTAGGAGAGTGTGGTGAGGGTTCATGCAAAGAACAAGTAGTCTTTCTGAACCACACTGGTGGCAGTGGACATGAAAG
This sequence comes from Pan paniscus, assembly GCF_029289425.2. Lineage (NCBI taxonomy): Eukaryota > Metazoa > Chordata > Mammalia > Primates > Hominidae > Pan > Pan paniscus. Next base: position 138,894,839 of record NC_073252.2, on the reverse strand, counting down.
GGTGAATTCAAAACACAAAATATTAGGAGTGACAACCTAGAGGGATAAGAGAGATGTTTAAAGAACTTGAGTCGTTGCTCTTCCACCTCCATGCTATGTGGCCTTGGATGAGCCCTTCTTATCTTTGAGCCTGCTTTCGATTAATAGTTAGGAAATTATCATACATGCATCAAACGATAGTATATTTTAATTCTTTTAAGCCCCTAACTGTTATACAGATGTTTATTATGGGATGTGAGGTGTATAGAGGACTTAAGAGTCTAAAACCTTCACACAGATGTTTACAGCAGCTTTATTCATAATTGCCAAAACTTGGAGGCAACCATGATGTCCTTCAGCAGGTGAATGGATAAATAAATTGTGGTACATATAACCAAGGGAATATTTTTCAGCACTAACAAGAAATAAGCTATCATGCCACAAAAAGGGATGGAGGGACCTTAAATGCATATTGCTAAGTGAAAGAAAGCAATATGAAAAGATTACATACAATATGATTCCAACTATATAACATTCTAGAAAAGGCAAACTATGGAGAGAGTAAAAAGATCAGTGGTTGCAAGTGTTTAGAGAGAAGAAAGGATGGATAAATAGAGGGCAAAGGATCTTAGGATGCTGAAACTCTTCCATATGATAAATGGTAAATATATGTCATTACACAATTCTCAAAGCCTGTAAAATGTACACCAGAAGTGAACCCAAATGTAAACTATGGACTTCGGTTGATAATCATGTGCCAGTGTAGGCTCATTGATTGTAGCAAATGTACCACATTAATATGGGATGTTGATGATGGAGGAGGCTGTGTGTGTGAAAGTAGGAAGAGTGTGTAAGGGGGAGTATGTGGGAACTCTCTCTTTCCTTCTCAGTTTTTCTGTGAACCCAAAACTGCTCTAAAAAAATAAATTATATTAGTTTAAAAGATGTCTAAGGTGATCTCAAATCTTAAGCCTGTGACTAAAATAATAGTGGTACCTTTCACAGAAGTAGGAGTTTAGGAAAAGAAGCTGGTTTTTGAGAAAGTTGACAAATTCCACGTGAGGTATTTTAAGCCTGAGGGGCTTGAATAACAATCAGGTGGAGATGTGGAGCAAGCAATTGGAAATAAAGAACTAGATCATAATAGAGTTGACTTTCTTCTGGTACCTTATAGTTTTCCAAGCAGGGTAGCACATGTTCACGTGTTTTACAGAGTAGAGAGGATTCATATGTGGAGTAAAGGGATCGACTAAATGATTTCTAAGATTTCCTTCAATTGTGAGATTTTGTGACCTCCAGGGAAAGGTTGGATTTGGGGTAGAAATGGAAGATACATTTCAAGATAACTGTTGAGGCATTGACAGTGGAGAGGATTTCCAGAGGGAGCAGAACTGGGCCGAAAGAAGAATCTGGACAGACCCCTTAATGTAATTAATGGGTGGAAGAGGAGATTTAGGGGGACAGTTAGAGAGGAGAGGAGAACCAAGGCAGCCAGGGACAGGAAAAGCAAAGGCAAAGAGAGTTTCAGGCAGAAGTAGATTGTCAGCCAACTACAGAGATATTAAGCAGGATGAAAATTGAGAAATGTCCAGATGATTTGGAAATTAGGTTATGTTTTTGATACAGGGCCGGTTCCTGGCTTCACTCAGGAAGGAATTCAAGAGCGAGCCAGTTGTAGAGGAAAACAGCTTTATTGAGGTGGTGACAATAGTTACATCTCTGTGACTGCTCCCGCAGAGCAGGACTACTCCATATAGGCAGTGTGCTGACAGCAGCAGCTCAGGAACAGGTCTGCAGTCATATTTATACCTGCTTTTAATGACATGCTAATTAAAAGATGGGTGATTCACAATTCGCCAGAAAATGGACTGGTGTTGCTTCCAGGTGTTGCCATGGCAATGGTAAACTGTCTTGGTGCAAGTGGGTGTGTCTTATGGAGAGGTGCTTTCCATGCCTCTTCCCTGTTTCGGTCAGTCTTCAGTCTGGTCCAGAGTCTAGTCCTGTCTGCCTCCTACCTGATTTTCACCTTTGAGAAATCTGTTGTTTTCAATGGTGAGAGCAGGAAACACAACTTTAAGGGCTGAGTAAACAGCAGGTATTGTCAGGGACGGACGCAGTAGAAAGAAATGGACTAAAGGGATTAGAAGGTGGTTTTACAATAGGGAGAGATTGAAAACAGAAGAAACCAGTGGAGAGGTCACATAACAACATTGGAAGCAAGGAGAGTGGAATTTAGAATTCAGGACGTGGAGAGTGTTATCAGCAATATGGCAGAATGGGAGTTCCTTGGTTTCACACCCCCCACCCCCCAAAATGTAACTAGCAATGATCCACAGGCAAAAAATACTATCCTGAATATCCCAGAACTCTGGAGTGAGGCTGAGATACTTCCTTGGACTGCACAATAACCAAGAAAAACCACAATCGAACAGTAAGAGAAACAGTTCTTTGACCACGTCATCCTTCTAATATACTAGCCAGAGCAATTAGGTAAGAGAAAAAAGTAAAATGCATCCTAATAGGAAAAGAAGAAGGAAAATTGTCTCTATTTGCTGATGACATGATCTTATATATAGAAAACCCTAAAGACTCCATGAAAAATTGTTAGGACTGATAAATGAATTCAGTAAAATTACAGGACACAAAATCAGCACCCAAAAATCAGCATCATTTCTATAGACTAACAGCAAACTATCTGAAAAAGAAATTAAGAAAATAATCCCATTTACAATAGCAAAAAAATTAAATACATAGGTATAAATTTAACCAAGAAGATAAAATACTTGTTTTCTGAAAGCTATAAAACACTGATGAAATAAATTGAAGAAAACACAAATAAATGGAAAGACATCCCGTGTTTATAGATTGGAAGAATAAATGTTGAACAGGCGTTCATACTACCCAAAGCAATCTACAGCTTAAATTCATATGGAATCATAAAAGATACCAAATAGCCAAAACAGTCTTGAGCAAAATGAAAAAGTCTGGAAGCATCATGCCCCCTGATTTAAAAACATTATGAAGCAATTATAATCAAACTGCACGATACTAGCATAAAAGCAGACACATCAATCAATAGGAGAGGATAGAAAACCAAGAAATAAACCCACACCTTTATAGTCACCTTGTTTATGACAAAGGTGAGGAACACAAAATAGGGAAAGGACAATCTCTTCAATAAATGGTGTTGAGAATACCAGATATCCACACGCAGAAGAATGAAAATTGACGCTTATCTTATGCCATGTCAAAAAAATCAGCTAAAAACAGATTAAGAACTTAAATATAAAACCTGAAACTGTAAAATACTAGAAAAAAAAACAGAGGGGAAAAGCTCATGACATTGGTCTAGGCAATGATTTTTGGATATGATCCTGAAAGCACAGGCAACAAAGGCAAAATTAGACCAGTGGTATGGCATCAAACTGGAAAGCTTCTGGACAGGAAACAATTAACAAAGTAAAGGAACAACCTACAGAAAATATTTACAAACTGTACATCTGATAAGGGGCTAATATCCAGAAGATATAAGGAATTCAAACAACTCAATAGTAAGAAAACAACCTGATTTTAAAGTGAGCAAAGGACCTGAATAGACATTTCTCAAAAGAAGAGTTGCAAGTGTGGCCAATTGGTACCTGAAAAATGCTCAGTTTCACTGATCATTAGGAAAATGCAAATTAAAACTGCAATGAGGTATTACCTCACACCTGTTAAAATTGCTTTTATCAAAAAGGTGAAAGATAACGTGTTGGAGAGAATCTGGAGAAAAAGAACTTTTATACATTATTGGTGGGAATGTAAATTATTATAGCCATTATGGAAAGTGGTATGGAGGTTCCTCAAAAAACTAAAACTATAACCACTATGTGACTCGGTAACCCCACTTACAGGAATATATCCAGAGGAACGGAAATAAGTATGTGGAAGGAATATCTGCACTCCTATGTTCATCGCAGCCTTATTCACAAATAGTCAAGATATGAAAACAATCTAAGTGTCCACCAGCTGTTGAATGGATAAAGAAAATATTGCATATATGTACATAATGGCATACTTTTCAGCATTAAAGGGGGAGTGGGAATCCTGTTACTTGCAACAATGTAGATTAATCCAGAGAACATGATGCTAAGTGAAATAAGCCAGGCACAGAAAGACAGATACCATATGATCTTACTTATATGTGGAATCTAATAAAGTTGAACTCATAGGAAGAGAGAATAAAACAATGGTTACCAGTGGCTGGGCTGGGGGCTCAGAGGAGGGAGGGAATGGGGAGTTGTTGATCAAAGGGTACAAAGGTTTAGTTAGACATAAGGAATGGGTTTTGAGATGTATTGCACAGCACAGTGACTATAGTCAATAATAATGTATTATATATTTTAAAATAACAGTAAGTTTCAGATGTTTCACCACAAAAAAAGATAAGTAAGCAAGTTAATGGATATGTTAAATAGCTTGATTTAATCATGCCACGTTGTCTCCATCTATCAGAACTTCACGTTATATCCTGTAAGTGTATATTACTATAATTTGTCAATCAAAATCAGTATTATGATAATTTTTTTAATCAGCATGCTTTTCTCTAGACTGAGGATTGAGGAGAGGTTGCATTGGAAAAAAACAAAAACTTCCTCAGAGACTGGAGTGAAGAGCAAATATTTGAAGATAGAGAGAAATTTTGTGTAAAGAGGATAGCGTAGAAGACTTAGAAGAGCCACTCTTTGGAATGTAGTTTGGTGTGAACTCAAAAGAACTTTCAACACTGGGTCTGTGACCTTGGGCAAGTTATTTAACTTATAGATACCTCAGTTTCCTCATTTGTAAATGAGATTCCCTCTTTTAAAAGCTTTCTATTTTGAGGGCTTTCATACAACATATATGGAAAGAACAGTACCTCTTATCCCCATAATACAGCTTCAGAAATTATCAAAATACCATCATTGTATCATTTATCCACCACATAATTTTGTGGGGTAGAACAGTAATGGAGTATTTTACTGTTCATCCGAGCCATCACATAATCTCACCTGTCAATATATCAATATGGATCTCTGGCTGGAAAGGACAATTTCAAAAAGATACAACCACCATGACATAATCACATTTAACAACTTTTTGTAAAAAACATGCTTTAGTTTCCTCCAACACTTCATGTCTTCTGGACAACTCATATTCCATTTTCCCCATTGGTCTCCAAGATGTCTTTTTACAGGCAGTTTGTTTTCAATCAAGATTCAGAGAAGGGCCAATGGTTGCATTTGGTTTTCTAGGACTGATGAAAATTAGGGAGCATGAATACAACTAGCCCAGGTCTGCCACTTCACAGGCACTCAATTAATATTACTTCCCTTTCTTACACCTGCTCTCTCCGGGAAGCATATTGGCAATTGAAGGTGGGAATAGGGAGCACAAGATTCAGTAGGGGATACCTTTTTTTTTTTTTTTTTTTTTTTGAGACAGAGTCTTACTCTGTCACCAGGCTGGAGTGCAGTGGCACAATTTCAGCTCACTGCATCATCCGCCTCCTGGGTTCAAGCAATTCTCCTGCCTCAGCTTCCTGAGTAGCTGTCACTACAGGCACGTGCCACAACTCCTGGCTAATTTTTGTATTTTTAGTAGAGACGGAGCTTCACCATGTTGGCCAGGATGGTCTCAATCTCTTGACCTCATGATCTGCCTGCCTCAGCCTCCCAAAGTGCGCCAAAATCCCTTCCAAAGGGATTACAGGCATGAGCCACCACGTCCGTTCTATAATGATATTTAATATATATGTATGTGTTTATGTATTCTCCATTTTTTCATGTGAATTTTTACATTTTGCTGAGTTGATAAACACACGTACATACACACCATATTGTAATAGTACAAAGTGGGGGAGGCCCATTTATTTATCCAGTCCTAACCAGAGTTACATGTAGGGACAAGGAAATTGAATTCTTGCAACTTCACAGCCAGCTTCTTATTGTAACCCAGCCTGGTCAGGACCAGCAGCCTCCACCTCCGCTTGCCCAGGATGGGCAGGAATCTGTCTGTGTTTGCAGGCTGCTTTCCGGCAGTTCTCCAAGAGAAGCAGCTGCCTTGGGAGCTTTCATAAGCTCTTTGTAGGGCCCTGTGTTATGATGTGAATTGTGGCTTTTTGAAAGAAAAGATTCTTTATTTCACAATAATTTCAATATGATTGGCAGTGATTAGTGAAAAAGTAATTTCTAAAAAGAGTAGCTGTACTCAAAAAAGAATGAGGTTAACCAGAATGCAGCTATAAACTTAGAATATGAAGTCTTGGAGCTCAGTTTAATATCAAGAGTGTTCTTTGTTCTTCAGCATTACCCAGTACATCCCTTGATAAGCTCCCAAAATACTTTTCACTCTAAGGAGATTTTTGTGCATGTGAATCTGAATTTTGGTTTTATATATCGTAAATACAGAATTTTATAATCACTGAGTGAATGAAAGTCACTTATATTCTAATTTATGACTATTAATCTACTTTTTGTGATGACTTAGAAATTTGAGTTGAATGCAGTGGAGAGGAATAGAGGGGAAAGGAGAAGATAATGAATTTATTGAATGTCTTGGTACTGTGCCAAGTTTTTTTACATAAATGGTTTCATTTAATCTTTACAAACTTAGGAGCTTTGGGGTGTTACCCAAGTCCATCTCACACAATGATAAAATGACACCTAAACTGGAAATCAAATATACTTGACCTTAATGTTTATTTTTGAGTTATTTAGACATGTTGTCTGGACAGGAGCTATATAGGGTGGTATATTATACCTTTTGTTTTTCTCAAAATAAGTAAGTAAATAAATCCGATATTCTGACAGCTGTGTTTCTAAGGTAAAGTTAGAACTATTGAGGAGAAGAATCTCAAGTGAGGGGTAGACATTCAACTCAATTGTTAGGGAAGGGAATTTCAGGTGAAGCTTCATCAGTGACCACTCATCCTCCAGTTGACCATAGTGGCTCATTATGGCATAATTTTAATGAAAATCCACAGGTTTTTTTTTACTTTTGAATTAGTCTGAATGAGATAAAAATGGCAACAAGAATACAGCTTTCAGAATTATGGCGGGTAAAAAAGTAAAATTGCTTGCTTTCCGGTAACTATTTATATATCAGTATTATAGCCAATACTTTAAGTTTTTTCATTGTTGAGAAGAGAGTAATACCAAAATTTTGTTTAATAATATCATTAAATAGGAATGCCAGTGGGTCATATAAATCAGCACTTTTAAATATAATACCTCGAGATAAAAGTATACCATTGTTATACGTATTATAAGAAAAGTAGTATCAGTACTACACTTAGACTCAGGCAAGAGGTAGCCTGCGCTTTGGAAAACCTTGTTCTGGTCTTCTTCAAGCTACACCCATTTCTATGAGACAAGAGAGGAGCCCATGCAGAACCCGCAGACTTCTTTCCCTCAGGACCCCAGACTTCCCAATGTCAGGGCCCAAGCAGCCTCCTCCCTGGGTCCATCTTCTGGAGGGTGAGCCATACTGTCTCCGTGCACTCCTCTAAGCTCAAAGGGTGCTGTTAGCGGCGGGTGTGGATAGAACTTTGATGTATGGTCTGGGCTGTCCACACATGCTCACGCAGTCCCTCACGATCAGGGTTGGAAAGAGAAGAGAAGCCCCATGCCATTACAAGCTGGCAGAACAACGAGGAGCCTGGCTACTAGGTCTTTATGAAGGGAAGAAGATAGAAAGTATTTAGCAGTTTGTTACCTTAATGTATACCTGATAAATATAGAAACACATATGGTATGAGGCCCCCATTTGTACTGTTGCCTGGAGGCCTGCAAAGTGGATGGCCTGAGAGATACAGGCCCACTGCAAAATAAATAAAACCTTTGGCATAAGTTGGTCTTTAGTTTCAACCTGAGTAAATCAAAACTCTGAAATTAAAAGCCTGAGGCTTTCTACCCACAAACTCAAAACTGAGCCCAACATACAAAAATCCAATCCTGTGTTAAAAAATGTAAGGATCTTAATATCCCCTAAGGCAACTACAGCTTTTAAAATCATATTTGGAAAATCTCCATCTACTTCAATTTTTCATAATAAAGGCAGGTTTTACTGCTAATCACTTGTTCCAGTTAGCCCAAGTATTTTCATGCCAGTATTGAAGCCACTTTCCTGAATCTTAGTGCAAGTGCTCATTGTCTTTCTATTGAATCACTAAGAAACTGTCTATTGAGTTTAAGCACTTAAGAGTAATTCAGATGACAAGCTTTTTGGAAAGCAAACACATCAAGTAACATTTCTCACAGGCATCCAGCAGTCTCCCTCCCTGATTCAATTCAATAAATGCAACCAACATCTATTGAGCCCTGAAGTGAAGAGCACTGGGCTCTAGAGGAACAGGCAGAGGAGCAGAGATACCTAATTTGGGGATGCCTGCAGTCCAGAGGGGCAGGCAAAGACCAACAGAATAACCCAAAATCAAAGTCAAATATAATAAGGATGAAAAAGGAAGATTAACATTAAGTTGGTGGTAGGGAGAGAGGGAAAGAAACTAGATGTTTGTCAGAATTAATATTTTCATCCCCTTTATCTGGGAAAAAATGACATGGAATAGGTGCAATTTGAATTAAGTAGACTTTGAAAAATAAATAGGATGACAATGGGTAGAAAATAATAATAACTAACATTTCTTGAGTCCTTACTAATTTCCAGTCACTGTTCTTACATGGGTTATCTTAGTCCTCCTAGCAAGTAACCTTACGAGATAGGTAAATATCATCCACCCCGTTATCCCAGTTTGCAGATGAAAATAATACACAAGATGGAGACAACACACACTAATCATTTTGTCCACATGAGACATAGGGAGGTTAAATAGTTTGCCTAGCATCACACGGACAGTAAGGTAGTGCTGGAATATGAGCATATAAATGGAAGCAGTCTGACTCTGGAACTTGTGCTTTATTCTATGCATAAGAGAATATCTTATGCATAGAATGTCTTTCCTTCTCCAGTGTTGCTGGACGTGAATAACATGGTAGATTAGAGTGAAACCACTGGGTGAAATATAAGCATATGTTAATCTTAACAAGAATCATCAAATATTTTTTCAAAGTGATTAGATCAATTTGTTTCATAGCCATGCAAGAGAGTTCCAGTTGCTTCACGTTCTTGATAACATTTGACATTATCTGCTATTTTCTTTTATAAATTTCCAGCCACTTTTGGTGGGCATGTAGATACTATATAGATTTCATTTATCTACTGATTAATTGTGGTAATTCTTTCAAAATTGAAATGTTGACATAATAAAATCCCAATGAAAACCCAAGCACATCATGCATATATAAATATATGTATAAATTGATAATCTAATGTTAAATTTATGTAAAAATGCAAAGGGCTTAGGATACCCTGGATAATGCTGAAGAAGAAGAAGAAGAAGGAGAAGGAAGAAGAACTTACACCACCAGATATGAACACTTAAACTAAAGTCACAGTAATGAAGACAGTGTGATATTGGTGCAAGGGTAGACAGAGGGAACGACAACATGGCAAAGAATCCAGAATCAGAGCAGAACATACATGGTGAACTGTCTTCACTCCAATACAGAGGAGAAAGAATGGAATTTTAAATGAATTGTGCTAAGTCTGTTATATATTCATGTGGAACAAAAGGCCTTTGAACCCTGCCTCATGCCATATAAAAAACTAAGATTATAAAATCTAAATGTGAAAGCTAAAACAATCAAACTTTTAGAAGAAAGCGTAGGTGTATACTTTGTAACCTTAGGATAAACAAAGATTTCCTAAATAGGAAGTAAAAAACACAAACCATGAAAAGATTAATAAATTGGACTTAATTAAATTGAAAATGTTCATTCAAAGACTCCATTAAGAGAGTGAAAAGACAACCACACATTAGGAGAAGAGATTGCAATACATATATCCAATAAAAGACATATACAGATTAAAGAATGGATACAAATTAGTAAGAAAGCCAACCCAATATAAAATTAACAAATGACTTAGGCCCTATATGAAAAATTATAAAAATTAGCAAAAAACATTTGAAATGATGCTAATAGAATTCTCAAGTATACATTGAAACTTACTTCTTTATGAACTAATCCAGAATCTGAGACTCCAAAGCAGATAGCTATAGAATATGTTTTTTTTGTAGTAGGAGAGCCAACCTAATGGATAAAGATCTTCCAGCACATCTCCAATCCAGCCAGGATTGCTGAGCACTGCTGGATTTTGTATGGAGGACTAGACCTGCATCACCTCCCCATTCTTATTCACAGTCTTCATTGCCCAGGATGTCCACTTAACACAGAGACTTCACTGGCTTCACTTTGGCAAATGGAAATGTACTTACACTCACAAAAATTTGGAGAACCCTTCATGCAGGGATGCCTACTGTTTGGTTGTAGGAATGGAGATAGTGGTTATGTACCTCTCTGGGATCAACCAGATCCACCTGTGGAACATTCGCTCAATGAAAACATAGGAGAGTGTAAAATGGGCAGATTATAATGAAGAGCAACTGGAACATTCGCTCAATGAAAACATAGGAGAGTGTAAAATGGGCAGATTATAATGAAGAGCAACTCATTTCTGTTAATCCTACTACATCAAGAAGTGGGAACCATATCAACTTTTGAATCTGCCTTTGGTCAAATGAAACGTTTAAATCTTTACTTTGATGAAATAGTTGGGAAATTTTACTTCAACATCAAATTTTATCTTCTAAAGTAAAATAATTTAAGTACATGAAGAATAAATCAGACTGCCTTTCAAGTGCCCAAGATTACTGGGACTCCCTAAGGTTGTCAAAATCAACTGAAACATAAAATATAATTATAGACCTGGCAGAAATTTTAAAGGTTATATACATAGTCCGTTCACCCTGTGATAGAAAGAAGATGAGTTTCAGAAAAACTTACTAATTAGGCCAAAGTTATATATCTAACAGGGCATGATTAAGACAGAATTAGGTTTCCCATATCCTTGCCTGGTGGCCTTTCACTGTTAAGGAGGAGTATTTTCAGAGATTCCTTACAGAAGACCCTCACCACCACTACATATGGATAAACTTGAATGTTCAATAAATCTCTATTATATTGAAATAAGGAAGAGAGTAGGCTGCCTTGAAGTTCTTTCAGTATTTCTGGTGTGTGGATATGAATCTTTTAGACTCTAAAACGAAGAGGTGGGGATTTATTAGTGTCTCAATTCCTTTCTAACCTTTGGAAATCAATATTTTACATTGAAAACCAAAAAGTAATACAATGCAAAGATTGAAAATTTTGAAATGCCTTTTAGGAGCTAGCCTAGTACAGATAACTTTTTTTCTCATTAGGGATTAACTTTTCCAGACGTGTAGTTTTCTTACAGATATCTATATTGTAGACCAACACTATTTTATCAATTCAATATAAATGCAACTATATATACATTTTGCTTTAAAGGAGGAAATATCTAAATTTGGTTTTTCCACCATGTTTGGTACTCTCAAATACAATTCTGAAACTTTTAAATATATGGATTTAAGAGAACTGCAAGTAGATAAAAAGAGATCTGTTAATATCCAAAACAGTTCTTAATACTTAAGGAGAACATGCTATTTAAGTAGACTGTTAGGTATGAATGAGCGTCACAGGTGGAAATTCAGAGGCCCTTCTTTATCAGTGCACCTCCTTGTCCCTTTGAAATAGATAAGGATTTTGGCAGTGCCACAACTTCAGATTTCCTAATGTCAAACAAAACAAGCATCTATTGCTTAATCAGCCCTGTCCAGTTCAACTGTGTCTTACTGAGAGGACTAAATTTAAAGAAACTTGACATTTGTCTGTGGCATTAGCTGTATTCCCTTCCATTGTTCCTTGTTGCCAGATGTCACTTTCCCAGGGATCTTGTTGATCAATTTTACTGCTGTCACACAGAAGGAAGAGTTCAATTAGTTTATAGGAGATTACAGAACTGACAGCTAAAGTGGTCAAAGACAAAAGAAAATTGCCCAAGAAATGGAGAAATGTGTGTGTGTGTGTGTATATATATATATGTGTGTGTGTGTATATATATACGTATATATGTATGTATATATACATGTATATATGTATTATATATATACATATATATGTGTATATATGTGTATATATATATAATTTCCTTCCTACTCTTCATTCTAGCTTTTAAAAATAGAAATTCAAATTATAGCACATTCCAAGATTAAAGTGGTATTAGAAAAAAATAGTTCCATTCTTTTAAAATATTTCTTATCTAACTAAAGTAAAACGTGTTCCTCCGTCATAGTACATGATATACTCAAATTACAAATGGGCTGTATTCCAAAAATCAATTTGTAAGATGGGTTGGTTAACACTCAATTTGTTGTAGCCACATTTCTCATAGGTTTTATCTGCAATTCAGGAAAAATATTCTAAGTATTTGTGCAGTGCATAGACCCTCATACCACCTTAAGGAAGCTTACTTATCCTACAGTTCTGGTCCCTGAAAACAATGCTTTCTCTCTTAGCAGGCCTAATTGTAGCATTGGTCCTGCCTGGTTTTTCCTCCTATCTCTTGGGTATATCTTTTCCGACTCATCTGTAGGCTCCTTCTCCTCTGCTTAACACTGAATATGGAATTCATCAATACTTGATCTTAAGCCACCTTCTCTTTTCTCTTTATTCCATTTGCCTGTTCAACCTCATCCACATCCATGCATCAAGTGATAGCTTCAAATTTACATCTCCCCTCCTGAGCTTCTCTACAGAATCATCCACTCAGTATCTCTACTTGGATTTCTCAAAGTCACCTCAGACTTAGCATGTCCAAAATATATCTTCTACTCCAAATATGGATATCTTCTATGCTCCCTAACTTGAAGAATGGCTCCTCTACCATCTGTCCCAGTGGGCAAATCAGAAATCATGGGGTCATACTTGACAACAACCCCTCCCTCATTCCTCCTCCCTCATATCCTGTCTCCTGCCAAGCCCTGTCAGTTTTACTTCCTAATCTCCCCACTTCTCCCCAACGCTCTCTGAACATGCCATGCTGTTTCTTGGCATGGAGTCTTTGCCCATGCTGTTTGTTGAAACAAGAATCTCTTAATTGAACTTCTCTTTTTTTAATAAAAAAGGAAATAATCCATTGTAGTTACTGATTTGTCAATTCTTTCTGGCCTGGATGGAGACATGTAGAGAGTAGATATTTGTTAACTTCTGTTAACTTCCTAGTTGAAAGCAATTTCTAGTGACAACCAGGATTAATGGTTATATTATGATGGCACTAACCTTGAAGTCTATATGTCTCAAAGACAACTTCTTATAAAAATAACCTAGTGGGGATGATTTTTTAGTTACAAAATATGTAAAGGATTATTATAAGATATAGAATTGATGACACAAGGGTCATTGGTCAGAATCCTGTCTCCATACTCACCTAGGTCTGTAGCCTCTTATGGGAGAGTTCTCACCAACAACTGCATTTCTAGAACATTTTCAGACATAATTCCGTTAGCAATGTCTAAATAAGATAATGTGGAAAATTATAGACTTTAGAGTTCGAGAGGTTATAATTTCCTGCCTCTTCATTTTTCTTCTGCTTCCCACCCTCCATCTCTGCTGAGAAATCTCCTACTCATTCTTCTGAGCTCAGCTTTAGTGTCAATTTCTCTCCAGAGCCTTTCTTGACTCCTAACACTACATCAGGCTCCTTTGTAGAACATTGCCAGGGAATCTCATTCCTTTCCTTCTTGTTAGTTGTCTCAGTTTGTAACTGTACATTTATTGGTGGAGTTTTGTTTTTTTTTTTACTAACATCTGTTCTTCCCACTAAAGTTTAAACCCCCATGAAAGTAGGGATCATGTATTTTTGTTGTTGTTGTTCGCCATTGTAGCCATAGAGCCTAGCATGGCACCCTGTAAATGCTCAATAGAAGTTCGTTAAATGCTCTTGAATGAGTGAACTGAAACCAGTATAGAACCACTGTAGAAGGTATAATTTTTTTAGTAGACTGAATTCAGAATCTGACTTGGTTTCTGGTATACAACTTCCTAACCCCAATCCTTCCACTCACTTGAAGAATTGTCCTTCCTCTCCTGATGCGGGTGGGCTTCTCCTAACCGCAGGCCATTCTGAAATCTTAGCTGCTGGTACTATTCAGATGGTCTAAGTCAAAGACTCACTCAAGGAAGATGAGAGTGAGGAAATCTGTAAGGAGAAGAGAATGTAAATAGAGTGCCGGGCAAAAATGGGGATAAAATTCTTAACTTCTATCATCTGTAGTCCTGACCAGGATTCTCCTCTCTGCTAGAGAAAAAAGTTCAGTTTTGCAGCTTTTCTCTTTCTCTCACATGATCAGTAGATGCATCTATGACCTTCCTCCCCTTCCCTTGGATTTCAGGGATTGTGGGGAGAACAGAGTGTGCACACGTGTGTGTGTGTGTGTGTGTGTGTGTGTGTGTGTGTGTGTACGTGCTAGGGATTGGGTGAATGTTGAGAATTGGAATGTGGGAAATGTTACCAAAGTAGAGAAAGGCAGTGGGAAACGTAAGAGAGCAAGAAAGTAGAAGCCATTTATGTTCTTTCTCTTACTTTCTCATTCTTGATGCCATCAGTCCACTCGATGGACTTTGGCAAACAGTCTGAAGTTGTGTGCAAGGGTTGTAGTTCAGTCCAATATCAGTATGTGTTGGGGTGGAGAGGCACTGCCTAAGTTAGTCTCCTGTGTATCCTAAGAGTACATGTACTTTTCCACAATGTAAATTAATCCTGAAAGCAAAGCTAGCACACATTGTAGTACTGTTTTGTATCATGTATTTATTCCCTAAAAATATTCCCATGGCCCTTTCCTCTTAAAATTCAATTCTTTATTCATTATTTTTACCTCTCCTGCTTGGCCCAATAAGTAAAAAGTAGTTTTTTGTTGACTCAAGAAATATCTTTATCAGGCAGAAAGAGAAGCTGAGTCTGTAAATTAATTACAATCACTTTACAGTAGTGGTGGCAAACCTACCTCTTTGTTAATTCTTTCAGCAAATATATTTTAAGCATTTGCTGTGTGTCAGACAGTGCTATAGGCACTAGCTGTACAGTGGTGAATACTTCAGGTAATGTTCTTAACTTTTGGAACACAGAGAGCTCTCCTTGAAAAGCTTAAAAGTCACAGAACTAGAAGAGACCTTAGAGATAATTAAAGCTGACTTCATTATTGGGAAAACAATGGCTCAGTGAGGGAATGTGCGCTACCCAGGTTGGCAGAGCTGAAGCTAGAACAAGAACACAGGTCATTTTGCCCAGGCTTCCCCCTGCAGCTCGTCACTTCTGCACTATATCTGGCTTGGTTATAAGCTGCAGGCCCCGTTCAAATCATAGTCATAGTCATGTCTCTTGGTGCATGCAGCGGTCCTTCTTAAAAGGTTTAGCAATTTGTCAGTGGTATTAGGCCAAATGGTATTATTTTTAAGGCAAGACCAGAAAGGAGATGTATTCTGTTAGCTGCGAAGCATATTGAGCAACTCACAGGGGAAGTATTTCCATAAGACAGAAATAGTGAGTGTTTATATAACCACATCATTTTGACCCAAGCTCTTAATCGTTCAGTGTGGCAAAGCTTAAGATAGTGAGGAGAGGAAGAAGGTGGGGGAGGCAGATGGATTAAGGGTTGACATCATAGATCTGTTCTTAGAATGAGAGGCTGTTGATAGAACTCTGGTAGGAGCCAGATAACCTGTCCTGGTGTGAGCTTAATCAAGTACAATAAAGACTGTGTAACATACTACTTTGCAAGTAAAAAAAAAATCTAGGAAAACCCTGGTAAAAAGCATTTCTAATATTCAAAATTGTAACTCTTTAATTAATGCTGCTTTGACTATATAATAATCTGTAATGAAATTATTTGGTTTCTCTAAGCAGAACTGAGATATTTTATTTCCCTAACCTAAATTGGGAACTCATACCATGAAATGATTTCAGGTGATATGTGGACCAATATTATAAATATACATAGATACATATACATATATACATACACATTAATCACATCAAACCGATTACTCCACAAATGTTATTCACTGATATGAAAGTAAAAGTGAGTGAATTTAAAGAAAAAATATATGAGCTTTTCTTGTAAACTGCTTAAAATAATTTTTACTAATAAGCATATACAAGTTATTTAACAAAATCTGAATGGATTTAAATTGATATCATTTTTAAAATTTTGAACTATGCTTTTAAAACATCCTGATTTTTCAAGAGGCTTTCCCAATAAAAAGAGAATACTCTATAATATGTAATCCCTATTGCTCCTTTTCCATTTATTTCCTCCATTAAACATACTTACTCTTTGTGCTTACATCTAATACAAATAGCATGGTTTGTATTAGATGTAAGCACATGGTACAAACCATGCTATTTGTATTAGATGTAAGCACATGGTTTTGGATATGGTTTTAAACCAGAGGCAGGAAAATATATTCTGTCAAGAGCAGAAAAAGAATTAATGAAAGCTTGTAAAAAGAAGACCCCAAAGACCACCTGTCATTCAATTTGGTTTTCTTTTTAATCCTTAATTTATTTTATCTTCTTTTATAATTAAAAATAGAAAACACAAGTCTTTATTCAGTAATGACTAAAGCTGAACAAACAGGAGAGAAAGGAGTAGAGAAGACAAATGAAGAGGGAGGGAGAGTACAAGAGTAGGGAAAATGGGGAAATGTAAGGAGATTGACAATGATGAAGAAGAGAGGTATACATAAAACAATATCCAGAGAAAAGAGGGAGAAAGAGAGGTTTTGATGGAATAACACACAATTCAATTTATTATGAGGTACTACATTTCCAGTTAGACATTTAAAGATGTATTGTATTTTTACAACGATAGGCATAAATGGGAAGATAATCTTTTGAAAGTTTTCCATAAACCTGATCAAGTACAGATATGGGAAATATCTGGCTTATATCTTAATGTGTTGAATCTGTGCATCTCCAACATCTATTCAACATTTTTTGATTATAAGTAAAATTACGCTGATTTGTATAATTCTTTTTCTCTGTAGCAATTTTCAAAGACCACAAATAAATTAGCTCTAAATGAGCCATTCTATTCAAAATTATTTTGACATAGGACTTATAAAACTCAGCTGAAAAGGTTTTATACTGTCATACTTACTTATATTTGGTACCATTTGTGATTCTAGCAAGTTGAAAAAACTTCCAAATGAGGATGCCTGTCAAGGAGTTAACATTTACGTGGCCTCCCTCCCAACAAAATCCACATTGAAATATGACATTTTAGGCAGCAACATTTTTGGCATGTGAGGAGACACATTTATAACAAATCCCATTACCTCTGCTTTGACCTAAGTGTGTGCCAAGAACAAAGTCAAAAATTCTAAATCAATGTAGGCAGTTATATTCATCTTGAAGTTTATATCCTTCTCAACATTCCTTGATTTTGACATAAAATGTCATTGCATTTACTTTTAATATTCCAAAGGAGTTATTAGCCTATTACCAGCATGGCAATTGGGTGTTGCTCAAAACTGAATATATTTGTTGGTAAACTAGTATATCTTTGTATACCTATAGTATGTGATAATGACTCAGGGGGAAACCACTCTTCATTCAGAGTTCTAGATTCCAAGATTAAAAACTTTACTGAGGAATTTTCCTTATACATACCGACCCAAGAAATCTAGAATATATTTATGAAATTTGTGCCTAGATACATTACCATCTTGTTTTTAAAATACTTCTGCATATAACATTTTGCTCTGCATTCAAAACTGTCTTCTCTACACTGATTCCTTGAAGAGGCTTGCCTGCTTTCCAAAACTGATTTTCCAGTTTATTGTAGCTCCTGAACTGATAAAGCTCTTTCTTTAGCTTTGCTAGGAACAAATATGATGGAAATGTTTTCTTCTTCTTCTTCTTCTTCTTTTTTTGAGACCAAGTCTCACTCTGTTACCCAGGCTGGAGTGCAGTGGCGCGATCTCGGCTCACTACTACAATGTCTGCCTCCCAGATTCAAGAGATTCTCCTGCCTCAGCCTCCTGAGTAGCTGGGATTACAGGTATATGCCACCACACCTGGCTAATTATTGTATTTTTAGTAGAGATGGGGTTTCACCTTGTTGGCCAGGCTGGTCTCAAACTCCTGACCTCAGGTCATCCACCTGCCTTGGCCTCCCAAAGTGCTGAGATTACAGATGTGAGCCGCCGCACCTGGCCTGGAAATGTGTTCTTCTAAAGTTAAGTACAAGTTCAGTTATCTGACATAGTCACCTACAATTCTGGGTCATACTTTCTTTTGAAACCATGTGCCCCAACTTTTTGTAACAAGCAGCGCTAACTTCATTGTCATTAAAGAAATTATTGCATGCCTAAACTGTAGGATATCTGTTCCTAGATGTTGCTACATCATGTAAACCCTTGATGATAAGACTTCAAACCTTTGACTGAAAAAGAAATGCATCAGTGCTTCAGCTAGGCTTCTACATATGGCTGTTTCATTATGATGTGATACTAAGGGTCAAAAACAAGAATATTCATAGGGCTTTCTCTTTCAAGTGCTGGATCTGCTCATCAGCAGAGTTGATTCCTTCTTTGGGATGAATGACACTGGAGAAATGCGTGTTTTAGTTTTTTGGCTTAACATCACCTCTCTCCCTTTAATAACAACAGGAGTTGTCATAGTTTTGTCTGCTTGTGAGATGGGATACCTCTTCACTGCTTTTTTGGAGTGCCAGGGTTTCTAAAATGTGGATTTTCAGAGTAATAAATTATCAGAGGAGACCATGTTCCACCTTCCCTACTTTGAGAATCTCAGCAAAACTCAGAGTGTGAGGAAGATTCTGTGTCAGCAGCAGCAGCAGCAGCAGCCTGCTTCGTGAGGCTTTGAGATCTAAAGTAGATTTAGTCTCACTGATTGGGAACTCCTAGGTTACAGGCTGCTGTTTTTATTCCACAAATATGAAGCTGCACTATTTTTGGAAGCTAACTTGACTCTTGGTAGTGACATATTTTGCTGTTTGCATGTTATAGATCCTGGACCCAATGAGCTGGAAGGAACTAAGGAAGCTGAAAGGATTTGAGACAGATCCTGCAGAGTTCACATGATGGTGCAGGTTGCAGTCAGGAATGGCTTTGCAGGAACTAGGACCCTGGACTCCTCATGCCCACTCTGTCACTTTGAATTAGTGGCATGTTCTTGTGTTACAGTGGTGCTCCTCTGCAGGCCAAGCAGCATAGCTCCCACTTTAGCTCAGCTTATCTCTGGCTGGAGGACTATGTTTCTCCACAAGAGTCCTTGATGGTAATGGTATTAATCTTCTCAGGCTGCCATGACAAAATGCCACAGTCTGGGTAGCCTAAACAACAGACACTTATTTTCTCACAGCTTTAGAGGCTGGAGATCCAAGATCAAGTTTCCAGCAGAGTTGGCTTCCTGTTCCTGGCTTGTAGATGACCACTTTCCCACTGTGGCCTCATGTGGCCTTGCCTCTGTGTGTGGCACACCTGATGTATCTTCCTCTTCTTAGAAGGCCACCAGTCCTTTTGGATTAGGGCCTCACCCTTATGACTTTATTTAATCTTGATTGCCTCCTTAGAGGCCCTGTCTTCATGTACAGTGACATTGAGTGTTTGGCTTTCAATAAATGAACTTTTGGGGAACACAATATGGTCAATAACATGACCCAGCCACTCAGTAAAATCTGCGAGCAACTGGACTGAACTCTATGCTGGGCAGCTGTATTTTGCATTACCTAACTGAAGCAATTTCAGTTAAAGGATATTCAGAGAACGTTATTTATTGGGGCATCCTAAATTGAAGTCAGTGTGCAAATTTATCTGGAGTCTGTGAAAGCATTGGGCCACCAGCTAATACATTTAAAGTAATTTTTGGATAGGTCATACATGAGTATGATATGGAATTCAAAAGTATATACAGTGAAAGGTATGTCTCCCTCTCATTCCTCTATCCTAATCTGTGACTAGTGACTATTTTTGTACTGTTGTCTATGCATTGTCAAGCACTCTGTATGGACTCTTTTATTTTCTTTTTACATAAATATAGCATACTTCTAGACTTTGCTTTTTTCACTTAATAAATTGAGATAATTATTCACTATCCTTGCATATGCAGCTAATATCTTTTTATACACACATATATGTGTGTGTATATATACACACACACAGGCTGGAGTGCAGGGCTGGAGTGCAGTGGCGCGATCTTGGCTCACTGCAACCTCCACCTTCCGAGTTCAAGCGATTCTCCTGCCTTAGCCTCCTGAGTAGCTGGGATTAAGGGTCAAAACCAAGAATATTCGTAGAGCTTTGTCTTTTAAGTGTTGGATTTGCTCATCAGCAGAGTTGATTCCTTCTTTGGGATGAATGACACAGGCGTGTGCCACCAAGCCCAGCTAATTTTTTGTATTTTTAGTAGAGATGGGGTTTCACCATGTTGGCCAGGCTGGTCTCGAACTCCTGACCTCATGATCCACCCGCCTCGGCCTCCCAAAGTGCTGGGATTACAGGCATGAGCCACTGCACCTAGCCAATACCTTTATATATTTTATGCTTTATAAAATCTGTAAAATATTTGATAGTATGTATACCACAATTTCCTAGCCAATCTCCTACTGATGGCATCTTAGATTATTATTTCTAGATTATAAATTATAGTTTTCTCACATATACAAACTGGGCTGCAGTAATCACCTGTATACATTATTTCACATATGTGTATATACACACACTCACTTCCATCTGTAGTCTCAGTTCCTAAAAGTGGAATTGCTGTGTCAAGAGGTATTTTTCTACTGGAAAAGAAGTTACTATATTGTTCCCCCTTGTGGTTTGTAGGACAGAATTCTTCAGTGGGTCTGAAATATGAGAGAGTTTCCTGGAAGCAGAGAAACCACACAAATTTACTTCACACTGTATGTATTGGCTCATGAATCTCTCACATTCTGGAATGTCCTCCTAGTTCCTTTCTGCCTCATTACTTCCAGCTCACATTCTTCTCTTCTGTGAAGTTTTTCCTGATGACTGCTTTTCTCACTTTTATACTTGGTCTGTACCACACAATGAACATTTGCCACATGGCATTAGGAAACCTGGACTACAGGACTCTCCAACACTTTGCTAAATAGTTTTGCTCTTTGAATATTTCTTGTACAAATTTTTTCCCTAACTAGATCATAAGCTAGAAACCAAAATTTTTTACCTTGCTTCTCTAATGGTAACAGATAATTTTCGTAACGTTTAACAGGATAAGAAAGCACATTTACATCTATATTTTATTCTCTTGTCAACCCTTTGAAGTAGCCAGAGCAGTTATGATTCTAGCACAGAAGTGAAGAAGCTGCAGGTTAAATGCCCAAGTCACACAGCTATGAAGTGGGAAAGCCAAGACTTTAAACCAGTGTTAACTATTCCAAATCAAATTTTCTTTCTACTCTATCATGCCACCGCTTAACATTTAGTAGTGCTGACATTCGGTAACGACTTGTAGAAGGGATTAATAAACAATGTACAAGGAGCTCAAACAACTAAATAGGAAAAAAATCTAACAATCCAATTAAAAATGGGCTAAGAAATCTGAGTAGACATTTCTTAAAAGAAGACATACAAATGGCACACAGGCATATGATAAAATGCTCAACATCATTTATTGTCAGAAAAATGCAAATCAAAACTACTATGAGATATCATCTCACCCAAGTTAAAATGGTTTCTATCCAAAAGACAAGCAATAGCAAATACTGATGAGGATGGGGAAAAAGGGCAGCCTCATACAGTGTTGCTGGAAATGTAATTAGTATAGCCACTATGGAGAACTGTATGGCGGTTCCTCAAAAAACTAAAAATAGAACTCCCATATGATCCAGCAATCCCATTGCTAGGTATATACCCCCCAAAAAAAGGAAATCAGTATATGAAAGAGATATCTGAATCCCATGTTTCTTGCAGCACTGTTTACGGTAGCTAAGATTTGGAAGCAACCTAAGTGTTCATCAACAAACAAATGGACAAAGAAAATGTGGTACATATACACAATGGAGTACTATTCAGCCATAAAAAAGATGATATCCTGTCATTTGCAACAACATGGATGGAACTGGAGAGCATTACATTAAGTGAAATAAGCGGGGCACAGAAAGACAAACTTCTCATGTTCTCACTCATTTGTGGAAGCTAAAAATAAAAACAATTGAACTCATGGAGATGAGATAGGAGGCAGGACACAACTCCAGAGGCAGGGTTCAGACACCAGACCAAATTGAAGATTAGCTAAAACAGGGATGGGGCGGAAGCAGCTTTCCATAAGACACGTCCACCATTGTGCCATGTCAGTTTACCATTCCCTAGAATGGCAACACCTAGAATTTACTGCCGCTTTCTATGGCAATGACCTGATGACCCAGAAGTTACCACCCATTTCCTAGAAATTTCTGCATAATCTACCCCTTAGTTTGTATATAACTAAAAGTGGTTATAAATATGACTGCAGCACTGCCTCTGAGCTGCTACTCTGGGCACACTGCCTATGGGGTAGCCCTGCTCTGCACTGAGCCGTACCTCTGCTGCTGCTGTACATTGCCATTTCAACAAAAATTGCTAACACCACTGGCTTGCCCTTGAATTTTTTCCTGAGCAAAGCCAAGAACATTCCTGGGCTGAGTTCCAAATTTGGGGTTCACCTGCCCTTTATCATAGATAGAGAGTAGAGTGATGGTTACCAGAGGCTGGAAAGAGTAGTAGGGTTGGAGTGGGGATGGTTAATGGGTACAAAAAATATAATTAGATAGAATGAATAAGTTCTAGTAATTGATACCACAACAGGGTTATCACAGTCAATGATAATTTATCAGACATTTAAAAATTAATAAAATAGTATAACTGGAATGTTTGTAACACATAGAAATGTTAAATGCTGAAGTTATAAATACCTGTTTACCCTGATATGATTATTATTAAGCATTGTATGCTTGTATCAAAATACCTCATGTACCTCATAAATATAGATACCTATTATACTATGTACCCATAAAAATTAAAAATTAAAAAAAGACTTATAGATTGAACATAAACTTCTATCCAGATGGTCCAGGGAACACCAGAGGCGTAGCAACTTGGGTGGAAAATGCTTCCTGCCTTTTACTCTAGTGAGCCTAGCAAGCAAATCATTTCATCCTTCAGTGCTGCCTGTGCTCAGGGAATGTGTAAAACCTTTTTTCATTTTGTTATAGCCTAGATTTCCTCATTCTTCAGATCTTACTTTTGGTCTTGATGCATTTTAAATGTGGTTTTTGTTGTGTAGAGAGCCACCACAATAAGGTCACTGTTCAATATTAGCCCCTGGCTTTGGTTTGTTAGGGCTGCTTAAATAGGCAGTGGCGTGTGTGTGTGTGTGTGTGTGTGCGCGCGTATGCGCGCGCACACACATGCACAGCAGCCCCACAATCAATATTTATCATAAATAACCTTCGTGATCATTTTACTATCACCTTCAACCTGTGCTTATGGTCAGATAGGCACACAGATGGGCTGGGACTTTGAGCACCCCTTCTGTCATATCCTTTGGGCCTTTGCCTTCAAGACAAACTAGTAACTTTTAATGTGGAGAGATCTGGCTTCAGCTTTCTACACTTTACCCTCTTTAAACTCTTGCAGGATTTGGCTGAGCTGTTTTGAAGCAGGCATGACCTTGGATTTCCACTCCAAACATGGTTAATCTGCTGCTCTTGTTTTTATTCCTTCCACGAGCAGTTCTCTTGGAGGGACTGGAAGCATGCATGTTTCTGGGTAGCCTATGAAGGTCTAGAGGGAGTTAAGTTGAAGTGGGTAATTATTTGGAAAGCTGTATATTCTCAGATGTTGGTGGAGGCTATTTTTATGTCCTAGGTGGCAAATTATCACTGTTATGTCAACAACACCCACAAACGCAACTTTGTTTCATGCCACAATGTACCAGGTCCCCCATCCTTCCTGGGCAGTGTTTTCCGACGAGTGGGTGTCACCATCTTACTTAGAATTCTCTCCCCAAGATCTCGCTCATGACTGAAAGCCTAACAGTGCACTGAGATTTTCTTTTCTTGTTTGGAGGTGGGAAGATGGAGGTAGAGTGAGGGGAAAAAGGAGATAACCCTCCTTATCATCTTTGAGAAATCATGGCTTTAACATGTATCAAAATCAGTTCCTAGCTGAAGACAATCTATTCAAGCTGCGTGAAGACCTTAGGGAAATGATAAACTATCTTCCTTCTCCACGCTGCATAAACAAGGCCATATAAACAGCTGGGCATGCCGGGGGCCTTCACTATGATCAGGGAAGACCTGGCTGTAGTTGCATGCCCCTGGAGGCCTACTCCAGAAATGTCTCTCGCTGCTACTTTCACTATGGGAGGCAGAATAATTGCTGCCAAAAATGTCCAGAACCTGTGAATACATTACCTTACATGTCAAAAGGGACTTCACAGATGTGATTAAGTTGAGATCTTGAGATGAGGAGATTATTCTGGGTCATCCAGTGTAATTATAAGGATCCGTATAAAAGGGAAGCATGAGGGTCACAGAGAGAAAAAGAGATGATGAAGGAAGCAGAGTCCGAATGAGGTGGCTACAAGCCAAGAAATGTGGGCCATTTCTAGAAGCCGGAAAAGCCAAGGACATAGGTTCTCCCTTAGAATTCTCAAAGGAATGCAGCCATGCCAACACCTTGAGTTTAGCCCAGCAAATCTGTTTCACGTTTCTGATCTCTAAAACTGTAAGATAATTTTGTGTTGTTTTCAGGCTTGAGTTGTGGCAATCTCTCATAGCAGTGATAGGAAACCAATGCATCCACCAAGACGGTTCTTGACACCCCAAGGGAGGATGCGTGACTCCCGAGAGCATTGTTTTCCCGTCCTCTCCTGTGGATCCTGGGGAGGAGAAGTGATACCACTGCCTTTGGTCACCTGCTGCTCTGCTCTAGGGTGCCTCCCTTGGCTCCTGAGCACAAGGAAGAGGCTGTCCTGTCATTGTTATTAGACCTCAGTTGCCCTCTTCTGCTCCAGCCCTTGACATGCCACCAAATCCCAACTCTTTTCCCCAGGAAGCAGCAGATATCCTCTCCGTCTAGGATGGCCAACTTCACAGTTGTCCCTAGCATGAAAGGGGGAGGAGAATGGCTCATGACTGTGTCCAGCCCATTCTTTGAAGTAAGTACAGTATTTCTAAGTGCCCCTTACCCATCAGGGAGGGCCAGGCTTAGAAAGCCTTGTCATATCCAGGAAAGCTTCACTGAGGGTTAAAGGTAGAGGACACTATGACGCTGCCTCTGCTGCTTTTGCTCAGTCTGTAGTGCCTCTCCTCTCTCCCGCTAACAGCAGTGGGAGCAAGGCCCAGCTGACTGTGTGGCCACCTCCTTTATGTCTCCCAAGCCTGCCCCAGAAAGAAGCAGTACTGTTCAACATTCTGTTTTATTCCTTTTTTTTCCCCCCATTCCCTGGTTAACTCTTTTTTAATTTTTGTTTTTCATTATTATTGTTATTTTGTAGAGATGGGATCTCACTCTTTCACCCAGGTTTGAGTGCAGTGGCATGATCATGGCTCACAGCAGCCTCCAACTTCTGGACTCAAGTGATCCTCCTACCTCAGCCTCCCAAAGTGCTGGGCGCATTACAGGCATAAGCTACCACACCTGGCTCCCCAATTAACTCTTTATCTCATTATCCCTAACAAGTTTGTCTTGAAATTCCTGTGTACTCAGATAGCAATTCTGAAGGCTAAGGACAAGGTACATAAAAAGAAACCCAAGTATACTAAAGTTTTATATAAAGACAACTCAGGTTAATATGTTACTCCATATTCTTTTTTGATAAGGAATGTGAGAACTTGAACTTTTCAGATATTATTAGTAAAGTCTCATCCTTTTAGAAATAAACCAGATTTACTAGATTGCATGTCTTTTCAGAAGACATTTTGTATTATTTTAAGAATTATTGAGTGACCTTGTTAAGATTTGGACTATCTGAAGGTAAGAGTATTAACATGATTCCAGTCTTTTCACATTTTATATAATTGTTCTATCATTACACTGGGAAAAATCAGCCAGGCTTTTCTCTGCTCTCTAAATGTATCCTTTAGTTAATATTATTCACATATAAATTATTGTTGTAAAATTTCATATAGAATATACTTCATATTTAGAAAGATGCTCTATCAGTTGCTCAGCAACCCAAATATGTAACTGTCTTTTGCCTTAATTAGAATCCTATTTAAGGTTGAAGTCTTGACATTCAGTGTTCTGTATTTCCAGTGAGGAAATGAAGTTTTATGGTTGTAATGTGTTGGCATGGTTCTGAGGCTCCAGAAATTAATATTTGCAAATGATATTCCAAACAAAAATTAACTCAAGATAGATTAAAGACTTAAATCTAAAACCCAAATCTATAAAAATCCTAGAAGAAAATCCAGACAATACCACCACTCAGGATATAGGCACAGGCAAAGATTTCATGACAAAATCACCAAAAGCAATTGCAACAAAAGCAAAAATTGACAAATGGAATCTAATTAAACTAAGGAGCTTCTGCACAGCAAAAGAAACTATCATCAGAGTGAACAGGCAACCTACAGAATGGGAGAAAATTTTTGCAATCTGTCCATCTGACAAAGATCTAATATCCAGAATCTACAAGGAACTTAAACAAATTTACAAGAAAAAAACAAACAACCCCATTAAAAAGTGGGCAAATGAAATGAACAGATACTTCTCAAAAGAAGACATACATGTGGTCAACAAACATACGAAAAAAATAAAAAAGCTCAACATCACTGAGCACTAGAGAAATGCAAATCAAGACCACAATGAGATACCATCTCACACCAGTCAGAATAGCAATTATTATTAAACAGTCAAGAAACAACAGATGCTGGTGAGGTTGCAGAGAAATAGGAACACTTTTGCACTATTGCTGGGAATGTAGATTACTTCAGCCATTGTGAAAGACGGTGTGGTGATTCCTCAAAGGTCTAGAACCAGAAATACCCTTTGATCCACCAATCTCATTACTGGGTATATACCCAAAGGAATATAAATCATGCTATTAAAGGATACATGCACACGTATGTTCATTGCAGCACTATTGACAATAGCAAAGACATGGAATTAACCCAAATGCCCATCAATGATAGACTGGATAAAGAAAGTGTTGTACATATACACCATGGAATACTATGTAGCCATAAAAAGGAACGAGATCATGTTCTTTGCAGGGACATGGATGGAGCTGGAAGCCATTATCCTCAGCAAACTAATGGAGGAACAGAAAACCAAACACTGCATGTTCTCACTTATTAGCGGGAGCTGAACAATGAGAAGACACAGGGAGGGGAACAACACACACTAGGGCCTGTCAGTAGGTGGGATGTGGGGAGGGAGAGCATTAGGAAAAACAGTTAATGTATGCTAGGCTTAATACCTAGGTGATGGGTGCAGCAAACCACCATGGTATACATTTACCTAGGTAACCTGCAGGTCCTGCATATGTACCCCAGAACTTAAAAATAAAAATTAAAAAAAGAAAGTTGTTAATGTGAAGAAAGCTATCATTTTATTTTACTTCAGAGTCGTTTATGAAAGAGAAAATAATGGTAATTTCTCGAATAAGCAAAGGGAAACCATTAGGACCAGACAATGAATACTCTGCACTGTTTGTACAGGCACTTATGGAAAAAGAGCCACAGGTGTCAGGCCTTTCACTCCTGGGCATTGCAGAATGCAGTCTGTGGGCATGTGTAAGCCAGTGACTATAAATATAAAATTACAGTGCATTAGCAGGGTTGTCTTGAATAACCTAAATATAATTTGGAACTTTCAAATAGATGCTGAAAACAGGTCCAAAGGAAAGAAAGAACAATTTTCTTTTTAATTTTGGTTACTTGCCAGTCTTTTTATGCAGGTAAGTCCGTGCTTTCAGCATATGTCTAAGGCAAGTGTCTCTCTGAACAAGAATTTAAAATGCTCTTAATTTATCTGTTCAGTAACTGCTGTGATTAGCTGGGTGGAACCAGCCTGTCAGCATTTGCTGCAAGTACTATCATCTTCAGAGCCAGACTGTAAATAATTAATAAGTCCTTAAGATTTGTGTTTTATGTGGTTAAAAAAAAAAAAGCAAGGTGAAAGGATAGTGATTTGGTCCTTCAATTTACACATTTTAGTCGTCATAATACTACCGGATAAATGCCCAAGGATTAGAATTATTGATATGAATATTTAAATGATTTTGCCTCTTTCTGGAAGCTTAGTTTCTGCAAAATGACATCAGTTTGTAAGGTCATCATGTATCTGTTAGCAATCAGTTATTTCTATCTTTCTAAATGTTTTAAAGACCTACTTATAGGCTGCCACCCACTCTCTTTTTGTCTTGGGTGAGTCTCTAGGCCTCAGTTTTTTCTTTTTGCCACTATGGAGGTTGAACTTGGGGAGTGCTTTTTGGCCAGCTCCCAGAAGTAGTACTCTGTGGTCCGTGGCAGCTCGTCACAGCACTGTCTACATCTGACATCTCTTTGGTGATCGGCTTAACATCGGTACTTTTTTTTTGAATGAGCAGAGGCCAGAAAATCATTACCACCACCACAATAATAAAGCCCTGCTTTAAATTCTGCCTTGTTGTAAAAGTCTCTTAATCCTATTTTCCAACAGGGATGTGCCAGACAGTCAGGAGTTAAGCACAGAGAACCCTGGAAGCATCACTGACACCAGCTTCTGTGTACCACAGACCTTACAGTCACTTTGGAGGCAACCAGGTTTTAACTATAATGAAGCTAAACTGCTACAGTTTGTGGTAGCATTTGCTGGAGGGGCAACCAAAATGCTTCAAATGAGGACAATCTTTTTCTATAATATTAATTAAAAACTACCCGGTGTGTGATGTTCCCCTTCCTGTGTCCAAGTGTTCTCATTGTTCAATTCCCACCTATGAGTGAGAACATGCAGTGTTTGGTTTTTTGTCCTTGTGATAGTTTGCTGAGAATGATGGTTTCCAGCTTCATCCATGTCCCTACAAAGGACATGAACTCATCATTTTTTATGGCTGCATAGTATTCCATGGTGTATATGTGCAACATTTTCTTAATCCAGTCCATCATTGTTGGACATTTGGGTTGGTTCCAAGTCTTTGCTATAGTGAGTAGTGCTGCAATAAACATACATGTGCATGTGCCTTTATAGCAGCATGATTTATATTCCTTTGGGTATATACTTGGGGTGGGGGGAGGGGGGAGGGATAGCATTAGGAGATATACCTAATGTAAATGATGAGTTAATGGGTGCAGCACACCAACATGGCACATGTATACATATGTAACAAACCTGCATGTTGTGCACATGGACCCTAGAACTTAAAGTATAATAAAATATATATATATATTTGTGAATATTTTCACAATACAACTGCACCTGTATTGCTGCAAAGGACATGATTTCGTTCTTTTCAATGGCCTAGCATGCTACAGTGTAGATGTACCACATTTTCTTTATTCAATCTGCTGTTGATGGACACCTAGGTTGATTCCATGTCTTTGCTGTTGTAAACAGTACTGAGATGAACATACGCATGCATGTGTTTTTATGGTAGAACAATTTATTTTCCTTTGGGTATACCCAGTAATTGGATTTCTGGGTTGAATGGTAGTTCTGTTTTTAGTTCTTTGAGAAGTCTCCAAACTGCTTTCTACAGTGGCTGAACTGATTTACACTCCCACCAGCAGTGTATTAGCATTCCCTTTTCTCTGCAACCTCACCAGAATCTGTTATTTTTTGACTTTTTAATCACAGCCATTGTGACTGGTGTGAGATGGTATCTCATTGTGGTTTGATTTGCATTTCTCTAATGATCAGTGATGATGAGCATGTTTTCATGTTTGTTGGCTGCTTGTATGTCTTCTTTTGAGAAGTGTCTGTTCATGTCTTTTGTCCATTTTTAATAAGATTGTTTTTTGCTTGCTCAATTGTTTAAGTTCCTTGTAGATTGTGGATATTAGGCCTTTGTTGGATGCATAGTTTGTGAATATTTTCTCCCATTCTGTAGGTTGTCTGTTTACTCTGTTGACAATTTCTTTTGCTGTACCAAAGCTGTTTAGTTTAACTATGTCCCACTTGTCAATTTTTTTGTTGCAATTGCTTTTGAAGACTTAGTCATAAATTCTTTCTCAAGGTCAAAGTCCAGAATGGCATTTCTTACATTTTCTTCTTATTCTTATAGTTTCAGATCTTATGTTTAAATCTTTAATCTATCTTGAGTTAATTTTTGTATGTGTGAATGGGAAGGGTCCAATTTCAGTCTTCTGCATAGGGTTTAACTAGCTATCCCAGCACCATTTATTGATAAAGAGTTGTTTCCTCATTGCTTATTTTTGTCAACTTTGTCAAAGATAGATGGCAATAGGTGTGCATCATTATTTCTGAGTTCTCTATTTTATTCTACTGGTCTATGTTTCTGTTTTTGTACCCGTTTTTGTACAGTTTGGGTACTGTATGTAACCTTGTAGTATAGCTTGAAGTCGTGTAATGTGATGACTCCAGCTTTGTTGTTTTTGCTTAGGATTGCTTTGACTATTTGGGCTCTTTTATGGTTC
The DNA here is from genome assembly GCF_029289425.2 of Pan paniscus. Classification (NCBI taxonomy): domain Eukaryota; kingdom Metazoa; phylum Chordata; class Mammalia; order Primates; family Hominidae; genus Pan; species Pan paniscus. Next base: position 138,864,250 of record NC_073252.2, on the reverse strand, counting down.
CATAGAAATTTTAGAATAGTTTTTTCTAATTCTGTGAAAAATGATGTTGGTATTTTGATAGGAATAGTATTGAATCTGTAGGTTGCCTTGGGCAGTATGGTTATTTTAATGATATTAATTCTTCCAATTCATGTACATGGAATATTTTTTTATTTGTGTCATCTCTGATTTCTTTCAGCAATGTTTTGTAGTTCTCCTTGTAGAACTCTTTCACCTCCTTTATCAGATGTATCCTTAGATATTTTTGTCTATGTGGCTATTGTAAATGGGATTGCATTCTTGATTTGGCTCTCAACTTGAACGGTATTGGTGTATAGAAATGCTGCTGATTTTTGTACATTGATTTTGTATCCTGAAACTCTACTGAAGTCATTTATCAGGTCTAAGAGCCTTTTGGCAGAGTCTTTAGGGTTTTCTAGGTATGTAATCATAACATCACTGAAAAAAGATAACTTGATTCTTTTCCTTTTTGGATGCCTTTTCTTTCTCTTGCCTGATTACTGTGACTAGGACTGCTTCATAATTGTAATATACTACCTGGCTGTACAGTAAACAGTATTTGCATAGAAGGACTATTGATGTGCCTATTCATCCAGTGAAGGATTAGGAAATAAGGAGGAATGGTAGGGATGAGTGTGAGTTAAGTCCTCATCTACCATGGCAGGATGGCAGTAGAAAATGTCTAAAATTGATAAACCAAGAAATATTACTATAAACATATTACTTAAAATATGGAAAGAGATATGCAGGGAGCTATCAAGAAGAGTTGATGGTGGATGCACCTGAGAGCTGCTGGTTCAAACATGTGAGCTTTGCAATGATGGAAAGTTTATTTTACTAGTGGGAATATAAGTTATATCTTTGAGAATTGCTTTTCTTTTCTTTCAGAAAGAACAAAACCATTTCTAACCTTAAATAAGTCACCTAGCCAGGCTGAGACTCATTTTCTTTCTCTGTAAAATGATGGAGTAAATGATATCAGAGTAGATTGTGTAACCCCCTTGTAGTACCTAATTGCCTTATTCTGTCTTTCCGTTCAGGTTCTAGAAAGCAGACGTGGGCAGAGCATTTTCTTCCTTGTTCAGGCAGAGCAAGTTTTGTGGGCTTTTAAAGAGGGTAACGTTGTTTCTTAAATCACTTTCCGTAATTTAATATAAGTAATCTATTTATAGAAGAGAACAGCCACACTCCCTGAGAAAGTTTTATATGGCTTTACTTTTTAATTTTGCTTTTAAGCTTGGCTGCAATATTATTACTGAACCTGTGACACTCCACTTAAAATGTCAAATCCTTTAGTGGAGAGGGTGTTATTTCCTTGCCTTAATCTGTTTATACACCAGTGATTGTGCCCCCTAGACTAGCAAACAAAATCTGTCAATAAACTGACTGAACAGTTCTGTCCAATAGAAATACAATGTGAGCCACACATTTAATTTTAAATTTTTAGGTGGCCACATTTTTGAAAAAGGAAATAGAAGCAAGCAAAATTAAAACTAAAATATCTTATATAACCCATATATCCAAAATGTCATTTCAAAATTTAATCAATATAAAAATATATGTTTATAAATATCTCATTAGTAACAATTATTTAGATTTTTATACTAGGTCTTCAAATTCCAGTATATATTTTACACTTCAGCACATCTCAATTTGGTTACTAAATTTTCATTAGTAATACTTGATCTATATTTAGATTTCATAAAGCTCAAGGTTGAAAACTAAATTTTCATACCTAATTTGTTTCCATGTGGCTAGTGGCTACATTAGACAGAAAGCTTTACAGAATATCTGATGAGTTTAGTTTACAGAATATCTCAGTGAATGCTCTCTCTTTAATACCCAAAATACCCAAAAAATCTCATTCTCTCATAAGGTCAGAGGTGGAAGAGAAGGATCCTTGACTCTCCCTTCAGATAGGCAGTTTGGTGGTTTTCAGTAGCTGTGTGTAACTGCAACTATTTTTGTGTTAATTGGGCGTGAAAAGGTATTAAAGAAAAGATTCTAGAACTACTTATGCTGAATGATTCTCCTTTTTAAGTTAAAAATGGGAGGGGCAAAATTCATGTAATTCATGTTTTTGCATTTGCTGTTTTCTTTCTCTTTGTAAACAAATTATTAAAGAGTGATATTTAGGAGGCAGTGTAGTGTCACTAAGGCATGAGCCATTATAGCTGGTATTTAGGACATCAGAGAACTATGAAGAAAGAAAAAAGAGAGAAGTAATTTTTGGCACAGTCTTGGTTTGGGTTTATTTATAAGCAGGACTGAGACAAAATTCAGGGCCAAGCCATTTATTTAAAAGTTGATTCCAGGAAACACTTGTTTGGGAGTGGAGAAATGCAACAGGGAAGGAAAGGAGCCAATAAATCATATGTTATCAAGGAAGTAATGAAGCTTAATGCCACTGGGGAGCTCTGGGAAACAGTGCAGAAAATGTGCAGCAGAGTTTCACTAGCACAGTGAGGGAGGAAACTGAGGTATTTATACACCCACTTTTTTAGTCATTAGTTCATGGCTGCTCCTAGGTGGTAGCAATTCCTCCTTTCCTTTGGCCCACACAAAGTGAGAGTGATAGTTAGTGGTCCAGAAAGTCACTTAAGCAAAGAAATCCAGGTGCTGGCAATTGAAAATCAAGACAATGTGCACTAAAATGTATGGGATAGGGGAGTGTAACGGACAGCATCTGTTATAGACACTTTTTGATTTACAGTGTAGACTGTATCAAACAAAGGACAGGAAGGTATGTTTCAGACCTTTGAAGCTTTTTCAGAATACAAACTCAGTTGCCGAACCCTTCTTCCCATCCTAGACTTGAGATCTTCCTAAAATGCATCCAACTCTACCTGCCCTAAGAATACTGATAGAGAGAATAAAGACCAAGAAGATTTATAGACTCTGTTCACTTACATATTAGTCTAAAAACCTTTTCATACCAATGGTTATCAGAACTCATCCCAATAATTTATGTATCAAGCCAAAGGATATGTAGTGTTTTCCACTTATTTGGAGCTTGAGCTCTGATCCTTAAGAGGCCCATTTTTTGTCTGCCAAGGTATATCACCAAGTTCTATCCTGTTTTTGCTATTTCACTCCTCAAGATATTAATACAGGTTGAGTGTCCCTAATCTGAAAATCCAAAATGCAAAATGATTCAAAATTTAAAATTTTTGAACACGGACATAACACCGCAAGTGGAAAATTCTACATCTGACCTCATGTGACAGGTCACAGTCAAAATGCAGTCACACGGCTGGGCACGGGGCTGACACCTGTAATCTCAGCACTTTGGGATGCCAAAGTGAGCAGATCACTTGAAGCAAGGACCTCAAGACCAGCCTAGCCAATGTGGAGAAACCCTGCCTCTACTAAAAATACAAAAATTAGCTGGGCATGGTGGCACGTGCCTGTAGTCCCAGCTAATCAAGAGGCTGAGACGAAAATCACTTGAACCTGGAAGGCAGAGGCTGCAGTGATACAAGATTGTGCCACTGCACTTCAGCCTGGTCAACAGAGTGAGAATCTGTCTCAAAAAAGAAAAAAAAAAGGCAGTTATACAACATACAAAGTTATTCACCATCTCCAAAGGAAAAAAGACTTTCTTACCCCCTTTAGCTTCAATCTCTTTCCACGCATGCCTAGATTCCCCCCACAAGCATGCCCAGGAAGTGTAATAAAATGGCACAGGTGCAGGCCAGATTCACCAATGGCAGATTCCCTGAAGTGCCCTACGTGAGGCCAAGATCTACATGCATTATACACTGTGTTATTTTTGCTTATTCTTTGCTCTATGGTATAAATATATTGTTGAAAGTATCAAAAAAGACATGCAGTTACCTCTGTGGGTAACAATGATAAGAAAAGGAGGACAAATTTATGCTTATCTAAAGTACAGAAAGCCAAGCTGTTGGAGAAACTGGACAGCAGTGTAAGTATGAGATGTCTTACAGAAGAGTATAGTGTTAGATTGACCACCCCATGTGACCTGAAGAAACAGAAGGATAAATTGTTGAAGTTCTGTGTTGAAAGTGATGAGCAAAAGTTAATGAAAAATAGGAAAACACTGCTACAGCTAAAAATGAAGAGCTTGAGTATGTACTGAGTGGATCTGTCAGCTTCACACTGAACATTGGCCACTTAATGGTGTGCTGATCACGAAACAAAGATCCATCACAATGAACTGAAAAAGGGAACTGTGAATATTCAACAGGCTGATTGCAGAAACTTAAGAAATAGCATTAATTTTTTAAAGATTTGTGGTCATAAAGTTTCTGCTGATCACAAAGCAGCAGAGGCATTCATTGATAAGTTTTACAAGGTCATCACTGATGAAAATTCGATGCCAGAACAAGTCTATAATGCTTATGAAACATTGCAGTTTTAACCTTATTGCCCCAGAAACACACTGACTACAGCCGATGAGATAGCCTGTACAGAAACTAAGTATGCCAAGGACAGAGTCACTGCTGGGATGTGCTAATGCAGCAGGCATGCATAGTTGTAAACTTACGTGATAAGCAAAGGCATGTGTCCTTGATATTTCAAGGAGTGTTTCAAGGTCTTAATTTCTTATCAGTTCATTGTTATTTTAATAAAATGGCATGGATCACCAGGGACATGTTTTCTGACTGGTTTCACTGATTGTTCCAGTGACCCATGCTCACTACAGAGAAGCTGGACAGGATGAGGACCTGCAAGGTTTTGTTAGTCCCTAACAATTGTTCTGCTCATCCTCCAGCTGAAAAATTCTCACCAAAAAAAAAAAAAAAAAAAAGTTTGTGCTACATACTTCATTAATTCAGCCATGACCAGTGCTAGATCAAAGAAGAATAAATATAAAAACACTTTCTTGAACAGCAGACTAGCAGCAGTGAACAGAGGTGTGGGTGTGGAAGGTTTTCAAGAGGATGAAGGATGCCATATTTGCAATTACCAATGCTTGGAACACAGTAACTACAGGTACATTTGCGCATGCCTGGCTCAACCTCTGGCCTAAAACTCTGTTCAGTGATGATGATGAATAAGGTGGTGACTTTGAAGGATTTCATATGTCAAATGAGAAAAAGATGATATCTGACCTCCTTACATATGCGAAAAATATCTTCAGAGTCCATCAGTAAATTGGAAGAAGTGGATATCAAAGAAGATTTTGCCGTTGATGAGGCTCCTGCCATATATTCGTTGACCAATGATGAAATAGCCAAAATGGTTCTGAATCAAGGTGATTGTAATAATAGTTATGGTGAAGATGATGTTAACACTACAGAAAAAGTGCCTATAGATAACATGGTGAAAAACATGTGATGGGCTTTTTGAAGGAATAAGGACTAGAGCAGCATGCATTCATAACAAGATGAAATCATGTTTGTTTATGAAAATCAATGAGAGCATTCTAAGACAAAAAACATTGTTAATAAGGCTGATGACTCTGGAGGAAACATTTTTAAAAGACTTCGAGCAGAACCCTTCCTCAACCTTAGAAAACCTACTTCCTGGTTCCTCAACTACTTGTGATGTTCTGTCTCACCTTAAAAAATCAAATACAATGCACTATAACCTTTTAAACAAAACACAGCATCACAGGTGGAGACCAAAGTCCTGCTTTTGTTTGTCGCTGCTATTTAACAGCTGATACAGGCACCTGGTGATGCTACTGTGCTGCTTAGTTACCCCAAACACATTATTTTTTCTCTGTATCGATGGTATGTCATGTTTTTTATTGTGAAGTACCTATGTGTGAATAAGTATTTAAAAATTATTGCTTTTTGATAGCATATAAATTCTAAGTCAGGAATGATGGTGGTGCCAAACAACCACAGGTTGTCCAAGTGAGTGGCCTAGATAGTGACACCTTTGCTTTCTGATAGTTCAGTGTACACAAATTTTATTTCATGCAAAAAGTTACTAAAAGTATTATGTAAAATTACCTTCAGACTATTTGTATAAAGTGGATATGAAACATAAATGAATTTTGAGTTTATACTTGGGTTCTATCGCCAAGATGTCTCATTATGTATATGCAAATCTTTCAAAATCTGAAAAATTCCAAAATCTGAAACACTTCTGGTCCCAATCATGTCAAATAAGGATACTCAACCTGTAGTTGGTCTTTTAACTTGACCTTAATGCTTGTTGAATTTATAGTACACGTCATCTTACTATAGGGAAAACTATATGGGGATTTCCAGCTTCTAGAAACCAAAATAGTAAACTTTAATTGGCCTTAAAAACAGGGATTTTCCAATCTGAGCCTTTAATAAAGGAATCTCTCACTTCTACTTTCAAAGACTGCTGAAGACAAGTTGTTGAATACTTACGCATAGAAATTATTAAGCAAGTAAAAGTAATGAGACAGTTGGTAATTATACAGTAAATTGGGAATTTCCAGATAACTTCTGCCAAACAAATAACCAAAAATTTTTGAGAAGAGGTATGTATTAGTCTGTTCTCATGCTCTATAAAGAACTGCCTGAGACTGGTAATTTATAAAGGAAAGACATTTAATTGACTCAGTTCCATAGGGCTGGGGAGGCCTCAGGAAACTTACAATCATGCGGAAGGGGAAGCAAACCCGTTCTTCACATGGCAGCAGGAAGGAGAAGAATGAGAGCTGAGCAAAGGGGGAAGCCCCTTTAAAAGCATCAGATCTCATAAGAACTTGCTATCACAAGAATAGTGTGGGGGAAACTGCCCACATGATTCAACTACCTCCCACCCAGCTCCTCCCACTACACATGGGGATTATGGGAACTATAATTCAAGATGAGATCTGGGGGCAGGGGGACACAGCCAAACCATATCAAGGTGCTTCATCTATATTTTCCCATTCCAATGGTACAGAATAGTGTATCATAAATATCTAGAAGTTCATTAGATCCATGATACTGTGATTGTTTTTTAATTGTAATTCTAGGTTCTTGCCATGTATTGTTAAAAATAGCCTAAAGGGGATCAGGCATGGTGGCTTATGCCTATAATCCCAGCACTTTGAGAGGTCAAGACAAGCAGATCACCTGAGGTCAGGAATTCGAGACCAGCATGGCCAACATAGTGAAATCCCATCTTCCCTAAAAATACAAAAATTAGCTGGGTATGGTGGCACAAGCCTGTAGTCCCAGCTCCCCGGAAGGCTAAGACAGGAGAATCACTTGAACCCAGGAGGCAGAAGTTGCGGTGACCCAAGATCGTGCCACTGCACTTCAGCCTGGGTGACAAAGTGAGACTCCGTCAAAAAAAAGAAAAAAAATGGAATAGCCTTAAGGGGATTCATTGTGATTTTTCCCAGTAGTTCAAAGCAAAATAAAACACAATTGCATGTTTTCTTTTATTATGTGACTTTCAGACTAAAAATTACACAATTTTTATTTTTCACTACCTTAAGAGAGTAATATGAATTGAACCATTAATTGCTAACCCAGTTATTCATTTTTTACTTTGAAGATTGATTTTGCATTCATCGGCCTTCGAGTTTCCGTTCATTGACCAAAACAGGTGGAAAGTTTACCTTTTAACGTTGCAGAAATGGCAACTTGCCCAGTTTGGGCTTCATGGTCCCCAGCTGTTTTCAGAGGTCCCTACAATATCCAGATGCTCTCAGTTGTCCATAAGCTCATCCTTGTCCCTGGACCCCAGTGGAAGCCAAGGTTAGTGTGCTCCTTCCCACTCTACCTCCTTTGGTCTAAATGCAGGTTTCATACTATCTAGAATGCTCTAAGTATTTATTTGATAAATGTTGATGATGATAATAATAACTGTTAATACTTACTGAATGTAATGTGTGTTCTAGGTTCTTTGTGTGCATTCTTTCATTTAATCCTTACTCAGCCCTTTTGTTTTGGTACATTTCATATGAGAGTGTGAAAATAATGAACCTGAAGCTTCAAGGTTTAATAAGTCTTCCAAAGTCACCCAGCTAGAAGTTATGGTAAATGATTCTGCTATTTAATTTCATTTATGATATTATTATCAAGATTGAAATGCTGGGAAATTTTGGTCTCTCATAGTCTCCTATACTGTGATTCCACTAGTCTGCTCCTTAATGAGACTTACATGTACAGTTGAACCTTGAACAACAAAGGTTTGGTCTGTTTACATGCAGATTTTTTCCAGTCAAATACAGATTGAAAATAGAGTATTCCTGAGATTTGAAACCTGCATATACAGAGAGGCTACTTTTTGTATACACAGGTTCCTCAGGGCCAATTGCGGGCCTACTGAGTATGGGCAGATTTTGGTATATGTGGGGGTCCTGGAAGCAATTCCTTGCCTACACCAAAGAATGACTATATATTGTTTTTTGTCCAGCAAAAATTAGAATTTAAAATATTTTATATATAAGCAGAAAGTTATTTAAGCATTATTATTTGCTCTAATAGAAACTGACTTGAATGAAAATGGAATTATTGTAAAATTAATTTAGTATTCTATGATTTGTTTCATTTCAGCCTGGACTCTATCATATTATTTTTAGCCATTTGAAATGCTCACAGAACTAGCAGTAAGTTATTTTTTAAGACTGATTTACTGAATATTTTCTAAGAAAATCCTACAGGTGAATCTCTAAATACAATGCCTTATTCTATATTCATCACTCCCCATACAGTTATCACAAATTCATAAATAATTCTGTATTCATCAGACAATAATGTAATAAGTCAACATTCAATAATTCCTATTCTACATTCATCACTCACCCTACAGTTACCACAAATTCATAAATAATTCTATACAGTTGTAGAATAGGAATGTCTACAAACTTTCAAAAAAGTATGAGTCATTGATCACCTCAAGTATAGCTGAGGAATTGACATCAGTGAGATAATTGTTACTAGAGCCATTCTAAGGAAAATAAAATTGGCTATTGTTAGCATCTCCTTTAAATATGTTTTTAAATTCCGTAACAGTTAGCTCTAACTGTAATGACAGATCTACACTGAGAGGATCTGTTGTGAAATTACAATGCACTTCAGGAACATCAGCATTTGACATATTTCAAGTTGGCAGCAGAGTCTTGGAGGAACACAGATTAACCAGTGTTCATTCAGCAACTTAGATGAGCCTTACATATTTTGAGCTTGCAGGACTTCTGGAGAAATCAAGTCAATTGGTTGGCTCTACAGGTTATCAATTTGGTTCCTGAATGATACATTTTCAAACTCCTAAATTACTCCTATCAATTTAAGTTTTTAATCTCTTGGGAACTATTTTTATTGTTCAGACTAAGATTGTCTTCCAGACAGAACACTCCCCATCTTCAACAAGTATGGTAATACCATGAGTTTCAGGAAAGATACATATTTCAGGATAGTACTAACTTCTCCCTAGGGTAGAAAAGCGGATAGAACACACTTTGGAGCCATATGGAATGACTGCTTATTCATGGTCTAGGGTGACTTTGGAATCGTATGTGCAAGGCAGAGAGCAATAATTTAGTGTAATATGGATATTCTTTTCTGAAATGTATGAAAATGCTAATGGCGAATTCGAATGTGAATTCAAATAAGTTGATTGAAGTAAAATTAAATTATAGACCACCTAAGAAATTACATGGGAGTATATGAGAGGTTCAGTGACTCTGGTTGGGAATTCAGAAGACCTGGATTCATTTTTGTGTGTGTCACTACCTGGTTATACGATATGGACGTAAAGTGCAGAAAATTCAAACCAAACCACTTTAAGCAAAATAACTGCAAAACCCAAAGGTAGACTGACTTCAGATGTGGCTTGATCAAGGCTCAAATCATGTCATCAGGTTATTTATGGCTCTCCTCTTTCATTGCCAGCTCTCTTCTTAGAATTTTCGTCTCATGGATTGAAAGTGACTCTCACAACCACAGATGCTCCAGTTTAAGACCAAAAGAAGGCTTTTGCTTCCTTATAACTCAAATAAAATTCTTATGTGCCCTGCCCCTACCTGAGCAGTAGTGACTGTGACAGGTGAGGGAATCATACTGATTGGATTAGGTCATTATAGTAGAGGGAAATTGGACTGAATTGTAACAAGAGAAGGAGGCACAGATGCAGGCTGATTTGTGTATTTGGCAGTGGTAAGACAACAGTAATGGTACTAATAAAAGTTAACATCTACTTAGTGGGTTCTGTATGGAAAGCCCTGTGCCAAATAATCCATTGTGAATTATCTCATTTAATAATAGGACAGGATATTTGCCTCTTGCGGGTATTTTTTCTCAACGACTTCTGTGGTAACATCACTGATTTAGAATATGGGTGGGAGGGGGTGTGGGAGGTTCCCGGAGAGACATAAAGGTATGAGGTCATCATTTGGACAAAGCGGGAGTGAGTCCGAAATAGAGGAAAGCAGGGTGATAGCAGGTGTTCAACTGAGGATAGTGATCATAAATTTCAAGTGAAAAAAAGGTGACTTGTGAGATTTCCCTCTTAGCAATGTTCACATGAAGAGGTGGAAGCATAGAAAAAGCAAATTTTGTAGGGCAGGTTCCATGGAGAAATAGAAGTGCAGGGGAGCTAAGGGTATTTTAAGAAGAGTTTATAATGGTGGATCATGGAATGTGGGCTGGTAGGGAGAGAAGGGAGGCCAGGAGAGGGTTGATGGATAGAAAGTAGAGGGGAGTAATGGGGTGGGCATGACTGAGCAAAGAGATCTGGAAGAAGAGGAAGTGGCACCGGAAAATGACATCTTTGAAGTCAGCATTCCAGAGGTGGTGCACTTTCTAGTGCTGACAAGGTCCAGGATACACAACAGTGGGAACGTGTGTCTAGGGAGCAATGGAGGCAAAGGTCAACAGGGAGGAAAGGAGCAAGCAATGGACAGGCTCGAGTACTGGCTGGGTCATCCTCGCAAACACTGAGATTCTGATTTGAGGAGGATGAATATTGTGAGCTAGGAGTTAACTGAGGGAAAGAGGAGATAACAGGAGGTTGGCAGATGGTGGCAAGGAGAGATGGGACAAGGTTGTAAATCCAAGTGAAAAGAATCTCAAAAGATGAGTGGCTTTTGAAGGAGGATGTGATGGGGCTAGAAGTAATGATCTGGAGATACAAGATAGAGCACACTCAGCAAACCATCTTCTGGTGCTGAGGCATGTGGAATGAATGGGGCTTAATAAAAATAAATTTAATTTAAAAAATTCTTTCCTTCACCGTAATGCAGAGAAATCAGTGTCTTCATAGGAAAGCCGAACCAATCAAAGCAAGAAGGTTAAGGATCAAGGAACTGAAGGGATTATTCTAACACCAGGGCTGTTAGGGAATTTGTTAACCAGAGGCTTAAATTTCTAAGAGTCACATAGGAAGGGTTTGAAAAAGGAAATTATGTTGGATTCGATGATCGAATGAGGATCTGAGTGAGAACTCATGACATAGAAGGCCGGAACTTCAGCAATGCCTCAGGCAAAAGGTACATGGGGTCATCTGAGAGGAGGGTGAGAAGCCAGTAATACTGCAGAGAGCCTGCCCTCATGGGAAGCCTCATTGGTTGTTTCTTGGTGCTTGGGGCTGTCTAAACATACTCAGCTCTGTTCTGGATCTTCTGGAGGAACAAGACTAAGACCTCCACCTTGGTTTTCCCCAGAAAATAGGATCAGGCAGAGAAACTGGTTCTATCAGGGGAACATGAGCTCATTAGGAAGTTATCAAGACAACAGAGGAATCCCACCATTATTAAAGAAAGTACCAAATGAGTAGATACCACCTGAGAAAGAATGGTTTAAAAATGGACCACAAATATTAAGGGAAGATTCTATGCAGCAGGAACTAGAAGTTGTTTTATAAAACACATACACACACAATGGGAAATATTTAGTGTGAAAAATACAATACAGTCTTTCCTCCATCTTCCCTGGGGATTGGTTCCAGGACCACCTGCAGATACCTGCACAAACTCAAAATCTGCACAAACTCACTTCCCACGGTCAGCTCTGCAGAATCCCCAAAAAGTTGCCTTTCGTATAGCTAGGTTTCAAATCCTGCAAATACTGTATTTTATGTTTTTGTTTTTCTGAGACAAGGTCTTGCTCTGTCACTCAGCCTGGAGCACAGTGGCACAATCATGGCTCATTGCGGGCTCCTCGACCTACCAGGCTCAAGTCATCCTCCCACCTCAGCCTCCCAAGTAGCTGGAACTACAGGAGCATGCCACCACACCCAGCTAATTTTCGTATTTTTTGTAGAGGCAGGGTTTCGCCATGTTGTCCAGGCTGGTCTCGAACTCCTGAACTGAAGCAATCCTCCTGCCTTGGCCTCCCAAAGTGCTGAGATTACAGGTGTGAGACCCCATGCCCAGCCTCAAATGCTGCATTTTTTATTCACATTTGGTTGCAGATCAAAGGGCCAATTATATCATTGAAAAAAATCCATGTATTAGTGGACCCATGCAGTTCAAGCCTGTGTTGATGAAGGGTCACCTGTAATTTAAACAAAGAGCACTAAAATATGGGATAAAATATAAATGGATACAATAAAGACAAATTTATGAGCTGGAAGATCAGCTTCAAAAATTATAAGTCACTCACAATGAATGAAGAGATATTATAAAGACACAATGCAATACCTTTGTACACCTCTCAGGATGGCTAAAATAAAGTAGTGATAATACCAAGTCTTACCAGGATACTAAGAAACTGAATCATTCATACATTGCTGGTGGGAATGTAAAATGATACAGCCACTCTGGAAAACAGTTTGTCCATTTCTTAGAACACCAAATGTTCAACTACCGTACAAGCTAGCAGTTATACTCCTTTGCATTCATCCCAGAGATATGATCATTTATATTCATCCAAAAACTAATGTTCATAGCAGCTTTATTTGTAATATCCAAAAACTGGCAATAATCCATATGTCCATCAATTGGCGAATAATTAAACAGTGGTGTACCACATTCTCTACCATGGAATTATACTCAGAAATCAAAAGGAATGAATTACTGATACATGCTTGTTTGGATAAGGACATTATGCTGAATGAGAAAAAGCCAATCTAGAGGATCACATACCATATGATTCCGTTTATGTAACATTCTAGAACTGACAAAATTAATATGGAGAATATACAAGGCTTAGGGAAGGGAAAGCAGAGAGTGAGGGGATTTCTTATTGATGGTGGAATATGTCAGTGTCTTAATTGTGTTAGTGGTTATATGACTCTATATATGTGATAAAATTTCATAGAATTAAACACAGAGACATTTAAAAATTTTGTACATGCAAAAACTGGTGAAATCCAAATAAATTCCATAATTTACTTAATTATATTTTGCCAATTTCCTGTTTTGATAATGCACTACAATTATATAAGATGACACCATCAGAGGAAGCTGGGAGGTTGGTTCATAGGACCTCCGTGTACTGTTTTTACCTCTTCTTTTTGTTTTTTTGTTTTTTTGTTTTTTAAACAGAGTCTCACTTTGTCACCCAGGCTAGAGTGCAGTGGTGTGATCTTGGCTCACTGCAACCTCTGCCTCCCAGGTTCAAGCAATTCTCCTGCCTCAGCCTCCCAAGTAGCTGGGATTACAGGCACACGCCACCATCCCCGTCTAATTTTTGTATTTTTAGTAGAGACAGAATTTCACCATGTTGGTCAAGCTGGTCTTTAACTCCTGACCTCAGGTGATCCGCCCACCTCGGCCTCCCAAAGTGCTGGGATTACAGGCATGAGCCACCATGCCCGGCATGTTTATACCACTTGTTATTAGTCTATAATTATTTCAAAATACAGTTTTTTTTTCAAATGAGAGGGGTATAAGAAATATGGAGGAAGAAAAGGAGGTGCTACCCCAACAGGATAATAGGAATCACAGGAGAGAAAAAATTTAGGAGGAAATACTGTAATAAAATATGAAGAAAAATGTTTCAGAATTAAAGATAAAATGAAATACCTCAGATTGAAAATGTACATGTATTACAAATATAACTGAGTTCTCTCATAAACAGACATTCTGACATTGTCAAGACATTGTGAATTATCAATTCTTAGTAAAAGTAAGTAAACCACAGATTACTTACTTATTTTACTGCTGTTGAATAATTTATTTCTTTCCAGTTTTTTCACATTTTTCCTAGCTTTACTGATGTATAATTGACAACATTAAATTGTATATATTTAAGTATTCTCATCACTTACTTGATGGTAGGGAGGTACAGTCTGCATTTGTCAATATGGATTCCCCTCTGTAACTTCTGAGAAGAGTCCTGAATGGTTTTCTAATTTTAATAACATAATTATCTTGTATTTTATACATGGTCATGTGATACCCCAAATAATGATAGTGTGCTCTTCTTTCCAAGACTTAGCATCCAATTTCTTTGTCTCTTGCACCAAGTATAACTTCTTACAATGTTGGCTCATCCTGTCTTATTCATGATTTTAACTGAAAAACTTGCAGTGCTTTTCCCCCATTTAATGGAATATTTCTTAATGATACTTATTATCACATTAAAGAAATTTCCTTTTATTACTCATAAAAAGAATCAGGAATGAATTCAGTCCTCAACAGATGGGTTCCTTCTCTATGAAGCTGGCTGCTCATGTCTCTCCATCTGAAGTCAAAAGGAAGGGAGAGAAAGGACCTGGAGAGCACACACTCAGTTCTTTTGTAGATAAGTTCCTGGAGTCGCGAGTATCATCTGTACTCACACCTAGATGACCAAATACTAATCACACACCACACCCAGCTGCAGGGGAGCCTTTTCACTGGACAGCCTATGCCTAGCTAAAACATTCATACCGTAGAAGGAAGAAAGGCCCAATATTGGAGGACAACTAGCTATATAATATAATTGTATGCCTTATTCCTTTAATTTTGTTAATGTACTAAAATGTACTAATATATTTTCTAATATTAAATCATCTTCACATTCCTAGGATAAATCCCACTTGGTCATGAAGTTTTTTTACTGTATTATTGGATTCTGTTTGTGAGTACTGTATTTAGGATTTTTACATCCGTGTTTATTAAAAATATACTTGTTGATGCAAAAAGTAGTAATTACACTTTACATTTATATGGTATTTTGCAGTTTTTAAAATAATTTCATACACATTCCTCCTGAGAATAAATGATCAACAAGAGAGGACTATAGTTTTGAAAAAGTAGATATTAAGTGTACAAATAGAAAATATCTACAAATGGGACAATATACGTTTTTTTTTGTCACCTGAGGACTATAGTTTTGAAAAAGTTGATATTAAGTGTACAAATAGAAAATATCTACAAATGGGACAATATAAGTTTTTGTTTTTTTTTTGTCACCTAAGTTCTAGAGGTCCAACAGTGAGACTGAGATTGAAGTAAAGATTAGTGTAGAGAAAAGAATACAGGAGGTTGAAAAAGGATTTTTGATCAAATGAACCCAGGGAGAGATGGTGTCACTCTCCAGGGTCCCAGGGAAGAATGGGATTACAGGCTTTGCGAAATGTCTAGCACTGTACTGCTGTTCTAGATATTTTATTAATACAATGTCTAAACAACCTGGTTTGAATTTACAAGTAAAGCTTTCCTAGTTATTAAACAATATTTGGCTTTGTGAACTTCTGTTTTGATTCCTTATTAATCTGCATATACCAAATTAGATCCTGGCAATGGAGCACTCTCAAGGGAAAAGGAAGCATTAAAAATACAGGATGCTCCTCTGCTGTCGTCTGGCAGCCAGGTCATATGTGTCCTGGTCACACATTTTCTCCCTGACTGTAGAGCTTTTCCAGAGCACACAATAATTACATAATAGCAACTTCTCACCACTCAAGTATAAAGTGCCTTTGGGAGGAAAATAGATAGTAGGCTGATATAATTTTGCAAAAAGAGGCACTCTGTGTCGCAGTAAATAGAATTGCCCAAATAGCCGGACCTTCTTGTGGGTTTTCCCATAGCAAATATGCTATTTGTTAACTTCTTTTCCCTGAGCCTTGGAATGTCATACATGCGTAGTAGCTACTTAAGGCAGCATTGAACTCTCAGATCACTGTGCTGGGCTTGCACCACTCCCCCTAGCCCCACCCCTTTTTCTCCTTCCCTGCCTCACACACACCCACAGAAGCAAAGCATATCCTAGTATACTTGGGAGAACCTGCTGGCTTCTCCCTGACACTGTAGCTGCAGATTCCAAAATGAAGCAAAGATCAGGGAATTTGATACTCATATCAGTGCACATGCCTCAGTTGAACAATATAGATCCTGGAGGAGCATTTTGCCCTGGATTTTGTGCATTCATCAGAATAAGATAATTCATCCAAATCCACTTTGCTTTATGTCTTTTTTTGGACACCCTAGATACCTAAATTCTTAGTGACTGTTTCTATTAGGATAAATACATATCCCTAGTATCACTTTTCACCATGCACAATAGACTAAAGCACACCAGAGTAATCTCCCAAAATCTCATCTGTTTTTACCATGATGAACTCTAGAAATGTATTATGAATACTGAAAATGAATAAGGTTGAAGCTCAGATGAACAGGCCCTCCCCACTGCCATTTGCACTGTTTGTCTTTCTGAGTGGATGTTATATGTCATGAGGGCACAACAGTGGCACAGACAACACAAGTGGTGTAACTAAGCACTGAAGTTTAAAATAAATGCTTTAAAATAGTTAATTATACTTTACCCTACAGCAAGAGAAAATGTTTTCTGAAGTCCCTGAAAATGGATGATGAGTAGTTTAAAGCCTTGTGGAGATCCAAAATTTGGTTGCCTATTTTTAAAATGCTGAACTGGGATTTAAAACAAGCTGTCCAGGTCCAGAAGCCAACTCTGTTAGACTCTAGTTTCTTAAGTATAAGTAATTTAGGAATATTGTATGGGTTGGGGGCAGGGATAGTGAAGGAAGAGTTAGGCTACCAGATAGTAAATATGTTAAAAGCTATACAACTAAAACAGCCTGTTACAGGTTCAGCAAAAGATAGGTCAACCTCACAACAAGAGCAAAAAGTGCAAAATTGACCCAAATATATCTGATAATTTAGGGGAAAAAATTGCATCCTAATCTTCCTTCTTTCTGCTTATCACATTGTAAGAATTCAATAAATATTGTTATTAAATCGAAGATTGCTCAAGATTTAAATGTAAAAAGTAAAGCTGTAAGGTTTTGAGAAGCTATTTTAGATGAGTATTTCTATAATCTTGGGTGGAAAATAGTTTCTAAATAGTTCTAAAGAGTATCAAAACTGGAAACCATAGAGGAATATATTAGTGAAATCTGACTACTAAAAAATGTAAGTCTGGGCATGGTGACTCAGGCCTGTTATCCCAGCACTTGGGGAGGCCAAGGCAGGTGGATCACTTGAGGTCAGGAGTTCAAGACGAGCCTGGCCAATATGGCGAAACTCTGTCTCTACTAAAAAGACAAAAATTAGCAAGGCATGATGGCGCATGCCTGTAGTCCCAGCTACTTGGGAGGCTGAGGCCTCTAAAAATTGCTTGAATCTGGGAGGCAGAGGTTGCAGTGAGCCGAGATCATGCCACTGCACTGCAGCCTGGGCAACAGAGCAAGACTCTGTCTCAAAAAAAAAAAAAAAACGTAAAACTTGTGCATTTCTGAACATCCAAAGCCTCATAAATAACCCCAAGATCCCATCCCGAAAAAAAAAAAAATGTACTTCTAGAGCTTTAAGTAAACATGCCAAAATAATATAAATCAGGGAATAAATGAAATGAAAAATTATTATTCTACCATTACTTCAGTAACTCTAAATAGCTGCAGCACCAGGATGAGCCTCACTAGGCCAGATTAGTCCAGTATACAAAGAAGATCATGTTTCTTTAGAGACAAAACCAGCCAGCAGCCTTAATCCCCCACACAACCTCAGACCACATGCAGCCATTAACCAAAGTAAAAATGAAAAGAAAAGGCGCGTCAAAATTGCCAGTAAATTCTTCAGAGTTGAAAATCGAGCCACCAGTTTCAGTTATTCCCAGAAATAACAGCCAAACCCACGCTATGGCTTTATGATTTTACAATTGGATTTGCAAAATTTCAGAAATTTTTTAAATATATAATTGATGTAGCATACACAGACACTTTAATATGTAGTTTTAAAGTAGTTGTTCAGCCTAAGTGAAACACCATCAAGGAATTTAAGGTTGAAAACCTGCACAGAGATCAAGGTCAAAGGAAAGCCCTAAGTAACATTCTAAGAAACTTGCAACAGCCTGAGCAAATGTAACCTGGTAGCTCCATCTAACTGACCTCAACATGTGAATACAGCCAGCGTTAAGCAGCTGTAGTGGAGTTTAATTTTGCCCTGAATCTACAACATCCTTGTTGCAAATTTCCTCCCTTTAATTTGTAGTCACTCTAGGTAATGGGATATTTCCATGTGGATGCGAGGCCTCTGTGCCCTAATCATCTTGCATCTTTCTCCCTGGATTTGAATCAGGGTGATTCCTGCAAACGTACCCTAATGAAATTAATATAAATATTAATATTAATTAATATTAATATTTGAATCTGGTATGATATTACTGAAGAACTCCTTGTAGGGGCCCCAGAACTCCTCACCAAGAGGCTTCACTTCACACAGTGTCATGATGCGTAAGGACAATGACCCATATATATAAAAGTGGCCCAAAAAAAAATGGTACTTTTGCTCCAAGCTGTCTAATAACTGGAGCAGCCGTGGTGGGAGTATCTAAGAGTGGAAGTGAAACAATCCTGGAATTATCTGTACTGCTTCCATCTTCTCCTTGCTTGGTATGTGCCTTGTGGTTCAATGGAAACATTGCACCATACTTCTCTTTGCTTGGTACATGGTTCAGTGGAAACATGCTGTTTCCATTGAATTAGGTAAAATAAGCAGAAATAGTTCTGGGACCATAATTTCATGTTGGCAAATCATATTAGAGCTTCTTAATGTTCTTTTTTGGTTGCTTGAGTACTCACTATAGGAGAAAATTGCCTTGGAAATAATATAGAGATCTATAGTTGAATATTCATAGTGTTTGTGTGGGGGAAGAGAGAGCTCTCAGGTGGCATAAGACAGGACATTTTACCCTTTTGTCATGGAATGCAAAGTCCCATTCCCTTCCTCAGGGGATGTATGGAATGCAACATAGGACTGTAAACTGGGCTGGTTGGGAAGGGTCCACCTTTACCAGACCTGGAGTCAATGCTTTGGAGAGTTGAAAAGGGCATCGCAAGATTATGACTTCACTGGTACTAAAATCATGAATGCATTTTAGGTTCTTTTTTCACATATAAAACAGCAGCTGAAGAAAGCTAGGTAGCTGAAGAAAGAGAAAATTTGACTTGGTTTCTAAGTATTAGGTCTTCTTAGCCCAGCACAGAATTCTCAAAAGTACTATCCTTATTTGGTTTCGTGTTACTGTGTCCACACATCTCACTGGGATCCCCCACATCTTATCCCCTAACCTTTATTGCCCCTTCCTTCCCCTCTTACCACAGGCGTAGAAGACATTGTGGCCATAATGATTCCTGAGCCAAAAGGGAAGGAGATAGTAAGCCTGCTGGAAAGAAACATCACCGTGACAATGTACATCACCATCGGAACCCGGAACTTGCAGAAATATGTGAGCCGCACTTCGGTTGTGTTTGTCTCCATCTCCTTCATTGTCCTGATGATCATTTCCCTCGCATGGCTCGTCTTTTATTACATCCAGAGGTTTCGATATGCAAATGCCAGGGATAGGAACCAGGTGAGTAGCAAAAAGTTTAAAAACTTTTAAAAATTGTTACAAAAATGTTATTAAACATCTTTGAACATGACAGAAAATACCAAGCCAAAACCAAAATATCCCCACTCAAGATAAACACTGTTAACATTTGCTGTATCATTTTTCAGATATTATCCAAATATATCTATTTTGATGTTTTACTGTATTTTTATGTAAAATGGAGGTGATTTGTCCTACATTCCCATTGCTTATGTTTTTGACATTTGTTTATCCACATAATGAGGGGAACAAAAGGAAGTGCTAATAGTGTGAAGATAATTTGGAAAGAGCCAAGATTTTCTCCTTGTGAACAGAAGGAAAAAAAGGAGATAAAAACCAAAAGCTATTTTAAATAGCAATTAAACATATCATGTATACCCATGGTACAAAATGCAAAAAGTATCACATGGCGTATAATGAAAAGTAATTGCCTTCCCATGTGTGTCTCTCAGCTACCCAGTTCCTCTTCCTGGAATATCTTCCAGGGATATTCTATGCACTTATAAACACATATGCCCATATATTTCAAAAACAACAACAAATGATAGCACACTTAACTCTGTATGCTTCTCTCTCACTTCATCTTGCAGATTAATTTACATCAATACATAAGCCCAGCTTCCTTCTCACTTCTAATGACTGCATAGCATTCCATTGTCTGTATGTGTCACGTCTATTTAACCAGCACCTATTAATGGACATGTTTTCTCTTCTTAACAGAACATGTACACATGACACTTAGCACATTTGTAAGTATATCTACAAGGTAAAATCCTGGAAGTTTAGTTGCTAGGGCAATGGCATATACATTTTAGACTATGATAGATACTGCCACATTGTCTGCCAAAAAATGTTGAACCAATTTACACTTTAACAAACTATATATGAAAATTACTGTTTCCCCGTATCCTTACCAAAAGAATATTATAACTTTTTTTTGTTGTTAGTGATTTGGTAAGTTAAAAATGGTACCACATTTTTCTTATTACAAGTAACGTTGAACATCTTTTCAAGTACAATAGAAAAAGTGAATATTTTTGGTGAAGTAACTACTTTTATTATTTGACTTCTTTTCAATTGAGTTGTCATTTTCTTATTAATGTGTATAAACTCTTTATTAGTCAAGGAAATTAACCCTTTTTTGTAGGATAGGATTCACCTCACCGCCCCTCAGCTTGTTATTGTCTTTTATTTTATGCATGGTCTTGCCATGCAGAAATTTTTGGTTTTTACAGAGCTACATTTATTATCTTTTTTTCTTGAGATGGAGTCTCGCTCACTCTGTCACCCAGGCTGGAGTCCAGTGGCAAAATCTTGGCTCATTGCAACCTTCACCTCCTGGGTTGAAGAGATTCTCGTGCCTTGGCCTCCCAAGTAGCTAGGATTACAGGCATACACCACCACACCTGGCTAATTTTTGTTTTTTCAGTAGAGGTGGGTTTTCACTATGTTGGCCAGGCTAGTCTCAAACTCCTGACCTCAAGTAATCTTCCCACCTCGGCCTCCCAAAGTGCTGGGATTACAGGCGTGAGCCACTACACCTGGTGTATTAATCTTTTTTAAAAAAATAAATTTTATTGTGTATAGTTGAAGTTTACAGTATGGTGTTTGGGGAGTCATACAGACAGTAAAATGGTTAATATAGTAAAGCAAATTGACATATCTATTGTCTCACATAGTTTTTTGATGACAAGAGCAGGTAAAATCTACTTATTTAACAGAAATCTCTAATACAATACAGTTTTTTAGCTGTAGTCATTTTACATTAGATCTCTAGACTTGCTCATCATACATTGTGCTACTTTGTATCCTTTGACCTAAATCTGCCCATTTTCTCTCCACTCCCCCACTCCAGTAACCACTCGTTTATCCTCTATCTCTGGACATTTGACCTTTCTTAAAAAATTATATTCCATATATAGGTGAGATCAGTATTTTTATTTCTATGTCTGGCTGATTTCACTTAACATGATGTCCTCCAGGCCCATCTGTGTTGTGGCAAATGTCAGGATATCCCTTGTTGAGAATAAACAATAATAATCCATTGTATGTGTGTATGTATATACATTTTCTTTATCCATTCGTCCTTCAGTGGACACATGGACACTTAGGTTGCTTCCCTATCTTCGCTATCGTGAATAATGTCACAATTAACATGGGGGTGCAAATATCTTTCCAAGGTGGTGGTTTTATCTCCCTTGGATATATACCCAGAAGAGGGATTGGTAAATCTTCAATGGTAGTTCTGTTTTTTATTTCTTTAGGAACCTCTGTATCGTTTTCCCTAATGGCTGTGCCCATCTACATTCCCACCAACAGTGTACTAGGATTCCTTTTTCTCCATACCCTCACCAACACTTGTCAGCTCTTGTTTTCTGGATGATAGACGTCCTAACAGGTGTGAGGTGTGATCTCATAGTGGTTTTAGCATTTCCATTCCATAATAAGATTTTCTATAGACCAAGATTACTGAAAAGCATTCATGTTTTCACCCTCTACTTTTCAAATTTCTTTTTTCTCATTAAATCTTTAATCTGTAGATAACTTATTTCAGTGTAATGAATGAAGTAGAGAGCCAACATTATTTTTTTTCAGATGGCCTACCATTTTTATAACTGGCATTTATTGAATAATTAATCTCTCCTCCCCTCATATGCAGTATCCCCATTTGACATATATTAAATACCCATATATACTTGCTTCTATTTCTGTGCTCTCTAAACCATACCATGAATCTAGGTCTCTATTCATACTCCAGCACCATCTTGTTTTTAGTACTCTAGAATTATAATGTCTCACGGCTGTTCATGCTGTTTTCTTTATTGCTCTATTTTTACTCTTTTCATGTTTATTTTTGTATGAATTTAGAATCATTATATGAGTTTTTAAACTTATAGGATAATTTAGGGGAAATTGTAACTTTATGATGTTTAATCTTCCCATTCAAATGTAATAAGTTTTCCCCTTATTCAACTCTTCTTTTTATTCCCAGTAGCACTTTTCAGCATTTATTAATCTTGTACACTTTTCTTCAGTTTAGTTCTAGGTATTTAATCATTATGTTGCTATTATAATTTAAATTCATTTTTTCATATTGGAAATTTTGGATTGTTGTATATTTTGTATATTATTAACAGCCTCATTGTTATAACCCTAATTATAATAATGTATAACATTTATTATATGCTGCAGGCATGTTCTAAGAGCTCTCTCGCTCTATTTACCTACTTTCACCTTAATAGATACTAGCCCCATAATAAACAATTTTATTGTCCCCGTTTTACAGAGTTGGAAGTAAGCACAGAGAGTTTAAGTAATTTGCCCGAGGTCACACAGCTGGTTACTAATAGAGCCAGCAATTGAACCAGCAGCAGAACTCCAGAGTCCATGCCCTTAGCCACTACTTTGTAGTATTTGTGATTATTTATATTAGTGTTGCAGAACTATATTAATAATGCTCACAGTCAGGGATAACTTACTGCTTTCAAATGTTAGACATCCTGTTTTTTCTGTTATCTCATTTCATTGGTTGGAATCTCCAGAATAAACTAAAGTAATCATGGTTACAGTGAACATATTTCTCTTCATTGTGTATTTAATGGGAACATCCTCAATTTAATGGGATTGTTTTTATCATTTCTTCATTTTATTATTTTCCCGTGTAGTCTTCTAGATTGAGATATATATTTTATCATGTTATAAAATATATAATGTCAGAAGTGTCAACTTAGTTCTATCTTATTAAGAATTTTTTAATCAAGAATGGATGTTTGATTTTAACCAATGTCTTTCCAATGGCCATAGTCTAAGTTTTCTCTTTAGATCTATTAAAATAAATGGATGATATTAATGGATTTCCATTATGAACCATCCTGAATTTCTGCTATATACTATTCCTCTAATGTGTGTGAGATTATATTTGCTAGTGTTTTATTTATTATTTGTTTGCCATTATATTCATATATGAAATCTGTTCATAGTTTACATTTTTATTATGTTTAGATAATGATTATACTGTCTTCTAAGAAGAATTTGCAAACTTTTCTCCATTTTCTGTAATCTAGAGCTGTGGTGTCCAACATGGTAGTCACTAGCCATGTGTGGCTATTTAAATTAATTGTAATAAAATAAACTTCAAAATTCTGTTCCTCAGTTACTAGCCGTATTTCATGTGGCCACCATATGGCAGTGCATGTATAGGACATTTTTATCACTACAGAAAGTCTTATTGGGTAACACTGCACTCGAGCATTTTAAATAGCACTGGAATTAGCTGATTCTTAAAGTATTGGTAGAAAATTTCTGTAAGTTAATGAGGTCTAAGTTTGGGAATGTTTTAGGAGACATCTCTTCCTTTTCTATTCATTTTATCGCAAATTCTCTGCTTAAATTTTCTGTAGCTTCTGGGACAATGTTTAAAAACATTTTTATTGCTTATATCTGATTCTCAAAATGATACATGCTATTTTAGTAAATTTCACAATCATAGAAAAACTCTGAAAAAGACAAGTTACCCACTATCCCACTAAATTGTCAACATGTGAGTATATTACCTTTCAGGTATTTTTAATTCTATCTATATATATTGAGTAAATTTTCATTATATGTGTATCTATATATGCAGAAGACACAAACATATCCATGTATGTTTTATGTTCTGCTTTTTATTGAATAGTATGTCCCTCTATCATTAAATAATTTTCAAAAACATAATTTTTATGGCCACATAGTAGTGAAGTGCCACTGCTTACCCAAAATGGGAAACTTACTTAATTTCTTTATTCATTGTTTTTCTAAACTAAATGGAATATACCTTTCTCTTACGGTCACAGTGAGGATTAAATGGATTAATGTGTATTACTTTTAAAGCCGCTGAGCCTGGCACTAATCATTCAGTCAGCACTCAATAAATGGTATCCTTTATTATTATCATATAGATTCTTTGATGACTGCTTACAAATTCAATTTTGCCACTTTCACTAAATATTCTGGAATTTAAATGGATAGAATCCCAAACACAAGGCAATGAAAATGAGATGTAGAACTAATATGCTTCAGTTGGTTCATATGGGGCTACATGTGAGAAACTTTTATATATATATGTGTGTGTGTGTGTGAGATATACATATAACATATATATCATATACGTATATATGAATACATATGAAGAAATATATATATACACATTTTCATTATATATGTGTGTGTGTATATATATGTCTTATATATGCACATATGCACTGCCATATGGTGGCCACATAAAATGTGGCTAGTAACTGAGGAACAGAATTTTAAAGTTTATTTTATTAAAATTAACTTAAATTTAAATAGCCACACATAGCTAGTGACCACAGCTCTAGATTGAAGAAAATGGAGAAAAGTTTGCAAACTCTTCTTAGAAAACAGTATAATCATTATCTAAACACAATAAAAATGTAAACTATATGTGTTTCTTCATATGTATTCATATATACGTGTGTGTGTGTGTGTGTGCACCTGTGTGTAGAGAGAGAGAGAGGAGAGAGAGAGAGAGATGTTAATCAGACGATGATATTAGAAATGGCATCCCTGTATTTTTGGGCCTGTGATAATTTAAGCAATTATTAGGCAGTAGAGATATGGATGAAATCTTAAGCTTGAATTAGTTGAGTAATGACTTCAATCATTATGTTACTTTCTGCAGGTAGATCTAGCTTGCATGTTTATCTAGACACATGCATACTGTAAGGTATATGAAAAACAAATTGAAAGGTAATGGTATGAAAGTGGTTCATGGGGTTTAAATTTTTATTCTCCTCCCAGTTTGTTAACTTTCCTTGAATTGTAGGATGCTACCATAGGGTCACTCAGTGAATTGTGATCATGTTAAAAGTTAACACTCCTTCCTGATCAAATGGACACTATACTTTAGCCCTTTGATGGATGGAATAACATATAATTTCCCTTAGAAAAATATTTCTGCTTTAATGGCCAGTGTTCCACTCCATTCAACAGAAAGTTATAGCTGTACAGGTCATAGCTATAATAAGCATCAGGTTAACTTAAACCATTTATTTTTATTAAAGCATTATTGTCCTTCAGAAAGAGTGACTTTCAGGTTAGATGAAGGCTCACAGCCTGAAATGGAACATCAAAGCCATTTATTTTACATTGTCGAAGTATCCAACCATTCAGGTATATGAAAGAGAGACTGACCTTGAATTAGCCAGATGAGCACCTCAGTCTCTGCTTGGCTTTGTGCAGATCACAATTAAAAGAAAGTCACCAGCATCTTACATAATCATGGCCACTTTCATGTCACATGTACCTGGAGAAGATCATTTCAATTCAGTTTCCCATGAAGTAATATTTGCTAAATGTTCTTCAGATTATAAGCCTCCCAGCAAGGTCTTTTAGATGGTAACATGGAGAATAAGGGCTACAACTAAAAGTGGAGAGAAGATTTGGCTGGTGTGCCATGTTTCCTAAAGATTAAACCAAGTTAAATCTGGTATAGGGTAATAGCTAAAGATACCAACTTTGGAGTCAGATGGGTCTCGATTCAAATCTTTGCTTTGATAATTCCTAGTGGTGTGACTTTGCACAAGTTACTTCACCTTTCTATGCCCAGGCTTCCCCACATGTAAAGCCAGCCCCGTAGACTTGATGTGAGGATTGAATGAGAAAATATGCATGACATATTATTAGAGGGTTGTTAAATGGGTCACGTTTAGTGGATAAAGCAATTCTTGGAAAATATATTCCCCACCTTCCCCCCACACCTGCGCAAATAGTAAATATCTCAATTCTTACATACCTTACATATAGTTTAGTCTACATATGGCCTTTTTAGCTCTATTGACACACTTTGAAACAAAATGGAATCTTCCATCTTTACTCAAGAGTCAGGAAAAAGCTCTCTGGACCCTATCCTTTGGGATTTTTATTGAGGTTTCATCATGTAGGCATGATTGATTAAATTATTGGCCATTGTTGATCAACTCAGCCTTCAGCCCCTCTTCCCTCCCTAGAGGGCAGGGGTAGGAGTGAGGGAATCTGAAAATTCCAACCCTCTAATCACAGGATTGGTTCTCTATGCAACCAGACCTTTTTCTTAGAAGCTTTCCAAAGTTACCTCATTAACATAAACTCAGGTATGGTTGAAAAGTGTTTCTTATGAATTATAAAAACTACCCATTTACCTTTATCACTCCCATCACTTAGGAAATTACAAGCATTTTAGGAGTTCTAGCTGGGAGCTGGAATGAAGACCAAAATATAGATAGTCCTTATTATATATCACAGTATCACACAGCCTAATTATTAATAACTCCCCAATTCACTGTCAGAATTGTTCCAGTTTGGATGGTGAGTTCTATGGTTACCATATGTGTGAGAGAAAGAAAGGAATCAAGGACACATTTAGGTCAACTCTCATGGCATTTACTGGAACAAGAAAGATGGAAAAAGAAGAGATCCAAAGGGCTAGAGTATCAAGAATTTGGATTTGACAATGTTAAATTTAGAAGCCTTTTAGATATTGAAGCAGAGATGCCAGGTAGGTATTTTGATGTGTATGTCTGGAGCTCAGGAAAGAAGACAGGAATGGGGGTACCAATGTGGGGGATCATCAGAATACAGATGACACTTAAATTGTCAGGACAGGATGAGCTCACTTGGGGAGAGGGTATTGCAGAAGAGCTCTGTAGCCTGAGCCTGAGATACTCTAATACGGCCTCACCTCTACCCCAGCCTCTCTCCCGCAATCATATCATTTTATGTTAGTTTCTTTCCTTCCCAATTCTTACCACTATCTGAAATTTTTCTCTCCTTGCCTTACACCTTGCCTTCCCAGTGCACAATGACACTCTGAGGGAGTTGAAACAAGGAGGCTGATTTGCAAAGACCAAGGACAGCCTCACACGCCATGTGGAGCCATTGCTTCCCTGTTCGAGGTTAACTGTTCCACAGCCACCCTCTTCACTCGCGATGCTTGTTTTTCCTGGTAGCCCTATCATTTTTTCTTGAGACCATTTTCCTTTGGAGACCTTGGTCTGTCAGATGGCCTATATGTGCCTGAGTCCAGTGACTAATTGTTTCAAGCTCTCTCTGCACAGAGCTCAGGGAGGTGAATGGATTCATTCCCATTCAAGCCCTGTGACACTTAGGAGCATGTGGATTAGGATGCGGCTCTACTCAGAGCACACACAGCACATTTAGGGAGCCAATTTCCTAATGTCATATTCCAGCCCAGTGGAATCTTATCTCTGACCAAGCCCACAATACTCTTTAACATAATCAGACATAAATGTCACACCCCCAGGCAGCTAGATATGGGGGTCAAGGTTGGGGTTTTAGGAGCTGGGACCACATAAAAGTGAGTAGGGTTTATATCTAACAATGGTTTTGGTGCGAAGTAGAATCAGAGTCTTAAGCAGGCCAGGGTTATAAGGCAAGAGGATAACCCAGGGTATTAAGTACATAGGATCATGTGGAGTTAGGAGCCAGATTTATCATAAAAATGGGAACAGTGGTCGAGCAAGGCAGGCCAGGTTGGGAGAGGAAGCTGAGGGAATGGTTTTCAGGTGAAGGAAACCTTTTATATCAGACTCTTCACCTGTTAAAAGAGCAGGGCACTGGTAGAAGCCCTGATGGCATGGAAAGAGAAGTTGCAAACCACAACCCACTTGTCAAAGAAGGAAAGGCCCTATAATGATTAGAAAAAATATTTTACTGTCCATTTAACACATGTCATGATGACTTTTGAATACCATGACAGACCTCTCCTCACCAGCCCTGATCATGCCCCTGGATGAGTACTTTAAGAAAATAGTCCATCGATGCCACCAGTGTGTGGACTTCTACACCGTGTAGCCTGGACACCTCTCAACTCAGCCCTGAGAACCCATGTACCAGAGGGTTGCAGAGAGGAAACCACAGTCATGGGAACTGGGAGGCAGAAGACACCTGGCTGTCATTTCACTCAAGTATTTGAGAATGCTGATTGCCTGATCCTAGAATTATAGTTTTTAGAAGTTAAAGGAACAGTTGATAGAATGAATTTGGGAGAGAGAAATATAAAATGATTTTCTTTTCAAGGGCATGCAGCCAGATTGATGATTTCAAGTCAAAGTGTTTTCCACCAGACGAAGCCACCTCAATGGCATTGAGGTGCAGAGACCTAACCCATGGGGCGGGTTGCCAGTCTTTGCCTCCGTCATAGCCATAAAATGAGCAATTCTTGACCATTCAACACTGAGCGCTGGCCCTTTCCGGCTTTAGAAGCAAGGCTGTCATGTTAAGTCCTTCCTAATAAAGTTATCCCTCAGCATCCATGAGGAATTGGTCCAGCACCCCCCTCCTACCCATGGATACCAAAATCTACAGTCCCTTATATGAAATGGCATATTATTTGCATGTAACGCATCCTCCCATATACTTTAAATCATCTCTTGTTTACTTATAGTACCTAATTACTTCTAGTACCTAATGTAAACACTATGTAAATACTGGTTATGCTGTGTTTTTTATTTATATTATTTTTGTTATTTTTTTAATTATTATACTTTAAGTTTTAGGGTACATGTGCACAATGTGCAGGTTAGTTACATATGTATACATGTGCCATGCTGGTGCGCTACACCCACTAACTCATCATCTAGCATTAGGTATATCTCCCAATGCTATCCCTCCCCCCTCCCCCCACCCCACAACAGTCCCCAGAGTGTGACGTTCCCCTTCCTGTGTCCATGTGTTCTCATTGTTCATTTCCCACCTATGAGAGAGAATATGTGGTGTTTGGTTTTTTGTTCTTGTGATAGTTTACTGAGAATGATGATTTCCAATTTCATCCATGTCCCTACAAAGGACATGAACTCATCATTTTTGATGGCTGCATAGTATTCCATGGTGTATATGTGCCACATTTTCTTAATCCAGTCTATCATTGTTGGACATTTGGGTTGGTTCCAAGTCTTTGCTATTGTGAATAGTGCCACAATAAACATACGTGTACATGTGTCTTTATAGCAGCATGATTTATAGTCCTTTGGGTATATACCCAGTAATGGGATGGCTGGGTCAAATGGTATTTCTAGTTCTAGATCCCTGAGGAATCACCACACTGACTTCCACAATGGTTGAACTAGTTTACAGTCCCACCAACAGTGTAAAAGTGTTCCTATTTCTCCACATCCTCTCCAGCACCTGTTGTTTCCTGACTTTTTAATGATCACCATTCTAACTGGTGTGAGATGGTATCTCATTGTGGTTTTGATTTGCATTTCTCTGATGGCCAGTGATGATGAGCATATTTTCATGTGTTTTTTGGCCGCATAAATGTCTTCTTTTGAGAAGTGTCTGTTCATGTCCTTCGCCCACTTTTTGATGGGGTTGTTTTTTCTTGTAAATTTGCTTGAGTTCATTGTAGATTCTGGATATTAGCCCTTTGTCAGATGAGTAGGTTGCGAAAATTTTCTCCCATTTTGTAGGTTACCTGTTCACTCTGATGGTAGTTTCTTTTGCTGTGCAGAAGCTCTTTAGTTTAATTAGATCCCATTTGTCAATTTTGTCTTTTATTGCCATTGCTTTTGGTGTTTTAGACATGAAGTCCTTGCCCATGCCTATGTCCTGAACGGTAATGCCTAGGTTTTCTTCTAGGGTTTTTATGGTTTTAGGTCTAACGTTTAAGTCTTTAATCCATCTTGAATTGATTTTTGTATAAGGTGTAAGGAAGGGATCCAGTTTCAGCTTTCTCCATATGGCTAGCCAGTTTTCCCAGCACCATTTATTAAATAGGGAATCCTTTCCCCATTGCTTGTTTTTCTCAGGTTTGTCAAAGATTAGATAGTTGTAGATATGCGGTGTTATTTCTGAGGGCTCTGTTCTGTTCCATTGATCTATATCTCTGTTTTGGTACTAGTACCATGCTGTTTTGGTTACTGTAGCCTTGTAGTATAGTTTGAAGTCAGGTAGTGTGACCTTTTATTGTTTTTTTCCCCCAAATGTGTTTAATCCATTATTGGTTGAATCTGCCATACAGAAAGCTGGCTGTGTCTAGTTTAAGATTCCTCACCTTAAGGGGCTTCCCAGAGAATGGTAAGGATTCATCTCCATTCTGCCTATCTAATGACCTACTATCTTGTGACCTCTTCTTGACCTTTGAGTTGGGAGGCCAGATTCATGACAGACTCCTGATCCTGAATACCAGTGTGCACTATGGACAGTTCTCCTGTCCCCACCAGAAGGCCAAGTATCCCCTCATTCCCTAGAGGTGCCACTTCTGCTGCCATTCACTGATTCTTACCATACTTATGAAAACCCTGCAGGATGGCAAGGCAAACAGCAAGTGGTGTTCCTGCCATGGCCATGGCAGGTATCCCTGTCTTTTGTGATGTCTTGGAATATTGTCTCACTGTCTGCTAGGACATCTCATCTCAGACACAAGGACTGGGTCTGTGACTTGAAAAACACAGAACTCCAATAGATGGTAGCTTATTCAAATATGGACAGATCAGATAAACTAAGTAGGGATCTTTTTTGGTTTTCATAAACAATATTGCCTTTGAGGCTAATCCAGGGAAACCAGATCTGTTTTGATTTGCTTTATTTTTATTTGAGGCCTGGTAATGACATTCAGCAAAGTTTTCCTGAAAGATTTCTCTCTCCCTGAGAATAACTTTTCCTAATATTTACATGTACATGGCCCATGTGCCTTTGATTTCTTTTGCATGCATTGCATATTGATATTTAAACTATGTTGGAATAAAAGAAGTAATGAAATTTAAAATAAACATGAACTTCACAAAGAGAAACAGAAAGAAAAGGAGTTTGCCAAGTCTCAGCCACCAAGGGAGAGTTCAGGCAGAGATGCTTCTGTCCGCTGAAGAGTGAGGACTAAAATGGTCCCTGAAACTGCTCTAGAAGAAAGTACAAAGCCCTCAGGAGAACAGAAAGGCAAAAGCACATGTCATATCCATGCAGTCTTCAGTGAGATAATTAGCCCTTGATTTGCTTTTTTTAGATTATTCAGGTCTCAAAGCACATTGTCTCCCTATTCTTTTGTGCATGGATGAAAATCATGAGCTGATAAAGCTAGAGATGACATTACTTTACATACCTTATGTTATTAATAAGGGGACAGAGGGCCACAATGTTTAAGTGACTTGGCCAAAGTCACACAGTTAGCTAGTGACAAAAATAGGACAAAGAGCTGGGTCTTCTAACTTTGAAGCCATTATTTTCTGCTCTACAACACCTCCAACAACAACAACAACAAACCCTGATGTTTCTACCTCACATTGTGTGCTCACAAACAGATTTATGGCACCACTCTATGAGGTCATCACAGCTATCAAAATAGTCAAATTATTTTACCTATTTTTCTAGATTTGTGGAGTGGTGATCCACACCATGGAAATTTATTGAACTGGCTGTGCTATGACTTCTATCATATCAACCAGTCCTGGAAGGATCATTATTATGTATTAGAGTGCACGAAGAAAATGTTTGAGTCACTCTTGACCATGTGAGGTTTTAGACAACTGGGACCAACTCTGTTTACTTTGACAGTGGCCTCCCTTCACCTAGAACTTAAGAACACTTAGTTATCTTTCCATTTGGTGATGATGACAATGAACATGATCATAAAATACAGCTGTTAGGGAAAAAAACAAATATGATACAGAATTATCCAATGAAATGAGATAGGAAGAAAATAAACTCAGTTTTGATGCTATGTTTTGGAATCCTTATGTTCCAAATTTTTTTTATCACTTTCACTGCATTTCTATTTATAACACAGAACAGAGGAAGAGGAAAATTTCTTATTTTTCTCAGTTTCTTAAATATTTAGATTACTAACTTATGTGTCTCGGGTTGAACTGGAGTCTGTTGTTTACCATTCTTGTTAGAATTTATGTAGGACTTTATTATTTTAATACATGGCTCTGTATTTATTTTCCATAACACAGTTTATCTTCACTATTGTCAATAAACCAACAACCTTGGTAAATATATTCATATCTGTTTAGATCAAATAGATGGATAAACCTAATTATTACGATGGCCTAACACCTAACAAGCCTTAGTAAGAAGCATGATTTTGGCCAGGCACGGGTAGCTCATTCCAGTAATCCCAGCACTTTGGAAGGCCAAGGGAGGCAGATCACTTGAGATCAGGAGTTCAAGACCTACATGGTGAAACCCCATCTCTACAAAAAATACAAAAATTACCTGGGTGCAGTGGCACACACCTGTAGTCCCAGCTACTCAGGAGGCTGAGGCATGAGAATCAGTTGAACCTGAGAAGCAGAGGCTGCAGTGAGCCAAGATTCACGCCATTGCACTCCAGCCTGTGTGACAGAGCACAACTCTGTCTCAAAAATAATAATAAGAAGAAGAAGCATGATTTGGGTATGGTTAGATTAGAAAGAATCCATAGGAGCACCCTAGAGAAAAGAGTGGAATCCCTACCTGAAACAAAAGACTGACTCAAACCTGAGGTGGTTCCTCAATCCACCTGAAGTGGTCCCTGAGTCTTCCATTAGCATCACTTTACTCTGCCTTTCTGAGAATGGCAAAGGAAAGAGTCTGTTTTGTAATAGACTTCCGGTTCCAATCCCTAGATTCTCTATTCAGGTTGGGTACAAGACTTAGTTTGAGCAGGGCCTGTAGTTTTCCTTCCCTCTTCATACTGGGTGCAATCAAAAACCCAAAGACAGAAGAGATCAATTACAAAAGCAACAGTAAGTAGCCTTATTTGGGCCATTTCATTAAGAATGTTTATGTTTTTACTTATCTCTTTAATTTGCATTTGGAAATCCAATAAAACTAGTTTGAAAATTATTGAAAGTGAGATTTTTTAATATTGAAAACTCTTTAAATATTGAAAGTGGTACTTTTTTTCTTTGTGTAATTTTTTTAATGGGGTCTTCTCTGCATGTGTGTAATTTTCATGTCACTTAGGAATAAGCATGCATATACTGATACTTGTTTACATGCATATGGAAATTGCATTTTTTTCAAAACTTTGTGTTGCTTTTTCCCTAATTTTGTTAATCCAGAACTCTTACAGAAAAAAAAAAATCTTTTATTACATGGTCCCATATCATCATATACATCTCAGAAGCTGATTTTCCTTCCCCAGGTATCTGGACCATCTGTTCTGCCCTTGCCAGCGAAGACTTTCATATCCTTTATCCGCCGCTGCCAAAATGCTATGTTTTTCCTCAAAAGAGGAAAAAATATGTGTATCATTTATCAATAACATGCAGAATGAGGCTTGACTCAAGGAATGTCACAGGAAAGGGAATGGAAGAGAATACCATTATACCATTTTTTAGAATGATTAAGGAAAATACGTCTTCCTACCTTTGTGAATCATTTGATTTCTCAGAGCTTCTAGGAGGAAGGCCTCATAGACTTGATGTTGAAGATGACTTTATTACAGTCATGCACTGCATAACTACGTTTTGGTCAAAAATGGACCACACATATGCAGTAGTCCAATAAGATTATAATATCCTGTTTTTACTGTATCTGTTCTATGTTTAGATACACAGATCCTTACCATTGTGTTACAGCTGCCTACAGTATTCAGTACATGCTGTACAGGTTTCTAGCCTAGGAGCAATAGGCTATACCATAGAGCCTACGTGTATAGTCGGCAGTATCATCTAGAATTGTGTGAGTAATCTTCCATGATTTCACACAGTGACGAAATCGCCTAACAATGGATTTCTCAGAATGTATCCCTGTCATTAAGCCATACATGACTGTACTTTCTCTTTTACTCTCTTTCCCTCAATCTATTAATTCTGCTAATTTGGGAAGCCCATCTCCTAAATGACTTAATCCTCTGCTGAACTTCTTTAACCTCTCTAGGGCCCAGTCATACAAATGCCAGTAATGGAATTCGTCTTTCTAATTCCCTAGCCATTAACTTTACTGTTAGCCAAAATCCCTGTCACCTTAACGTCAGTTTGCTTTACATTTCCTCAACGGACCTGCCATTTTTAAAAAATAAAGGCAGCCTTCATTATTTTAAAAGGGCGTGGAAAGGGTTTTTTCTCTAGAAGAGACTGAGCGGATGTTTTCAAAAGCCGTCTATTTTTATTCAGATGTAGCCAACCGTTAAGTTAAATACACAGCCAAAGTTTAATGCAGTCTTTGAACTTCCCCTACATGCCCACATTTAAGAAGGGCATATTTCATTTGCTAAAAAATTATTTTAAAAGAAATTGAATTTTGAAAACATTATTTCTAGTTCACCTGCTTTTTAAAAATGTTGGCTCCCTGGTCGGGCGCTGTGGCTCATGCCTGTAATCCCAGCACTTTGGGAGGATGAGGTGGACAGATCATGAGGTCAGGAGCTCAAGACCAGCCTGGCCAACGTAGTGAAACCCATCTCTACTAAAAATACAAAAAAAAATCAGCCAGGCGTGGTGGCGGGCACCTGTAATCCCAGCTACTTGGGAGGCTGAGGCAAGGGGAATCACTTGAACCTGGGAGGTAGAGGTTGCAGTGAGCCGAGATCGCACCACTGCACTCCAGCCTGGGTAGACAGTACAAGACTCCATCTCAAAAGAAAAAAAAAAATTATTTCCCTTTGAGTATAATCTATGACCATTGTATGAACATATATTTTTCTACTTAATTACTCTGCTTAGTCTTCAAAAAAAATTTTTTTAAGTGATTGAATTAGGTGCAATATTATATAATGCCAGTTAAACACAATTGCAAAAATATCTGAGTTCTTGACTGAAAAAGAAAAACAGTATTTGTTTGTTTGGGATTCAGATTCTTATTCTAAATACAATATTCTACAGGTCTGTGGCATTTACTCCCAATAACTAGTAGCCCTTTCTCAATACCTTTCAGTCCTTGCCCCGGGGTCTTTCAATGGAGAGCAGCTGTCAGTTGATACTGGCTGGGTTTGCCAAGCCAGGACCACAAGTTTGCTTACCTTACAATATGTATCACTTATAGTTTGTCCCTAAATATTCCCGTTAACTGGCTAAATTTCTCAGGTTGTTTTCCTTGCAAAACAACAACAACAACAAAAAACCGCTCTTGGCTTAAGATTTTATTAGCTCATTATTTAGAGTTTTCACTAGATTATAAATTAAACTACAGTTGATAGGAGTGTGTGTGTGTACGTGTGTGTATGCACACACATGTGTTTTCATTACCATTTTTTTAAACCCAAAGCTATACTTGGCACAGAATAAGAGATCAAAATATGTATGTTGAATGATTGACTGCCTATTATTGAAGGCAGCTTTATTAATATATGCTGGGGATGCAGGGAATAATGTGAAGCAAAAACTAAGCATAGGCCTGCCCTCAGGGAGCATATCTGAGGGCAATCTAACAGGAATTGATCATAAAAACAAATTTCAAATGTCAAATGTGACAGTGCAAAGGTACAAAGTGCTATCAGGGTCTAGATGAGAGGGATCTTGTTGGATACATCTAAGAAGGGCTCCTTGAAGAAATGATTTCAGCTGAAGTCAAAGGATGAATAGATAATAACCAGAAGAAGAGGAGAGGAAAGTTCCATCATGTTTAGTTCACCTCAGTTAAGTTCTTTTTCTCTCACTCTCCTGTTTTTCCTTGGTATTTATCACTAAAGACTCTTCCTATTTTTGCCTGTTGCCTTAGTTTGCTAGCTACTCATGGACTTCTGCATAAATCTCAAGGGCATAGGCCTCCTTTTAGGAAACAGCCAAAACTTACCCTTCTGATAAAAATGTCAACATTATTTTAGATACGAAGGACAAATTATCAAAGAGAAAAATGAATTAACAAGGAAAACATCTCCTTTTCTGCTAATGACTTTAACTGCTGTGTACTTAGAGAAGTGCCACGTGGTAAATACTTAGTGATTCTGATTGGCTGGATGGTTGGTTGACTGGTTAGCTGGGTAGCCAGATGTTGGATGGATGGCTGACTGGCTGGCCAGATGTTAGATGGTTGGCTGACTGGCTGATTGGTTGACCGGGTGGCTTGGCAAATAAAGGTGAGGGTGGTAGATGAGCTTTGATTTTAAAGTCAAACTTAATTTTATTCAGATTCTGACTTACCTTTCACTAACTCTATGATATTGGACAACTTACTTAAGCTCTGTAAGCCTCAGTTCATTCTATTAAATAGTGCTTTTCTCAGTTATTATAATATCAAAGGTGATAATGCATATATAGCTTTAGCATGGCACCTAGGATATATTAACTGTTCACTAATATGTGTTCACTATTTTAAAGAAAAGCAAGAAGCTTGAGTGCTTTTTCCAAAAGGAACAAAATTAGTGAAAGCAAATGATTAGTCTGTGTTTAAATGTTAACTCTCTTAATCTTAGTCCTTCTGTTTTACTACAACAGATACACATCTA
Organism: Pan paniscus; assembly: GCF_029289425.2. Classification (NCBI taxonomy): domain Eukaryota; kingdom Metazoa; phylum Chordata; class Mammalia; order Primates; family Hominidae; genus Pan; species Pan paniscus. Next base: position 138,827,236 of record NC_073252.2, on the reverse strand, counting down.
TTGCAGACCAGAAATAGATGTACCTAAGAAGAAGATAAAACATGTAGAAAACTTACATGCAATTTTTTTGCTTGACAGATTAAAATTTAATTTACTCACCACCCTATCCTTCTCCCAGTTTTCCTCATCACCCTCTGATTGCATTATTGCAGGGCTCATTAGGATGGTAATTTTCTCTACCAAAAATGGGGAGAGAATGATATATTATTTCTTGACATGGATCATGGTGGTTACTCCAGTGTTTGCTTTATAATTATTTGCTAAACTGAACATTATGTTTTATGTATTTTTCTATATGCACACTCACACTTAAACATGCATAAAGGAGGTAAAATTGCCATATGAGAATGTGATGGAATAGGACAGAACAGACCAAATTTAAACCAACGTTATGCCTATATGAGCAGATTGGAAGGAATATCCAAGCAATGAATCCTGATTGTCAAAAAGAGGAGATGACACTTATTCCAGCTACTCCAGATTGGCTATCTCTGTGTCACAAATTGAGTGGCTAGAGTGGCAAATTACTAAACTCCTTTTTTTTGGTGGGGGGGGGGGGTAGTGTATGCACATATAACCTGCACTGTAGAACTGTAGGGCAGGATCTATGTATGTCACATGCCACTTGCTTAACTCTAGGCATGAAGAACTTCTCTCTATGGCAGAAGTCTTTTATAGACCTCAACTGGTAGAGCCCACTTGCACAAATGCCACTGCCCTGTCTTTTCTAGTCGTCATTGTTAGCATTCATACCACATGTGCATGATTTCAGAGCTAGCTGCCCTGGTGTATTAAATGACATCAGAAATGAAGTCAAGAATTACAGATCTTTATTATTAACAAGCACCTTTTGGCTTTTCAGCGCCGACTGGGGGATGCAGCAAAGAAAGCCATCAGCAAACTCCAGATCAGGACCATCAAGAAGGGTGACAAGGTAATAGCAGCCTCTTTTCTTTTTGGTGAGGAGCTATTCAAAGAAGCTTCTAACTTTTCTTATAGCCAGGGTGGAAGAGAGGAAAGGATGGAAAAGGGAAATATATGCTAACAGTTGTCCTATCAGTATCTGTTATTATACTCTTCTTAATTAAACATGACGTTTCTTATAAAATGCATATGTTATGATAATAAAATAGTTGTATAGAAAATATGAGAAACTGATAAGTAAGTGTATAAAAAATAGATGAAGCCAGAGTGAAATCAGTACACAAATGGATTACCTAAAATTTGTACTAGAAATGGGTCTCAAATTTAAGTTGGGGCTTTCTAGCAGCCAGTGCAAAGGAAACAATATTCAGGTAATATTTAATGAATTTATTCCAGTGTCCCACAAGATAAAATCAAAATGGTTGTTCCTGATGTTATGACCTGAGAAAGTTTTTTCATGAATCTTTGCAAGCAAGACAGCTTTATGTGCTGAGCTATGTTCTCCACTTGTCTACAGTATAAATGCAGGAAGTATATTCAATCCCTCTGAAATCCAGTATTCAGAACCCCAAGGTTGATAGGTGGTGTGGCTCATGCCTGTAATCCCAGCACTTTGGGAGGCCAAGGTAGGTAGATCACTTGAGGCCAGGGAGTTCAAGACCAGCCTGGGCAATGTAGCAAGACCCTGTCTCTATAAAAAAAATTTTTTTAAATCAAAACACAGAGCCCCGAATTCATTTCAGTAGTCTCCTTCAGTGTAGAATGATGTCATAAAGCCAAAAGCAATAGTATGTCTTGAGGAGGGAAAACAAAGCAGTCCTGCCCAGGTTTATGGGCTTCTAAGGGTCTTCCTTATTCCCTAGGCCAAGTTAGAGCACTGGATTACAATACATGGGTTTGGAACTCCTTGGGGCAATGTAAGGGATTTACAACTCCATATATAAGTAGGTATTGTCTCTAATCTGAATAATTGATTTATTTCACAAATTATGTGCTATTATTTTTCAAGTATATAAAAACGCCATTGGGCTTATAAGATAAAATTTATTTAAAGGTATTACTAAATTTAAAGGACATTTTGGTCAGTATGTTATTTTCCTTCAATCAGAGAATAATAAAAGTACAAGGACTATTACATAAGCACTATGTTATGAGGCATTAAAAGAGGTATATATACTTGAAAAAAATTGGAACTACCATTTTGTGTTAATATTTATTTTATACACTAGATTCCAGAAGAATGGATAGATTAAATATTATTCAGATGATTCACCACAAATATTATTTCTCATCCTGAAAATTTTGATATGTTGCCTCTAATTATAATTAATAGCATTGTTAGTAATTGTACTTTAGAAAATGGTTTTCCTTACAAAAGCACTTGCCGTGGAACCTAGAAACAAGAAGTAGAGGTTGGAAGGAATGGAAACTAGTCCAACTGATGGTACATTTGATTTAAAAACTGGCACCAGCACAGCGGAAAGCTTTGCTCCAGGCAAGCTCTCCTTGGGTTTTGGCTTGGATATTTACACAAGAGATGAAGCTAAGAAAATAGGCTCATCTGTGCTTCCTCTGTTGCAGGAAACAGAGTCTGATTTTGACAACTGTGCAGTTTGTATTGAAGGGTACAAGCCCAATGACGTTGTCCGGATCCTGCCCTGCCGGTGAGTCACTAGGCTGCCTGCTTTTGATTGGGTTGTGTGTGTGGAGCGTGCCTGCGTGGCCTCCCTGGCCCAGACCTGCTGGGCATAGTGCTGCCAGGTCAGTCTGCCTCAGTATTTCCATGTTTCCATTGCAGACAACCCTAACATTCTTGTTTTTGTATAACCTTTGTCCTTGAAAACACTGTATCATGAAATATTTTTCTGATCCCCTATCCCCTTTGCATCAAAGGAAGTATACTGCTATGAACTAGGACTTCATGAGACAGAATTTGATGATGTGGCCGCCAAGTACAAGTTTTCTTGAACAACAGATCTATGATGTTCAGAATCAATTCTGGCTTTTACCAGTACTATTTTAATTAAAATAATAAACTCTGAAAAATATTTTGTGAATGAACATGAACAGTGTGGTAATTAGAATGTGGTCAGAAGTAAGTAGGAAGCCAAGGACAGATCCCATGCCCTTTCATTTTTTTTTTTTTTTTAACTAACAGAAAGAGAATGTGACACTCAAATTCCCTCAAAATTCTTACATCTAGGGGAGGATGCCAGGCATGTATAGTTGGGGAAGCTCCCCAGGTGATTCTTATATAACCCTATTCCCTCTCCCTAATTGAAATTCACTGAGAAGTTGTCTGAATTCTTTTTAAATTGTTAAAATTAAATAAATTTAAATACTTTAATGAAACCAAATCTTTTTAAAGTCATGTAAAATCCATCCTCCTTCATTGACAACCATTTTTAGTGTTTTTTGCATCTGTGTAAATGTCCCAAAAATAAAAATAGAATTATGCCTTGTTGGGAGATTCTTCATTTAGAAAGATTGGCTTTCAATATTCTTAGATACTTCAGCCAGGCATGGTGGCTCACACCTGTAATCCTAATGCTTTGGGAGTCCAAGACAGGAGGATCTCTTGAGACCAACATTTCAAGAACAGCCTGGGCAATATAGCAAGACTCTGTCTCTACAAAAAAAAATTAAAAATTAGCTGAACATGGTGGTGCTCAGGACATGGTGGCACTCGCCTGTAATCCTGGCTACTCAGGAGGATGAGCTGGGAGGATCCCTTGAGCCCAGGAGTTCAAGGTTATACTGAGCAATGATCATGCCACTACACTCCAGTGATCACACCACCACACTGGGCGACAGCAAGACCTTGTCTCAAAGAAAAAAAAATTCTTAGAGACTTTAAAAGTAAAGTAGGAAAACATATACCACAGAGATATAAGACAATTCACATATTCATGAAACAATGTAAACTTAAGGACTGTTTATTAGAACTACAAAAGAAACAAAAATTACTTTAGAGGAATGGCTTAATAATCCCAAAATGACAAAGAGGTGACCAAAAAAGAAGTGACAGGATACTAAAATTGATGCATAAACTCCCAAGGGAAACAGACCTTGGTTGAAATGTCCATAGACAAATTGATCATTAGGAAAACAGGCATTAGGGAAGTACATCCTGGTGGCCCCAGCCAAAGCCATCAATTGTGATTCACTTTCCGTTAGTTTGTAGACACCTATATCTACGACGAAATCATAAATAGAGATAACTGAAGATTTGGTAATTTCCTTCATATTAGGATTCGCTATGTAAGTTCTTTCTAGTTATTACATACACTTAGTGTTTACTCAGTGATTTCCAGAAACACAGGCAGACAAATGCAGTATGTGAACTACAGAATGCCTCTTGGAGCAACATCTTTTATCTCTGCAGTATTTTATTAAAGGTTTTGTAAAGCCTCTTAGATATAAGCAAAGTGCTTTCCTTTATTTTTTTCTTGAAGATTATTTAGAGCCCTATGCGATTACTACTAATAAAAAAAATTCGGAGCCAATTAAAGTTAAATATCTACATTTTTCTGAAAAATCCAAAGACATTTACAAATGTAAATTAAGAAAATCTGTTTTAAAAATTATATACATAGCATTACTTTAGCTCTACAATTGATACAGTATAAAATAGTTTATTTACTTAAAGCTCTGTCATGAATAAATTTCATGTTACTACATATATATATAAAAAATTGCTAGAGACTGCATAATATCCAAGTCATAGATGTACCACAGTTTAATTTTCCATGTCCTTATTTGGGAACATTTTTGGCTGAGTTCAATTTTTATGACAGATTGCGTTGTTTTAACAGTATTTAGACTTTCATGATGTGTTATTCCAGATCTCCTTTTATATTGTAATTTTTTGGAAATATTAACCAAAAAAATAGCATTTTAATGTTTACCACAGAAAATAAAACCTTAGGGATTTTAATATACATTAGCCCTTGCTCTTGGCTAGTTTAGTTTGGCTTCAGGCTCCTCCTTGTTTAAACGATTATTTGATTCTTAGCTCATTCCTTGATTTTGTTTCATATTCCTTACTGTCCATCTACTATTATTTCCATACTATGAACCCTGCTTTAAATAACAAAATGCATTTGAGCATTTTCAAATACAGCTATAATTAATTACTGTTTGATCTTATTCTAGTCACACATATCTGTTCTGAATAGCTCATACATTTTTTCCATGTAGGTTTTAAAATCAAGATATTTTTATGCCTGTTGCTGTTTTCTGCCAGACAGTTTGCACTAATGGATATTATCAAACAAATGCACTGGCGTTTGCTTTTTGCTACATAATTTTCTCTGGGGTATTATTAAGCCTTTGCTCCTATGAACTTCATAGACTCTCTTTCCCTTTATTTCCAGGCTGACTCATCCACAGAGTTCTTTGCATCTTCTTGGCATAAAAACTGTTTCAAAAAATGTTCCAGTTGATTATCATCTCCCTTCACTCACACTTTTTCTGTGGCCTCATAACTGCTGACATTCTTGGTGCATCTCTTCACTATTGTTTTCATTTAGAATGTCTTTCCAAATTATACTCTTGTGTCACAACTTTTTCAAAATCATTTTATCGCTTGTCTCTTTTAGAGACCCATGAACAAATTATGATGAATTATTAATAAATGCCTTCCTCTCTTTATTTGTTGTAGTGATTACTAAAGTTAAGTCATGCACATACACACCTACCATGTCTTCCCCTTCATCCTTTCTTCATCCAGTCCCTCTCTAGCACATGAAGGTGAGGCCCCCCAGAGTGAGCCTGGATGTGTACATCTACCATGAGGGACAGACACCCCTTAGCCCACAAAGCTGCTCAGCCTCAGACAGATCTAACTTCCGTGGTTTGGATTTGATCCTAATACACCACTGAGACATTACTCAAGACACGTTGGTTTTGCTACCTCATACGTATGCCAAAATATGCATTACACTATATTTTAGGGGTGGTTTTTGTATCTAAGGTTAGTATTTGTGATTATGATTTTTAGCCACAAAAGATGTTTCATTTTATTATCTTCTCTTGCACAGAGAGTAAGTTAGCCTCTCTGATTCTTCCATGGCTTTTATCACATGGTGTCCCTACTGTTCTTCAGGGATTATTCATTTCAGCCTGTTTCGCTTCTCAATTTCAAACACACAGTGTCTCAGAAAGAATATGAATTCCTTAGGCAGGCCAAAAGTCCTTATTTGCCATTGTTTTAAACCAAATCAATAGATACACCGTTTCTCTGCATTCCTATAAAATTCCTCCTATCTCTAATTTATCCCTATAGCATTATCACCAATTAGGGAAGATACTAGTTTCTACTACTGTTTTTTTCTTTGATTTTTGCAAACTCTCCTCCACAACTGAGGAAAAATGTAAACCCTGTCTAGTAATAAGCACACCCTCTTGATAAACTTTTAGTACCTAAATGCTTCATTTGGAACAAGAAACATTTTGTAGCAACTGTGTGCCAGAAATAGTGGAAAGTCCCAGCGATGAGAAGACAAATGGCATGATGCATGCTCTAAAGGAAATAGTCTAGTGGGAGAGAAAGGAATTTAAATAGTATTCATGATAGAGAATGGTATGTGTAACAATAATAACACAATGTATAAAAATTTTGGAGGAATTAATACCAGACACAAGGAAGTTAAGAAAGATTCCACAGAAAAAAAGTAGTGTTTTCATATCTTCTAACAATGGTTTGTATTGTCCATTGCATCCTCATTCTAGAAAATTTGTAAAATGGGTAAATATTTAAATATCTGCCTAACTCCTTCATGCAGATAGCTACTGCTATCATTGTTATATATTGTCTTCTTTTTATTTCTTATGCTTATTTTGCAACTTTAAGATACTATTGTCAATATCGTTTACTATTGTGTTCTTTTCACATACACTGTAAGAATTTGCTAGAAATGGTATTAGATTATTGGGGGTCTTTTTTAGATTATTTGTGGCTCATTTTTATTTTCCTTTGGCCTTTGATACTATTGACAGAAGTTGATCAAGCTCTAAGGTGCATAAACTGACCAAAGACCCTGGGATGTTGGTGCTTATATAAAACTCACTCTTCAACGGTCAGGGTCTTTTTCTGGCCCAATGAGAATTTTCTACTGAGATAAAACAGGGAGGTGTCCTGGCCCCCTTTAGCTTATTTTTTAATATCCTTTGATGAGTTGTTTGCATTTCACCATCCTGCCTCACTACAGAAGACAGAGAAAAGCAGCTTCTCATCTTTAAATGCTTAGTTTGATTATGTGGCGTGTAGGGGCAGCATGTCCTGCTGGGTTATTATTGTCAGAGTTGGGTTACAAACAAAATTCTCCAAAACTCATGTTATCATCTTTGGTAGATGCTTCCCAACTTTTAACTTGTTCATAAACAAATTACTAGTTTAGTATATGTAGTCCAAAAATCCAAATCCAAAATGCTCCATATCTGAAACTTTTTGAGCACCAGGATGGCCAAGGGAAATGCTCATTGGAGCGTTTTGAATTTTGGCTATTTGGATTAGGGATAATGCAGAATCTGAAAAAAATTCGAAAACACTTCTGGCCCCAAGCATCCCCAAGCATTTTGGATAAAGGATGTTCAACTCATACTGCATATAGTTCCATTTTGTAAATAGTGTTTCCCAGAGGATACACCAAGGAGCAGTGTTGTCAGTGCCACCTGGACTTAAATGAGGTCTTATTTGGGAACGGGGAGGTGGTTAAATCAAGTGACTACCTAACAACACCTATCCTAAAATAGTTCTTGTGGAAAAGTGTTGCACTGCTGCTGTTTAACATCGGCACATTGAAGCAGATTCCAGCATTAGAGAGCAGCACTGCCTTCTCTGAGCAGCCTCTGAGGCGGGCTCCATCACTGGCTCTGCAGGCCCAGGTTTTGCAGGCCTCAGTCTTTACAGCAGAAGTTAGTTTTGCCTGAGCAAGGTTACCTGTTAGATCAGATAATCCTGGAGCTGTGTGGGGGTTGTGTGCGTGTGTGGTGTTTGTTTTTTGGTTTTGTTTTTTTTTTTTTGGTAAAATGTATATAACATAAAATTTACCTTTTTAATCATATTTAAATATACAATTCAGTGACATTAAGTACATTCGCCTTGCTATGAAACCATCGCCACTGTCCATCTCTAGAACGTCTCAACCTCCAACATGAAACTCTGAATTCACTAAACAGCAATTCTTCATTCCCCTAGTCTGGAATTTTGTGCACGTTTTATTTTTAATTTGAGCTTTACTTTTATTAACAGAAGAAAATGTCAATGAAGGAACTTAGATTTTGATTCAAGAATGCAATTAAAGTTGGCTAACTAGTAATTGGTATTTACACACTCAAAACCCAGACAAAGTGATAATTTTATATATTTATATTATTATTGCTATTGCTATTGTTATAATACTCAGATGATATTATTCTTGTCATTATCAATGGCACTATTCTGGTTTCTGTGACCATCGCTAACATCATTCCCACCATTGCCTCTTCCCTGGCTTTCTGCAGTAGCCTTCTCACTAGTCTCCCTGCTTCTACTCGTGCTCTTTAATTATTCATTCTGATAAGTCTGTTTTTAATTGTCAAGCTAGATTAGCTGGCTTTAGGTACTTTTACAGCAAGTACAACTTCAAATTCATTAAGTATAACAGAAGGGTGACTAAAAAATTATTCTTCAAGAAGATTAATTGGAATGTAATTAGATCCTTCTGTTTTTCTAAAATGTACTCCTGAAACAAGGTAAATTCACAAGAAAACTAAAAACATGCACTATTTCATATTAACTCCGTACAAGAGATTTGGGTTGGCTGGTGCAATTGCCATTGTTTTTATTGGAGATTACTCTAAGAAGCAATCTTAGCAAACTTGCCCTTGTGTCTCATTTGGATTTTGCACTCTGACTTCCTCATGGGAACTCACCAGGATAATTCATGTGTGGGAATAACTGTATTTCTCTCAAGCAAGGGGAATGTTTTTATATTGTAGATACTCAACTCTGTTCTGGATTTTTTCTGTTTGTTGACAGAAATCTAAGAGCCAAATTTGTGGCCTACCTATAGCCAAAAGGTGTTTTTTAGCCCCATCTCTTACTCTGTTTTATGTCTCTATTCTTATTATTTTTTTTCTTCTTTTGCTTTTACAATGTATTTTTGGATACTTGCATCTTCCAGTCACTTTAAGTTTTTTTGAGGCAGGTGTACCCCAAAATTGGGGCTTAGCTCAGGAGGGTTCTTGGCTTCACTCAGGAAAGAATTCAAGAGCAAGCTGGCAGTGGCAGAAAGCAAGTTCTATTAGAGCAACAGTGTACAGCAAAATGGCTGCTCCATAGACAGAGCAGGGCTATCCCATAGGCAGAATGGCCCAGAGTAGCACTTGTGGATTGCCAGCTAGCTATATTTATACCCATTCTTAAGCAGATGCTAAATAAGGGGTAGGTTATTCATGAACTTTCTGGAAAAGGAGCAGGGAGTTCTCAGAACTAGATAAGGTTATTTCCAGATCATTGCCATGGCATCATTTATAGACCGTCAACTAGAGGTTGCCCTTGTTGCCATCTTGGTCCTAGCTGGTTTTGGCCAGTTCCTTGGCTACATTCTGATTTGATCAGAAGGGTCTTGACCAAGGATCAGAAAACAAGTCTTGCTGATCTTCTACTTCATTTTCTAGAATAAACATGGGTTTTCCATGTCTTCCAAAAGTTTGTCAGCATCATTTTTAATTAATATATAATATCCCATATGCCATAATTTATTTGCCTAACTATTTTTGGACACTTCAATTGTTATACACACACACACACACACTTTTTCTGCTATTATAAATAAGGCTGTGGTAAGTAGCTCTGTGTATAGACTTCATTTCACATTTTAGATTAATTCCTTGTTTCTAAGGTTATAAAGTTAAATTGCCAAATTATATTCCATAAAGTTGTATACAAGGAGCTTTCCAGCCAAAGCTAAGAAGAACATTCCAAGCAAAGATAACTGTGGTGACCTGGAATTATTAGAGTGTCTTGCTTGTGTTGGCGATGGGGCTGGAGAGGAGGCACCCCAGATCCTTCAGGGCCCAAACGTCTGGCTGAGAGGCCTGGATTATAACCAAGTGCTGGAGGACCCACTGTGAGGGGTTTGGTTTGTGCTTTATACACAACACACTGGCAGTGGCATGCAGCATGGTTAAGAGGGATCTGCCTGGAGTCAGAGGGACCAGTGAGGAGACTATTGCAAAGTCCAGGTAGGAAATGCTAGAAGTCTGAATTGGAGTGCTGGCACTGTGACATAGAGAGATAGACATATTCAACAGAGATTCAGGGGTAAACCAGATGACTCAACGTTTGGAGTAGTTGAAAATGGCTGCCTGTTTCTCAGGTAGGTAGCTGATGGATACATATGTATTTGTTTGCATTTAAAACATGCTCATGTCTTTCCATTTGAATTCTAAATAGAAAAAATATAGCAGCTTGCAAACTGTCACTCAAAAGCCGTAACACGAAAAACAGATTTCAAGCACTGAAAGGAATTTCATCACACACACACACACACACACACACACACACACACACACACAAACTCCACTTGAGGATCAGCCTTGGCTTATCTTTTTAAGCCTTTCTTCAGAGTTATCCAGCCCCAAAGCACTTTCACAACCCAGTCTCAGAAGCAAAGCTCCATTCTAAATAGACAACTGATTCTATTGGTAAACACTGTGTTACCCTTCCTCTTTCTCTTCTTTCCTTTTAGGAATAAGGTTAAATTTCTGTATCAGTTCCAGAGCTCCCCTTTGTAATTTGGGACATAGAATATATTATACTGTTTACTTTTTTAAAAATTTGCAATGTAAGGCTATACTTTTACAAAGACCAGAACATAACTAAAAGCATTAGTGTTGAAAGAGATGAAGTGGAAAATTTTTAAACAGTTTCATATGAGACCAAAAATAAAAAACAGAATAAATGGTTCCTGATACAGAGCAGTAATAGTGAAAGGAGAAATGAAGTTTGTTTGTATAAATTGTGGCAATAAATACCCTAACTTGCAAAGGGATTTCTAATGACATTTGAGTATCTGAGTCAGACAGAAGAACCTAAAAGGGATAGACCTGGAGACTTGGAAAAGGACTTTTTTGAGGGCTGTTGAAAAGTCAAAACCCAAATATGGTCTACTAGTTTTAATGAATTAGTTGTTATTTTGTACCATGTGTCGAGAATTGACACAACATTCTCAAATCATCCCTGTCCGTCTAACCAGACAGACAGCTGCTTTTCTGTCTCAGTTAATGTGACTGATGTATATTTTTAACATGGACCTCATTATTAATTGACTCTTTAAGTACTATATTCCATGAACTCCTGTCCCCAAGGACAGATGGCATTTTCCCCCTGCCAGAGAAGCAGCACTGGGAGACATTTAGTGTAAAGCACATGAGAAATAGTAAGGGAATCAATTGGTAAAGCTTTCTAAACAAGCACAGACTCTAAGGCTCAGAGTGACTTGCCTACCTCCTAAAAATTGATTTAATAAGGTTTACTGAGCTAATGTAGGTGACAGCACAGCGCCCACACCAAAAATGTCTTATTAACAGCATCTTGAGTCTGACAGGCCTTGGAAAGTTGTTTGTTCGTTAGGTCCCACAGAGCTTCCTTATCCTCATTGGACGGAAACCCCCCTGGTAGTTCATAGCCTCCTTGCTTCTCCCTAAACTCAAATATAGGATTCATATCTTGGATCCTTAATGACAACCGAGGCAAATTCAAAGTTGGACTCTGATATTCATTTGTGAAATTCCCTCTTTAGGGGGATAGGGCAGCCTCTCATTCACTCTCCCTGCCAGGGATGACATGATCATAATAAATAATAAACATAATAAACATAATAAACATGAGGAAGAATTATGTAAAAAAAAAAAGTGAACATCATTTTAATATTTGAAAACTTAGCGTTACCATCCAGTTTTACTGAAATCACTGAAAAAAGACACTAGCCCCTTAACATTTTTAAACCCAGGGATCAGTCTGATTTTAAGATGAGTCAAATGAATTGAATGTGTAGACAGAAAATTCCAAGCTCTTTATGAGTAAAAAAAAATGTTTACAGAATGCTGTAATGTGATGAGGATTCCGATTATGAGTCCTATAACTCGTGAAGTTGAAAACAAAAGGGCACTTTCTAGCCAGACAGAAATGTCCTGTCCTGATTTTACCCTGCCGTGCCTGTTACATAGGCTTGATTAGGAACAGATTTTTTCCAAGTTCCTTTTTTTTGAAAAGAGCGACAGAAATTAGCAGATTTTCATAGGATTTGACTTACTCTTTTATGCCTATGTTATGAATTGGTCAATCTATTTATAGCTGTTTTTAAATGTGTTTTTTAAAAATAACTTTCAAGGTTTCACTGCTAATTGTGCAAAATGTTGAAAACAGAATAAAGAAGTAAACAAAAATAATCTGACCACCCAGAAATAATCATTATTAATGCTGGCATAATTAATTTTTATAATATATATATAAATATTTGTATGTTTTTAAACACTGTAGAGTCAAGCAATTAATATTGTTTTTCTTCTACTTTCTCATTCAGCAATAAAAAACATTTTTTAAAAACTTTAGAAATTATTTTAAATTTTTTGGCTGGGTGCAGTGGCTCACGCCTGTAATCCCAGCACTTTGGGAGGCCAAGGTGGGCAGATCACTTAAGGTCAGGAGTTCGAGACAGGCCTGGCCAACATGATGAAACCTTGTCTCTACTAAAAATACAAAAATTAGATGGGCGTTGTGCCGGGTGCCTGTAATCCCAGCTAATCGGGAAGTTGAGGCAAGATAATCGCTTGAACCTGGGTGGTGGAGGTTGCAGTGAGCTGAGATCGCACCATTGCACTCCAGCCTGGACAACAGAGCAAGACTCTGTCTCAAACAAACAAAAAAAAGAAATTATTTTAAAAATTTTAGTAGTTGCATAATAGTTCATTTTTAGAGTTTATTTAACTACCCTCCAACATTGTTCAGCATTTAAATTGCTTCCAGTTTTTCATCATTATAAAATCATGAGGTTAGTTGTTTATATATTTATTCTGTATTTATCCCTTCAGATACATTCCTAAAAGTGAACTTACTAGATTGAAAGGAATTTTAAAGGATCTTGAAAAATTTTATCCAATTGCTTTCCTGAAAGGTGGTAATGATTGACACCTCATTAGCAGTATGTGAGAGTGTTTATGCTAGCACTCTCTCAGAACCATGGAGTAGTAAATTTTTAAAGCATCTTTCTCATCTGATAGCCAAATATAAAGGTAATTTAAATTCCCATATGTTTGATTTCTTTGATATATTACTATTGACTAACACAAGTTCTTTTTATATCATATCATATTTAATATAAATTGTCATTGATTGTAAGATGTTTCCTAATTTTAGATAGGTTAAAATGGGAATAAAGAATGATATGGCCTAGAATTGATAAAATGTGATACTCTTTTTAACATTTTGTTTTAGTGTTTTTGGTGAATCATTTTTTACTAAGTATTTTTATTTTTTTTGATGCTTTTTTAATTAACAATTTAAAATTTATGCTATAAAATTAATGAATTTGTGTTCTTATCTCTTCCTCCTTACTTTAATCCTTCCCTATCAAGAAATAAGATAACTGATCAATTAACTACTCTTTTCAAATTTATATGAAAATTTATGCTGGTGTATGGCATCTCACTCAAATAGTTTATAAAAACTATTTTTTAAACCCATTTTTCCAAGAACATAATTTTATATACTTGGCCAAATTAAAAGTTATGCAGTGTAGTAGGAGTTTAAAATAGCACAACAGCTTTGGAAATTTGTTTGGCAGTTTCCACTAAAGTTAAATACACTCTACCTTGTGACCTAGCATTTCTGTTCTTGGATATATACCTGAGAGAAATGAATGCATATATTAACAGAAAGACTGATGCAAGAGTGGCCATAGCACATTTAGCCATAATAGCCAAAAAATGAGGACAGTACAGTTGTCTAACAATGGAAAATCTGCAAACAAATTGGGGTACACCCATACAATGGAATACTACTGAGCAATAAAAAAACAAGCTATTGATGTACACCAAGGCACAGATGAATCTGAAAACCATTATTTTGAATTTAAAAAGCTAGACAAAAAAGAATACATACTTTATGATTCCATTTGAAATTCAATAACAGGGAAAACTAATATATGGTGACAGATGTTAGAATGATGGTCACATGGCAGAGAGTGGGTATTGACTGGTAAGGGGCACAGGAGGACTTTCTGGGGTGATAGGATGGTGTATATCTTCATCTGGGTGGTATGTACATAAACATACACACACTTAAGAAATCATCAAGCTCACTTAAGGTTTATGCATTTTGTGGTACATTATACCTTCATTTAAAGTAATAGAAAAAAACTTAAGTACCAAAGAAGCTACGCAATAGAATTTTAAAAACAACAGTTCACTCTACACATTAGTAAAAATTACACAGTATTTCTAAGTTTGGAGTTTGCTAAGTGTTTTCTTATCATTTTTCTTTGATTACTTCAGATTTTTATGTGTACAACATTATATATGTAAAAGATATCACTTAATTAAGGGAATAAAGGAAGGGAACATGAAAGAGATGGCAGTGCTGTAAATGATGTTGTTTTTCAACACAGCAAATGCCGCCTTAGGACAGAAGTCTTGCACTGTAATAACCTCGTTAAATATGGCATTCTGACTTCAAATGTCCTGATCCCCAGTTATATTAATCAAGTAGACACACGGGATGAATGCCAACTAGCTTTGCTGCCCCAGCCAAACGATATAATTAGACCAGAGTCAAGTTCTAAGCACAGAGCCTCCCTCTGCCAGAAACCCAAGGAGTGAGACACACTATAAAATGAGGGTCCTGCAATTCCTCCCAGCTTGCATTCCCAAAGTAAAAATTTCTTCCATTGTAGTTTAAAAAGAAATTGATGTTAGTAGCAACAGGATCTGATATAGTTTCTTTGTTTTTTTAAGTTGTTGGTTTTTCTTTCATGCTATAAATCTAACACAATGCAGAGCTGTGTGGAATAAATGGTTCTTTATTATAACACTTTAACTTTCAAAAGCACTCTACTCTTCACAAAGCACTTTTGCATATAATGTCTAATTTTAGCTCAGACCAGCCTGTAATATAAATAGGACAGATATCAATGATTGCCCCTTTATTTTATTAAAAGAAAACCTTAACTCAAAGAAGTTGGTCCCAGGGCCCAAAGTAAAGCCAGGTTTTCTGACTTCTGGGCCAGCACTGTATCATTGGCTGTGGAGTTGACACCATAGCCACACTTATTCCTGCTCAGGGCTCCCTGTTGTACTTTCATACCTCTGGGGATATGGTTTTGGCTAAAAATCTGCTTCAGAAACCCCCTCTCACTCTAAGCAAAATGTCTAAGCACCTCAAGGAAACTAAATCAAATTTAGCCAAGTTTTAAGAATTTTACTTCCTCTGTATGTTCTCTGGATATTACTTTCCAAACTTGTTTCTGTGAGCCTGAAAAGAAAGCAGACTTTTCGTAGAAGGACTGTGCTTGTGCGGTGAGCAGCAATTTACTTTATTGCATTCTTTTTTTTTCTTTTTTGCTCTATCACATGAAACTGCCATCATATTTGCTTGCCAAAACAAAGTTATTATGTTTATAACTACAGCCAGAATATGATTACTACTGGTGCTATATTACAGCTTTTTTCCGTTTGTTTCTTTTCTTTTTTAAAAAATGATGTTTTTAGGCTGGGCACAGTAGCTCACACCTGTAATTCCAGCACTTTGGGAGGCCACGGTGGTGGATCACCTGAGATCAGGAGTTCCAGACCAGCCTGGCCAACATGGCAAAACCCTGTCTCTACAAAAATACAAAAATTAGCCGGGCATGGTTGTGTGTGCCTATAGTCCCAGCTGCTTGGGAGGCTAATGTGGGAGAAACACTTGAACCTGGGAGGCGGAGGTGGCAGTGAGCCTAGATCATGCCACTGCACTGTCCAGCTGGGCAATAGAACGAGACTCTGTCTCAAAATAAATAAACAAATTTTAAAAATAAATAAATAAATATGATGTTTTTAAATAATTGGCCCAACCATTTCAGATCAAGCCCATTAGCAGAACTGTCCCCACAGTGTGGCACTAGGTCAGTGGGATTGAGGATATGGTAGGATGAGACTGGTGTCTACTTACTTGACTTAATCAACACCACATAGCAAGTGATGACTAGATCATCCCCATCACAAGGACTTCCTGTATAGGAGACATAGAAAGATGGAAAAGTACAGAAGGAAATAACTTAATGATGTGAAGTTCACCATCACAAGGAACAGGGAAAAGCATGGCTCCGGTCCATTATTTTCTTCACCATTCATACCTCTTTCCTAGATTATTTCAGAATGTTGATTTAGAATCATATTTTCCAACTTCATTTTCTGTTCATCCACTTAACATAGCCTACATTTCAACCCATACATATCATAATACAGGTTGAGTATCCTTTAACCCAAAATGCCTGGGACCAGAAGTGTTTCACATCTTGAATTCTGGAATATTTGCATTATACTTACCAGTAACCACCCCTCATCTGGAAATCCAAAATCCAGAATGCTGCAGTGAGCATTTCCTTTGAGCACCATTTTGGCACTCAAAATTTTCCAGATTTTAGAGCATTTCAGACTTTGGATTTTCAGATGAGGGAAACTCAACTTTTGCTTCTTCTGTATGTTGAGTTATGTAAATCCCTTCTTTTTGAATTTCTTTCCTCCACTGTAAATGCTTCAAAGTTCTTCCCATGCTTTAGGCTGTACAAAAGGCCTTACCGTATCCCATAGCCTTTTAATTTCCTCACAAACTTCTCCCTTCACTGAATTCAGTAGCAGTTTTATTTGTATTTATGACCTGTCACTGTGCATGTTGTACCAACGTCATTTAAAATAGTTAATATTACTATTATCCCCTGAACACTTACTAATGAAGCACTATACAAACAAGTATTTAACCCCTACAACAGCCCCATAAGTTATTTTACTAGTCAGGATAGGCGAAGCTTTGATGCAGTAACAGCAACGAACCCAACTCTCAGTAGCTTAACACAGCAAGGATATCTCACTCATGCTTCGTGTCCACTGTGTGTCAGCAGAGGGTATCTACTCATGGCAGTCAGGCTGACAAAGCAGTCACTATCTCAAACATTGTTAATTGATAGGTCAGCAATTAAATGCCATGACCTGAAGTGAAATCTGTCATTTCTCTTTATAATTTATCTGCCAGAATTAGTCACATGGCCATAGTCACCACCAGGAGAGCTTGTCATCTCCCCATGTGCTGGAGAGATGGAGAGGTGACATACTGGGTGACAGTATTGGGTGCCTCAGATAGGTGCTGTTGTTATCCTCATTTTATCAGTGAAGAAACTAAAGCTCAGAGAGGCTAAGCTGGAGCAAAGAAATACACTGGGAAAGAATAAAGGTTTGCATACCTCCAACTACCCCCCTTACCTGTGACAGCTTGAGGATGGGGTGAGGAGTATAGAGTGGGTAAAAACACTGACTGTCAGTTGGAATTTGAGTCCTAGCTCTGCAGCTGACTAGCTCTTCAGATAATTTACTTTAATGAGCTTCAGCCTTCTCTTCCATAAGACAGAAATAATAATTTCTACTTCATAGGGCTTTTGTGATTTAATTATGTATGTAACATGCCTGGTACATAGTAGGGATACAATAACTGGTAGATACTGTCAGCATTCATTAATTACTGACATTAATGTCAGTGTTCATTAATTTAAAATTCACTCTTTATTGACAGTTTTGCAAATAAGATTCAGAGGCTCTGCAGAAACATTTCGGGTATGCATAGAAGTACTAGGTATCTTTTTAAAATAGTTCATGTTGCCTGGGAGTATGGGATTCTCAGGTACCTGAGTGATTCACATTTTTTAATAACCACTTCACTAAGGAGAATGAGACAGCTTGCACTGGTGCCAAAGGAAAACCACGGGGTCCTAATCTCACTTGCAGGGTGTTAGGGTCCAACGGTGTCTACAAAAGTGAACGAGATGGAAAAAACAGAACAGCCTTCTCTCTCTCCAGCTGGGGAAAAAAATGTCATTAAATTGGGGAGGGAATCACACATATAGGTGAAAGAACAGCAGAAAACAAGAATCAATAGATGTGGAAATTAGTTCAGCTTGGTTTGTCATTACTGCCAAAAAGCGTGAGAACTTATTATTCATCATCATCTCCGCATCATTATGCAGTTGTCTGCATCCTCTGTTGTCGGGTGTTTGAAGAACTATTTTTAAAATGTTTGCTTCCCTTTGGTGAATGAGGAAAGAAAACAGTTTTGGCCAACTCTTTGTTGTATTTCCAATTTGTCGGGATTGTTAAGAGATGGATTATCTTGTCTTCCGTGTGTGCTTTCTCACTCAGCACTTGTTAAACCATGGGAAGATTCACTGCTATCCTGTGAATCCTATAAAAAAGATGAGATGGACTTTGCCTTGGAGATGTTTACTAACTGGTGCATTTCACTAAACTCCAGATCCTTTCCCTATCCTTTTGTTTGTTTATTTAGTCTGTTGACTTTTACTTTTCTTTCCACTTAGGAGGAAAAATACTGCTTTCCAATCCCAATTATAAGGATAAAGTTTTCATATTTGATGATCAATATGGTACCAAAAAGAAATGATTGTGAATTAATAATAAGCCTGACTGCCCTGTGTGGCATTTCAGCAGTTTTTCTTTTTTGCCCTTAGTTCTCCCTCTGATTTTTTAAAAATGTGTAGTTATTTGCTTTCCATGTTAGGAAGGTTACACAAAAGAGTAGAAATCATAATAATCACATAATATCTTTAAAATAAGATGTAATACAATGCTATTAATAAGATTTATGGTAGTTTACAATTAAGGAGTACCAGGACTTACGTTTTAAGCTTTGTGAGTATTATTTATTCTCTTCCCCCGCCCCTTCTCTCTCTCCCCACACCCCAAACACACACACACAGACTCATTCACTCATGAAGCCCATACCTATAAGACAAAATTTCACTGATGAGGAGCTGAATCTTACAGAGCTAAGGTAACCTGCCTAGGACAATTAAAGCAAACAAAAAAAAAAACCCCAGCAGATCCAGGAGTGCAACCTTTCCACGGCCTTTCCATTGTCGTTAACAGTGAATCGCTAAATGACTGTGATGCTGCCTTGAAGGGCAGGGCCTTGTCTTATTCATCTTTGTACCCAGCTCTCAGCACAGAACAGACTGGAACACGGGGGTGACGTAACCAGTGCTATATTTTAGGAAGATAAATCTGGCAACAATGAGTGGGATGAAGAGAACAAGAAAAGACTGGCAGTGTGGAGAGCAGTTTCGATGCCATTGAAGTGACACAGAGAAAATGATGATGAGCCAATGCAGGAGGGAGCCACGCTGAGAGAAGAAAAGTCCCGAATGTGACAGAGATTCAGGAAGCGTGCATGAATGAGACTTGACCATGTGGAGGCAGGGAGGAGTGCTAGGTCCTTGGGTAAATAAATATCTGTTCATGCAGCAAATGTTTCTTGAGCATCAGCTGTGTGTCGGGAACTGTTCTAGGTCCCAGAGATGCAACAGCGAATTGAGCAAACCAGAATTTTATTCTCCTACAGCTTGTGTCCTAATTGGAGGGATATGTTGGTCAGGATTCTCCAGAGAAGCAGAACCAGCAGGAGATATATAGAAATGGAGATATAGATACAGGTGGAGATTTCAAGGAATTGGCTTATGTGATTGTAAGATCTGGCAAGCCTGAAGTCTGCAGGACAGGCCTATAAGCCGGAAACTCTTGGCAGGAGCTGATGCTACAGTCTTGAGCAGAATTGCCTCTCAGAGAAACCTCAGGGTTGTTTGGTTGGTGGGTTGGTTGGTTGGTTTTGAGGTAGAGTCTTGCTCTGTCACCCAGGCAGGAGTGCAGTGGTGTGATCTCAGCTCACTGCAACCTCCACCTCCCAGGTTCAAGCAATTCTCCCATGTCAGCCTCCCAAGTAGCTGGAATTACAGGCACACAACACCACGCCCAGCTAGTTTTTGCATTTTTAGTAGAGACAGGGTTTCGCCACGTTGGCCAGCCTAGTCTCAAACTCCTGAACTCAAGTTATTTGCCTGCCGCCTGCCTTGGCCTACCAAAATGCTGGGATTACAGGCATGAGCCACCATGCCCAGCCAAAACCTCAGTTTTGCTCTTAAGATCGTTCAAATGATTGCATAAGGCCCACCCAGATTGTTGAGGATAATCCCCTTTATTTAAGGTCAACTGATTGTAGATATTAACCACATCTACAAAATGCCTTCATAGCAACATCTTGACTTGTGTCAATTGAATAACTATACTACAGCCTTGCCAAACTGACACATAAAAACTAAGCATCCAGGCCGAGCACGGTGGCTCACGCCTGTAATCCCATTACTTTGGGAGGCCGAGGCGAGTGGATCACGAGGTCAGGAGATCGAGACCATCCTGGCCAACACGATGAAACCCCGTCTCTACTAAAAATACAGAAAATTAGCCGGGCGTGGTGGTGGGTGCCTGTAGTCCCAGCTACTCCGGAGGCTGAGGCAGGAGAATGGTGTGAACCCAGGAGGCAGAGCTTGCAGTGAGCCGAGATCACGCCACTGCACTCCAGCCTGGGCGACAGAGCAAGACTCCGTCTCAAAAAAAAAAAAAAAACAAAACAAACTTGGCATCCAGAGGAGGTGTAAGAATGAACAGTGCATACAGAGAAATAACTGAGGGTGTTTGAGAACAACGACCAGTGTCTGTGGATCAGAGACTCTGGGGAAGGCTTTTCCGCTGTAGTAAATACTTCTCCATCCTACAGACAGGCCACTGAGACTTGGGGATATTAATCATCTTATTTGAGTGCTAAAATTGCTAATGAATGGCCTTGCTGTCATTCTGACTCAGCCTATGTGCAGAAAACAGCAGAGCCCTGCCTTCAGGGAATGGTCAAAGGACCAGAGTGTTTGCCTTTTTCCCAGGAGCAACACCAGTTGGTGAGCAAGTTCAGATTAGGAACTTAAGCATCAACTGTGTGCCAGGAACTGGGGTTGCCAGGATGCAACAGTGAATCAAGCAAACGAGAATTTTGCTCTCACAGAGAGCAATCCTCCACTCTAATTGGAGGATATATTGGTCAGGAGTCTCCAGAGAATTAGACCCAGCAGGAAATATGTAGGAATAGAAACAAAGATACAGGGCCGGGCGCGGTGGCTCACGCCTGTAATCCTAGCACTTTGGGAGGCCGAGGCGGGTGGATCACGAGGTCAGGAGATCGAGACCATCCTGGCTAACACAGTGAAATCCCGTCTCTACTAAAAATACAAAAAAATAGCCGGGCGTGGTGGCAGGCGCCTGTAGTCCCAGCTACTCAGGAGGCTGAGGCAGGAGAATAGCGTGAACCCAGGAGGCGGAGCTTGCAGTGAGCCAAGATCTTGCCACTGCACTCCAGTCTGGGTGACAGAGTGAGACTTCGTCTCAAAAAAAGAAAAAGAAATAAAGATACAGAGCGTAGATCCTGAACATAAGGAGGTCAAAATTGCTTTTTGAAAGTGCAAGGAAAGGAATGGCTTTATCCAACTTGGGTGCCAGACACCCCCTTCTCCTTGCTCCCCCTCCCTCCCTGGGCTCTTGCATGAGCCATTCCCCCTTCTTCCACCTCCCCTTCCCCTCTATGTAAACCATGGCCCATGTACCCCTTAGGTTTCAGCTTCGTCACTTTGTTAGGGAGCCCTTCCCTGAACACCCCAACTAGGATAAATCTCCCAGTTATAAGCACCTCCTCGCCAAGCTCCCTTTTATTCTAATGTAGTACTTAACACTGTTGTCACTAAGTACTTTACTTCTGTATTATTTTATTAATGTCTGCCTCTCCTGCTGTGCTTCCTGAGGGAAGGAGCCAAATCACCATTGTGCTGATTCTGTCTGTTGAGCACAGTTCTTAGTATATACTACTTGTTGCATGAATGCACAGATAAAGGAGTGAATGGATGAGTGAATGAAATATACTCCTTCCAAGTAGTATGTATTAGTCTGTTCTCACACTGCTATAAAGAAATACCTAAGACTGGGTAATTTATAAAGAAAATAGAGTTAGGCCAGACCCGGTGGCTCATGCCTGTAATCCCAGCACTTTGAGAGGCTGAGATGGGCAGATCACTTGAGGTCAGGAGTTCAGGACCAGCCCGGCCAACATGGCAAAACCCCGTCTCTACTAAAAATACAAAAACTAGCCAGGCTTGGTGGTGGGCACCTGTAATCCCAGCTACTTGGGAGGCTGAGGTACAAGAATCACTTGAACCCGGGAGGTAGAGGTTGAAGTGAGCTGAGATTGCACCACTGCACTCCAGCCTGGGCGGCAGAGCAAAACTCCATCTCAAAAAAAAAAAAAAAAAGAAACAAAAAAACAAGAGGTTTAATTGGCTAACAGTTCCACAGGCTATAGGAAGCATGATGCTGGCATCTTCTGGGCTTCTGGGGAGGCCTCAAGAAACTTACAATCATGGCAGAAGGCAAAGAGGGAGCCAGCACTTCACAAGGCTGGAGCAGAAGGAAGCAGGGTGGGGAGTGCCACACACTTTTAAATGACCAGATCTCATGAGAAATCACTATCACAAGAACAGCACCAAGAGGGAAATCTGCTCCCATGATCTAATCACCTCCCACCAGGCCCCACCTCCAAACTGGAGATTACAATTCGACATGATATTTGGGCAGGGACACAGACCCAAACCATATCGTAGTAAATCTGCAGGGCATCTTCAACAATAATCTGGAAACATAATAACACATCCTTGTTGCTACAGTCCTTTTTTCTAATCCCCAATCTGATCATATCCTCTATGCAGCCAATCTTATCTTTGGCATTGGCGTTCTTCTAATTTCAGTTTAAAAGGTAGCAATTCCCTGAACTGTTCTCTAATTTGGAGGTACTTTTTAAGCATTTGAGCCCAGCACCCTCTAACACAAAGCAAATGAGGTTTTTGGAACTATTAGAACAAAAGGAGGTGCAAGTGAGAGAACAGAATAGAAATATTCAAGAACATTGCTCCATTGCAGAGGGGTGAGAGGCAGGGAGTACAGAAAGAGAGTCAGTCATGTATGGAATGTCCTGAGGAAGTCCTCAGACTTAAAACAGATAGTTCTTTCTCTTCTTGCCCCAGGCAGAAAATTCTGACTACTTCTGCCTGTGGTCTGGAGTCTTGGGAGTTAGAAGAAAAGCTTCTGACTCAAGGAGTTCCTGACATCTCTGTGTGGACTCTTTCAAGCGAAGTTCAGAGAAAGTTCAGTTAGGAAGCCCTCCTGTAGCCACCAAATGCCCCTTCTGCCACGAAGATAAAAGCTAGTAATGACTGGCACATGGGAATGACCATGTAGTTGAGTTAATCAACTGTGCAGATATGACGGCTACCTACGTGAAACCCCAGAGCCTTTTACTCTGGCTTTTGACTTGACAACCAGAAGCCACAACTTAAAATGGCATTGGTGTTACTGAATGCTTTCAGGAGCTCTTTTGTCCGTTTGTGTTAGATCCCAAATATTAATGGAAATCAGCCTTTACTTGCAGTTTTCTACTGACTGTGGGAAAAGAAATTCTGCATATTTTTTTAAAGTAGCATCAATCAAGTCATCCTACAAGGTGTGTACAAGTTTCCCCACTTGCATTATTTTCATTAGAGCTTCTTCCTATTGAGAAAAAGAAAAATCTCTCAGTTTCTGCATTTTCTACATTTTCTGAAACTTGGAAAACTCCATTGCAAATTATATAGGACAGTCTTGGGATCCAGACAGATTTTGACTATATCACCACAGGGTATAACAGGAAACACTTTGGCCCACAAGTTAGGGATGGAGGTTTGAGTCTTGGCTCTGCCACTGAGTAATTTTGTGACCTTGGACGAGTCCCTGGGCCATGGTGGACTAGGTAGTCTCTGCAGTTACCGCCGCTCTAAGATGTATGGTTCTCATTGCAGGCATCTTTTCCACAAGTCCTGTGTTGACCCCTGGCTTCTAGACCATCGTACCTGTCCCATGTGCAAGATGAACATTCTTAAAGCCCTAGGGATCCCGGTAAGCACAGCACAGCCTACAGCATTATAATGTCTGTCTTTCTGCGTTGCCCTCACAGCAGGGAGAAAACATTATACTTGGATGTTCTATGTCCCCTCAGTCACACATAGCAGTCACATCATCTTACAAGGCTCCAAGAGAACTCCTATGTCTGAAAGCATTTCTCCCCTCACTTTTTCTCTGAGGACATCCCAACCTTTCACCATGTCCATTGTATTTGTCTGTGAGTCAAGGTATCACTTGTGCAGCTCATCGGCTTCTCTTCTGGGCTGCAGCGTGGGAGGGCAGGTGGGACGGCAGCAGATACACCCCGGGCCAGTTGCACACTGAGCACCTCTTGCATCATCACCCTTGTTTGGCCATCAGGAAGATCCGTAAGCCACACTTTGCCCCACGATCACCTGGCTTTCAGAGGGAGCGAGCACCTCCCAGCAATCGGAGGGGAGGACAGAGGCTGAAAGTCAGGCTCAAAGCCTCAGCTAAACTCAGATCTCTGTGGAGACTTTGAGTGAACAGGAAACCAGAGCCAGAGCTACTTAATGCTAGCACTTAGTTCTTAATTTAACGGGTTCCCCCAGTTGACTCCCCCAGAGACTAAACGTTTTCTAAAGTTTAGTCTCTCCCCTGTACAAAGAGAATCAGCCAGCTGGCTTGATGCTCCAGGGAGACTTTCCCAGAACTGTATCATCAGGTGAAGCCTGCAAACTGGTGGGTGGTGAGACACCGGCTGCTATGTGTTCTCCCCTCTCAGCAATGAGGGCAGGAAGCAAGGCAGGCCACCAAATCCAAGGACTACACTGAGAGATGTAAGAAACCATACGGTGCTGTGTAGAAGTCAGACAAACGAAATGCAGATACCAGCTCCCCCTCAGCCCCTCCACTTTGCTGCCACCTGCCTATTGTCACTCCTCACTGCTAATGGCAGAGAATAAAGAGAATGTTAATAGTCCCAAGATGTCACTGAAGAAGGATCAGATCCCATATCAAAGGTTTACTTTAATGCCAAAGGATGCATTATCTTAGGAATATCAGAGTGGCTCTGCTGGAGAGGGCACACCTGAAGCATTACGAGGACATGCATTGGCTGAACTTTCTACCCTGTGCCAGCTGCCTCCATGCCTGCTGTATGATTTGCATGGTTGATACTCTGAACACACATCAACTTGTGTGACTATACCTTTGAGCTAGATTTTAAAGATAATGCATTAAATTTTCAGACCAGTTATAAATGCATAATGCATTCATGATGAAAATCAATTACAGGGAACATGAAACATCAGTAAAAACCCAACAGCTCTACCAGATACTGGTGACTTAGAAAGCTGAGCTCAGTTTTTGTACTGTTCACATTTCTGTCTATAACTGAGTCTTTCAGGGCAGGGGGAAATGTGTGTATGTGTGTATATGGTCTCCAAAATCTTTAGAATCCTGACAGTTCTCACAGTGAGACAGAGACAGTTGCATCCTTTGATGTGTTCCTATTGTTCAGGGTATTTTTAGAGATATTAAGTGCCAATCCCACTGCTCTCTGGTCAGGACAATGAAACTTAACAAGCATCCTTCGTTCAATTTTGTACTAAAGAGTATTTGACTCCAGATTTTTTCAATGGAGGTATAACTTCTGCAGAAGCTACTTGTAAATAAGTTGCAAATATTGCTGTTAATTATTTTTAGAAGAATTATTGGGTGGTCTTTTCTCTTATTTCCAAGATGAATAACATTTTAACTTTTAGCATTTGGGCATTCTGGCCATGGTTTGATGGCTAACAAGTCGGATAGGATTTTACTTAGCACAATGAACTGTCAGAAAAATAAACATCAGTAGCATCTTTTGGATTTGGTAAAGATTTTTTTAAATTATACTTTAAGTTTTAGGATACATGTGCAAAACGTGCAGGTTTGTTACATATGTATACATGTGCTATGTTGGTGTGCTGCACCCACTAACTCGTCATTTAGCATTAGGTATATCTCCTAATGCTATCCCTCCCCCCTCCCCCCACCCCACAACAGGCCCCAGTGTGTGATGTTCCCCTTCCTGTGTCCATGTGTTCTCATTGTTCAATTCCCACCTGTGAGTGAGAACATGCTGTGTTTGGCTTTTTGTCCTTGCAACAGTTTGCTGAGAATGATGGTTTCCAGCTTCATCCATGTCCCTACAAAGGACATGAGCTCATCATTTTTTATGGCTGCATAGTATTCCATGGTGTATATGTGCCACATTTTCTTAATCCAGTCTATCATTGTTGGACATTTGGGTTGTTTCAAAATCTTTGCTATTGTGAATAGTGATGCAATAAACATACGTGTGCATGTGTCTTTATAGCAGCATGGTTTATAATCCTTAGGGTATATACCCAGTAATGGGATGGCTGGGTCAAATGGTATTTCTAGTTCTAGGTCCCTGAGGAATCGCCACACCGACTTCCACAATGGTTGAACTAGTTTACAGTCCCACCAACAGTGTAAAAGTGTTCCTATTTCTCCACATCCTCTCCAGCACCTGTGGTTTCCTGACTGTTTAATGATCACCATTCTAACCGGTGTGAGATGGTATCTCATTGTGGTTTTGATTTGCATTTCTCTGATGGCCAGTGATGGTGAGCATTTTTTCATGTGTCTGTTGGCTGCATAAATGTCTTCTTTTGAGAAGTCTCTGTTCATGTCCTTTGCCCACTTTTTGATGGGGTTGTTTGTTTTTTTCTTGTAAATTTGTTTGAGTTCATTGTAGATTCTAGATATTAGCCCTTTGTCAGATGAGTAGGTTGCAAAAATTTTCTCCCATTCTGTAGGTTGCCTGTTCACTCTGATGGTGGTTTGTTTTGCTGTGCAGAAGCTCTTTAGTTTAATTAGATCCCATTTGTCAATTTTGGCTTTTGTTGCCATTGCTTTTGGTGTTTTGGACATGAAGTCCTTGCCCATGCCTATGTCCTGAATGGTATTGCCTAGGTTTTCTTCTAGGGTTTTTATGGTTTTAGGTCTAACGTTTAAGTCTTTAATCCATCTTGAATTGATTTTTGTATGAGGTGTAAGGAAGGGATCCAGTTTCAGCTTTCTACATATGTCTAGCCAGTTTTCCCAGCACCATTTATTAAATAGGGAATCCTTTCCCCATTTCTGGTTTTTGTCAGGTTTGTCAAAGATCAGATAGTTGTAGATATGCGGCATTATTTCTGAGGGCTCTGTTCTGTTCCATTGGTCTATATCTCTGTTTTGGTACCAGTACCATGCTGTTTTGATTACTGTAGCCTTGTAACCAAGTTTGAAGTCAGGTAGCGTGATGCCTCCAGCTTTGTTCTTTTGCCTTAGGATTGACTTGGCAATGCGGGCTCATTTTGGTTCCGTATGAACTTTAAAGTAGTTTTTTCCAATTCTGTGAAGAAAGTCATTGGTAGCTTGATGGGGATGGCATTGAATCTATAAATTACCTTGGGCAGTATGGCCATTTTCACGATATTGATTCTTCCTATCTATGAGCATGGAATGTTCTTCCATTTCTTTGTATCCTCTTTTATTTCATTGAGCAGTGGTTTGTAGTTCTCCTTGAAGAGGTCCTTCACGTCCCTTATAAGTTGGATTCCTAGGTATTTTATTCTCTTTGAAGCAATTGTGAATGGGAGTTCACTCATGATTTGGCTCTCTGTTTGTCTGTTATTGGTGTATAAGAATGCTTGTGATTTTTGCACATTGATTTTATATCCTGAGACTTCGCTGAAGTTGCTTATCAGCTTAAGAAGATTTTGGGCTGGGATGATGGGGTTTTCTAGATATACAATCATGTCATCTGCAAACAGGGACAATTTGACTTCCTCTTTTCCTAATTGAATACCCTTTATTTCCTTCTCCTGCCTGAATGCCCTGGCCAGAACTTCCAACACTATGTTGAATAGGAGTGGTGAGAGAGGGCATCCCTGTCTTGTGCCAGTTTTCAAAGGGAATGCTTCCAGTTTTTGCCCATTCAGTATGATATTGGCTGTGGGTTTGTCATAGATAGCTCTTATTATTTTGAGATATGTCCCATCAATACCTAATTTATTGAGAGTTTTTAGCATGAAGGGTTGTTGAATTTTGTCAAAGGCCTTTTCTGCATCTATTGAGATAATCATGTGGTTTTTGTCTTTGGTTCTGTTTATATGCTGTATTACATTTATTGATTTGCATATGTTGAACCAGCCTTGCATCCCAGGGATGAAGCCCACTTGATCATGGTGGATAAGCTTTTTGATGTGCTGCTGGATTCGGTTTGCCAGTATTTTATTGAGGTTTTTTGGATCAATGTTCATCAAGGATATTGGTCTAAAATTCTCTTTTTTGGTTGTGTCTCTGCCAGGCTTTGGTATCAGGATGATGCTGGCCTCATAAAATCAGTTAGGGAGGGTTCCCTCTTTTTGTATTGATTGGAATAGTTTCAAAAGGAATGGTACCAGCTCCTCCTTGTACCTCCGGTAGAATTTGGCTGTGAATCCATCTGGTCCTGGACTTTTTTTGGCTGGTGGGCTATTAATTATTGCCTCAATTTCAGATGCTGTTATTGGTCTATTCAGAGATTCAACTTCTTCCTGCTTTAGTCTTGGGAGAGTGTATGTGTCAAGGAATTTATCCATTTCTTCTAGATTTTCTAGTTTATTTGCCTAGAGGTGTTTATAGTATTCTCTGATGGTAGTTTGTATTTCTGTGGGATCGGTGGTGATATCCCCTTTGTCATTTTTTATTGCATCTATTTGATTCTTCTCTCTTTTTTTCTTTATTCGTCTTGCTAGTGGTCTATCAATTTTGTTGATGGTTTCAAGAAACCAGCTCCTGGATTCATTAATTTTTTGAAGGGTTTTTTGTGTCTCTATTTCCTTCAGTTCTGCTCTGATTTTAGTTACTTCTTGCTTTCTGCTAGCTTTTGAATATGTTTGCTCTTGCTTTTCTAGTTCTTTTAATTGTGATGTTAGGGTGTCAATTTTGGATCTCGCCTGCTTTCTCCTGTGGGCATTTAGTGCTATAAATTTCCCTCTACACACTGCTTTGAATGTGTCCCAGAGATTCTGGTATGTTGTGTCTTTGTTCTCGTTGGTTTCAAAGAACATCTTGATTTCTGCCTTCATTTCGTTATGTACCCAGCAGTCATTCAGGAGCAGGTTGTTCAGTTTCCATGTAGTTGAGCAGTTTTGAGTGAGTTTCTTAATCCTGAGTTCTAGTTTGATTGCACTGTGGTCTGAGAGACAGTTTGTTATAATTTCTGTTCTTTTACATTTGCTGAGGACTGCTTTACTTCCAAGTATGTGGTCAATTTTGGAATAGGTATGGTGTGGTGCTGAAAAAAAATGTATATTCTGTTGATTTGGGGTGGAGAGTTCTGTAGATGTCTATTAGGTCCGCTTGGTGCATAGCTGAGTTCAATTCCTGGGTATCCTTGTTAACTTTCTGTCTCTTTGATCTGTCTAATGTTGACAGTGGGGTGTTAAAGTCTCCCATTATTATTGTGTGGGAGTCTAAGTCTCTTTGTAGGTCACTAAGGACTTGCTTTATGAATCTGGGTGCTCCTGTATTGGGTTCATATATATTTAGGATAGTTAGTTCTTCCTGTTGAATTGATCCCTTTACCATTATGTAATGGCCTTCTTTGTCTCTTTTGATCTTTGTTGGTTTAAAGTCTGTTTTATCAGAGACTAGGATTGCAACCCCTGCCTTTTTTTGTTTTCCATTTGCTTGGTAGATCTTCCTCCATCCCTTTATTTTGAGCCTATGTGTGTCTCTGCACATGAAATGGGTTTCCTGAATACAGCACACTGATGGGTCTTGACTCATCCAATTTGCCAGTCTGTTCCTTTCAACTGGAGCATTTAGCCCATTTACATTTAAGGTTAGTATTGTTATGTGTGAATTTGATCCTGTTGTTATGATGTTCGCTGGTTATTTTGCTCATTAGTTGATGCAGTTTCTTCCTAGCCTTGATGGTCTTTACAATTTGGCGTGTTTTTGCAGTGGCTAGTACCAGTTGTTCCTTTCCATGTTTAGTGCTTCTTTCAGGAGCTCTTTTAGGGCAGGCCTGGTGGTGACAAAATCTCTCAGCATTTGCTTGTCTGTAAAGGATTTTATTTCTCCTTCACTTATGAAGCTTAGTTTGGCTGGATATGAAATTCTGGGTTGAAAATTCTTTT
The DNA here is from genome assembly GCF_029289425.2 of Pan paniscus. Classification (NCBI taxonomy): domain Eukaryota; kingdom Metazoa; phylum Chordata; class Mammalia; order Primates; family Hominidae; genus Pan; species Pan paniscus. The sequence goes on along the minus strand of NC_073252.2, from coordinate 138,797,057 downwards.
CTTTAAGAATGTTGAATATTGGCTCCCACTCTCTTCTGGCTTGTAGAGTTTCTGCCAAGAGATCAGCTGTTAGTCTGATGGGCTTCCCTTTGTGGGTAACCTGACCTTTCTCTCTGGCTGCCCTTAACCCTTTTTCCTTCATTTCAACTTTGGTGAATCTGACAATTACGTGTCTTGGAGTTGCTCTTCTCAAGGAGTATCTTTGTGGCGTTCTCTGTATTTCCTGAATTTGAATGTTGGCCTGCCTTGCTAGACTGGGGAAGTTCTCCTGGATAATATCCTGCAGAGTGTTTTCCAACTTGGTTCCATTCTCCCCATCACTTTCAGGTACACCAATTAGACGTAGATTTGGTCTTTTCACATAGTCCCATATTTCTTGGAGGCTTTGTTCATTTCTTTTTATTTTTTCTCTAAACTTCTCTTCATGCTTCATTTCATTCATTTCGTCTTCCATCACTGATACCCTTTCTTCCAGTTGATCACATCAGTTACTGAGGCTTGTGCATTCGTCACGTAGTTCTTGTGCCTTGGTTTTCATCTCCATCAGGTCCTGTAAGGACTTCTCTGCATTGGTTATTCTAGTTATCCATTCATCTAAATTTTTTTCAAAGTTTTTAACTTTTTTTTTTTTTTTATTATACTTTAAGCTTTAGGGTACATGTGCACACTGTGCAGGTTAGTTACATATGTATACATGTGCCATGCTGGTGCACTGCACCCACTAACTCGTCATCTAGCATTAGGTATATCTCCCAATGCTGTCCCTCCCCCCTCCCCACCACAGTCCCCAGAGTGTGATATTCCCCTTCCTCTGTCCATGTGATCTCATTGTTCAATTCCCACCTATGAGTGTGAATATGCGGTGTTTGGTTTTTTGTTCTTGCGATAGTTTACTGAGAATGATGGTTTCCAGTTTCATCCATGTCCCTACAAAGGACATGAACTCATCATTTTTTATGGCTGCATAGTATTCCATGGTGTATATGTGCCACATTTTCTTAATCCAGTCTATCATTGTTGGACATTTGGGTTGGTTCCAAGTCTTTGCTATTGTGAATAATGCCGCAATAAACATACGTGTGCATGTGTCTTTATAGCAGCATGATTTATAGTCATTTGGGTATATACCCAGTAATGGGATGGCTGGGTCAAATGGTGTTTCTAGTTCTAGATCCCTGAGGAATCGCCACACTGACTTCCACAATGGTTGAACTAGTTTACAGTCCCACCAACAGTGTAAAAGTGTTCCTATTTCTCCACATCCTCTCCAGCACCTGTTGTTTCCTGACTTTTTAATGATTGCCATTCTAACTGGTGTGAGATGATATCTCATAGTGGTTTTGATTTGCATTTCTCTGATGGCCAGTGATGGTGAGCATTTTTTCATGTGTTTTTTGGCTGCATAAATGTCTTCTTTTGAGAAGTGTCTGTTCATGTCCTTCGCCCACTTTTTGATGGGGTTGTTTGTTTTTTTCTTGTAAATTTGTTTGAGTTCATTGTAGACTCTGGATATTAGCCCTTTGTCAGATGAGTAGGTTACGAAAATTTTCTCCCATGTTGTAGGTTGCCTGTTCACTCTGATGGTAGTTTCTTTTGCTGTGCAGAAGCTCCTTAGTTTAATTAGATCCCATTTGTCAATTTTGGCTTTTGTTGCCATTGCTTTTGGTGTTTTGGACATGAAGTCCTTGCCCATGCCTATGTCCTGAATGGTAATGCCTAGGTTTTCTTCTAGGGTTTTTATGGTTTTAGGTCTAACGTTTAAATCTTTAATCCATCTTGAATTGATTTTTGTATAAGGTGTAAGGAAGGGATCCAGTTTCAGCTTTCTACATATGGCTAGCCAGTTTTCCCAGCACCATTTATTAAATAGGGAATCCTTTCCCCATTGCTTGTTTTTCTCAGGTTTGTCAAAGATCAGATAGTTGTAGGTAAGTGGCATTATTTCTGAGGGCTCTGTTCTGTTCCATTGATCTATATCTCTGTTTTGGTACCAGTACCATGCTGTTTTGGTTACTGTAGCCTTGTAGTATAGTTTGAAGTCAGGTAGTGTGATGCCTCCAGCTTTGTTCTTTTGGCTTAGGATTGACTTGGCGATGCGGGCTCTTTTTTGGTTCCATATGAACTTTAAAGTAGTTTTTTCCAATTCTGTGAAGAAAGTCATTGGTAGCTTGATGGGGATGGCATTGAATCTGTAAATTACCTTGGGCAGTATGGCCATTTTCACGATATTGATTCTTCCTACCCATGAGCATGGAATGTTCTTCCATTTGTTTGTATCCTCTTTTATTTCCTTGAGCAGTGGTTTGTAGTTCTCCTTGAAGAGGTCCTTCACATCCCTTGTAAGTTGGATTCCTAGGTATTTTATTCTCTTTGAAGCAATTGTGAATGGGAGTTCACTCATGATTTGGCTCTCTGTTTGTCTGTTGTTGGTGTATAGGAATGCTTGTGATTTTTGTACATTGATTTTGTATCCTGAGACTTTGCTAAAGTTGCTTATCAGCTTAAGGAGATTTTGGGCTGAGACGATGGGGTTTTCTAGATAAACAATCATGTCGTCTGCAAACAGGGACAATTTGACTTCCTCTTTTCCTAATTGAATACACTTTATTTCCTTCTCCTGCCTGATTGCCCTGGCCAGAACTTCCAACACTATGTTGAATAGGAGCGGTGAGAGAGGGCATCCCTGTCTTGTGCCAGTTTTCAAAGGGAATGCTTCCAGTTTTTGCCCATTCAGTATGATATTGGCTGTGGGTTTGTCATAGATAGCTCTTATTATTTTGAAATACGTCCCATCAATACCTAATTTATTGAGAGTTTTTAGCATGAAGGGTTGTTGAATTTTGTCAAAGGCTTTTTCTGCATCTATTGAGATAATCATGTGGTTTTTGTCTTTGGCTCTGTTTATATGCTGGATTACATTTATTGATTTGCGTATATTGAACCAGCCTTGCATCCCAGGGATGAAGCCCACTTGATCATGGTGGATAAGCTTTTTGATGTGCTGCTGGATTCGGTTTACCAGTATTTTATTGAGGATTTTTGCATCAATGTTCATCAAGGATATTGGTCTAAAATTCTCTTTTTTGGTTGTGTCTCTGCCCGGCTTTGGTATCAGAATGATGCTGGCCTCATAAAATGAGTTAGGGAGGATTCCCTCTTTTTCTATTGATTGGAATAGTTTCAGAAGGAATGGCACCAGTTCCTCCTTGTACCTCTGGTAGAATTCGGCTGTGAATCCATCTGGTCCTGGACTCTTTTTGGTTGGTAAACTATTGATTATTGCCACAATTTCAGCTCCTGTTATTGGTCTATTCAGAGATTCAACTTCTTCCTGGTTTAGTCTTGGGAGAGTGTATGTGTCGAGGAATGTATCCATTTCTTCTAGATTTTCTAGTTTATTTGCGTAGAGGTGTTTGTAGTATTCTCTGATGGTAGTTTGTATTTCTGTGGGATCGGTGGTGATATCCCCTTTATCATTTTTTATTGTGTCTATTTGATTCTTCTCTCTTTTTTTCTTTATTAGTCTTGCTAGTGGTCTATCAATTTTGTTGATCCTTTCAAAAAACCAGCTCCTGGATTCATTGATTTTTTAAGGGTTTTTTGTGTCTCTATTTCCTTCAGTTCTGCTCGGATTTTAGTTATTTCTTGCCTTCTGCTAGCTTTTGAATGTGTTTGCTCTTGCTTTTCTAGTTCTTTTCATTGTGATGTTAGGGTGTCAATTTTGGATCTTTCCCGCTTTCTCTTGTGGGCATTTAGTGCTATAAATTTCCCTCTACACACTGCTTTGAATGCGTCCCAGAGATTCTGGTATGTTGTGTCTTTGTTCTCGTTGGTTTCAAAGAACATCTTTATTTCTGCCTTCATTTCGTTATGTACCCAGTAGTCATTCAGGAGCAGGTTGTTCAGTTTCCATGTAGTTGAGCGGCTTTGAGTGAGATTCTTAATCCTGAGTTCTAGTTTGATTGCACTGTGGTCTGAGAGATAGTTTGTTATAATTTCTGTTCTTTTACATTTGCTGAGGAGAGCTTTACTTCCAAGTATGTGGTCAATTTTGGAATAGGTGTGGTGTGGTGCTGAAAAAAATGTATATTCTGTTGATTTGGGGTGGAGAGTTCTGTAGATGTCTATTAGGTCCGCTTGGTGCAGAGCTGAGTTCAATTCCTGGGTATCCTTGTTGACTTTCTGTCTCGTTGATCTGTCTAATGTTGACAGTGGGGTGTTAAAGTCTCCCATTATTATTGTGTGGGAGTCTAAGTCTCTTTGTAGGTCACTCAGGACTTGCTTTATGAATCTGGGTGCTCCTGTATTGGGTGCATATATATTTAGGATAGTTAGCTCCTCTTGTTGAATTGATCCCTTTACCATTATGTAATGGCCTTCTTTGTCTCTTTTGATCTTTGTTGGTTTAAAGTCTGTTTTATCAGAGACTAGGATTGCAACCCCTGCCTTTTTTTGTTTTCCATTTGCTTTGTAGATCTTCCTCCATCCTTTTATTTTGAGCCTATGTGTGTCTCTGCATGTGAGATGGGTTTCCTGAATACAGCACACTGATGGGTCTTGACTCTTTATCCAACTTGCCAGTCTGTGTCTTTTAATTGGAGAATTTAGTCCATTTACATTTAAAGTTAATATTGTTATGTGTGGATTTGATCCTGTCATTATGATGTTAGCTGGTGATTTTGCTCGTTAGTTGATGCAGTTTCTTCCTAGTCTCGATGGTCTTTACATTTTGGCATGATTTTGCAGCAGCTGGTACCGGTTGTTCCTTTCCATGTTTAGCTCTTCCTTCCGGAGCTCTTTTAGGGCAGGCCTGGTGGTGACAAAATCGGTCACCATTTGCTTGTCTGTAAAGTATTTTATTTCTCCTTCACTTATGAAGCTTAGTTTGGCTGGATATGAAATTCTGGGTTGAAAATTCTTTTCTTTAAGAATGTTGAATATTGGCCCCCACTCTCTTCTGGCTTGTAGGGTTTCTGCCGAGAGATCCGCTGTTAGTCTGATGGGCTTCCCTTTGAGGGTAACCCGACCTTTCTCTCTGGCTGCCCTTAACAATTTTTCCTTCATTTCAACTTTGGTGAATCTGACAATTATGTGTCTTGGAGTTGCTCTTCTCGAGGGGTATCTTTGTGGCGTTCTCTGTATTTCCTGAATCTGAACGTTGGCCTGCCTTGCTAGATTGGGGAAGTTCTCCTGGATAATATCCTGCAGGGTGTTTTCCAACTTGGTTCCATTCTCCGCATCACTTTCAGGTACACCAATCAGACGTAGATTTGGTCTTTTCACATAGTCCCATATTTCTTGGAGGCTTTGCTCATTTCTTTTTATTCTTTTTTCTCTAAACTTCCCTTCTCGCTTCATTTCATTCATTTCATCTTCCATTGCTGATACCCTTTCTTCCAGTTGATCGCATCGGCTCCTGAGGCTTCTGCATTCTTCACGTAGTTCTCGAGCCTTGGTTTTCAGCTCCATCAGCTCCTTTAAGCACTTCTCTGTATTGGTTATTCTAGTTATACATTCGTCTAAATTTTTTTCAAAGTTTTCAACTTCTTTGCCTTTGGTTTGAATATCCTCCCGTAGCTCAGAGTAATTTGATCGTCTGAAGCCTTCTTCTCTCAGCTCGTCAAAATCATTCTGCATCCAGCTTTGTTCCGTTGCTGGTGAGGAACTGCGTTCCTTTGGAGGAGGAGAGGTGCTCTGCGTTTTAGAGTTTCCAGTTTTTCTGTTCTGTTTTTTCCCCATCTTTGTGGTTTTATCTACTTTTGGTCTTTGATGATGGTGATGTACAGATGGGTTTTCGGTGTGGATGTCCTTTCTGTTTGTTAGTTTTCCTTCTAACAGACAGGACCCTCAGCTGCAGGTCTGTTGGAATACCCTGCTGTGTGAGGTGTCAGTGTGCCCCTGCTGGGGGGTGCCTCCCAGTTAGGCTGCTCGGGGGTCAGGGGTCAGGGACCCACTTGAGGAGGCAGTCTGCCCGTTCTCAGATCTCCACCTGCGTGCTGGGAGAACCACTGCTCTCTTCAAAGCTGTCAGACAGGGACATTTAAGTCTGCAGAGGTTACTGCTGTCTTTTTGTTTGTCTGTGCCCTGCCCCCAGAGGTGGAGCCTACAGAGGCAGGCAGGCCTCCTTGAGCTGTGGTGGGCTCCACCCAGTTGGAGCTTCCCGGCTGCTTTGTTTACCTAAGCAAGCCTGGGCAATGGCGGGCGCCCCTCGCCCAGCCTCGCTGCCGCCTTGCAGTTTGATCTCAGACTGCTGTGCTAGTAATCAGCGAGATTCCGTGGGCGTAGGACCCTCCCAGCCAGGTGTGGGATATAGTCTCGTGGTGCGCCGTTTTTTAAGCCGGTCTGAAAAGCGCAATATTCGGGTGGGAGTGACCCGATTTTCCAGGTGCGTCCGTCACCCCTTTCTTTGACTCAGAAAGGGAACTCCCTGACCCCTTGTGCTTCCCAGGTGAGGCAATGCCTCGCCCTGCTTTGGCTCACGCACGGTGCGCGCACCCACTGGCTTGCGCCCACTGTCTGGCACTCCCTAGTGAGATGAACCCGGTACCTCAGATGGAAATGCAGAAATCACCCATCTTCTGCGTCGCTCACGCTGGGAGCTGTAGACTGGAGCTGTTCCTATTCGGCCATCTTGGCTCCTCCCCAAAGTTTTTAACTTCTTTGCCATTGGTTCGAACTTTCTTCTTTAGCTCGGAGTAGTTTGATCTTCTGAAGCCTTCCTCTCTCAACTCGTCAAAGTCATTCTCCGTCCAGCTTTGTTCCATTGCTGGTGAGGAGCTGCGTTCTTTTGGAGGAGGAGAGGTGCTCTGATTTTTAGAGTTTCTGGTTTTTCTGCTCCGTTTTTTCCCCATCTTTTTGGTTTTATCTACCTTGGTCTTTGATGATGGTGACGTACAGATGGGTTTTTGTGTGGATGTCCCTTCTGTTTGTTAGTTTTCCTTCTAACAGTCAGGACCCTCAGCTGCAGGTCTGTTGGAGTTTACTGGAGGTCCACTCCAGACCCTGTTTGCCTGGGTATCAGCAGCAGTGGCTGCAGAACAGCAGATATTGGTGAACCGCAAATGCTGCTGCCTGATGGTTCCTCTGGAAGTTTTGTCTCAGAGGAGTACCCGGCCGTGTGAGGTGTCAGTCCGCCCCTACTGGGGGGTGCCTCCCATTTAGGCTACTCGGGGGTCAGGGACCCACTTGAGGAGGCAGTCTGCCCGTTCTCAGATCTCAAGCTGCATGCTGGGAGAACCACTACTCTCTTCAAAGCTGTCAGACAGGGACATTTAAGCGGATTTGCTAAAGATTTTTAAAGGCCAGCTGAACAAGAACATGATACACATCTAAGCTTGCCCCACAAAACAGAACATCCTCCATGAAGAATAAGTCACTTTCGTTCTACTTTTCACAAAGCATGAAGGCATATGGATACCTTCTGTGCCTCCCAAGCCTTTTCTGTTTTTCTCCTAGGGAATGACAAAGTCAGGATCTGGGAGGAATTTTGGATTTTGTTCCCCTTCATCCTTCTACCGTTGGGTAGCACTATGTCTTAATTATATCAGCAAGATGACTTCTCCATTCTTAAAACTTTCCATCTCACTGGGCAAGCTCACAGCCTTCTCAATTAGAAAATACTTGCTATATCAAACTGAAACCCTTTTTATGCAGCTTAAACAAATTGTCTTATAATTTTCCTATGTTCCATGTATTCCATTTCTTCTTATTCAAAGAAAATTGAAAAGAGCTTGTCACTCTCTGATAACTGATGTCTGTTCATGCTTCATCTCTGCATTCCTTACTTATGCTAAGGGCTCAATAAATGTCTATGGAATTACAGCCCTTCAGAGCCTTGAAGGCTGGCAGTTACACAATCGTATTTATGAATTTCATCCTGATTCTCCTTTGAATAGTATCAACTCGCAAACAACTTGGCTGTAATCCTGATCTACTAGATTATTCAAATACATGTGGCATATTATTTTTTGTTTTTGTTTTTGTTGTTTTAACAAAGTGTCCTTGTATCTACCCATGGTATAAGACAAATACATCGAAAGTCAGAAACTGAGGATGTTGTTATTGTGTAAGTGATTTCTCTACAATGAACTAAAGAATGAGAGCACAGTTCACTGATTATGAAATTCCCATAACAATAGGTATCATTTTCCATTATATTTTGCCAAGGGAAATATAATACTGAATGCAAATAGTGGGGAGTCCTTTATTATCAGAAGCATTTTGATCTACATTACAGTGCTTCACCCTCCATTCTATCCAGTCAGGTGTAGGTCTGTCTTGATAGAATGACAGAATACAGTTTCAGCAAATCCTCTTCTAAGGTACCATATAACCTGGGACTTTCATATGCCAGCAACCACCTCCTATCACTATTATCCTCATAGGAATAGGTTGGTGATTTTTATTGAATACAAAATCCTGCTGTATACCTGGTGTATTCACAAGATTCTATTTAGCAGTTGCTTTATTTGAGGGGTTTCCCATGCTAACTTGAATTTAAATACCTGTGCAGTTTTCACTTTCAGATAGCATTTGACATCTTGTTTTAAACTTTATGATTGTGTCTTCTCTCAGAGGTATGTAGATTTGGTTTCTTTTCAAAATATTATTCCATTTGATGAACCATATAGAGTGGATATAATCTGTGAGGTTCTGTAAACTTGGTCTGTTAAATATTATATTCTAAGCCAAATTATTTGTGCTTGCTACTATTGACAGTTTCACTGTACTAATTAGCTCTTTTGCCCTCTACCCACTCTGTTAAAGATACAGCACTATTCCTACTATCCCACAAAATGAAGAACAAAAAAACTGCATCAAAATTAAGAAAATATACAAAGAACAATATCAACAGCTAGATCAACATTTTGAAAAATATGTCCATTATTATTGCATATGATTGCATTTACGTATTTATGGCCAAAAGAACAACCTGCACAGTACCCTCTTTGCGAAATCTTTTCCTCCTGAAAACCTCTCCCACAGTTAGTGTTGCTTAATAAACACCTGTGTATAGCATATCTTACCTTTAAATAGAACTTTACAGTTTTTCAAGTATTTTCTCAAATCCTCCCTTAATTGATTTAGGGCAGATCATGCCCAAGTTTCCAGGGCAGAAATCTGAGACTCAGATCAAATTTCCAAGTCAACATTTACTGAGCACCTAGTCATTGTCAGTGGCACTATTAGGGGCTTGGAATCCAAAGTCAATATAGTGTGGTTGCTTCACTTTACAATGTTTAGGGACTAGTAGAGTGAGATCAGCACATTAACAATAGCCATACAGCATGGGAGAAGTACCTTATGAAGTGCTTGCAGGAGCAAAGATGCCTTCCTGGGAGGGAACATGCCTTAGAAAAGGGGACACTGGACCTGGGAATTAAAAGGTGATTAGGAATTCACCAGGGGCCAACTTGAGACCTTGAGATAGGAAAAAGAGGGTGATTGGATCAAATGTCATCCTGAGCACAGGGACAATATAAGCTACAGTGTTGAGAGGAGGGAGTGTATGGTGTGCTCTGTGTCTCCAAAGGCTGAAGGTGAGGCCAGAAAAGTAGGCTGGGGCCAGGCTCTTGAGCATCTGCCTCTGTCATGCCAGGGAGCATGTAATTCCTTCCTTGGGAGAAGAGAAGAAACATACCCATGGTTTTTGTTTTGTTTTGCTTTGTTTTCTTGAGACAGAGTCTCGCTCTATTGCCAGGCTGGAGTGCAGTGGGACAATCTTGGCTCACTGCAACCTCCGCCTACCAGGTTCAAGTGATTCCCCTGCCTCAGTCTCCCCAGTAGCTGGGACTACAGGTGCGCACCACCACACCTGGCTAATTTTTATATTTTAGCTGAGACAGTGTTTCACCATGTTGGTTAGGTCACCTGACCTCGTGATCTGCCCGCCTCAGCCTCCCAAAGTGCTGGGATTACAGGCATGAGCCACCACGCCCAGCCCATGGTGTTTTTTTGGTTTTTTTTTTTTAATGTTCTAATGAGAGAGTGCAGACTGAAATACACTGCAGAAGAGATTGTAAGTGGATAGGGAAACTGGTAATGGGGAGAGAATATTCATAAACCCACTTGCTCGTGTCCAATGTCAATGAGTAAATTTAGTAAATTCAGTGAATTGGTCATTCTATGAATTGACTTTTGACAGATTGAGTTTCAGTGAATTGGCTCACTTCCAATATAGCTAGAGAGGGCAAAAAGAAGAAAGAATACAGGAAAGAAATGAATAAACTGAATTTGATGTGTTTGTGGAATGGTAGAGCTCTCCAGCTGACTGTTAGGACACAGGTGTGGAGCTCAGGAGACTGGCATTATACAGTTAAGAGCAGAACACTAGGACAACAGCCCAGCACTTTGCATGTCTTGCTTTGTGTTCCCTAGGAGTCCATGAGTTGTAGGTTTTCTGTTCTGATGAACTTGGAAAACAACAGTCATTGTGATGTTAATTCAATCATTATCAATCCAGAGTTCTCCTCCCCTAATCCTGACCATCATGTTCTGCCTACTTTGGGAGTGGAGTGTAAACCATGTAATTATCATCCTTCAAGACAAAGCTGAAGTTCAGAGCAAAAGAAATTAACAGCTGTTCTTAATACTGCTTAAGACAATATTCCTCCACCACCACCTTTTAGAAAATAATTTTGAGTTTGTGTAGAGACAGAACAACTGAAAGTAATTTGAAAAGCTGTTTGTGGAAGAGATAGAAATATATTCATTTTTACTTCAAACCAGCAGAACTGAGACAAAAGAGTAAAACTTGCAAAGCGTAAGATTTTGCCCAATAATGATAGACGCCAACACTGCTGGCCAACACAGAGTGCCTTGCAAAGCAGAGAGCTCCCATTGCTATGTTCTTCAAGGGAAGCTGTCAATGATATTGGAGAGGAAAGCGTCCTGTAACCAATGGGCAATTGAACAAGGGGGTCTCACCATAGTCTTATGATTCTAAGAATTTAATTTAGAGGATTTGACTAATGTATGATCAATACCATATTAAGGACTTAGGGATATTTTTCTATGGCTGGCTTTAGGCTTATGTTTTTCTTAAATGTAGCCTTACCCTGTGCTTTGTGTGTGTTTGAGGGTATGTATGTATCTTTAATGAACAAGCCATAATGACTCAGATTCTATCCTCCCTCCCACTCTCATATCATTAGTATATTTGTAAACAACACATGAGTTTTAAGGGATAATGATCAGGCTACCAGCTACATTCTAGGTGTGGAATAAATAATACTATATGTAAGGAAGTGCCTTCATTGTAAATAAATTTCACATATTCCCCCTAAGTGATTATTTAAATGTAGAGATTTTGCTTATCTTGAAATAAAACTTTAATTTTTAATCTAAAAGATTAAAAAGGAATCTTTTCAATCTAAAATGAACCTTTGGAAAGGAAATTTTGGAAGATCTTTTTATGTTAATCTTATAGAAACTATATATAGAATGTTTTTAAATAAAGTGACTCAAGAAGTAAACAATAAAGAACTTAATTTTTTCATGGAGACAGAATGTTTAGGCTATAGACATTTAATCTCTAAGTGGATGACATGTACTGAGAACAGATCTTTTTCTGCCCCATCAGCCCAATGCCGACTGCATGGACGACTTGCCCACTGACTTCGAGGGCTCTCTGGGAGGTCCACCCACCAACCAGATCACAGGTGCCAGCGACACAACAGTGAATGAAAGTTCAGTCACTTTGGACCCTGCTGTCCGGACTGTGGGAGCCTTGCAGGTGGTCCAGGATACAGACCCCATCCCCCAGGAGGGAGACGTCATCTTTACTACTAACAGTGAGTTCTGCCATACTTAAAGTGACATAGCCAGAAGGACTGTTGCCTTGTAGGAATTGGAAAAAAATACCTTTCCTCAAAAAGAAAAAAATATTGAATGAGTACATCATTGCTAGGTTCATCAGTTATAACTGCCAGCTGTTGGAAGAACTGCCTTTCCTAGAGCCAGCAGGGCAGACAGCCCACCTGGCTCTGTGTGCCCATGCTCCTGCCTGCCCACACACTGACACCAGGGCTCACACATCACAGCACTGCACACTCTCCATGTCCGCTTCCCTGTGGTACCTGAGGCACATAGGGTCATGGATCTGGAGCCTCTCAGACTGGAGGGCAGGTGAGGGGAGCAACTACAAGGGGGTGCTCAGCAGGACTGGGATAGGGCACAACCACACCCACTCACCTGCGCATGCTCGCATGTGTGTACACACACACACCAGAGCCCCCTGAGTGTGCGTGTGACTGTATGAACTAGTCTGGACCACGCACAAGAGGCTGCTTTCCTTGTTGCTGTAGGATGTGGATGTGAATGGCATCCCTTTAGATGGCCATATCTGCAAGAGACACTAAACCCCTGTGCACAGTGGCCCTGAATACTGAAATACCTTCTGGGTATTTTCCCCCATCTCATACATAGACAGTCACTAAATGCTGTTCTGTTTGATGGTAGTTTTCATAAAAATATTAAATTATGTGTATTAGCATCAAGATTGAAGTAAAAATCTAAAGTACCTACTGTTCAGTCTAATATAAGAGATAAAAGCTTCAGGAGTTCTAAGAAAATCAGATGCAAATTAGCTTAGGTTTAAGGTTAAAAGAGTGAGTGGATATTGCAATTTTTAAACAAAGTGTCTTTCTTTCTCTTGATAGAAGTAACCTATTCACTGTAGAAATTTGGAAATGTAGAAAACCAGATTGAAGCATTTGAGGATATCTTCTTTGAAGTTGGTCTTTCTTTTACATATTTGTGATTTTTATAAAATGTATGAAAGCATGCTAAAATGTAAAGATATGTATTTTTCTGATGAAAAAACTTCATTGTTGAAAAATTGAGAGATAAAGAAAGAACAGACTAAAAAAAGAATGAAAAAAATCACTGAGGGCCCCACTACTTGGAAACAATCACTCTTAACCTTTTGGTTTATTTCCTGATCATCTTTAGTTGAGATGATCCATGGGATTTGAACATTGAATATTGTAACCATACCATTTTTACAGGACCTTGACAGAAGGTGACTTAAAAGGAGCTTGGTGAGAAATATCTGCACATGCAAAGTTTATTAGTTTTTGATAAATAGGACCTTTAACTTGAGAAACTTGACTTTTATAGGTATAAAGATCTCAGTATTGAAATGTTGACCATTAGGCATTTAAAAGTCATTAAAGATGGATTTTGATCCCTTTGTTTTGAAGGTTTAGACTGGTGCAGCCTGATATTAATATAATGCAAGTCATGCATGTAATTTAAATTTTTCTATGGCTACACTAAAACATTAAAAATAAATGAAGTTAATTTTAATAATATATTTTTACTTAACCCTTATCCAAAATATTAATTTTGGATAAATTAATATATCCAAAATATTAATTTTGGATATATTAATATATCCAAAATATTTTACATTTTTTGGTACTCAGTCTTCAGAATCTGGTGTGTATTTTATTTACACTTACAGCACGTTTCAGAATGTTTTTAAATAAAGTGGCTCAAGAAGTAAACAGTAAAGAAATTTTATTGAGACAAAATATTGTCTCCAATATTAAAACTATTGAGACAATATTTAAAACTATTAAGACAATATAAAGTTATGTTTATCTTCAAAATTAAAACTATTGAGACACTGTAAAACTAATTTTAACTAGCCACATTTGAAATGCTTAGTAATCACATATGGCTAGTGGCTACCATATTGGAGTGCATAGATCTAGAATACTAGTACTTTAAATGGAAGAGAACATTAAAGGTCATTTGATTTTTACCAAAATATACTTCTAATTTTTGTCATGAGAAAATTGTGCCCCAGAGGACTAAATGTCTGACTCAGGTCAAATAGTAAGTTCTCTTTTTGGTGTACCAGGTGGTCTCAGAATTTTTCCATTTATTGGACATCTTTGATTACCATCACATATATGACTATAAGTGACCTTAGTGAAATATATTGGAAGATGTGATAAAATTTTGCCAGCAGTTGAAAAACATTTAAGGCATGAGCTTGCTTTTGAGAACAAAAACAAACATTTGTAAAGGATCATTATCCTTGCAAAAGAATGACCATTTGGTTTTCAAGAGAAGATACGTCATCTGTCAGATTCCTTATTTTGAAGAGTGGGTACATACTTCATAGATCTTAGTAAAGCCAAGATGACAACTGAGAAAGCATTTTAATTTAATGTGGGTTAAATTACATCCAAAATAAAATATATGTAAATATATTGTGGGTTAAAATACATCAAAAAATAGAAAATTATGATCTATATCCATATAATTTGTAATCCCTAAACTGTTTTTGCATAAAACAGACTCAGAGTGTTTAGTTCATAGTGACCATTCTGTAGATGTTTATTGAATGACTTGAGGTAAACATGTTCAATCTAAGCTTGCAGTGGAGACCTTCTGTTTATAACAGAAGAAAAGAAAGCCAGGCAATTTCAAAGGAAGCTACTGGTAAAGATGGGATAAAGAAATAAGAGTGATATGACAATACCTACAGTCAGAAGACTGATGGCATATATGAATATGGCTATCAGTTTCTTAGTATAGAAACTAAATTTTCTCACAAAATATTTTTCCTAAACCATATATTTCTGTTAGGATTTCTCAGAATTTTACAAACATGAACACTCTGGTTATTTGTTAATGGTTTATACCATTAACTAAGTGGCTGTAATTCCTTAGGAGAAAAAGCCTCTGCTCTATACAGATTTTTTTAATTGCCTAGTGACTTACTCAAATTAAGATTTAATTAATAAATGAACAAACACAAATGCATGACTAAATGAGTCAAAAGATTCAAGTTTTCATCAACATTATTATACTCAACTCTAATGCTATTCAGAAATCATGAGGATATAGACGTAAGCGTAGTTGGATATACAATATTGCTATAAATTGCAAATAAATAACCCAGTGGAGGTTGGACATGACTTTTCTCCAAATTATTCTTTCCCCTCCTCACATCTCCACAGACCCAGGAAATTACCAAAAAAGGAAGAAATAACAGCAGCTAAGAAATACATTGTACCTATTACATACCAGGCACCCTTTTAAGCCTTTTTCATATATTAGCTCATAACAACCCTATGAGGTAAATATTATTTTTATCTTCATCTTACTGATGCAGAAATAGAGGCATAGAGAGATTAATGTCACTGTCCAATGTCACTGATCCAAGGTTGTAAGTGACAGATGGGGCTAGAACTCACTGGGCCACCGGCCCCAGAGCCTGGGCTTAGCAACGCTATGCTCAGAGACAGAACAGGGGGAAAAATTAACACAGTTGCCTACTCACTTTTCATTTA
Organism: Pan paniscus; assembly: GCF_029289425.2. Classification (NCBI taxonomy): domain Eukaryota; kingdom Metazoa; phylum Chordata; class Mammalia; order Primates; family Hominidae; genus Pan; species Pan paniscus. The sequence continues at coordinate 138,781,749 of NC_073252.2, read as the reverse complement.
GTTTATTTGTTCAGTTCTTCCATTTTTCTAAATCTCTTAAAAGATCAAAAATTTGTTTATTTCCTACTTATATTCTCATTCCAACCTCTGTTCTTTCTTTCCTGGCCCATGTGCAATAGATCAAATGCATGTCAAGGTCATTTCAGCACTCATGAAGCAAAGATGTAGAACAGATTGCCTTCAGAGTGAAAGTGGAAAAGTCTAGCATTAAAGGATCATCTTCAGCTCCCAGGAAAAAAAAATGAAAAACATTTACAGAGCCAAGGAAATTCAAACTTGTTGCAAGTCTGACATTAGAAGAAAGATGTTTTTAAGTACATATTTTTTTAATGTTTCTGACATTTCATCTTTTAAAACCTCACATGGCAGTCCCAGAACAGTGTGTCTCCTCCACCTTCATGTGAGGGGTCATTTGTATGAATGCCCACACGTTACTCACCAGTCTTTATCTGTAGGCCTGATCATGCCAAAAACACACTTTGCCTTTAACTTCTCAAGCTCAGGATGCAGATTGTTGGGTTTGCTTCCACAGGGGAAAAAAGTTCCTTAGAACCAAAGGAAAACACAGTGAAACAGACAGCCCTGTATGTTTGGAGACTCAAGAGAGAAGCGAGAGAAAGACACAGAAGAGATGACTTTATTATCCCTTCTTAAAAACACTGAGTGCCACTCCACATCTCGGAGGGGGTGGGGTCTGAAACCTTCCTGTGATTTTTCAAGGAGATTGTTGACCTCGCCATTCATTTCCTTATTCCCCTTACTGAGTCACTACACAAGTCCTCTAGCACTGCCTGCAGATCGTTACCCACTTGGCCCTTCTTCCATCTCAGACTAGAGGGAACCAACTCTTGGCCCATGGAGGGTGGGAATGGCGGAATCAAGATATGGCACATCTGCCCCATACATTCTGAAAAGCACTTGGCATGATGTGTCTGGCCAGGAGACCTGGTCTTCAAACTTTCAGAAGGAAGCAGCACACATGAATTAATGTAAAGGCAAAAACTTGGCCAGTTGAAATGAAAAATGATATGGATTTCCTCTGGGAAAATTTCCTTTGCTAACTTCCCATCAACTCTGATCCTTGGGGAAAGAGGAGTGTATCTAACGTGTTGAACAGTCATCCCTTGATACCCACAGGGAATTTGTTCCATGATACCCCCTTTCCCCCAAAGATACCAAAATCTGAGAATGTTCAAGTTTCTTATATAAAATGGTGTAATATTTGCATATCCTCCATACTTTTAAATCACCTCTAGATACTTATACCTAATATTATAGTTGTTCTAGCATATTGACTTTTTATTTGTATTATTTTTATTTGTATTATTTTTGTTGGGTTTTTTTTTCCTTGAGTATTTTTGAGCCATGGTGGGTGGTAGACCCAAGGCTCAGGCAGATGTGGGGGACCATTCTAAATGCATCTTTATTTTTGCTACATTGACCCTTAAAATGTGTTGAGTGGTTGTCAGAGTTCCTTGCCCCTGGATGAAAATTCTAGCAGGCCCAAGATTTTTCTACCTACTCTTAGGTAACTGATAGTTCTAAGAGTACCTTTAAGTTCTAAGAGTCCCTTTAAGTTGCAAACACATACCCCAAAAAATTTTTTTTCTGCTGGGCACTTTCCCTTGTAATTCAAAAAACTTGGGACAGATGAGTCGCTCTTGCTTACTCATGAGCATCCTGTGTGCCCAGGAGTCCATTTTCAGCCTCTGTCTCCTAATTTCTCCTCACCTGTCCAGGAACCCCTTTTGGGTAGGATCCACATTAACCCCATTCACCTCTAGGACACTCATACATCACCTGTCCTGACAGTCCTCTTCCAGGACAGCAGCAGTCCTCAGCCTTTGACCCCACGAAGGTCTTGGGCCTCCTCTCAAGGTTGCAGGCAGGAAGGAGACTGAGTCCACAAAAGTTTGAGACATTTTTGCTGAGTCCAACCTACAGGAAACGTATTTCAAAATCTTGTTGGGGATTCCCCTGCAGCAACCCCTCACAGGCCTGGGATTGGGAGGTGCCCTTCTCCACCCCTTTCACTAGAGGAGCAGGATTCAGCATGACATCGCTCTGTTCATTGACAATTTCTTTACCAATTACCCCATCTTCTTCCCCTTCTTTTCCATTTTTATTGCCTCAAGATGGGTGATGGGGTCAAGAATTACCGAACAAGTTCCCCTTTATACATTTCATTGCACATCTGGCAATGGGGCAGAGAGCAGAGTGATGGGTAGGGGAGGGAGAGTCTGTCTCTTGCTTCTTTGTTATTCATGCCTCTTCAGTAGAAACTGAGGCAGAAAGAGTCCCATGAAAGTGCAAGAGAATTAGTTCCTAAATGTCTTGATGGTCTTCAACTAAGGAGCACATACTTGGCTGCTATCTCTACTAAACTACAGGCTCTTAAATGGGTTAGCCTTTTTGGAAAAAAATATATATAGGTATATATATGCATATATGTATGTGAATACTTTTCAAAATGCACTTACAAGACAAAATTGTTAAAGCAGAGCTGAAGCTGCAGCACAGAGAAAAGTGGTTTTCATGCCAGCTCTGACACCTACCACTGCAAACCACCCAGGAGCTTTCCAGGGACACATACTCCAACTCATTATAGGAAAAACTTCCAAAGAGTTCATTCAGAGGTTCGTGTTTAGTCTCTGCAAGGATTTGCTTTCTCTAATTTGGGGAGCTTAATATAAACTTTTCTATGGGATTCATTGCTCCTAAAGATGCATTCTCTTAAAATTAGGCCAGAAATGACATTGATTCTTATATTTTTTAAGTTGGAGGTTTATTGAGGGAGCAATTGATGAAGCATTTAGAACATCTCTATTTAAAACTTGTAAATGCCTGTAGACCTGCTCTGACCACACCCCGAACAGGAAAACAAGAGAAAGAATGTGCGTTCAGGACTTTTTCAGGGAATCTCTGTAAATCAAGACAGTTGAGAGAAAAAGGGAGGGTTGGCATAAACTTCAGATTTCTGTTTCACATGTGCAGCTACACTTTGCTACATTTGCAAAACAGCAATGTCCAGGTTTTATGTGACTACAAAATATACTGATGCACTCAGAAATAAATATATTTAGATCAACCATTCCAGTATTGATGAGGGAGTTGCAAGAGTGAGTAGCCATGTCTGCTTTTTTGATTTGCATTAAAGCCTGAAATGGCGAAGTCTCTGTTCTTGACTATGGATAAATATGCCAGCTGGAACCAACCAGGAGAATGATCTCCCTTGGTGCCTATAAGATTCACATTAGCCCTGGAAAGATGATTGCTTTGATTTGTGAGGACATTCCATTGTGGCAGGCAAGAGACTTAGCCAGCCATTTAAGATTTTAGGCCCCACTGTCATCTTCCCTTCAGGAAATAGTTAAGCCACAGTGACTACTTCTGTATAAAACAAAGCATTTGAAGATTTTAACACTACTCCAGACAATCATTTCCATGACTCTTAACGTGCCAGGTCCCTAGAGCAACATCACCCCCTTGCTTCTGAGCCCTCTAGCTCACCATCTCCATGGCAGCTTCACCAGAGGCACAGCTGTTCCAAAAAGCAAAGATCTCTGCAATAAGCACATGCCATCATCGTCAAGCTTCGCAGATGGCAACTACCCAATCCACGATCCACAGGGTTTTCCGCAATAACATTTCTCCTCCATTGAAAACACTTGCCAATGCAAGAAAGCCCACTCAAAGCGAGACTGCCAGGGCTTTCCTGTCTTATGTGCCTGGTACCTCTGACAGGGAGGGTTGAGGATCTGCAGATTCACAAACAGCCTGTGAGAGAATCAATCAATTTAGACCACAGATATATTGCTACTTGGAGCACTCAGTCTGAGTATGACACAACCACTCACCCAGAAGAAGCTTGTCTTCCTGAACTGAAGTAACTCAGCCAACAGATTAAATACATTCATTCATTGCTGGGAGATTGTCTCATATGCCCTGAGTTACTCATTGATAGCACCATCTCCAATTGATTAATTCCTCACAATGGTATCTTGCTTTTGACATGGCTCAGCAGCTGTTACCAGCATAAGCCGGGCAAAGGGCTGGGGGGCAGACCTGCAGTTTACCAGACACTGACACACTGTGCATGGATCTTGGCAGTGAGGCAGCAGCTGATGGCAGGAAACACAGCTTGCAGGTCAGCACTTTTTCAATGTCTGAGGAGGGTCTCCTGTAAATAAGATAACATTTGTGTTTGCATTTCTATTCTAAAGCAAATCATGGGGGAAGTGCCATCATTCAGAGATTAAAAAAAGCAGGAGCAGCTGAAAATACCTCTTGGCTCACATAAGAACTGGCTTTGGAAATTCGGAGTCTGAGGGTTCTGTAAGTCAAAATATTTCAGAAGTGAAATTCAGTGGTTCAGAACAAAGGGAAGTGTCACTATTAGAACATTATTGGAGCTACTTGAGGTAAGCTGATACCACGGAAACACCACTAGCCAAAGGCAGGAAATTTGGGGTCTTAGTCCTGGTTTGGCCTCCAGTTAGCTGTGTGACCTTGAACAAGTCACTTACCCTTTCTGCATTTCTGTTAGGTGATTTCTAAGATCCTTTTCAGGCCCCTAGCTCCGTGATTAAAGTTAGAGCCCCTGTCTTAGCACCTTTCCAAGTCTCACTAGAAAGGTTCAAGGTCTTGCATCCTCACTTACAAGCCCTTCTCGCCACCTTTCTCCTTCCAGCACCACTGAGCCAACCTAGCAAGGAACTGTGCCCTTAGCTTTCTCCCCGAGCCACATTCTTAAGACTAGTGAAGGTCATTGTGAGATCCAGCATCTGTCTATCTTCATTTCAGATGAATGGCTGAGAAGACAGTGGGTGGAGGAGGCTGGAACAGCAGCACAGTTGGCCTCCGTCCACAGCTGTAGCCTGATCTCCTTCTGGGATTCCTATACACAGCGGACCCTGTCTCCAAACATCATGGTCCTCTGCTCCCAAAATGCTGTTATGCAGTATTCACCTGGTTCTTATACAGACTTCAGTGTAAATTTTAACAATAATAGCTATGATAGCATGTTATTTAAGCCAAAATATTATGCAGAAATAAATATTGAAAAAAAAAATTGATCTGAAAATTAAATTTAAAAAATAAGGAAAAACCAAAAAGGTCTATTGACATGCCATCAAATAACTAATTCACTAGTTCAACACACACTTTGCTTTAACATCCCCTGCAAAAATGTGCTTTTTACTACAGTGAAAATTATGCCTTTGCATGGTATACTTGGCTTCAGAAAATGTGTACCAAATTGTAAAGAGTGTTTCCTTTTTCATGCTGTATTTGCATTACACTAGCATATAGGTTCATTTTATAGGTTAGTGACTTTTGTTTTTACAGTAAAATTACTTCCCAGTGCTCAGGCTAATAATTTGCAGCTACCCTATATTTTTTCCATGCTATTGTCCTCCTTAGTGAAACAATCACCATCCCTGTTCATTCTGCCTTTTAAATATCTCTCCATTTTAAGTGGCCATTTCCCTCTGCCACTACTATAATTCAAGCCCTTATCAGCTCTTATCTCCCTGTGTCTTGTCCTACCATCCTCCAGTCTGTGCTCATCCTGCTTCCTGGGTAATCATTCATAGAAATCTGTTTTTGTCAGTGTTTTGCTCCAAACATTTTTCTTATCTATGGGTTACAATCTCCATCTGCCTAATCTAACAAAATCATTAAGCATTTGGCTTCTGCATCTTTCTCCCTGCCTCTTCCCCACTCCCATCTGGCTCTTTACACAGAAGCATTTTAAGCCACTTGTGGTTCCAGGTACACTGTCCTCCCATGCTTCTCCCTCCACCTGCCAAATCCTATGTATCCTTCAAGCACATCTCATCTGCTGTATTCTCTGAGATATTTTCTCTGCTCCTCCAAGCAGAATCTGGTGTTTCTTTTACAATTATCTACTTTCAAATAGCTATCTCTGATACAATTTCTTGAGAAATCACCAGTTACCCCTTTAAATTTATAGATCCTCAAAGGCTTGGACTGTGTGACTTTTTACCTTTATGTTCTAAAACCCAGCACAGTTTATGGCATACAGTTAGATTTAATAAACGTCAGTTGGATGAGTAAATGAATATGTTGAATTTTAAGGGAAACCAACTACAGTAATGGAAGGTAAAGGAGAATGTATTGCAATGTATATTTGTATTTTGGCTGCTAATGAAAATAATAAATATATCTTCCAATGATATTCAGGCTGGACCAAGGCACTAACAAACAATTCTCTGTACAGCCAGTTTCTCCAGAACGATAGTATGACCCTACCCCCGTGTGAAAGAGGAACACAGTGTTAAATTGGTCCCCCATCACAAGAGGAGAGGGAGACTAATGCCTTGTAGAAATGGACTGATGATTTATTATTTATCATTATTGATATTGTACTATGCAGCAGAAATGGAATTAAAAGCATCAGAGAGAGATGAAATAGCAGAAACAGCAGCAAAGGAAAATGTCACGGAGAAAGATTCTAACGTCTAACTGTGCATAAATTTCTGCAAATGCCCTGCTAATGTCATAAAACCAAATGCCCAGAAACCACTGAAGACTTAAGTGCAGCTTTTCATTTTTGTTTTATACCATCTACACGACCTTTACTATTTTATATTAACCCATGATAAATAAAGATGACCCTACTGTGAGATAATGTAGGTTTGAGAAAACTGCATGACTTTGGAGTCAGACAGATCTGGACTCAAATCTTGGTCTGGCCACTTACTTACTACCTGTCACCAATTCACTTAATATCTCTGGGCCTCAGTTTCCTCTTCATGAAAATTGTCAAAATAGAACCTACCTCATAGGTTTGTTGTGAAGGCTAAATGAATATATATATATATACATATATAGTTCCTAGCTTGGTGCCTGACACTTAAGAAATTATAAATGTTATTTCTCTCCCCACCCCACACACCACTTCTTCATGAGAATGATATTGGTCAGACACATCATGGTATATATTGATGAAATTGAAATTTCTAGATATAAAAATATCTGTAAGGTATCTTTGTCAGTTTCCAAGATGTAGTGTCGAGGCCTGAGAGTTCTAGATTGTATCCTAAACCATCTGCCTGTGGGGATGAAAACTGACATCACCTTGCTCTTCTTCAATTACCAGAACTACTTTAGTTCCTGAGCAGAATGGCTTGCTTGCTTGTAGTTATTTATTTTTTCACTAATTGATCATTTGAGTGTTACTGAGTTACTAGCTATAGTCTTTATGACCATGATCTCATATAAAATTATGAATGTCCTTACAACCTTATTTCCAGAGAAACCTCTGAGGTTATCAGCATCACCACTAGTCAGCCCATCAGTAAATTGGCAACCCATTAGTGTCAATTCCTAGAAAGTTGTAATTATGCCCTTTCTACACATGGCTCTGTATTGGTTATATTCAACAGATAGTGGCCTTGCCAGTAACCTTAGTGTTTTGAGCATAATGACCTACAGACAACTGCTCTATGAATAAAGCAGCAATTTCAGATTTCTAGGTCTTGATGATCTTTTTGTGTTTATAAGTTGAACCTCAGGGGACAACTTGGAAGAAAAATTTTGGAAATATCCACTGCTGTTAGGTTGGTGCAAAATAAATTGCCATCATGGCAGAAACTGCCATTTCTTTTGCACCAAACTAATCTCCAGGTTTGCAGCAAATGGGACACACACACACAGAGAGAGAGAGAAAGAGAGAGAAAGTGAGAGAGAGAACCTACTAGGATACCTTTTAAAATACAGAAATATCTAACTCACTCACCAGCTTCTTCTGTGGTGGTCCTCACTGCAAGTTTTTCCCCCGCTTTGGGGAAAAATTTTCAGGGAAAACTTCTGGAGAAAAGAAAATATATTGCAGCTTAAGTGATTTAGCCAGATTCTCCTCCCCACATCTCTCCAGGACACAATTGTGGTTATCGGTTAGGACACTCTTCACTTTGTTTGGATAATTCTGAGCGTGCAAGGATGCTTAGAAGACAGTTCTTCCTCCTCGCTCCGTAGGCTTCCCAAGGAGCACACACCAGGACATCAGGATGAGAGTCAAGCCAGGTTCCCTGTGCACACACATACACATGCACACACTCATGCACACACACACCACCACCACCACCACCAATCTCCAGCCTTGGCTCATCACCCAGAATGACTGGATAGAGTTAGATGTAGAATTAGATGTCTAGGAATTTCCAGGATTATTCTAGGCAGAGGTATCAAACTGGTGCCACCTGTGACTCTGCCTGCCTACAAATGAAATGTGTTTGGTCTTTAGAATGCTTCTGATAAAGTTCAGTTAGGATCCCACATTTAAATATGGCAAGGTTTTACATAGAAACCTGAATTTTCAATTTGGAAAAGCTGGAAGCTGCAGCAATCCTGGGCCACATTTCCTTATGGTGACACTTGGTTCAGCCCTTTTGAGGCAAAGCACGTCCTCTGCAGTTCACTGCAGCCTTGCAATCCCAAATTTATGGACAGTTTCAGGGCAGCAGTACTTCTTTCACACACAGTGCTAAGATCAATGTTTTGAATGTTCCTATTAGATCTCATTTTTTAAAAAACCCATTAGTAAAATCATACAGGGAAACAATATGTGTGCCTATGAGCCAACAACATGCACAGTTAACACACTGTCTCGTATCTAATGTTCGCAGCAGGGAGGAACAATTAGTAGATTTATAGACTAGAGTTCCATCAAAATTTCTTTGTCAAACAAATCACTCATTTCTGTAAATTAAGACTTATGCCTTAATCAGGGCTGTCAGCACAAGAAAGTATTGGCTGCACTTACACTCCTGCTGTGCAACAAGAACAGTGGAATGAATTTTTAAAAGAAAAATAATCCCATAATAATACTGCCACTGTTATTTAAATAAGGAGTTAGAAAATAGGATTTAGAAATCAAAGTTTAAGCATGAACTCAATGGGTTAAAAAGCATATCTTCCTTGTTAAAAAACTGAGATAAAATATATGTAGTTGGATACATAAATACTTGCATACACAAGCACATACATGCATGCATATGTGAAAGTATGTGTGCCTGTGCACATCTGTATACCAAGTGTGCCCACGCACCTACGTAGAAACATAAACCTATAACATGTTCATATATGCATATCATATGTCAGACATTTGTACCTAAAGCAGTACTTTGACATGCATGCACATCTGTGCTTTTATCTAGCATAAATGCATGCCTGCACGCATACATACATGTTACTCAGTACCATCAACTTTATGTAATAGTAGTTAGCCATGTCTCAGCAGGGATCATTGAAATTTCTCGTCATGGGTCTCCTGATTACTCCTAGAAATGAAACTGTAGTTGCAGCTTACCTCATAAGAGAAAGAACAACTCAAAAAAAAAATGTGTGCATCATTTTTTTTGTTAAGTGAACCTAAGGCTCTCTAATATCTGGAAAAATTAAATATGCCCCTACAAGTAAGGCAGTTCCTAATTTTAGGAATAGTATATTCCTAGCATCCAAGCCCTATGATAGAACAACACCTTTGGGGCCAAGTAAAATTGTATGTGTCCATCCATACTGAGTGGTAGTAGGTCTCTTTATCTGGTGGGGCATCAAGGAACATGATCAGATAGTAAAGGCACTGTAAGTAAAGTGTAGGTCTTTGTTAGACAGCAGAGAGAGATATTGAAATTTCCCGTCCCTAATTTATGTCCCTGAAAATAATGTACGTTCTTGGTAGTAAAGCTAGGTCAAGGCCCAAACCTGCCACCTGCTATCTGTGTAACTTTGGACAAATGGCTCAACCTCTCTGTACCTCTAGTTCTCATCTGTAAAATGGAGGTAATTTAGAGAATACTTACCTCTGGGATTAAATGTAATGCAATAATCAGTAGAAAAGTACCTGGTCCATAATAAGCATTCAAAAAAAATGTAAGGGGCTCAAACACTAGTAAACTTTGTGCCAAGAATCTTAGAGAGCTTTACATATTTTATTTAACCTTTACAATTATCACTCTTTTATATCTAAGAAACTGAATTAGAGAGCAGTCTAGGAACCATGTCAGAGGTCACACATGGAGTAAATGGCAAGGCTGGAGTGAAAACTCTTGTCACTCTCATCAAAGCCCAGATTCTTTCTCTAGTTTCTCAAACCAGTTTCCAGCTATGGTCTGAACACCCACCTGGGCTGTAGTTGGAGTGCAGATCCATAGGCCCCTCCCCAGATCTACTCAATCACAGTTTCTAGGGGTAGGCAGAGAATTGTCACTTCTATCAGGCTTCCTGAGCAATTCATTCTAAAGCCAGAGTTTCAAAACGTATGCCCAGCAACCCCAGAGTGCCTGCCCGAGGAAAACAGAACCCAAGTCAATGCACACATTCTAAGTGGTATCTTATCTCTACAGCGTCTTGAAATTTTCTCATATTAATTGTATGCAGGGGTACTGGAGGTAGAACATTCTCTTCAGTCAAACTAACTTTACCTATTTCTTGTTTACTCTGCCTTGAGAATCTCCCCACTGAACACATAAGTGCAATTGTGTGTGCTTGATCCTTAGAGGATCCTTCTTAATAGACCCATGCTGTGTGTGGATACATGCAATAAAGACGACCACTGGATCCTTACAGCCCTGGTCCAAATCCCAAAATACAATGATAGGAAATACAAGTAGGTTTTTACTTAGTCATGCCTTACTTGTGATCTTGATGGTGGTTTAATCCTAGCAGCCAACATTGCTATCTGGGGAAGGCTGCTGCCTTTTGATTATTATAATAATGGCTTCTTTGCTCATGAAACATCCCCGACCTGATGTGTGACCTACACACGGTGGTGCAGGCATTCTCTTACATTTTTAGCATAAACCATAATTCTAGAATCATCTACTAGAAAAAGAAAGTGCTTCCTTTCTTTTTTAAAGAAAAAAAAATCTTAGATACTGAAATAAGTCCTTGAACGAGCAGATCAAAAGATAAGTTTTGAAAGAATTACCATTGGTTTTCTCAGATGCATAATTTTACTGAGGGAAGAATTCTTTGGTGTCATAAAATTAACTACCATAAGAAAAAGGATAAGACAACAAGGCTACATTTTATAGTTTCTTTGGGTGCATTGCAGCTAAGATCTGCAACACAGAACTAAGAGTTGGTAACTGCTAAGCAGAATGATCTGCCACCAAAGTTAAGAGTATAGACAATGTGTTCTGGGAGCTGATAATTGGCAGGAGGTAATAATGGTAGGAACTCTATTTTTCTTTGTTTTTATTTTCCTATCTTGATGAACAATTACAGTTATGGAACATACGGAACCATAGCTTTGCTCTTATAATGTATATAGGCTAATTTCCTACAGAGACATATGTTTTTTGCTTCCAAGGCATATTGTGGGGACTTTGACTTACATTGATGCATAGCTATGCTTATAATATGCCCATTTTCTACTTCCAGGGCTGTCTCAGTGCCTAAATATTCATCTTCCCCTTAGAGAAACCCTGTCTCTAAAAATATAACCATAAAATAGAAAAATATACTCACTTATGATGCTGGAATTCCCATCAAAGTTTTGAAGGAAAAATGTTCAAACAGTCTCAGAAATCCCAATTAGCCCTCATGCTACCTGTGCCCCCTGACCCTCTCCAGGAGATTTTCTCTTAAAGGGAGTGGGAGAAAACCAAAGGGGACCTGGGATTTAGTCTCTAGTGGGTTAATGAACAGGATCCACAAAGGTAGTGTTCTCAAGGACCCTCATTTCTTTTTGCCAGGCTTGCAGATTCCTGGGGCAAGAAAGAGTCTGCTCTCCCTGAGAGTTCCCTGAATTGAAGATGCTCCCTTGGTATCCATGGAGACTCAGGCAGCTCAGCCCCAGATGAGCAAGTTATTTGTGACTTCGAGATTTATGGATTTGTTCACTCTGCACCATACTTACATTATTGACAAGGCATCTACATTACAGGAAACTGCCGACATAGTCTCAGGCAGCTTTCTTCATGGCAAAATAATATAAAATATTTGCAGGCCAGACAAAAATAAACATTGAAGATCTATTCAGCAGTACCTACTATTTAGGACATGGGCCATGTTTGTGGCTGCAGATTTTTTAAGAATACAAGTTCAAAATGTGCATTGATTGTTTGTTACTGGGAAGCGCTGGCAAAATGTTAAACAAAGCATGCACCAATCAAAGGAGGGGACCCAGGATCTCTATCATGGACAAATATTTAGGGTTATTTGTCTTAAATATTTATGGAGTTTAAAAAGTGGGGGATGGGGCTCATTATAAACATCAGTAATCATCCCAAAAAGCAGCAGCATGATCCTTTAAAAAGAAATAAAAATTCAGAAACTACGTGGGCCACATGTTAAAATGACTTTCTGTTGTGGAAAGGTCACAGAATATATTAACAATAACTAGGGAGATAAAACATTATAAAACACTCTGAAGATACCTAGAAGACCTCATCAGAAGTTAATCTGGAAGTCTTTCATTAATTAAACACAGCTATTTTACCAAAAGATGTTGGTGATTTAGCATAAGATTTATTAATGCCTATTTTGAGCTAGGATGACATTGCCCCTCCTCTGAAGGAATTTAGGTTTGAACAGATGTAAAACAGATGTGTACAAAATAGCAGTTACTTTGCCAAGTGCTGTTTCTTAAGAACAGATCTCATTTGCCAGATCTACTAAAAGCTTTGTCTACATAAGGGATTTGCATAGCTTTCCTGAGTTTAGAAAGAGACAGAGAAAGGAACCATCACTCTTCAGCTTGTGGAGGAAATACTAAAACCTTAACCCCCCATGTTAAATTCCAGGAACTCCCTATGGACTTGTTTAGGGAATTTGGCCTTTTGTACATATATTGGAGAATATTAGGATGAAATGCCTCTGTCTTAGATTTTGCATTCCTAATACTAGAAAATTGCTAGTTTTTCAGTTTTAAAATTTTAAGAATTTTCCTAATTCTGTGTTTATTATGTACATGTTTAGTCACTCATGATAATCCAACTCTAAACGATACCTTTTCAGTTCTTCTCAATTCTTCATTTTTAAGCTTCACAAGCCCCCACCAGAACAACTGGCTTATTCACACCCCCACCACTGCCAGCTTCAGGAACCATTCCACACAGGTTCTTCTTAGGGAGGTGCTCTTCCTTCTTAGGGAGGTCCCTCTTCTTAGGGAGGTGCTGAGCATGGTTCTAAAAGAGAAACAAGGAAACAGAAAATGATCTTAAAAGGTACCTAATAAGGTGGAGTTGGAAAGAGCAGGAATGAGATTCCTGTCCCATAATAAATGAAACACTTGAGCTCGCTGCTCAGTCTAGGTCTTGTTTTTCTTAGCCTACTCTGTGGTTTTGCCTTGATTCCTTAGCATGATGTATTCCACATAGCATTGATATCAAAAGAGCATAAGTCCCCTTCCCCAGTGTTTTATCCTTTCAAAAAATCAACATGATGTCTTCAGATTTTCCCATTTATTCAGTACATTCAAGTGATAACTTTTGCATTTCTTTTATTTCTATAGCATTAGAGATGGAGTCTTGCAAAATAAGCCCCTGACCCCTGAGAAATTACAGTCTGCTCTAGTTAGGAGAAAAAACATCCATGGGTGGAATATTTAAATAATGAAATAAGGAAGCGGTGTTAATCACATGCCTGGAATATTGTGAATAAAAGTGTTCTTTGGAGAAAGGCCGGGGGGTGGTCACGGTGGCAGCACTACCCTCAGACCTTTTTTTTCTTTTAAGAGATGGATCTCACTCCATCTCCCAGGCTGGATTGCAATGGTGCAATCATGGCTCACTGCAGCCTCAATCTTTTGGCTCAAGCAATCCTCTTACCTCAAGCTCCTGAGTAGCTGGGACTACAGGTACACACCACCACACTCAGCTAATCTTTTAGCTTATTATTTTTTTTAAGAGATGGGGTCTCACTATGTTGCCCAGGCTGGTCCCAAACTCCTGGCCTCAAGCAATCCTCCTGCTTGGGCCTCCCAAGTGCTGGGATTACAGGCATGAGCCACACTACACCAGCCTCCACAGACCTTTTACTCTAGGGTACAGTTTGGCTACATCCCTCCCCGGGGGAAGGAACTTGTGAGGCCAAGAAGTCGCCGACATCCCTCCCCAGGGGGAAGGAACCTGCGAAGCCACGAAGTCACCCAGACTCCCTAACCCACTTTCTGGAGACAGAGTTAGCAGGATACAAAATTGCCATTGTATGGAAGTCCTGAATTGGCCACACCTTTGCCTTTGAGTTTTTAACAAAAGTCTTTTTCAAACCCAATATTTGTGTACAGTTCAAATGTAATAAAGAGATCAGCTTAAACTCATGGTTTTTTAAGTTAATAAATACATGAAAAGCAGCCAGCACAGGCTGGTGAAGTATAGGTCCTTCCCCTCCCTTGTTGTTGCATCACTACAAGCGGAGGCATTTGGCAGAATTAATTTTAGCCATCAGATGCTTGTTTTGTTTTAGCTTTTCAGGAAACATAGATCAGATTAGCAAAAGAACTACAGATCAAATTAGTTAAGTAAATGAGGGGGTTCAACAACTTCAACAGATTCATTACACTATTAGTCATCTGCCCTCGTACATTGCTATATAGGTGTCCCTCCATCCAACTGCATATCAAAAATATTCAGGAAAAAAAAATCTCAATCCAACAGTAGAAAATAGTACCAATAAAATCTACAGTACAATAACTATTTAGGTAGCATTTACATTATATTAGGTGCTATAAGTAATCTAGAGATGATTTAAAGCAGCAGTTCCCAACCTTTTTGGCACCAGGAACCAGTTGCTTGGAAGAGAATTTTTCCACAAGAGAGGTGGTTGGGGGGACGGTGGTGCTTTCGGGATGAAACTCTTCCACCTCAGATCATCAGGCATTAGTTAGATTCTCACAAGGAATGCACAGCCTAGATCCCTCATATGCACAGTTCACAATAGGGTTCCTGCTCCTATGAGAATCAAATGCTCTGCTGACAGGAGGCGGAGTTCAGGCAGTAATGCTCACTCACCCTCCACCCACCTCCTGCTGTGCGGCCCAGATCCTAACAGACCATGGACCGGTACCAGTCGGTGGCCCAGGTTTAAAATATACAAAAGGATGTGCATAGATTATATGCAGATTCTACACCATTTTATGTAAGGAACTTGGGCATCCTCAGATTTTGATAGGGGGCAGTGTCCTGGTACCAATCCCCCACGAATACTGGATACGGAAGGACAACTGTGCTAAATGCTAAAGGAGGGGGAGGAATGGAGGGGTTTGGAAAGAACTGTCTCAGCTGGGCTTGTTGCAGTTATTATTGTCAACTTTGTCATCACCACTATCATTTTCCACCACTGTCCAGCCTTCCCAGTTCCTCCCACAGTGGTCCGTGGGGTGCTCTGTGGACCTGTATGACTTCATGGAGCACCGTGAAACCTACTTGAGCAAGAACAGAAGAGCTAGGTTCAAGTCCTAGTTCTGCCACTTACTACTGGCTCTTTCTGAGACTTTGAGAGAACTATAGCCTTTCTGAAAGTTAGGTAGCCTGCTGTAAAATGGGCTCAAATGTGTTCAAGAACATTGGAAACTAAATCAAATATAATGGATGGTGATGATGGTGATAAAATTATAATAGCCACTGTTATAAAAAAAAGTGTGTTAGAACAATTCTTGGCCAAATCTATCATTTTCTACCAGTGCTATTCCTACTCACACATCCCACCTTCATTGCCACCTGCCATGAGCATGGAATATAATAATAGGTGCAGACAGGTGACTAGCTATTATTATAGTTAACCTTTAGTGAGATCAGTGATTTAAAATGGTACTTTACACCTCTTCATTTCTCTTATTAATTTGACATTTATTTTCTGGAAAGCCAAAACAAGTGGTAGCATCTGGAAGCTGCATTAAACTCCTCAAAAGGTCCCTTCCTAGGAGAAGCAAGTGATTTTGTATTCTTAGCTCTGAAAACAAGGAAGGGAAAAGGAAACTAACGTTTTTGGAGAACTTGCTAAAAGATACATTGTATTAGTCTATCAGGCTGCTATCATCAAATAACATAGACCTGGTGGCTTAAAGAACAGACATTTATTTCTCACAGTTCGGGAGTCTGGGAAGTCCAAGATCAGGATGGCTGCATGGTTGACTTCTAGTGAGATACCTCTTCCTGGCTTGAAGATGGCTGCTGTCTCTCTGTGTCCTCAGTGGTGAGATGAGAGAGTGAACTCCAGTCTTTTTCTTATAAGAACACTAATCCTATCATGGGCACCCCAACCTCATAACCACATCTAAACCTAATTACCTCCCCAAACCCCCACCTTCTAATATCATTATATTGGGGTTTAAGCTTTCAACATATGAATTTGGGGGAACAGAAACATTTAGCACACAACACATGTACAGGGAAAAATTGTTATAATAGTGAAAAATATTGTAAATAACCTAAAGGTTTCTCTGTTGGGGAAAGGACGAATAAACTATAGCATATTCTTAGATGGACTAGTTTTTTTTGTAGCAGTTATCAAGAATTAAATACATAACGAATTAAATCTGAAAACAAGATAAGGAAAAATAAGTAAATTGCAGGATAACACAAATAGCAAGCTTTCTTTCGTATAAAAAATGCTAACACAAAACATTATGTAACTTGTACATTGATTTTTTTGTTACCTGCACACATATACACACACTGATTTGCATGAAAGATACTGGAAGAATTCATATCAAATCAGAGTGGTGGTTGCTGTGTTGGGGATATAAAACTAGTGGTGAGACACAAAAGGAGCTAATGTGGGGGTTTTTGTTTTTTGTTTTGCCTTAATTAAAAAGGCAGGCTTAAATGAAACATCATTCATTCAATAAAAATTTATTCAGAGCCTAGTAAAATTCAGATCCTCCTTTCTATGCTGGGGAATCTTGGGGCAATGCAGGCAGTTCCTGACTTCATGGAGATTACATCCTATTGAATAAGATAAGAAATATAGAATATGTCAGGATTCAATTATCAAAAATAAAATCAAAATGAGGCCAAGTAAGGAGTTAGAGAATGACCAGGGACTATTAATTAGGGCAGGCAATCAAGGAGGGCTTATCTGAGAAAGTGACATTGGACAGAGACCTAAATATCATTAAGCATTGACACTTAGTGATGGAGACACCGCAGTTTGGTTCACTATATTATTCCCTGTAACTTTGTAGCATTTAAAAATCTCTCTTTCCGCCCACCAAAAAAAATTCTGCTTCAGAGTAGCGTGAGATTTTTAAAGAGGTACCAAACCCAGATGAAGCATTTAGGGATTGCAAACTTTTGAATCAATGATTGGGGTTAGGAGGAATGTGTATAGAAAAACATCACATAAAGTAATGACTTGGTTTTATAAGTGGGAAACAAAAAATGCAAATTATTTTTTAAAATACCAACTCCAGAATTCAACAAAATCTTCCTGATAGGTAAGGATTCAGGAAAAATCACAGTACTTCTGAAAGGTGTAAGAATAGAGGTGTCAAACCTTCACCAGGAGGGATAAGATTTTTAATTTTATCAAAAGGGAATGTGACTCTTTTAAAAAGAAGTTTGAGAATCTGCTCCAGAAGGGAAAATAAATCATTTAAATGAATTGTTTAAGCCAGGCACAGTGGCTCATGTCTGTAATCCCAGCACTTCGAGAGGCTGAGGCAGGAGGATTGCTTGAGCCCAGGAGTTTCAGACCACCCTGGGCAACACAGCAAGACCCCATCTCTATTTTTTCATTTAAAAAAAACAAACAAACTGTTTAAAGAGTTAGAAGACCCAATCTCAGCACTGACATAGTAAGTATTATCCCATTCAACCAACATGAGATGCTGGGTTTCTTATCCATCTCCTTCGTATGAAGTGAATGGGATGGGTTAATATAATCATGAACAACTAAATAGCTTCAACTTTATCATGATCACCAATAGCCTACTTTTTATTAAGGATTTCTTTGAGCCAGAAACAGGGATAAATGCTTTATATTCATTATCTTATTTGGTTGAGAGAATTACTGAGTAAATAATCTCTAAGTCTCTTTCAGCTTTATCAGCCTAGTAAGGAAACAAGAAGAAAGCACAAGAGACTGCTACATGAGCTGTGGTTTCCATCTGCAGGGGCAAAATGGAAGACAAATGTCAGGCTCAGCTCAGTCCCCCTTATTCCTTTTGCCCTTTCGTGTATCCTTACCTTGTTGAGCAGCTTACCTCATTTGTATCTCTTTTATTTTCACCCTAAACTCATAGCAAGGAATTCTTGTTGCGAGGACAAATATTTATTACAAATTCTGTTTTTTGTTCTAAACACAAAGAGCTGAAAATTATGTTCTGTGAGCCAGAGGAATGGGTAGGGTTATGATCTTATAAAATGCATGACTGCCCCATTGCTCTTGTTACTATATGCTTTAGATAAAATCCATTAGATTGTCCGGGAAGGCATGTGAACACACCAGTCCTAGGTGAATTTCAGTAATTTATTGTTGGGACATCAACCCAGGCTCTGGGTCAAAACATCAAGCCTCTTTTCTGTAGCTAAGAGTGAGTCTGTCACCTTTTCAGAGCTTATTCATACCACCACTTTGAGCCATCCCCTCCTCCCCATCCCCCAACATACCAGTTATGACCTGCTTTCAAACCAACTAAAGGTGAATTATGCAATATTTATTGGAAGATGAGCAACCAGAGATTCTTCTAAACAAATTACTTACAATCCTTAAGGTTTTTAATCAGGCTTCTTCACGTGCTTTCTGGAGAAACAGATAGTCAGAATGGTCAGAAATGATAAAAACCTTAAATAGACTGGAAGTCAAACAGGTTGATGTAAAATGATGCCAGCATAATAAGAGCCAAGCATGCTCATGTCAGTGTTTGGTCTCCAGTTATCATTGAGATGTTTACCTTATGATGTGTTTATGCTCTTCCTGAGGACTATATATTTAGGCACATTATTTAAAATGCTTCTTTCTTTTTGAAAATGCAGGTGTAAGAGAGTATGTTTCTATTTCTGTTTTCCTCTTCCCAACCCCTCCCAGAGCAAAGTAAAGGATTCCCTGCTTTGCTGTGTTCTGCAGCTTGACCTTTAAACCAGACTTTGTGTTTCCATCAGAGCCCTGTTCTCTAGTTTCTTCTGGCTCTAGTGTTGTGCTATCTTGTAACAGGGTGACACTTGTACAAGCAGTAGGGATAAGGCTGTCACATGGTGAATGAACTCTTTATGAAATGTTGATGCGTCGACCTACATCCAACAACACTGAAGAAATAGAATATTACAGAAACAGTGGGATGATAGCCAGGGAAAGGAAGGGTATAGTTTGTCACCAGCACATTAATGGGCAAAGAAGGAGCCCAGAAAGCTTAGTGGGGAAAGAATAAAACAGATTCTCAGTAAATATATTAAATCCAATATTAGCTGCATATTATCTGGCATAGCATATAGTGCACATACTGCATAGCATTGTGTGTATGTATATATGCGTGTGTATTTATCAAATCTCATTACAGGCTACAAAAAATGTATTATTATCAGTACTTTACTGATGAGGAAGCTGAGATTGTTTATTTCTCAAGATTTTATCTAAGCAAGTATTTGTCAAGTATCAACATCATATCATACATGTAAGTTAAATAGAGCTGTGATAATTTAGCCTGGCATTCAAATCCTTCTGCAATCTGAATACCACCTATCTTTCTAATACCATTGCCTGTATTGAGTTACACCAGTCAGGAAAATGGAAATCACTCTAGGGATTTCAAAATAAGGAAATTTAATTCAAGAACTTAATTACAAAAATTTGGGGGGAAAATGAACAATTCCTACTTTGCACCATACATTAGCTTGAAATGAGTCACAGATTTCTATGTAAAAGCTAAAAGTATAAAAGTTCTAGAAGAAAACATAGGAGTAAATGCTAGCAACTTTAGGATAAGCAAATATTTCTTAGATAGGACTTAAAAAGCGAACCATTGACAAAGTTGATACGTTGGCCTTTATCAAAACTTAAAACTTTTAAAATTAGCTTGCTGTGGTGGTACGCACCTGTAGTCCCAGCTACCAGGGAGGCTGAGGTAGAGGGGGATTGCTGGAGTCCAGGGTGTCGAGGCTGCAATAAGCCAAGATTGTGTCACTGCACTCCAGTATGGTCAACAGAGTGAGACTGTCTAAAAATAAATAAATAAAACTTTTGTTCCTTTAAGGACATCTTTAAGAAAATGAAAAGTCAGGCCTCAAGCTGAGAGAAAATATTTGCAATACCTATGTCTAACAAAGAATTTGCATTCAGAACATATAAAGAATTTGCATTCAGAACATACAACTCAGTAAGAAGACAAACAACCCAATTTAAAAATGGGCAAAGCATGTGGGTGACCTGCCTTATGTCACTAGTGGAGCATTGTGGGATGCCTAGTTCAGCTTTTCTTATTTATTTCCTGTTTTTCACTACTACCCACTCCACTCAGCTGAACACAACAACATACACACGTGTATGCACAGTCCTCTATTCCGGAAAAATGTGGAGTAAAAGCAAATAAGTAAAAGCTAACATTGACTTAAACATTCACTTTCCAAAATAGATGTACATACTTTTTTTTTTTTTTTTTTTTTTTTTGGTGATGGAGTCGCCCTCTGTTGCCCAGGCTGGAGCGCAGTGGCGCTATCCCAGCTCACTGCAAGCTCCACCTCCCAGGTTCACACCATTCTCCTGCCTCAGCCTCCCGAGTAGCTGGGACTACAGGCGCCTGCCACCACGCCCGGCTAATTTTTTTGTATTTTCAGTAGAGACAGAGTTTCACTATGTTAGCCAGGATGGTCTCGATCTCCTGACCTCGTGATCCACCCACCTCGGCCTCCCAAAGAGATGTACATACTTCTTAGAACATATATAAAAAGAAGCTCAAGCTAGGTGCTGTGGCATACGCCTGTAATCCCAGCACTTTGGAAGGCTGAGGCAGGCGGATCCCTTGAGGTCAGGAGTTTGAGACCAGCCTGGCCAACATGGCAAAAATCCCATCTCTACTAAAACTATAAAAATTGTCTGGGCATGATGGTACGCACCTGTAATCCCAGCTATGTGGGAGGCTGAGGCAGGAGAATTGCTTGAACCTGGGAGGCCGAGGTGGGCAGATCACCTGAGGTCAGGAGTTCAAGGCCAGCCTGACCAACATGGAGAAACCCCATCTCTACTAAAAATACAAAACTAGCCAGGCGTGGTGGTGCATGCCTGTAATCCCAGCTACTCGAGAGACTGAGGCAGGAAAATCGCTTGAACCCGGGAGGCAGTGGCTGCAGTGAGCCGAGATCGCACCACTGCACTCCAGCCTAGGCAACAAGAGCAAAACTCTGTCTCAAAATATATATATATATATATATATATATATATATATATATATATATGTACATATATATAAAATATATGTACTCTTTTATAATATATTTTATATATATATAAATTAGCTGGGTGTGATGGCACGCACCTGTAATCCCAGCCACTTGGGAGGCTGAGGCAGGAGAATTGCTTGAACCTGGGAGGCAGAGGTTGCAGTGAGCTGAGGTCACACCACTGCACTCCAGCCTGGGTGACAGAGCAAGCCTCTGTCTCAAAAAAAAAAAAAAAAAAAAAAGATTGATGTTGGAAAAAATGTAGAGAAACTAAAACTCTTGTACACTGCTTGTGGAGATGGAAAAACAGTACAGCCATGTTGAAAAAAACTGTTTGGAAGTGACAGGAGGAAGATGGCATAATAGAAAGCCCCAGATCCTCCTTCCTCCATGGAGATACCAACAGACTTAAGAAATGTATATAGACCAATTGTCTTTGGAAGAAATAACAGAAACAAGTTAAGAAGTTCCTGCACTCCAGGCAAGGACAAAGCCAAGTGCTTGGAAGCGCAGGAGGAAAATTCATGGAACCCAGTCATTCACCAGAGCCCCTCCCCTCTAGTATAGCATGGTGCCATTGGAGAAAACTCCCAACTCAGAGTTCTTCTCAGGCAGAGAAAGAGAAAAGTGATTGTAAAGTGGGATGTCTAATATTCTGACTTTTGGAGGGGGTGTTACCTAAGGGACTGGCTTCTGTCTTGCCTAAATCTAAGCACAGATAGGAACAAGGCAGCAGGTCAGGGGCCAAAAAAAACAAAGGTGATGAAGAGGACTTGGTTGAGCACGTGTCTCAAACAGAAACACAAGGGGGAGCTCCAGTACCACAGCTTGCTACATAGCACCAGAAAGGCTTCAATGATGCAGCCACTGGGGAAGCTTCTGAGTAAAACTGGCAAACCCCTGCAATTAGATTACATACAAAAACCCAGAAAGCACACATCCTCAGAAAAGGCCTGAGAGATCTCCAGAATCTCTAGCTGGGCTGGTTGGCGAACTACCTGTACCTGTATGAAACCAGACTTAAAAGACTGGGAGAAGTGGCAGATAATTCAAATACTGAAGTCCCAACAAAGCATGAAAAGGAGTACAAAGAAACAGGAAAATATGGCCCAATCAAAGGAACAAATTAAATATCCAGAAATTACCCCTAAAAAATGGAGATATATGAATTATCAGATAAATCGTTTCAAAAGAATCATCTTAAAGATGCCCAATGAATTAAAGGAGAGCACAGATAGAGAGCTGGATATAATTAGGAAAATGATGTATGAATAAAATGAGAATATCAACAAAGAAAAACTATGAAGAAGAAACAAACAGAAATTCAAGAGTTGAAGACTACAGTAACTGAATTGAAAATTTTACTGAGGGAGATTAACAGCAGACTTGATTAAACAGAAGGAAGAATCAGTGAACTTGAGGAAAAGTCACTTGAAATTATCAAGTCATAAGAGCAAAAAAAAAGTGAAGTACAATAAAGAAAGCCTAAGGGACTTGTGCTGTACCATCAGGTGGACAAATATGTGCATCATGAGAGTTCTAAAAGAAAAAGGGAGAGAGAAAGGGTCAAAGAGCTTCTTCAAAGGCATAATGGCTGAAAGCTTCCCAAATCTAAGGAAAGATATGAACATCTAAATTCAAGAAGTTCAGTGAGCTCTAAATATGGTAAACCTAAAGAGGTCTACACTGAGACACATTACAATCAAATTGTCCAAAGTCAAAGACAGAGGTAGAATCTTGAAAGCAGCAAGAAAAAATTAGCTCATCACACACAAGGGAGCTTACATATGATTATCAGCAGATTTCTTAGCAGAAACCTTATAGGCTAGAAAAGAGTGAGATGATATATTTAAAGTACTGAGAAAAACGGAAAAAAATGTCAACCAAAAATACTATATACTGAAAAACTGTCCTCAAAACTGAAGGGGAAATAAAGACTTGCCCAGATTAACAAAAGCTGAGAGAGTTTGTCATCACTAGACCTGCCTTACAAGAAATGCTAAAGTGAGTTCTTTAAGTTGAAACAAAAGAACATTAGATAGTAACACAAAAGCTTATGGCACCATGAAGCTCAATGGCAAAAGTAAATATGTAGACAAATACACAATACTGTAATAGGGTGGTGCATAAATACTATAATGGTGGTACATAAATCACTTTTAATTCTGGTATAGAATTTAAAGGACAAAGGCGAAAAAAACTATGTTAATGGATGTAAAATATACTAAAGATATAATTTATAACATCAGTAACTTAGTGTAGAAGGGAATATATAAGAGTAGAGTTTTTATATGTGACATTATCTGCTTAAAATAGATTATTATAACTCTAACATGTTTTATGTCATCTCTATAGTAACCACAAAGAAAATACTCAAAAAAGTACACAAAAGATAAATGAGAAACAAATCAAAGTATAGCACTACAAAAAAAAAAAATGAACAAAACTAACAAGAAGGCAGCAAGAGAGGGAAAAAGAGAGATAACTACAACATAGAAAATGATAAACTGAAAATAATAAGTACTTCCTTATCAGTAATTAACTGTGAATAAACTCTCAGATCAAAAGACTAAATAAATGAAAAACAAAAGGCAACTATATGCCATCTACAAGGCAGTCACTTTAGATTTAAGGACATACCTGAGCTAAAGGGAAAAGATGAAAGAAGATGTTCCATGTAAATGGTAACCAGAGAACAGAGGTGCTCACATCAGAAAAAAGACTAAGTAAACAACTGTCATAAGAGACAAAGAATCTCATTATATAATGATAAAAAGATTAATTATTCAGGAAGATATAACAATTATTAATATATATTTACCTAACAGAGAACCCAAATATATGAAGCAAACATGTACAGAATTTAAAGGGAAAATAGTAACACAATAAGAGTAAGAGATTTCAATACCCCATTTTCAAAAATAGATAGAAAACCAGACTGAGAACAATAGGCATAAGTAGAATAGAGCAACACTATAGATCAGTTGGATCGAACAGACATATACAGGACACTCCACCCAACAGTAGCAGAATACACATTTTTCTCAAATGCACATGAAACATTCTCAAGGATAGATCACATGTTAGACCACAAAACAAGTCTTAAGAAATTTAAGAAGATTGAGTGGCTCACGCCTGTAATCCCAGCAGTTTGGGAGGCCGAGGCGGGTGGATCACAAGGTCAGGAGATCGAGACCATCCTGGCTAACATGGTGAAACCCCATCTCTACTAAAAATACAAAAAATTAGCTGGGCGTAGTGGCGGGTGCCTGTAGTCCCAGCTACTCAGGAGGCTGAGGCAGAAGAATCGCGTGAACCTGGGAGGTGGAGCTTGCAGTGAGCCGAGATTGCACCACTGCACTCCAGCCTGGGCGACAGAGCGAGACTCCGTCTCAAAAATAAAAATAAAAAAATAAAAAAGAAAGAAATTTAAGAAGATTGAAATCATACCAAATATCTTTTCCAACCACAGTGAAATGAAACTAGAACTCAATAGCAAACTGGAAAGCTCATCAAAATGTAGAAATTAAACAACATCCTCTTTTTTTAAAGAGATGGAGTCTTGCTTTGTCACCCAGCCTAGAATGCAGTACATGATCATAGCTCACTGCAGCCTGAAACTCCTGGGCTCATGATATCCTCCCACCTCAACCTCCTGAGTAGTGGGACTGCAGGTACATGTCACTACACTTGGCTCTTTTGCTTTGTTTGGTTTTTCATAGAGACATAGTCTCATTATGTTGCCCAGCCTGGTCTCAAACTCCTGGGTTCAAGCAGTCCTCCCACCTTGGCCTCCCAAAGGGCTGAGTTTACAGGCATGAGCCCCCATGCCCAACCAACACTCTCTTGTATAACCAGTGGGTCAAAGAAGAAATCACAAGATAAACTGGAAAACGTCTTGAGACAAATGAAAACAAAAAGGTAATGTACCAAGACTTATGGGAGGCAACAAAAGAAGTACAAAGGGGCCAGGTGTGGTGGCTCATGCTTGTAATCCCAGCACAATGGGAGGCTGAGGCAGATGGATCCCTTGAGCTCACAAGTTTGAGACCAGCCTGGGCAAAATGGTGAAACTTCATTTCTACAAAAAAATACAAAAATTATCCAGATGTGATAATGTATGCCTCTAGTCCCAGCTACTCGAGAGGCTGAAGTGGGAGGATGGCTTGAGCCCAGGAGGTGGAGGCTGCAGTGAGCCAAGATCATGCCACTGCATTCCAGCCTGTGCCATACAGCTAGACCTTGTCTTAAAAAAAAAAAAAAAAAGTACAAAGGAAAGTTTATATCAATAAATGACTACATTAAAAAAGAAAGATCTCAAAGAACCAAACTTTATACCTCAAGGAACTAGAGAAAAGAAAACAAACCAAATTCAAAATTAGCAGAATTTCAAGGGAATAATAAAGATTAGAGCAGATATAAATGAAATAGAGAATAGAAAGACAATGGAATAAAGCAACAAAACTTAGAATTTGTGTTTTGAAAGGATCAACCAAATTGACAGATCCTTAGCTAGACTAATTAAAATAAAGAGAAGACTTGAATAAATAGTTAGACATTAAAGAGGAGACATTACAACTAATGCCAAAGAAATAAAAAATATTATAAGAGACTACTGTGAATAACCTAGAAGAAATGTGTAAATGTATAAATTCCTAGACAAATGCAATCTGTTATGACTGAATCATGAAGAAATAGGAAATTTCAACCGACCTATCACTAGTAAGGTGATTGAACCAGTAATAAAAAGACCTTTTGTTTAAAAAAAAAAAAAAAAACCCAGGACCAGATGGCTTTACTGGAGAATTGTCCCAAACATTTAAAAAAGAATTTATGACAGTTCTTCTCAAACTCTTCCAAAAAAAAAAAAAAAAAAAGACTGGAGGGGAGGGGACACTTCTAAACTATTTTATGAGGCCTGTATTACCGTAATACCAAATCCAGAGGAAGATACTACAAGAAAAGAAAATTACAGACCAATATAACCGATAAATATTGATGCAAAAATCTTTGACAAAATATGAGGAAATCAATTTAAACAGTACATTAAAAGATTATATACCATGACCCAGTGGGATTTATCCCTGGAATGCAAGGATGGTTCAGTATACAAAAAAAATCAGTCAATGTAATACACCACATTAACAGAACAAAGAATGAAAATCACATGATTATCTCAACTGATGCAGAAAATGCATTTGAAAAAATTCAACATGCTTTTATAGTAAAAATATTCAACAAACTAGGAATAAAAGAATTCCCTCAACATAAGAAAGGCCGAGTATGAAAAGTCTATAGCTAACATCATTCTAGATGGTGAAAAACTGAAAGCTTTTCTTCCACGATCAGGAACAAGACAAGAATGCTCACTCTTACCACTTCTATTAAACACAGTACTGGAAGTCCTAGTCAGAGCAATTAGGAAAGAAAAAAATAAATAAAAAGCATCCAAATTGGAAAGGAGGAAATAAAATTATCTCTGTTCACAAAATGACATGATGTTATATGTAGAAAACTTTAAAGATTCCACATTTCAAATGCTCTTAAAACTAATAAACTATTCAGCAAAGTCAGTTTCTAGGTGCAAATTGTTTTTCTTTTAGAGACAGGATTTTGCTCTGCCACACATGATGGAGTACAATGACACAATCACAGCTTACTGGAGCCTCAACCTGGGCTCAAGTAATCCTGCCAGCTTAGCCTCCCAAATAGCTGGGTCCACAGGCATGTGCCACCATGCCAGGCTAGTTTTTTTTCATCTATAGAGACATGATCTTGCTATGTTGCCCAGGCTGGTCTTGAACTCCTGGACTCAAGTGATCCTTCAGCCTCAGCCTCCCAAAGTGCAGGGTAAAAAATTAACATAAAAGATTAGTTGAATTTCTGAACCGTAACAATATGAAAGGAAATTAAGAAAACAGTTCCATTTATGATAGCATCAAAAAAGTAAAATATTTAGGAATAAACTTAATGAACAAGGTGAAAGACTTGTACACTGAAAACTATAAAACATTGCTTAAAAAAGTTAAGACATAAATAAATGGAAAGATATCCCATGTTCACGGATTAGAAGACAATGTTGTTAAAATGTCCATACTACCCAAAGCAATCTGTAAATTCAATGGAATCTTTATCAAAATCTCAATGGCATTTTTTTATGTGGAAACAGAAAAACAGTCCTAAAACTCATATTTACTCCAAATAGCCAAAACAATCATGAGAAAGAAGAACAAAATTGAAGGCCTCACACTTCCTAATTTCAAAACATATTACAGAGTGACGGTAATCAAAACAATATGGTACTGGCATAAAGACAGACATGTAGACCAATAAAACAGAATAGAGATCCTCATGTATATGGTCAAATAATCCTCAACAGTGAGCCAAGACTACATAGTGGTGGAAGGATAGTGTCAAAAAATGGTGTGGAGAAAAGTGGAGGTCCACATTGCAAAAGAAAGTAATTGGACCCTTATCTTAGAGCGTAAGCATATAAAAAAATCACTCAAAATGAATTAAATACCTAGATCTAAGACCTGAAACTGTAAAACTCCTAGAGGAAAACAGGAGGGGGAAAGCTTCATGGCATTGTATTTGGTAAGGATTTCTTGGAAATGACACCAAATGCACAGGCAACAAAAACAAAAATAGACAAATTGGACTACATTACACTAAAATCTTCTGCACAGTAAACAGTCAACAGAGTGAAAAGACAAGCTACAGAATGAGAGAAAATATTTGCAAACCATATATTTGATAAGGTGTTAATATCCAGGATACACAAAGAACTCCTACAACTCAAATTACAGAATAAATAACCCTATTGAAAAATAGGCAAAGGACTTGAATAGATAATTTTCCTAAGAAGAAGTACAAATGGCCAACAAGCATAAAAAAGATACTTAACATCACCGATCATTAGGGAAATGTGAATCAAAACCACAATGAGGCCAGGCACGGTGGTTTATGCCTGTAATCCCAGCACTTTGGGAGGCCAGGGGCAGGTGAATCAACTTGAGACCAGGAGGTTGAGATCAGCCTGGCTGATATGGTAAAACCCCATCTCTACTAAAAGTACAAAAATTAGCTGGGCATGGTGGTGCATACCTGTAATCCCAGCTACTCGGGAGGCTGAGGCACAAGAATTGCTTGAGCCTGGGAGGCAAAGGTTGCGGTAAGCCAAGATTGTGCCACTGCACTCCAGCCTGGGTGATGAAACAAGATTCTGTTGGGAAAAAAAAAAAAACACACACACACACACACACACAATGAGATATCACCTTAACCTGTTAGGATGACTAATATTAAAAATAAATAAATAAAATTTAAAAATAAACACAAAATAGTAAGTGTTGATGGGGATATAGAGAATCTTTCTCCCTCTGATCTGATTGAAACCACAGGCAACACTTTAGGAGCCACAGTGACCTGTCTGAACCATTCCACATCTTCATACACTAAGCCACAGGCAAGTCAAACCATCCACATGCCTTGAAATTTGCTTTGATGATTGCTATAGTCATGCTGGCCCTTCTGGAAGGAATTCCATTTCCCCTTACCTCCATAGGTTGCAGAAATGGATAAATATGTATGAACTCTGCCTATCTCTCTAAATCCATTTGGCAACTTTCTCTTTTACACTCCTTTTTCATACCAATCATATTTACATTCATCAAAAGTCTTTCATCTACCAGATATTATGCTTAATGTTTAAGGTTCTCTATAGGTGGTACTAATTGGGCATTGTAAAGAAACTGTTGACAACACAATGTGCACTAGATTTTGTCTCCTTCCCTGCAAAAACAAATGTAAAACTAATGTAAAAATCACTTTGCCTCTTCTTTTGGCACTTAGCAAGGAATGACTCAATGAATGAACTGCCAAGGAAATCAGTAAGGAATTTGAGCAGTTGGAGAAAATCTTTCCCCTGCTAGGTGAAGTGTCACAGGGAAAGAAAACCAACAGCAAAGAGATAAAAGCAAAGTGAAATCCTAACTATGTGATCTAATTTAATATACAGGCTTCTAATTTAATATACAGGGAATTCTCCTTCACCAAATCCAAATAAAAACAATGTTTTAAGCTTCCCCATCTGAAAGATGAGAAAGAATTTTCCTAATTTGACCACAAGATGTATATATTCACAATTATGGAACAGGAATTGAAAAGGCAAAAGTGTCAGTTATATCTGAACAATTCTAGAAGTCACTTGGCCAAATGGATGAATTTGTATCATAAGCCTGCTGGGTTTCCAAATGTGGCTGAGTCTTGTCTGTAAGAGCAACATAGCAGCCAAATAGAACTCTAGTAGCTCTGCCATTCCAGAATAGTGCAACTGTCAATTTCACTGACTTGGGTTGAGATCCCACTTCTTCCATCTTCTATGTGCTCACCCTCACCTATAACATGTGAAGCCATCATAGCGGTATTATTGAGAGGGTGACGTGTGATATATGTAATGGCATAGCAAAATGTCTGGCATGTAGGAAGGAGCCAGTCCACCTTAGCTATTAGTATCCACCCTATTGCATACCCTCTGAGGAAAGCCGTCCAGAGACCTTGCCATTCTCACATCAGAGGCCACTCATAAATGGGAAAACATAAACCAAATGGGAAGTAGTTTATCTCCTTAGAAATTCTTGCTAAGCAAAAGAATTCAAAGGAACACATTTCCTTATTGCAAACACGCTGCATTTAAAGTCTAATTAACTTTCCCACTAACATAATGACAGGCTATATAGACACTGCCCCAGCCTGAAGGCAGTTTCACATTCTGAGATGAAAAGACAGCAACATTATAATTCAACCAATGTGGTTGAAAGTGCCTTCCCTATAGTGCTCTTGTACAATACGGGGTTGATTGGAAATTATGCCCTATTTTCAAGAAGATAAGCATCAGTAGCAGTGGACAGAAGGATGCCATTTTTCTTTGAAACCTTACTTTTCAAGTACATGAGGAAAAATAAGCTTTTGTGTAATGCAGAGCAACTCCCAGCATGCAAACACCAGACCTCCTGGAGAATAGGCCACCTGGGGGATTATATTAACCACCACCTTCTTTTCTCTCAAAACAGAGAGCACTTATTCTGAGGGCAATGTTTGTTAATTCCTAACAGAGGAGGACTTATGCCAGCCTGCTACTGGTCTGTGCCTTCTTTCATAAGACAGGCAGTAGAGTGAGTAAATAAACCTCATTCAGGGAAGGATAGTTTTCTGCTTTAGCTTTGAATAACCACCATAAAGAAACAATTAAGTAGGAAAGCAGTGACTTCATGTGAAAACTATCATGTCAAGTTAATAGAACACATAGCTAGTGGAATGTAAACCAAAATATGCATTAAAAAAAAAACACCAACAAAACCAAGCCATTCTGTTGCTTACTGTAATGTGTTATCCAACTCACCAGGGATGCAAAATCATTTAAGTGAACGGTTCTTAGCCTTTCGTGAGTTTGAGAATCTGATGAAAACTACCAGGAAAAGGCCTATATGTAGCTATAAATGTGTGTATGTAATTTTAAATGCCTAATCCCCCAGCCCCACCCTGCAAATCACTAATCCTTAGGTTAAGAATCTCAACTCAAGAACAGATTATGGGCCAGGTATGGTGGCTCACCCCTGTAATCCTGGTGCTTTGGAGACCAAGGTGGGAGGATGGCTTGAACCCAGGAATTCAAAGCCAGCCTGGGCAACATCGTGAGACTCCATCTGTATGAAAAAAAATATTTTAATTAGCCAGATATGGGTGGTGCATGCCAGTAGGTAGCCCCAGCTACTTAGAAGGCTGAAGTGAGAAGCTTGCTTGAGCCCAGGAGTTCAAGGTTGGAGTGAACTATGATCACCCCACTGCACTCCAGCCTGGGTGATAGAGCAAGACCCTGTCACTCACCAAAAAAAAAAAAAAAAAAAAAAAAAAAAAAAAAATACGTAATTATTGTCAAGTTCATGGACTCTGGATTCAGATAAAACCAGGATTTGAATTCTGTTTCCAACTCTTGCTATTATGTAAGCTGTGGAATTTTAAACCTTTTTGAGCCTTGGTTTTATTACCTGAAAATGGAAATAGTAATACTTTCCATGTCATAGTTAATTAAGAATATTAAATTATTTAAAGAACTTAGCATAGGCTGGGCATGGTGGCTTATGTCTGTAATCCCAGCATTTTGGGAGGCCAAGGAGGGAGGATTCCTTGAGATCAGAAGTTCAAGACCAGCCCAGTCAACATAGTGAGACCTTGTCTCTACTTTAAAAAAATAAAATAAAATCAGCTACTCAACAGACTGAGGCAGGAGAATTGCTCAAGTTAGAGGCTGCACAGGTGTCGTGGCAGATGCCTATAGTCCCGGCTATTCAGGAGGCTGAGGCAGAAGAATCGCTTGAACCCAGGAGGCAGAGGCTGCCGTGAG